>NC_090394.1:4444577-5079517 GCF_036365525.1 Heterodontus francisci | reverse complement strand
GAGACTGCGGTGCTAACCACTGCGCCACTGTGCTGCACACTGTGGTGTTTCAGTGTGTGGGGAAGGTGTTTCAGTGTGTGGGGAAGGGGTCTCAGAGTGTGGGGAAGGCTTTCAGTTTGTGGGGATGGGATTTCAGTGTGTGGGGAAGGTGTTTCAGTGTGTGGGGAAGGTGTTTCAGTGTGTGGGGAAGGGGTTTCAGTGTGTGGGGAAGGTGTTTCTGCGCGTGGTGAAGTTGTTTCAGTGTATGGGGAAGGGGTTTCAGTGTGCGGGGAAGGCTTTCAGTGTGTTGTGAAGGGGTTTCAGTGTGCGGGGAAGGGTTTCAGTGTGTTGGGAAGGGGTTTCAGTGTGTGGTGAAGGGTTTCAGTGTGTGGGGAAGGGGGTTCAGTGTGTGGGGAAAGGGGTTTCACTGTGTGGGCAAGGTGTTTCAGTGTGTGCGGAAGGGGTTTCAGTGTGTGGGGAAGGGATTTCAGTGTGTGGGGACGTGTTTCAGAGAGTGGGGAAGTGGTTTCAGTGTGTGGGGAAGGGTTTCACTGTGTGCGGAAGGGGTTTCAGATTGTGGGGAAGATGTTTCAGTGTGTGGGGAAGGTGTTTCTGTGTGTGGGGTTGTGTTTCATTGTGTGGGGAATGTGTTACAGTGTGTGGTGAATGGGTTTCAGTGATTGGGGAAGGGTTTCAGTGTGTGCGGAAGGGCATTCAGTGTGTGGGGAATGTGTTTCATTGTGTGGGGAAGGTGTTTCAGTGTACGGGGAAGGGGTTTCAGTGTGTGGGGAAGGTGTCTCAGAGTGTTGGGAAGGGTTTCAGTGTGTGTGGATGGGATTTCAGTGTGTGGGGAAGGTGTTTCAGTGTGTGCGGAAGGGGTTTCAGTGCGTGGGGAAGGTGTTTCGGTGAGTGGGGAAGGGGTTTCAGTGTGTGGGAAGGGGTTTCAGTGTATGGGGAATGTGTTTCAGTGTGTGGTGAAGGTGTTTCAGTGAGTGGGGAAGGCGTTTCAGTTTGTGGGGTAGGATTTCAGTGAGTGGGGAAGTTGTTTCAGTGTGTGGGGAAGGGTTTCAGTGTGTGGGGAAGGTGTTTCAGTGTGTGTGGAAGGGGTTTCAGTGTATGGGGAAGGTGCTTCAGTGTGTGTGGAAGGTGTTTCAGTGTGTGTGGAAGGTGTTTCAGTGTTTGGGGAAGGGGTCTCAGAGTGCTGGAAAGGGTTTCAGTGTGTGGGGATGGGATTTCAGTGTGTGGGGCAGGTGTTTCAGTGTGTGGGGAAGGTGTTTCCGTGTGTGGGGAAGTTGTTTCAGTGTGTGGGGATTTGGTTTCAGTGTGTGGGGAAGGTGTTTCTGCGCTTGGAGAAGGTGTTTCAGTGTGTGGGGAAGGGGTTTCAATGTGTGGGGAAGGGTTTCAGTGTGTGGGGAAGGTGTTTCAGTGTGCAGGGAAGGTGTTTCAGTGTGTGGGGAAGGGGTCTCAGAGTGTGGGGAAGGGTTTCAGTGTGTGGGGATGGGATTTCAGTGTGTGGGGAAGGTGTTTCAGTGTGTGGGGAAGGTGTTTCAGTGTGTGGGGAAGGGGTTTCAGGGTGTGGGGAAGGTGTTTCATTGAGTGTGGATGGGGTTTCAGTGTGTGCAGAAGGGGTTTCAGTGTGTGGGGAATTTGATTCAGTGTGTGGGGAAGTGGTTCCAGTGTGGAGGGAAGGTGTTGCAGTGTGTGTGGATGTGTTTCATTGTGTGGGGATGTATTTCAGTGTGTGGGGAAGGGTTTCAGTGTGTGGGGAAGTTGTTTCAGTATGTGGGGATGGGTTTCAGTGTGTGGGGATGGGTTTCAGTGTGTGGGGATGGGTTTCAGTGTGAGTGGAAGGGGTTTCAATGTGTGGGGAAGGTGTTTCTGTGTGTGGGGATGTGTTTCAGTGTGTGGGGAAGGGGTTTCAGTTTGTGGGGAAGCTGTTTCAATGTGTGGGGAAGGTGTTTCAGTGCTGGCGGAAGGTGTTTCAGTGTTGGGGAAGGTGTTTTGGTGTGTGGGGAAGGTATATCAGTGTGTGGGGAAGGGGTGTCATTGTGTGGGGAAGGGTTTCAGTGTGTGGGGAAGGGGTTTCAGTGTGCGTGCATGGTGTTTCAGTGTGTGGGGAAGGTGATTCAGTGTTTGGGGAAGGGGTATCAGAGTGTGGGGAAGGGTATCAGTGTGTGGGGATGGGATTTCAGTGTGTGGGGAAGGTGTTTCAGTGTGTGGGAAAGGTGTTTCTGTGTGTGGGGTTGTGTTTCAGTGTGTGGGGAATGTGTTACAGTGTGTTGTGAATGGGTTTCAGTGATTGGGGAAGGGTTTCAGTATGTGCGGAAGGGCTTTCACTGTGTGGGGAAGGTGTTTCATTGTGTGGGGAAGGTGTTTCAGTGTGCGGGGAAGGGGTTTCAGTGTGTGGGGATGTGTTTCAGAGAGTGGGGAAGGGGTTTCAGTGTGTGGGGAAGGGTTTCACCGTGTGCGGAAGAGGTTTCAGAGTGTGGGGAAGATGTTTCAGTGTGTGGGGAAGGTGTTTCAGTGTGTGGGGAAGGCGTTTCTGTGTGTGGGGATTTTTTTCAGTGTGTGGGGAAAGTGTTTCAGTGTGTGGTGAATGGGTTTCAGTGATTGGGGAAGGGTTTCAGTGTGTGCGGAAGGGGTTTCAGTGTGTGGGAAGGTGTTTCATTGTGTGAGGAAGGTGTTTCAGTGTGTGGGGAAGGGATTTCAGTGTGTGGGGAAGGGGTCACAGAGTGTGGGGAAGTGTTTCAGTGTGTGTGGATGGGATTTCAGTGTGTGGGGAAGGTGTTTCAGTGTGTGGGGAAGGGGTTTCACTGTGTAGGGAAGGGGTTTCGTAGTCTGGGGAAGGTGTTTCAGTGTGTGGAGAAGGGGTTTCAGTGGGTGGTAAAGGTGTGTCACTTTGTGGGGATGGGGTTTCAGTGTGTGGGGAAGGGTTTCAGTGTGTGGGAAAGGGGTTTCAGTGTGTGGGGAAGGGTTTCAGTGTGTGGGGAAGGTGTTTCAGTGTGTGAGGAAGGGGTTTCAGTGTGTGGGGAAGGTGTTTCAGTGTGTGGGGAAGGTGTTTCAGTGTGTGGGGAAGGGGTCTCAGAGTGTGGGGAAGGGTTTCCGTTTGTGGGGATGGGATTTCAGTGTGTGGGGAAGTTGTTTCAGTGTGTGGGGAAGGTGTTTCAGTGTGTGGGGAAGGTGTTTCTGCGCGTGGTGAAGTTGTTTCAGTGTGTGGGGAAGGGGTTTCAGTGTGCGGGGAAGGCTTTCAGTGTGTTGTGAAGGCGTTTCAGTGTGCGGGGAAGGGTTTCAGTGTGTTGGGAAGGGGTTTCAGTGTGTGGTGAAGGGTTCAGTGTGTGGGGAAGGGGCTTCAGTGTGTGGGGAAAGGGGTTTCACTGTGTGGGCAAGGTGTTTCAGTGTGTGCGGAAGGGGTTTCAGTGTGTGGGGAAGGGATTTCCGTGTGTGGGGACGTGTTTCAGAGAGAGGGGAAGAGGTTTCAGTGTGTGGGGAAGGGTTTCACTGTGTGCGGAAGGGGTTTCAGATTGTGGGGAAGATGTTTCAGTGGGTGGGGAAGGTGTTTTAGTGTGTGGGGAAGGTGTTTCTGTGAGTGGGGTTGTGTTTCAGTGTGTGGGGAATGTGTTACAGTGTGTGGTGAATGGGTTTCAGTGATTGGGGAAGTGTTTCAGTGTGTGCGGAAGGGCATTCAGTGTGTGGGGAATGTGTTTCATTGTGTGGGGAAGGTGTTTCAGTGTACGGGGAAGGGGTTTCTGTGTGTGGGGTAGGTGTCTCAGAGTGTGGGGAAGGGTTTCAGTGTGCGTGGATGGGATTTCAGTGTGTGGGGAAGGTGTTTCAGTGTGTGCTGAAGGGGTTTCAGTGTGTGGGGAAGGTGTTTCGGTGTGTGGGGAAGGGGTTTCAGTGTGTGGGAAGGGGTTTCAGTGTGTGGGGAATGTGTTTCAGTGTGTGGTGAAGGTGTTTCAGTGAGTGGGGAAGGCGTTTCAGTTTGTGGGGTAGGGTTTCAGTGAGTGGGGAGGTTGTTTCAGTGTGTGGGGAAGGGTTTCAGTGTGTGGGGAAGGTGTTTCAGTGTGTGTGGAAGGGGTTTCAGTGTATGGGGAAGGTGCTTCAGTGTGTGGGGAAGGTGTTTCAGTGTGTGTGGAAGGTGTTTCAGTGTTTGGGGAAGGGGTCTCAGAGTGCTGGAAAGGGTTTCAGTGTTTGGGGATGGGATTTCAGTGTGTGGGGCAGGTGTTTCCGTGTGTGGGGAAGGTGTTTCCATGTGTGGGGAAGTTGTTTCAGTGTGTGGGGATTTGGTTTCAGTGTGTGGGAAGGTGTTTCTGCGCTTGGTGAAGGTGTTTCAGTGTGTGGGGAAGGGGTTTCAGTGTGTGGGGAAGAGTTTCAGTGTGTGGGGAAGGTGTTTCAGTGTGCGGGGAAGGTGTTTCAGTGTGTGGGGATGTTGTTTCAGTGTGTGGGGAAGGTGTTTCAGTGTGTGGAGAAGGGATTTCAGTGTGTGGGGAAGGTTTTTCAGTGTGTGAGGAAGGTGTTTCAGTGTGTGGGGAAGGGGTTTCAGGGTGTGGGGAAGGTGTTTCATTGAGTGTGGATGGGGTTTCAGTGTGTGCAGAAGGGGTTTCAGTGTGTGGGGAATTTGATTCAGTGTGTGGGGAAGGTGTTCCAGTGTGGAGGGAAGGTGTTTCAGTGTGTGTGGATGTGTTTCATTGTGTGGGGATGTGTTTCATTGTGTGGGAAAGGGTTTCAGTGTGTGGGGAAGTTGTTTCAGTATGTGGGGATGGGTTTCAATGTGTGGGGATGGGTTTCAGTGTGTGGGGATGGGTTTCAGTGTGAGTGGAAGGGGTTTCAGTGTGTGGGGAAGGTGTTTCTGTGTGTGGGGATGTGTTTCAGTGTGTGGGGAAGGGGTTTCAGTTTGTGGGGAAGCTGTTTCAATGTGTGGGGAAGGTGTTTCAGTGCTGGCGGAAGGTGTTTCAGTGTTGGGGAAGGTGTTTTGGTGTGTGGGGAAGGTATTTCAGTGTGTGGGGAAGGGGTTACATTGTGTGGGGAAGGGTTTCAGTGTGTGGGGAAGGGGTTTCAGTGTGCGTGCATGGTGTTTCAGTGTGTGGGGAAGGTGTTTCAGTGTTTGGGGAAGGGGTATCAGAGTGTGGGGGAGGGTATCAGTGTGTGGGGATGGGATTTCAGTGTGTGGGGAAGGTGTTTCTGTGTGTGGGAAGGTGTTTCTGTGTGTGGGGTTGTGTTTCAGTGTGTGGGGAATGTGTTACAGTGTGTTGTGAATGGGTTTCAGTGATTGGGGATGGGTTTCAGTATGTGCGGAAGGGCTTTCAGTGTGTGGGGAAGGTGTTTCATTGTGTGGGGAAGGTGTTTCAGTGTGCGGGGAAGGGGTTTCAGTGTGTGGGGATGTGTTTCAGAGAGTGGGGAAGGGGTTTCAGTGTGTGGGGAAGGGTTTCTGCGTGTGCAGAAGAGGTTTCAGAGTGTGGGGAAGATGTTTCAGTGTGTGGGGAAGGTGTTTCAGTGTGTGGGGAAGGCGTTTCTGTGTGTGGGAATTTTTTTCAGTATGTGGGGAATGTGTTTCAGTGTGTGGTGAATGGGTTTCAGTGATTGGGGAAGGGTTTCAGTGTGTGCGGAAGGGGTTTCAGTGTGTGGGAAGGTGTTTCATTGTGTGAGGAAGGTGTTTCAGTGTGTGGGGAAGGGGTTTCAGTGTGTGGGGAAGGGGTCTCAGTGTGTGGGGAAGTGTTTCAGTGTGTGTGGATGGGATTTCAGTGTGTGGGGAAGGTGTTTCAGTGTGTGGGGAAGGGGTTTCAGTGGGTGGTAAAGGTGTGTCAGTTTGTGGGGATGGGGTTTCAGTGTGTGGGGAAGGGTTTCAGCGTGTGGGAAAGGGGTTTCAGTGTGTGGGGAAGGGTTTCAGTGTGTGGGGAAGGTGTTTCAGTGTGTGAGGAAGGGGTTTCAGTGTGTGGGGAAGGTGTTTCAGTGTGTGGGGAAGGGGTCTCAGAGTGTGGGGAAGGGTTTCAGTTTGTGGGGATGGGATTTCAGTGTGTGGGGAAGGTGTTTCAGTGTGTGGGGAAGGTGTTTCAGTTTGTGGGGAAGGTGTTTCAATGTGTGGGGAAGGGGTTTCAGTGTGTGCGGAAGGGGTTTCAGTGTGTGGGGAAGGGATTTCAGTGTGTGGGGACGTGTTTCAGAGAGTGGGGAAGAGGTTTCAGTGTGTGGGGAAGGGTTTCACTGTGTGCGGAAGGTGTTTCAGATTGTGGGGAAGATGTTTCAGTGGGTGGGGAAGGTGTTTTAGTGTGTGGGGAAGGTGTTTCTGTGTGTGGGGTTGTGTTTCAGTGTGTGGGGAATGTGTTACAGTGTGTGGTGAATGGGTTTCAGTGATTGGGGAAGGGTTTCAGTGTGTGCGGAAGGGCATTCAGTGTGTGGGGAATGTGTTTCATTGTGTGGGGAAGGTGTTTCAGTGTACGGGGAAGGGGTTTCAGTGTGTGGGGAAGGTGTCTCAGAGTGTGGGGAAGGGTTTCAGTGTGCGTGGATGGGATTTCAGTGTGTGGGGAAGGTGTTTCAGTGTGTGTGGAAGGGGTTTCAGTGTGTGGGGAAGGTGTTTCGGTGTGTGGGGAAGGGGTTTCAGTGTGTGGTGAAGGTGTTTCAGTGAGTGGGGAAGGCGTTTCAGTTTGTGGGGTAGGGTTTCAGTGAGTGGGGAAGTTGTTTCAGTGTGTGGGGAAGGGTTTCAGTGTGTGGGGAAGGTGTTTCAGTGTGTGTGGAAGGTGTTTCAGTGTATGGGGAAGGTGCTTCAGTGTGTGGGGAAGGTGTTTCAGTGTGTGTGGAAGGTGTTTCAGTGTTTGTGGAAGGGGTCTCAGAGTGCTGGAAAGGGTTTCAGTGTTTGGGGATGGGATTTCAGTGTGTGGGGCAGGTGTTTCCGTGTGTGGGGAAGGTGTTTCCATGTGTGGGGAAGTTGTTTCAGTGTGTGGGGATTTGGTTTCAGTGTGTGGGGAAGGTGTTTCTGCGCTTGGTGAAGGTGTTTCAGTGTGTGGGGAAGGGGTTTCAGTGTGTGGGGAAGAGTTTCAGTGTGTGGGGAAGGTGTTTCAGTGTGCGGGGAAGGTGTTTCAGTGTGTGGGGAAGGGGTCTCAGAGTGTGGGGAAGGGTTTCAGTGTGTGGGGATGGGATTTCAGTGTGTGGAGAAGGTGTTTCAGTGTGTGGGGAAGGTGTTTCAGTGTGTGGAGAAGGGATTTCAGTGTGTGGGGAAGGTTTTTCAGTGTGTGAGGAAGGTGTTTCAGTGTGTGGGGAAGGGGTTTCAGGGTGTGGGGAAGGTGTTTCATTGAGTGTGGATGGGGTTTCAGTGTGTGCAGAAGGGGTTTCAGTGTGTGGGGAATTTGATTCAGTGTGTGGGGAAGGGGTTCCAGTGTGGAGGGAAGGTGTTTCAGTGTGTGTGGATGTGTTTCATTGTGTGGGGATGTGTTTCATTGTGTGGGAAAAGGTTTCAGTGTGTGGGGAAGTTGTTTCAGTATGTGGGGATGGGTTTCAGTGTGTGGGGATAGGTTTCAGTGTGTGGGGATGGGTTTCAGTGTGAGTGGAAGGGGTTTCAGTGTGTGGGGAAGGTGTTTCTGTGTGTGGGGATGTGTTTCAGTGTGTGGGGAAGGGGTTTCAGTTTGTGGGGAAGCTGTTTCAATGTGTGGGGAAGGTGTTTCAGTGCTGGCGGAAGGTGTTTCAGTGTTGGGGAAGGTGTTTTGGTGTGTGGGGAAGGTATGTCAGTGTGTGGGGAAGGGGTTACATTGTGTGAGGAAGGGTTTCAGTGTGTGGGGAAGGGGTTTCAGTGTGCGTGCATGGTGTTTCAGTGTGTGGGGAAGGTGTTTCAGTGTTTGGGGAAGGGGTATCAGAGTGTGGGGAAGGGTATCAGTGTGTGGGGATGGGATTTCAGTGTGTGGGGAAGGTGTTTCAGTGTGTGGGAAAGGTGTTTCTGTGTGTGGGGTTGTGTTTCAGTGTGTGGGGAATGTGTTACAGTGTGTTGTGAATGGGTTTCAGTGATTGGGGATGGGTTTCAGTATGTGCGGAAGGGCTTTCAGTGTGTGGGGAAGGTGTTTCATTGTGTGGGGAAGGTGTTTCAGTGTGCGGGGAAGGGGTTTCAGTGTGTGGGGATGTGTTTCAGAGAGTGGGGAAGGGGTTTCAGTGTGTGGGGAAGGGTTTCTGCGTGTGCGGAAGAGGTTTCAGAGTGTGGGGAAGATTTTTCAGTGTGTGGGGAAGGTGTTTCAGTGTGTGGGGAAGGCGTTTCTGTGTGTGGGGATTTTTTTCAGTATGTGGGGAATGTGTTTCAGTGTGTGGTGAATGGGTTTCAGTGATTGGGGAAGGGTTTCAGTGTGTGCGGAAGTGGTTTCAGTGTGTGGGAAGGTGTTTCATTGTGTGAGGAATGTGTTTCAGTGTGTGGGGAAGGGGTTTCAGTGTGTGGGGAAGGGGTCTCAGTGTGTGGGGAAGTGTTTCAGTGTGTGTGGATGGGATTTCAGTGTGTGGGGAAGGTGTTTCAGTGTGTGGGGAAGGGGTTTCAGTGGGTGGTAAAGGTGTGTCAGTTTGTGGGGATGGGGTTTCAGTGTGTGGGGAAGGGTTTCAGTGTGTGGGAAAGGGGTTTCAGTGTGTGGGGAAGGGTTTCAGTGTGTGGGGAAGGGGTTTCAGTGTGTGAGGAAGGGGTTTCAGTGTGTGGGGAAGGTGTTTCAGTGTGTGGGGAAGGGGTCTCAGAGTGTGGGGAAGGGTTTCAGTTTGTGGGGATGGGATTTCAGTGTGTGGGGAAGGTGTTTCAGTGTGTGGGGAAGGTGTTTCAGTTTGTGGGGAAGGTGTTTCAATGTGTGGGGAAGGGGTGTCAGTGTGTGGGGAAGGTGTTTCTGCGCGTGGTGAAGTTGTTTCAGTGTGTGGGGAAGGGGTTTCAGTGTGCGGGGAAGGCTTTCAGTGTTTTTTTGAAGGCGTTTCAGTGTGCGGGGAAGGGTTTCAGTGTGTTGGGAAGGGGTTTCAGTGTGTGGGGAAGGGTTTCAGTGTGTGGGGAAGGGGTTTCAGTGTGTGGGGAAAGGGGTTTCACTGTGTGGGCAAGGTGTTTCAGTGTGTGCGGGAGGGGTTTCAGTATGTGGGGAAGGGGTTTCAGTGTGTGGGGACGTGTTTCAGAGAGTGGGGAAGTGGTTTCAGTGTGTGGGGAAGGGTTTCACTGTGTGCGGAAGGGGTTTCAGATTGTGGGGAAGATGTTTCAGTGGGTGGGGAAGGTGTTTCAGTGTGTGGGGAAGGGTTTCACTGTGTGCGGAAGGGGTTTCAGATTGTGGGGAAGATGTTTCAGTGGGTGGGGAAGTTGTTTCAGTGTGTGGGGAAGGTGTTTCTGTGTGTGGGGTTGTGTTTCAGTGTGTGGGGAATGTGTTACAGTGTGTGGTGAATGGGTTTCAGTGATTGGGGAAGGGTTTCAGTGTGTGCGGAAGGGCTTTCAGTGTGTGGGGAATGTGTTTCATTGTGTGGGGAAGGTGTTTCAGTGTCTGTGGAAGGGGTTTCAGTGTATGGGGAAGGTGTTTCAGTGTGTGGGGAAGGTGTTTCAGTGTGTGTGGAAGGTGTTTCAGTGTTTGGGGAAGGGTTCTCAGAGTGCTGGAAAGGGTTTCAGTGTGTGGGGATGGGATTTCAGTGTGCGGGGCAGGTGTTTCAGTGTGTGGGGAAGGTGTTTCCGTGTGTGGGGAAGTTGTTTCAGTGTGTGGGGATTTGGTTTCAGTGTGTTGGGCAGGTGTTTCTGCGCGTGGTGAAGATGTTTCAGTGAGTGGGGAAGGGGTTTCAGTGTGTGGGGAAGGGTTTCAGTGTGTGGGGAAGTTGTTTCAGTGTGTGGGGAAGGGGTTTCAGTGTGTGGGGAAGGTGCTTCAGTGTGTGGGGAAGGAGTTTCAGTGTGCGGGGAGGGTGTTTCAGTGTGTGGGGAAGGGGTCTCAGACTGTGGGGAAGGGTTTCAGTGTGTGGGGATGGGATTTCAGTATGTGGGGAAGGTGTTTCAGTGTGTGGGGAAGGTGTTTCAGTGTGTGGAGAAGGGATTTCAGTGTGTGGGGAAGGTTTTTCAGTGTGTGCAGAAGGGGTTTCAGTGTGTGGGGAATTTGATTCAGTGTGTGGGGAAGGGGTTGCAGTGTGGAGGGAAGGTGTTTCAGTGTGTGGGAATGTGCTTCATTGTGTGGGGATGTGTTTCAGTGTGTGGGGAAGGGTTTCGGTGTGTGGGGAAGTTGTTTCAGTATGTGGGGATGGGTTTCAGTGTGTGGGGATGTATTTCAGTGTGTGGGGATGGGTTTCACTGTGAGTGGAAGGGGTTTCAGTGTGTGGGGAAGGTGTTTCTGTGTGTGGGGATGTGTTTCAGTGGTTGGGGAAGGGGTTTCAGTTTGTGGGGAAGCTGTTTCAATGTGTGGGGAAGGTGTTTCAGTGCTGGCGGAAGGTGTTTCAGTGTGGGGGAATGTGTTTTGGTGTGTGGGGAAGGTATTTCAGTGTGTGGGGAAGGGGTTTCAGTGTGTGGGGAAGGTGTTTCAGTGTCTGGTGAAGGTGTTTCAGTGTGTGGGGAAGGGGTTTCATTGTGTGGGGAAGGGTTTCAGTGGGTGGGGAAGGGGTTTCAGTGTGCGGGGATGGTGTTTCAGTGTGTGGGGAAGGTGTTTCAGTGTTTGGGGAAGGGGTATCAGAGTGTGGGGAAGGGTATCAGTGTGTGGGGATGGGATTTCAGTGTGTGGGGAAGGTGTTTCAGTGTGTGGGAAAGGTGTTTCTGTGTGTGGGGTTGTGTTTCAGTGTGTGGGGAATGTGTTACAGTGTGTGGTGAATGGGTTTCAGTGATTGGGGAAGGGTTTCAGTGTGTGCGGAAGGGCTTTCAGTGTGTCGGGAAGGTGTTTCGTTGTGTGGGGAAGGTGTTTTAGTGTGCGGGGAAGGGGTTTCAGTGTGTGGGGATGTGTTTCAGAGAGTGGGGAAGGGGTTTCAGTGTGTGGGGAAGGGTTTCACCGTGTGCGGAAGGGGTTTCAGAGTGTGGGGAAGATGTTTCAGTGTGTGGGGAAGGTGTTTCAGTGTGTGGGGAAGGCGTTTCTGTGTGTGGGGATTTTTTTCAGTGTGTGGGGAATGTGTTTCAGTGTGTGGTGAATGGGTTTCAGTGATTGGGGAAGGGGTTCAGTGTCTGTGGAAGGTGTTTCAGTGTGTGGGAAGGTGTTTCATTGTGTGAGGAAGGTGTTTCAGTGAGTGGGGAAGGGGTTTCAGTGTGTGGGGAAGGGGCCTCAGAGTGTGGGGAAGTGTTTCAGTGTGTGTGGATGGGATTTCAGTGTGTGGGGAAGGTGTTTCAGTGTGTGGGGAAGGGGTTTCAGTGTGTAGGGAAGGGGTTTCGTTGTCTGGGGAATGTGTTTCAGTGTGTGGGGAAGGGGTTTCAGTGTGCGGGGATGGTGTTTCAGTGTGTGGGGAAGGTGTTTCAGTTTTTGGGGAAGGGGTATCAGAGTGTGGGGAAGGGTATCAGTGTGTGGGGATGTTATTTCAGTGTGTGGGGAAGGTGTTTCAGTGTGTGGTGAATGGCTTTCAGTGATTGGGGAAGGGTTTCAGTGTGTGCGGAAGGGGTTTCAGTGTGTGGGAAGGTGTTTCATTGTATGAGGAAGGTGTTTCAGTGTGTGGGGAAGGGGTTTCAGTGTGTGGGGAAGGGGCCTCAGAGTGTGGGGAAGTGTTTCAGTGTGTGTGGATGGGATTTCAGTTTGTGGGGAAGGTGTTTCAGTGTGTGGGGAAGGGGTTTCAGTGTGTAGGGAAGGGGTTTTGTTGTCTGGGGAAGGTGTTTACGTGTGTGGGGAAGGGGTTTCAGTCTGTGGGGAAGGTGTTTCAGTGGGTGGTAAAGGTGTGTCAGTTTGTGGGGATGGGGTTTCAGTGTGTGAGGAAGGGTTTCAGTGTGTGGGAAAGGGGTTTCAGTGTGTGGGGAAGGGTTTCAGTGTGTGGGGAAGGTGTTTCAGTGTGTGAGGAAGGGGTTTCAGTGTGTGGGGAAGGTGTTTCAGTGTGTGGGGAAGGTGTTTCAGTGTGTGGGGAAGGGGTCTCAGAGTGTGGGGAAGGGTTTCAGTTTGTGGGGATGGGATTTCAGTGTGTGGGGAAGGTGTTTCAGTGTGTGGGGAAGGTGTTTCAGTGTGTGGGGAAGGTGTTTCAATGTGTGGGGAAGGGGTTTCAGTGTGTGGGGAAGGTGTTTCTGCGCGTGGTGAAGTTGTTTCAGTGTGTGGGGAAGGGGTTTCAGTGTGCGGGGAAGGCTTTCAGTGTGTTGTGAAGGCGTTTCAGTGTGCGGGGAAGGTTTTCAGTGTGTTGGGAAGGGGTTTCAGTGTGTGGGGAAGGGTTTCAGTGTGTGGGGAAGGGGTTTCAGTGTGTGGGGAAAGGGGTTTCACTGTGTGGGCAACGTGTTTCAGTGTGTGCGGAAGGGGGTTCAGAGTGTGGGGAAGGTGTTTCTGTGTGTGGGGTTGTGTTTCAGTGTGTGGGGAATGTGTTACAGTGTGTGGTGAATGGGTTTCAGTGATTGGGGAAGGGTTTCAGTGTGTGCGGAAGGGCTTTCAGTGTGTGGGGAATGTGTTTCATTGTGTGGGGAAGGTGTTTCAGTGTTTGTGGAAGGGGTTTCAGTGTATGGGGAAGGTGTTTCAGTGTGTGGGGAAGGTGTTTCAGTGTGTGTGGAAGGTGTTTCAGTGTTTGGGGAAGGGGTCTCAGAGTGCTGGAAAGGGTTTCAGTGTGTGGGGATGGGATTTCAGTGTGTGGGGCAGCTGTTTCAGTGTGTGGGGAAGGTGTTTCCGTGTGTGGGGCAGTTGTTTCAGTGTGTGGGGATTTGGTTTCAGTGTGTGGGGAAGGTGTTTCTGCGCGTGGTGAAGGTGTTTCAGTGTGTGGGGAAGGGGTTTCAGTGTGTGGGGAAGGGTTTCAGTGTGTGGGGAAGGTGTTTCAGTGTGTGGGGAAGGGGTTTCAGTGTGTGGGGAAGGTGCTTCAGTGTGTGGGGAAGGAGTTTCAGTGTGCGGGGAAGGTGTTTCAGTGTGTGGGGAAGGGGTCTCAGAGTGTGGGGAAGGGTTTCAGTGTGTGGGGATGGGATTTCAGTATGTGGGGAAGGTGTTTCAGTGTGTGGGGAAGGTGTTTCAGTGTGTGGAGAAGGGATTTCAGTGTGTGGGGAAGGTTTTTCAGTGTGTGAGGAAGGTGTTTCAGTGTGTGGGGAAGGGGTTTCAGGGTGTGGGGAAGGTGTTTCATTGTGTGTGGATGGGGTTTCTGTGTGTGCAGAAGGGGATTCAGTGTGTGGGGAATTTGATTCAGTGGGTGGGGAAGGGGTTGCAGTGTGGAGGGAAGGTGTTTCAGTGTGTGGGGATGTGCTTCATTGTGTGGGGATGTGTTTCAGTGTGTGGGGAAGGGTTTCAGTGTGTGGGGAAGTTGTTTCAGTATGTCGGGATGGGTTTCAGTGTGTGGGGATGGGTTTCAGTGTGTGGGGATGGGTTTCACTGTGAGTGGAAGGGGTTTCAGTGTGTGGGGAAGGTGTTTCTGTGTGTGGGGATGTGTTTCAGTGTGTGAGGAAGGGGTTTCAGTTTGTGGGGAAGCTGTTTCAATGTGCGGGGAAGGTGTTTCAGTGCTGGAGGAAGTTGTTTCAGTGTGGGGGAATGTGTTTTGGTGTGCGGGGAAGGTATTTCAGTGTGTGGGGAAGGGGTTTCAGTGTGTGGGGAAGGTGTTTCAGTGTGTGGTGAAGGTGTTTCAGTGTGTGGGGAAGGGGTTTCATTGTGTGGGGAAGGGTTTCAGTGTGTGGGGAAGGGGTTTCAGTGTGCGGGGATGGTGTTTCAGTGTGTGGGGAAGGTGTTTCAGTGTTTGGGGAAGGGGTATCAGAGTGTGGGGAAGGGTATCAGTGTGTGGGGATGGGATTTCAGTGTGTGGGGAAGGTGTTTCAGTGTGTGGGAAAGGTGTTCCTGTGTGTGGGGTTGTGTTTCAGTGTGTGGGGAATGTGTTACAGTGTGTGGTGAATGGGTTTCAGTGATTGGGGAAGGGTTTCAGTGTGTGCGGAAGGGCTTTCAGTGTGTGGGGAAGGTGTTTCGTTGTGTGGGGAAGGTGTTTCAGTGTGCGGGGAAGGGGTTTCAGTGTGTGGGGATGTGTTTCAGAGAGTGGGGAAGGGGTTTCAGTGTGTGGGGAAGGGTTTCACCGTGTGCGGAAGGGGTTTCAGAGTGTGTGGAAGATGTTTCAGTGTGTGGGGAAGGTGTTTTAGTGTATGGGGAAGGCGTTTCTGTGTGTGGGGATTTTTTTCAGTGTGTGGGGAATGTGTTTCAGTGTGTGGTGAATGGGTTTCAGTGATTGGGGAAGGGTTTCAGTGTGTGCGGAAGGGGTTTCAGTGTGTGGGAAGGTGTTTCATTGTGTGAGGAAGGTGTTTCAGTGTGTGGGGAAGGGGTTTCAGTGTGTGGGGAAGGGGTCTCAGAGTGTGGGGAAGTGTTTCAGTGTGCGTGGATGGGATTTCAGTGTGTGGGGAAGGTGTTTCAGTGTGTGGGGAAGGGGTTTCAGTGTGTAGGGAAGGGGTTTCGTTGTCTGGGGAAGGTGTTTCAGTGTGTGGGGAAGGGGTTTCAGTGTGTGGGGAAGGTGTTTCAGTGGGTGGTAAAGGTGTGTCAGTTTGTGGGGATGGGGTTTCAGTGTGTGGGGAAGGGTTTCAGTGTGTGGGAAAGGGGTTTCAGTGTGTGGGGAAGGGTTTCAGTGTGTGGGGAAGGTGTTTCAGTGTGTGAGGAAGGGGTTTCAGTGTGTGGGGAAGGTGTTTCAGTGTGTGGGGAAGGTGTTTCAGTGTGTGGGGAAGGGGTCTCAGAGAGTGGGGAAGGGTTTCAGTTTGTGGGGATGGGATTTCAGTGTGTGCGGAAGGTGTTTCAGTGTGTGGGGAAGGTGTTTCAGTGTGTGGGGAAGGTGTTTCAATGTGTGGGGAAGGGGCTTCAGTGTGTGGGGAAGGTGTTTCTGCGCGTGGTGAAGTTGTTTCAGTGTGTGCGGAAGGGGTTTCAGTGTGCGGGGAAGGCTTTCAGTGTGTTGTGAATGCGTTTCAGTGTGCGGGGAAGGGTTTCAGTGTGTTGGGAAGGGGTTTCAGTGTGTGGGGAAGGGTTTCAGTGTGTGGGGAAGGGGTTTCAGTGAGTGGGGAAAGGGGTTTCACTGTGTGGGCAACGTGTTTCAGTGTGTGCGGAAGGGGGTTCAGTGTGTGGGGAAGGGGTTTCAGTGTGTGGGGACGTGTTTCAGAGAGTGGGGAAGTAGTTTCAGTGTGTGGGGAAGGGTTTCACTGTGTGCGGAAGTGGTTTCAGATTGTGGGGAAGATGTTTCAGTGGGTGGGGAAGGAGTTTCAGTGTGTGGGGAAGGTGGTTCTGTGTGTGGGGTTGTGTTTCAGTGTGTGGGGAATCTGTTACAGTGTGTGGTGAATGGGTTTCATTGGTTGGGGAAGGGTTTCAGTGTGTGCGGAAGGGCTTTCAATGTGTGGGGAATGTGTTTCATTGTGTGGGGAAGGTGTTTCAGTGTGCGGAGAAGGGGTTTCAGTGTGTGGGGAAGGTGTCTCAGAGTGTGGGGAAGGGTTTCAGTGTGTGTGGATGGGATTTCAGTGTTTGGGGAAGGGGTCTCAGAGTGTGGTGAATGGGTTTCAGTGATTGGGGAAGGGTTTCAGTGTGTGCAGAAGGGCTTTCAGTGTGTGGGGAATGTGTTTCATTGTGTGGGGAAGGTGTTTCAGTGTTTGTGGAAGGGGTTTCAGTGTATGTGGAAGGTGTTTCTGTGTGTGGGGAAGGTGTTTCAGTGTGTGTGGAAGGTGTTTCAGTGTTTGGGGAAGGGGTCTCAGAGTGCTGGAAAGGGTTTCAGTGTGTGGGGATGGGATTTCAGTGTGTGGGGCAGGTGTTTCAGTGTGTGGGGAAGGTGTTTCCGTGTGTGGGGAAGTTGTTTCAGTGTGTGGGGATTTGGTTTCAGTGTGTGGGGAAGGTGTTTCTGCGCGTGGTGAAGGTGTTTCAGTGTGTGGGGTAGGGGTTTCAGTGTGTGGGGAAGGGTTTCAGTGTGTGGGGAAGGTGTTTCAGTGTGTGGGGAAGGGGTTTCAGTGTGTGGGGAAGGTGCTTCAGTGTGTGGGGAAGGAGTTTCAGTGTGCGGGGAAGGTGTTTCAGTGTGTGGGGAAGGGGTCTCAGAGTGTGGGGAAGGGTTTCAGTGTGTGGGGATGGGATTTCAGTATGTGGGGAAGGTGTTTCAGTGTGTGGGGAAGGTGTTTCAGTGTGTGGAGAAGGGATTTCAGTGTGTGGGGAAGGTTTTTCAGTGTGTGAGGAAGGTGTTTCAGTTTGTGGGGAAGGGGATTCAGGGTGTGGGGAAGGTGTTTCATTGTGTGTGGATGGGGTTTCAGTGTGTGCAGAAGGAGATTCAGTGTGTGGGGAATTTGATTCAGTGGGTGGGGAAGGGGTTGCAGTGTGGAGGGAAGGTGTTTCAGTGTGTGGGGATGTGCTTCATTGTGTGGGGATGTGTTTCAGTGTGTGGGGAAGGGTTTCAGTGTGTGGGGAAGTTGTTTCAGTATGTCGGGATGGGTTTCAGTGTGTGGGGATGGGTTTCAGTGTGTGGGGATGGGTTTCACTGTGAGTGGAAGGGGTTTCAGTGTGTGGGGAAGGTGTTTCTGTGTGTGGGGATGTGTTTCAGTGTGTGGGGAAGGGGTTTCAGTTTGTGGGGAAGCTGTTTCAATGTGCGGGGAAGGTGTTTCAGTGCTGGAGGAAGTTGTTTCAGTGTGGGGGAATGTGTTTTGGTGTGCGGGGAAGGTATTTCAGTGTGTGGGGAAGGGGTTTCAGTGTGTGGGGAAGGTGTTTCAGTGTGTGGTGAAGGTGTTTCAGTGTGTGGGGAAGGGGTTTCATTGTGTGGGGAAGGGTTTCAGTGTGTGGGGAAGGGGTTTCAGTGTGCGGGGATGGTGTTTCAGTGTGTGGGGAAGGTGTTTCAGTGTTTGGGGAAGGGGTATCAGAGTGTGGGGAAGGGTATCAGTGTGTGGGGATGGGATTTCAGTGTGTGGGGAAGGTGTTTCAGTGTGTGGGAAAGGTGTTCCTGTGTGTGGGGTTGTGTTTCAGTGTGTGGGGAATGTGTTACAGTGTGTGGTGAATGGGTTTCAGTGATTGGGGAAGGGTTTCAGTGTGTGCGGAAGGGCTTTCAGTGTGTGGGGAAGGTGTTTCGTTGTGTGGGGAAGGTGTTTCAGTGTGCGGGGAAGGGGTTTCAGTGTGTGGGGATGTGTTTCAGAGAGTGGGGAAGGGGTTTCAGTGTGTGGGGAAGGGTTTCACCGTGTGCGGAAGGGGTTTCAGAGTGTGTGGAAGATGTTTCAGTGTGTGGGGAAGGTGTTTTAGTGTATGGGGAAGGCGTTTCTGTGTGTGGGGATTTATTTCAGTGTGTGGGGCATGTGTTTCAGTGTGTGGTGAATGGGTTTCAGTGATTGGGGAAGGGTTTCAGTGTGTGCGGAAGGGGTTTCAGTGTGTGGGAAGGTGTTTCATTGTGTGAGGAAGGTGTTTCAGTGTGTGGGGAAGGGGTTTCAGTGTGTGGGGAAGGGGTCTCAGAGTGTGGGGAAGTGTTTCAGTGTGCGTGGATGGGATTTCAGTGTGTGGGGAAGGTGTTTCAGTGTGTGGGGAAGGGGTTTCAGTGTGTAGGGAAGGGGTTTCGTTGTCTGGGGAAGGTGTTTCAGTGTGTGGGGAAGGGGTTTCAGTGTGTGGGGAAGGTGTTTCAGTGGGTGGTAAAGGTGTGTCAGTTTGTGGGGATGGGGTTTCAGTGTGTGGGGAAGGGTTTCAGTGTGTGGGAAAGGGGTTTCAGTGTGTGGGGAAGGGTTTCAGTGTGTGGGGAAGGTGTTTCAGTGTGTGAGGAAGGTGTTTCAGTGTGTGGGGAAGGTGTTTCAGTGTGTGGGGAAGGTGTTTCACTGTGTGGGGAAGGGGTCTCAGATAGTGGGGAAGGGTTTCAGTTTGTGGGGATGGGATTTCAGTGTGTGCGGAAGGTGTTTCAGTGTGTGGGGAAGGTGTTTCAGTGTGTGGGGAAGGTGTTTCAATGTGTGGGGAAGGGGTTTCAGTGTGTGGGGAAGGTGTTTCTGCGCGTGGTGAAGTTGTTTCAGTGTGTGCGGAAGGGGTTTCAGTGTGCGGGGAAGGCTTTCAGTGTGTTGTGAATGCGTTTCAGTGTGCGGGGAAGGGTTTCAGTGTGTTGGGAAGGGGTTTCAGTGTGTGGGGAAGGGTTTCAGTGTGTGGGGAAGGGGTTTCAGTGAGTGGGGAAAGGGGTTTCACTGTGTGGGCAACGTGTTTCA
Organism: Heterodontus francisci; assembly: GCF_036365525.1. Classification (NCBI taxonomy): domain Eukaryota; kingdom Metazoa; phylum Chordata; class Chondrichthyes; order Heterodontiformes; family Heterodontidae; genus Heterodontus; species Heterodontus francisci. Next base: position 5,061,351 of record NC_090394.1, on the reverse strand, counting down.
GTGTGTGCGGAAGGGGGTTCAGTGTGTGGGGAAGGGGTTTCAGTGTGTGGGGACGTGTTTCAGAGAGTGGGGAAGTAGTTTCAGTGTGTGGGGAAGGGTTTCACTGTGTGCGGTAGTGGTTTCAGATTGCGGGGAAGATGTTTCAGTGGGTGGGGAAGGAGTTTCAGTGTGTGGGGAAGGTGGTTCTGTGTGTGGGGTTGTGTTTCAGTGTGTGGGGAATCTGTTACAGTGTGTGGTGAATGGGTTTCATTGGTTGGGGAAGGGTTTCAGTGTGTGCGGAAGGGCTTTCAATGTGTGGGGAATGTGTTTCATTGTGTGGGGAAGGTGTTTCAGTGTGCGGGGAAGGGGTTTCAGTGTGTGGGGAAGGTGTCTCAGAGTGTGGGGAAGGGTTTCAGTGTGTGTGGATGGGATTTCAGTGTGTGGGGAAGGTGTTTCAGTGTGTGGTGAATGGGTTTCAGTGATTGGGGAAGGGTTTCAGTGTGTGCAGAAGGGCTTTCAGTGTGTGGGGAATGTGTTTCATTGTGTGGGGAAGGTGTTTCAGTGTTTGTGGAAGGGGTTTCAGTGTATGTGGAAGGTGTTTCTGTGTGTGGGGAAGGTGTTTCAGTGTGTGTGGAAGGTGTTTCAGTGTTTGGGGAAGGGGTCTCAGAGTGCTGGAAAGGGTTTCAGTGTGTGGGGATGGGATTTCAGTGTGTGGGGCAGGTGTTTCAGTGTGTGCGGAAGGTGTTTCCGTGTGTGGGGAAGTTGTTTCAGTGTGTGGGGATTTGGTTTCAGTGTGTGGGGAAGGTGTTTCTGCGCGTGGTGAAGGTGTTTCAGTGTGTGGGGTAGGGGTTTCAGTGTGTGGGGAAGGGTTTCAGTGTGTGGGGAAGGTGTTTCAGTGTGTGGGGAAGGGGTTTCAGTGTGTGGGAAGGTGCTTCAGTGTGTGGGGAAGGAGTTTCAGTGTGCGGGGAAGGTGTTTCAGTGTGTGGGGAAGGGGTCTCAGAGTGTGGGGAAGGGTTTCAGTGTGTGGGGATGGGATTTCAGTATGTGGGGAAGGTGTTTCAGTGTGTGTGGAAGGTGTTTCAGTGTGTGGAGAAGGGATTTCAGTGTGTGGGGAAGGTTTTTCAGTGTGTGAGGAAGGTGTTTCAGTGTGTGGGGAAGGGGTTTCAGGGTGTGGGGAAGGTGTTTCATTTTGTGTGGATGGGGTTTCAGTGTGTGCAGAAGGGGATTCAGTGTGTGGGGAATTTGATTGAGTGGGTGGGGAAGGGGTTGCAGTGTGGAGGGAAGGTGTTTCAGTGTGTGGGGATGTGCTTCATTGTGTGGGGATGTGTTTCAGTGTGTGGGGAAGGGTTTCAGTGTGTGGGGAAGTTGTTTCAGTATGTGGGGATGGGTTTCAGTGTGTGGGGATGGGTTTCAGTGTGTGGGGATGGGTTTCACTGTGAGTGGAAGGTGTTTCAGTGTGTGGGGAAGGTGTTTCTGTGTGTGGGGAAGGGCTTTCAGTGTGTGGGGATGTGTTTCAGAGAGTGGGGAAGGGGTTTCAGTGTGTGGGGAAGGGTTTCACCGTGTGCGGAAGGGGTTTCGGAGTGTGGGGAAGATGTTTCAGTGTGTGGGGAAGGTGTTTCAGTGTGTGGGGAAGGCGTTTCTGTGTGTGGGGATTTTTTTCAGTGTGTGGGGAATGTGTTTCAGTGTGTGGTGAATGGGTTTCAGTGATTGGGGAAGGGTTTCAGTGTGTGGGGAAGGGGTTTCAGTGTGTGGGAAGGTGTTTCATTGTGTGAGGAAGGTGTTTCAGTGTGTGGGGAAGGGGTTTCAGTGTGTGGGGAAGGGGCCTCAGAGTGTGGGGAAGTGTTTCAGTGTGTGTGGATGGGATTTCAGTGTGTGCGGAAGGTGTTTCAGTGTGTGGGGAAGGGGCTTCAGTGTGTTGGGAAGGGATTTCGTTGTCTGGGGAAGGTGTTTCAGTGTGTGGGGAAGGGGTTTCAGTGGGTGGTAAAGGTGTGTCAGTTTGTGGGGATGGGGTTTCAGTGTGTGGGGAAGGGTTTCAGTGTGTGGGAAAGGGGTTTCAGTGTGTGGGGAAGGGTTTCAGTGTGTGGGGAAGGTGTTTCAGTGTGTGAGGAAGGGGTTTCAGTGTGTGGGGAAGGTGTTTCAGTGTGTGGGGAAGGTGTTTCAGTGTGTGGGGAAGGGGTCTCAGAGTGTGGGGAAGGGTTTCAGTTTGTGGGGATGGGATTTCAGTGTGTGGGGAAGGTGTTTCAGTGTGTGGGGAAGGTGTTTCAGTGTGTGGGGAAGGTGTTTCAATGTGTGGGGAAGGGGTTTCAGTGTGTGGGGAAGGTGTTTCTGCGCGTGGTGAAGTTGTTTCAGTGTGTGCGGAAGGGGTTTCAGTGTGCGGGGAAGGCTTTCAGTGTGTTGTGAAGGCGTTTCAGTGTGCGGGGAATGGTTTCAGTGTGTTGGGAAGGGGTTTCAGTGTGTGGGGAAGGGTTTCAGTGTGTGGGGAAGGGGTTTCAGTGAGTGGGGAAAGGGGTTTCACTGTGTGGGCAACGTGTTTCAGTGTGTGCGGAAGGGGGTTCAGTGTGTGGGGAAGGGGTTTCAGTGTGTGGGGACGTGTTTCAGAGAGTGGGGAAGTAGTTTCAGTGTGTGGGGAAGGGTTTCACTGTGTGCGGAAGTGGTTTCAGATTGTGGGGAAGATGTTTCAGTGGGGGGGGAAGGTGTTTCAGTGTGTGGGGAAGGTGGTTCTGTGTGTGGGGTTGTGTTTCAGTGTGTGGGGAATGTGTTACAGTGTGTGGTGAATGGGTTTCATTGGTTGGGGAAGGGTTTCAGTGTGTGCGGAAGGGCTTTCAATGTGTGGGGAATGTGTTTCATTGTGTGGGGAAGGTGTTTCAGTATGCGGGGAAGGGGTTTCAGTGTGTGGGGAAGGTGTCTCAGAGTGTGGGGAAGGGTTTCAGTGTGTGTGGATGGGATTTCAGTGTGTGGGGAAGGTGTTTCAGTGTGTGCGGAAGGGGTTTCAGTGTGTGGGGAAGGTGTTTCGGTGTGTGGGGAAGGGGTTTCAGTGTGTGGGAAGGGGTTTCAGTGTGTGGGGAATGTGTTTCAGTGGGTGGTGAAGGTGTTTCAGTGAGTGGGGCAGCCGTTTCCGTGTGTGGGGTATCGTTTCAGTGTGTGGGGAAGTTGTTTCAGTGTGGGGAAGGGTTTCAGTGTGTGGGGAAGGTATTTCAGTGTGTGTGGAAGGGGTTTCAGTGTGTGGGGAAGGTGTCTCAGTGTGTGGGGAAGGGGTCTCAGAGTGTGGGGAAGGGTTTCAGTGTGTGGGGATGGGATTTCAGTATGTGGGGAAGGTGTTTCAGTGTGTGTGGAAGGTGTTTCAGTGTTTGGGGAAGGGGTCTCAGAGTGCTGGAAAGGGTTTCAGTGTGTGGGGATGGGATTTCAGTGTGTGGGTCAGGTGTTTCAGTGTGTGGGGAAGGTGTTTCCGTGTGTGGGGAAGTTGTTTCAGTGTGTGGGGATTTGGTTTCAGTGTGTGGGGAAGGTGTTTCTGCGCGTGGTGAAGGTGTTTCAGTGTGTGGGGAAGGGGTTTCAGTGTGTGGGGAAGGGTTTCAGTGTGTGGGGAAGGTGTTTCAGTGTGTGGGGAAGGGGTTTCAGTGTGTGGGAAGGTGCTTCAGTGTGTGGGGAAGGAGTTTCAGTGTGCGGGGAAGGTGTTTCAGTGTGTGGGGATGGGATTTCAGTATGTGGGGAAGGTGTTTCAGTGTGTGGGGAAGGTGTTTCAGTGTGTGGAGAAGGGATTTCAGTGTGTGGGGAAGGTTTTTCAGTGTGTGAGGAAGGTGTCTCAGTGTGTGGGGAAGGGGTTTCAGGGTGTGGGGAAGGTGTTTCATTGTGTGTGGACGGGGTTTCAGTGTGTGCAGAAGGGGATTCAGTGTGTGGGGAATTTGATTCAGTGGGTGGGGAAGGGGTTGCAGTGTGGAGGGAAGGTGTTTCAGTGTGTGGGGATGTGCTTCATTGTGTGGGGATGTGTTTCAGTGTGTGGGGAAGGGTTTCAGTGTGTGGGGAAGTTGTTTCAGTATGTGGGGATGGGTTTCAGTATGTGGGGATGGGTTTCACTGTGAGTGGAAGGGGTTTCAGTGTGTGGGGAAGGTGTTTCTGTGTGTGGGGATGTGTTTCAGTGTGTGGGGAAGGGGTTTCAGTGCTGGCGGAAGGTGTTTCAGTGTGGGGGAATGTGTTTTGGTGTGTGGGGAAGGTATTTCAGTGTGTGGGGAAGTGGTTTCAGTGTGTGGGGAAGGTGTTTCAGTGTGTGGTGAAGGTGTTTCAGTGTGTGGGGAAGGGGTTTCATTGTGTGGGGAAGGGTTTCAGTGTGTGGGGAAGGGGTTTCAGTGTGCGGGGATGGTGTTTCAGTGTGTGGGGAAGGTGTTTCAGTGTTTGGGGAAGGGGTATCAGAGTGTGGGGAAGGGTATCAGTGTGTGGGGATGGGATTTCAGTGTGTGGGGAAGGTGTTTCAGTGTGTGGGAAAGGTGTTTCTGTGTGTGGGGTTGTGTTTCAGTGTGTGGGGAATGTGTTACAGTGTGTGGTGAATGGGTTTCAGTGATTGGGGAAGGGTTTCACTGTGTGCGGAAGGGCTTTCAGTGTGTGGGGAAGGTGTTTCGTTGTGTGGGGAAGGTGTTTCAGTGTGCGGGGAAGGGGTTTCAGAGAGTGGGGATGTGTTTCAGAGAGTGGGGAAGGGGTTTCAGTGTGTGGGGAAGGGTTTCACCGTGTGCGGAAGGGGTTTCAGAGTGTGGGGAAGATGTTTCAGTGTGTGGGGAAGGTGTTTCAGTGTGTGGGGAAGGCGTTTCTGTGTGTGGGGATTTTTTTCAGTGTGTGGGGAATGTGTTTCAGTGTGTGGTGAATGGGTTTCAGTGATTGGGAAGGGTTTCAGTGTGTGCGGAAAGGGTTTCAGTGTGTGGGAAGGTGTTTCATTGTGTGAGGAAGGTGTTTCAGTGTGTGGGGAAGGGGTTTCAGTGTGTGGGGAAGGGGCCTCAGAGTGTGGGGAAGTGTTTCAGTGTGTGTGGATGGGATTTCAGTGTGTGGGGAAGGTGTTTCAGTGTGTGGGGAAGGGGTTTCAGTGTGTAGGGAAGGGATTTCGTTGTCTGGGGAAGGTGTTTCAGTGTGTGGGGAAGGGGTTTCAGTGTGTGGGGAAGGTGTTTCAGTCAGTGGTAAAGGTGTGTCAGTTTGTGGGGATGGGGTTTCAGTGTGTGGGGAAGGGTTTCAGTGTGTGGGAAAGGGGTTTCAGTGTGTGGGGAAGGGTTTCAGTGTGTGGGGAAGGTGTTTCAGTGTGTGAGGAAGGGGTTTCAGTGTGTGGGGAAGGTGTTTCAGTGTGTGGGGAAGGGGTCTCAGAGTGTGGGGAAGGGTTTCAGTTTGTGGGGATGGGATTTCAGTGTGTGGGGAAGGTGTTTCAGTGTGTGGGGAAGGTGTTTCAGTGTGTGGGGAAGGTGTTTCAATGTGTGGGGAAGGGGTTTTATTGTGTGGGGAAGGTGTTTCTGCGCGTGGTGAAGTTGTTTCAGTGTGTGCGGAAGGGGCTTCAGTGTGCGGGGAAGGCTTTCAGTGTGTTGTGAAGGCGTTTCAGTGTGCGGGGAAGGGTTTCAGTGTGTTGGGAAGGGGTTTCAGTGTGTGGGGAAGGGTTTCAGTGTGTGGGGAAGGGGTTTCAGTGAGTGGGGAAAGGGGTTTCACTGTGTGGGCAACGTGTTTCAGTGTGTGCGGAAGGGGGTTCAGTGTGTGGGGAAGGGGTTTCAGTGTGTGGGGACGTGTTTCAGAGAGTGGGGAAGTAGTTTCAGTGTGTGGGGAAGGGTTTCACTGTGTGCGGAAGTGGTTTCAGATTGTGGGGAAGATGTTTCAGTGGGGGGGGAAGGTGTTTCAGTGTGTGGGGAAGGTGGTTCTGTGTGTGGGGTTGTGTTTCAGTGTGTGGGGAATGTGTTACAGTGTGTGGTGAATGGGTTTCATTGGTTGGGGAAGGGTTTCAGTGTGTGCGGAAGAGCTTTCAATGTGTGGGGAATGTGTTTCATTGTGTGGGGAAGGTGTTTCAGTATGCGGGGAAGGGGTTTCAGTGTGTGGGGAAGGTGTCTCAGAGTGTGGGGAAGGGTTTCAGTGTGTGTGGATGGGATTTCAGTGTGTGGGGAAGGTGTTTCAGTGTGTGCGGAAGGGGTTTCAGTGTGTGGGGAAGGTGTTTCGGTGTGTGGGGAAGGGGTTTCAGTGTGTGGGAAGGGGTTTCAGTGTGTGGGGAATGTGTTTCAGTGTGTGGTGAAGGAGTTTCAGTGAGTGGGGAAGGCGTTTCCGTGTGTGGGGTATCGTTTCAGTGTGTGGGGAAGTTGTTTCAGTGTGGGGAAGGGTTTCAGTGTGTGGGGAAGGTATTTCAGTGTGTGTGGAAGGGGTTTCAGTGTGTGGGGAAGGTGTCTCAGTGTGTGGGGAAGGGGTCTCAGAGTGTGGGGAAGGGTTTCAGTGTGTGTGGATGGGATTTCAGTATGTGGGGAAGGTGTTTCAGTGTGTGGGGAAGTTGTTTCAGTGTATGGAGAAGGGATTTCAGTGTGTGGGGAAGGTTTTTCAGTGTGTGAGGAAGGTATCTCAGTGTGGAGGGAAGGTGCTTCAGTGTGTGGGGATGTGCTTCATTGTGTGGGGATGTGTTTCAGTGTGTGGGGAAGGGTTTCAGTGTGTGGGGAAGTTGTTTCAGTATGTGTGGATGGGTTTCAGTGTGTGGGGATGGGTTTCAGTGTGTGGGGATGGGTTTCACTGTGAGTGGAAGGAGTTTCAGTGTGTGGGGAAGGTGTTTCTGTGTGTGGGGATGTGTTTCAGTGTGTGGGGAAGGGGTTTCAGTTTGTGGGGAAGCTGTTTCAATGTGCGGGGAAGGTGTTTCAGTGCTGGCGGAAGGTGTTTCAGTGTGGGGGAATGTGTTTTGGTGTGTGGGGAAGGTATTTCAGTGTGTGGGGAAGGGGTTTCAGTGTGTGGGGAAGGTGTTTCAGTGTGTGGTGAAGGTGTTTCAGTGTGTGGGGAAGGGGTTTCATTGTGTGGGGAAGGGTTTCAGTGAGTGGGGAAGGGGTTTCAGTGTGCGGGGATGGTGTTTCAGTGTGTGGGGAAGGTGTTTCAGTGTTTGGGGAAGGGGTATCAGAGTGTGGGGAAGGGTATCAGTGTGTGGGGATGGGATTTCAGTGTGTGGGGAAGGTGTTTCAGTGTGTGGGAAAGGTGTTTCTGTGTGTGGGGTTGTGTTTCAGTGTGTGGGGAATGTGTTACAGTGTGTGGTGAATGGGTTTCAGTGATTGGGGAAGGGTTTCACTGTGTGCGGAAGGGCTTTCAGTGTGTGGGGAAGGTGTTTCGTTGTGTGGGGAAGGTGTTTCAGTGTGCGGGGAAGGGGTTTCAGTGTGTGGGGATGTGTTTCAGAGAGTGGGGAAGGGGTTTCAGTGTGTGGGGAAGGGTTTCACCGTGTGCGGAAGGGGTTTCAGAGTGTGGGGAAGATGTTTCAGTGTGTGGGGAAGGTGTTTCAGTGTGTGGGGAAGGCGTTTCTGTGTGTGGGGATTTTTTTCAGTGTGTGGGGAATGTGTTTCAGTGTGTGGTGAATGGGTTTCAGTGATTGGGGAAGGGTTTCAGTGTGTGCGGAAGGGGTTTCAGTGTGTGGGAAGGTGTTTCATTGTGTGAGGAAGGTGTTTCAGTGTGTGGGGAAGGGCTTTCAGTGTGTGGGGAAGGGGCCTCAGAGTGTGGGGAAGTGTTTCAGTGTGTGTGGATGGGATTTCAGTGTGTGGGGAAGGAGTTTCAGTGTGTGGGGAAGGGGTTTCAGTGTGTAGGGAAGGGATTTCGTTGTCTGGGGAAGGTGTTTCAGTGTGTGGGGAAGGGGTTTCAGTGTGTGGGGAAGGTGTTTCAGTGGGTGGTAAAGGTGTGTCAGTTTGTGGGGATGGGGTTTCAGTGTGTGGGGAAGGGTTTCAGTTTGTGGGATAGGGGTTTCAGTGTGTGGGGAAGGGTTTCAGTGTGTGGGGAAGGTGTTTCAGTGTGTGAGGAAGGGGTTTCAGTGTGTGGGGAAGGTGTTTCAGTGTGTGGGGAAGGTGTTTCAGTGTGTGGGGAAGGGGTCTCAGAGTGTGGGGAAGGGTTTCAGTTTGTGGGGATGGGATTTCAGTGTGTGGGGAAGGTGTTTCAGTGTGTGGGGAAGGTGTTTCAGTGTGTGGGGAAGGTGTTTCAATGTGTGGGGAAGGGGTTTCAGTGTGTGGGGAAGGTGTTTCTGCGCGTGGTGAAGTTGTTTCAGTGTGTGCGGAAGGGGTTTCAGTGTGCGGGGAAGGCTTTCAGTGTGTTGTGAAGGCGTTTCAGTGTGCGGGGAAGGGTTTCAGTGTGTTGGGAAGGGGTTTCAGTGTGTGGGGAAGGGTTTCAGTGTGTGGGGAAGGGGTTTCAGTGAGTGGGGAAAGGGGTTTCACTGTGTGGGCAACGTGTTTCAGTGTGTGCGGAAGGGGGTTCAGTGTGTGGGGAAGGGGTTTCAGTGTGTGGGGACATGTTTCAGAGAGTGGGGAAGTAGTTTCAGTGTGTGGGGAAAGGTTTCACTGTGTGCGGAAGTGGTTTCAGATTGTGGGGAAGATGTTTCAGTGGGGGGGGGAAGGTGTTTCAGTGTGTGGGGAAGGTTGTTCTGTGTGTGGGGTTGTGTTTCAGTGTGTGGGGAATGTGTTACAGTGTGTGGTGAATGGGTTTCATTGGTTGGGGAAGGGTTTCAGTGTGTGTGGAAGGGCTTTCAATGTGTGGGGAATGTGTTTCATTGTGTGGGGAAGGTGTTTCAGTGTGCGGGGAAGGGGTTTCAGTGTGTGGGGAAGGTGTCTCAGAGTGTGGGGAAGGGTTTCAGTGTGTGTGGATGGGATTTCAGTGTGTGGGGAAGGTGTTTCAGTGTGTGCGGAAGGGGTTTCAGTGTGTGGGGAAGGTGTTTCGGTGTGTGGGGAAGGGGTTTCAGTGTGTGGGAAGGGGTTTCAGTGTGTGGGGAATGTGTTTCAGTGTGTGGTGAAGGTGTTTCAGTGAGTGGGGAAGGCGTTTCCGTGTGTGGGGTATCGTTTCAGTGTGTGGGGAAGTTGTTTCAGTGTGGGGAAAGGTTTCAGTGTGTGGGGAAGGTATTTCAGTGTGTGTGGAAGGGGTTTCAGTGTGTGGGGAAGGTGTCTCAGTGTGTGGGGAAGGGGTCTCAGAGTGTGGGGAAGGGTTTCAGTGTGTGTGGATGGGATTTCAGTATGTGGGGAAGGTGTTTCAGTGTGTGGGGAAGTTGTTTCAGTGTGTGGAGAAGGGATTTCAGTGTGTGGGGAAGGTTTTTCAGTGTGTGAGGAAGGTGTCTCAGTGTGTGGGGAAGGGGTTTCAGGGTGTGGGGAGGGTGTTTCATTGTGTGTGGATGGGGTTTCAGTGTTTGCAGAAGGGGATTCAGTGTGTGGGGAATTTGATTCAGTGGGTGGGGAAGGGGTTGCAGTGTTGAGGGAAGGTGTTTCAGTGTGTGGGGATGTGCTTCATTGTGTGGTGATGTGTTTCAGTGTGTGGGGAAGGGGTTTCAGTTTGTGGGGAAGTTGTTTCAGTATGTGGGGAAGGGTTTCAGTGTGTGGGGATGGGTTTCAGTGTGTGGGGATGGGTTTCACTGTGAGTGGAAGGGGTTTCAGTGTGTGGGGAAGGTGTTTCTGTGTGTGGGGATGTGTTTCAGTGTGTGGGGAAGCTGTTTCAATGTGCGGGGAAGGTGTTTCAGTGCTGGCAGAAGGTGTTTCAGTGTGGGGGAATGTGTTTTGGTGTGTGGGGAAGGTATTTCAGTGTGTGGGGAAGGGGTTTCAGTGTGTGGGGAAGGTGTTTCAGTGTGTGGTGAAGGTGTTTCAGTGTGCGGGGAAGGGGTTTCAGTGTGTGGGGAAGGTGTCTCAGAGTGTGGGGAAGGGTTTCAGTGTGTGTGGATGGGATTTCAGTGTGTGGGGAAGGTGTTTCAGTGTGTGCGGAAGGGGTTTCAGTGTGTGGGGAAGGTGTTTCGGTGTGTGGGGAAGGGGTTTCAGTGTGTGGGAAGGGGTTTCAGTGTGTGGGGAATGTGTTTCAGTGTGTGGTGAAGGTGTTTCAGTGAGTGGGGAAGGCGTTTCCGTGTGTGGGGTATCGTTTCAGTGTGTGGGGAAGTTGTTTCAGTGTGGGGAAGGGTTTCAGTGTGTGGGGAAGGTATTTCAGTGTGTGTGGAAGGGGTTTCAGTGTGTGGGGAAGGTGTCTCAGTGTGTGGGGAAGGGGTCTCAGAGTGTGGGGAAGGGTTTCAGTGTGTGTGGATGGGATTTCAGTATGTGGGGAAGGTGTTTCAGTGTGTGGGGAAGTTGTTTCAGTGTGTGGAGAAGGGATTTCAGTGTGTGGGGAAGGTTTTTCAGTGTGTGAGGAAGGTGTCTCAGTGTGGAGGGAAGGTGTTTCAGTGTGTGGGGATGTGCTTCATTGTGTGGGGATCTGTTTCAGTGTATGGGGAAGGGTTTCAGTGTGTGGGGAAGTTGTTTCAGTGTGTGGGGATGGGTTTCAGTGTGTGGGGATGGGTTTCACTGTGAGTGGAAGGGGTTTCAGTGTGTGGGGAAGGTGTTTCTGTGTGTGGGGATGTGTTTCAGTGTGTGGGGAAGGGGTTTCAGTTTGTGGGGAAGCTGTTTCAATGTGCGGGGAAGGTGTTTCAGTGCTGGTGGAAGGTGTTTCAGTGTGGGGGAATGTGTTTTGGTGTGTGGGGAAGGTATTTCAGTGTGTGGGGAAGGGGTTTCAGTGTGTGGGGAAGGTGTTTCAGTGTGTGGTGAAGGTGTTTCAGTGTGTGGGGAAGGGGTTTCATTGTGTGGGGAAGGGTTTCAGTGTGTGGGGAAGGGGTTTCAGTGTGCGGGGATGGTGTTTCAGTGTGTGGGGAAGGTGTTTCAGTGTTTGGGGAAGGGGTATCAGAGTGTGGGGAAGGGTATCAGTGTGTGGGGATGGGATTTCAGTGTGTGGGGAAGGTGTTTCAGTGTGTGGGAAAGGTTTTTCTGTGTGTGGGGTTGTGTTTCAGTGTGTGGGGAATGTGTTACAGTGTGTGGTGAATGGGTTTCAGTGATTGGGGAAGGGTTTCACTGTGTGCGGAAGGGCTTTCAGTGTGTGGGGAAGGTGTTTCGTTGTGTGGGGAAGGTGTTTCAGTGTGCGGGGAAGGGGTTTCAGTGTGTGGGGATGTGTTTCAGAGAGTGGGGAAGGGGTTTCAGTGTGTGGGGAAGGGTTTCACCGTGTGCGGAAGGGGTTTCAGAGTGTGGGGAAGATGTTTCAGTGTGTGGGGAAGGTGTTTCAGTGTGTGGGGAAGGCGTTTCTGTGTGTGGGGATTTTTTTCAGTGTGTGGGGAATGTGTTTCAGTGTGTGGTGAATGGGTTTCAGTGATTGGGGAAGGGTTTCAGTGTGTGCGGAAGGGGTTTCAGTGTGTGGGAAGGTGTTTCATTGTGTGAGGAAGGTGTTTCAGTTTGTGGGGAAGGGGTTTCAGTGTGTGGGGAAGGGGCCTCAGAGTGTGGGGAAGTGTTTCAGTGTGTGTGGATGGGATTTCAGTGTGTGGGGAAGGTGTTTCAGTGTGTGGGGAAGGGGTTTCAGTGTGTAGGGAAGGGATTTCGTTGTCTGGGGAAGGTGTTTCAGTGTGTGGGGAAGGGGTTTCAGTGTGTGGGGAAGGTGTTTCAGTGGGTGGTAAAGGTGTGTCAGTTTGTGGGGATGGGGTTTCAGTGTGTGGGGAAGGGTTTCAGTGTGTGGGAAAGGGGTTTCAGTGTGTGGGGAAGGGTTTCAGTGTGTGGGGAAGGTGTTTCAGTGTGTGAGGAAGGGGTTTCAGTGTGTGGGGAAGGTGTTTCAGTGTGTGGGGAAGGTGTTTCAGTGTGTGGGGAAGGGGTCTCAGAGTGTGGGGAAGGATTTCAGTTTGTGGGGATGGGATTTCAGTGTGTGGGGAAGGTGTTTCAGTGTGTAGGGAAGGTGTTTCAGTGTGTGGGGAAGGTGTTTCAATGTGTGGGGAAGGGGTTTCAGTGTGTGGGGAAGGTGTTTCTGCGCGTGGTGAAGTTGTTTCAGTGTGTGCGGAAGGGGTTTCAGTGTGCGGGGAAGGCTTTCAGTGTGTTGTGAAGGCGTTTCAGTGTGCGGGGAAGGGTTTCAGTGTGTTGGGAAGGGGTTTCAGTGTGTGGGGAAGGGTTTCAGTGTGTGAGGAAGGGGTTTCAGTGAGTGGGGAAAGGGGTTTCACTGTGTGGGCAACGTGTTTCAGTGTGTGCGGAAGGGGGTTCAGTGTGTGGGGAAGGGGTTTCAGTGTGTGGGGACGTGTTTCAGAGAGTGGGGAAGTAGTTTCAGTGTGTGGGAAAGGGTTTCACTGTGTGCGGAAGTGGTTTCAGATTGTGGGGAAGATGTTTCAGTGGGGGGGGAAGGTGTTTCAGTGTGTGGGGAAGGTGGTTCTGTGTGTGGGGTTGTGTTTCAGTGTGTGGGGAATGTGTTACAGTGTGTGGTGAATGGGTTTCATTGGTTGGGGAAGGGTTTCACTGTGTGCGGAAGGGCTTTCAATGTGTGGGGAATGTGTTTCATTGTGTGGGGAAGGTGTTTCAGTATGCGGGGAAGGGGTTTCAGTGTGTGGGGAAGGTGTCTCAGAGTGTGGGGAAGGGTTTCAGTGTGTGTGGATGGGATTTCAGTGTGTGGGGAAGGTGTTTCAGTGTGTGCGGAAGGGGTTTCAGTGTGTGGGGAAGGTGTTTCGGTGTGTGGGGAAGGGGTTTCAGTGTGTGGGAAGGGGTTTCAGTGTGTGGGGAATGTGTTTCAGTGTGTGGTGAAGGTGTTTCAGTGAGTGGGGAAGGCGTTTCCGTGTGTGGGGTATCGTTTCAGTGTGTGGGGAAGTTGTTTCAGTGTGGGGAAGGGTTTCAGTGTGTGGGGAAGGTATTTCAGTGTGTGTGGAAGGGGTTTCAGTGTGTGGGGAAGGTGTCTCAGTGTGTGGGGAAGGGGTCTCAGAGTGTGGGGAAGGGTTTCAGTGTGTGTGGATGGGATTTCTGTATGTGGGGAAGGTGTTTCAGTGTGTGGGGAAGTTGTTTCAGTGTGTGGAGAAGGGATTTCAGTGTGTGGGGAAGGTTTTTCAGTGTGTGAGGAAGGTGTCTCAGTGTGTGGGGAAGGGGTTTCAGGGTGTGGGGAAGGTGTTTCATTGTGTGTGGATGGGGTTTCAGTGTGTGCAGAAGGGGATTCAGTGTGTGGGGAATTTGATTCAGTGGGTGGGGAAGGGGTTGCAGTGTTGAGGGAAGGTGTTTCAGTGTGTGGGGATGTGCTTCATTGTGTGGTGATGTGTTTCAGTGTGTGGGGAAGGGGTTTCAGTGTGTGGGGAAGTTGTTTCAGTATGTGGGGATGGGTTTCAGTGTGTGGGGATGGGTTTCAGTGTGTGGGGATGGGTTTCACTGTGAGTGGAAGGGGTTTCAGTGTGTGGGGAAGGTGTTTCTGTGTGTGGGGATGTGTTTCAGTGTGTGGGGAAGGGGTTTCAGTTTGTGGGGAAGCTGTTTCAATGTGCGGGGAAGGTGTTTCAGTGCTGGCAGAAGGTGTTTCAGTGTGGGGGAATGTGTTTTGGTGTGTGGGGAAGGTATTTCAGTGTGTGGGGAAGGGGTTTCAGTGTGTGGGGAAGGTGTTTCAGTGTGTGGTGAAGGTGTTTCAGTGTGTGGGGAAGGGGTTTCATTGTGTGGGTAAGGGTTTCAGTGTGTGGGGAAGGGGTTTCAGTGTGCGGGGATGGTGTTTCAGTGTGTGGGGAAGGCGTTTCAGTGTTTGGGGAAGGGGTATCAGAGTGTGGGGAAGGGTATCAGTGTGTGGGGATGGGATTTCAGTGTGTGGGGAAGGTGTTTCAGTGTGTTGGAAAGGTGTTTCTGTGTGTGGGGTAGTGTTTCAGTGTGTGGGGAATGTGTTACAGTGTGTGGTGAATGGGTTTCAGTGATTGGGGAAGGGTTTCAGTGTGTGTGGAAGGGCTTTCAGTGTGTGGGGAAGGTGTTTCGTTGTGTGGGGAAGGTGTTTCAGTGTGCGGGGAAGGGGTTTCAGTGTGTGGGGATGTGTTTCAGAGAGTGGGGAAGGGGTTTCAGTGTGTGGGGAAGATGTTTCAGTGTGTGGGGAAGGTGTTTCAGTGTGTGGGGAAGGCGTTTCTGTGTGTGGGGATTTTTTTCAGTGTGTGGGGAATGTGTTTCAGTGTATGGTGAATGGGTTTCAGTGATTGGGGAAGGGTTTCAGTGTGTGCGGAAGGGGTTTCAGTGTGTGGGAAGGTGTTTCATTGTGTGAGGAAGGTGTTTCAGTGTGTGGGGAAGGGGTTTCAGTGTGTGGGGAAGGGGCCTCAGAGTGTGGGGAAGTGTTTCAGTGTGTGTGGATGGGATTTCAGTGTGTGGGGAAGGTGTTTCAGTGTGTGGGGAAGGGGTTTCAGTGTGTTGGGAAGGGATTTCGTTGTCTGGGGAAGGTGTTTCAGTGTGTGGGGAAGGGGTTTCAGTGTGTGGGGAAGGTGTTTCAGTGGGTGGTAAAGGTGTGTCAGTTTGTGGGGATGGGGTTTCAGTGTGTGGGGAAGGGTTTCAGTGTGTGGGAAAAGGGGTTTCAGTGTGTGGGGAAGGGTTTCAGTGTGTGGGGAAGGTGTTTCAGTGTGTGAGGAAGGGGTTTCAGTGTGTGGGGAAGGTGTTTCAGTGTGTGGGGAAGGTGTTTCAGTGTGTGGGGAAGTGGTCTCAGAGTGTGGGGAAGGGTTTCAGTTTGTGGGGATGGGATTTCAGTGTGTGGGGAAGGTGTTTCAGTGTGTGGGGAAGGTGTTTCAGTGTGTGGGGAAGGTGTTTCAATGTGTGGGGAAGGGGTTTCAGTGTGTGGGGAAGGTGTTTCTGCGCGTGGTGAAGTTGTTTCAGTGTGTGCGGAAGGGGTTTCAGTGTGCGGGGAAGGCTTTCAGTGTGTTGTGAAGGCGTTTCAGTGTGCGGGGAAGGGTTTCAGTGTGTTGGGAAGGGGTTTCAGTGTGTGGGGAAGGGTTTCAGTGTGTGGGGAAGGGGTTTCAGTGAGTGGGGAAAGGGGTTTCACTGTGTGGGCAACGTGCTTCTGTGTGTGCGGAAGGGGGTTCAGCGTGTGGGGAAGGGGTTTCAGTGTGTGGGGACGTGTTTCAGAGAGTGGGGAAGTAGTTTCAGTGTGTGGGGAAGGGTTTCACTGTGTGCGGAAGTGGTTTCAGATTGTGGGGAAGATGTTTCAGTGGGTGGGGAAGGTGTTTCAGTGTGTGGGGAAGGTGGTTCTGTGTGTGGGGTTGTGTTTCAGTGTGTGGGGAATGTGTTACAGTGTGTGGTGAATGGGTTTCATTGGTTGGGGAAGGGTTTCAGTGTGTGCGGAAGGGCTTTCAATGTGTGGGGAATGTGTTTCATTGTGTGGAGAAGGTGTTTCAGTGTGCGGGGAAGGGGTTTCAGTGTGTGGGGAAGGTGTCTCAGAGTGTGGGGAAGGGTTTCAGTGTGTGTGGATGGGATTTCAGTGAGTGGGGAAGGCGTTTCCGTGTGTGGGGTAGGGTTTCAGTGTGTGGGGAAGTTGTTTCAGTGTGTGGGGAAGGGTTTCAGTGTGTGGGGA
Organism: Heterodontus francisci; assembly: GCF_036365525.1. Lineage (NCBI taxonomy): Eukaryota > Metazoa > Chordata > Chondrichthyes > Heterodontiformes > Heterodontidae > Heterodontus > Heterodontus francisci. The sequence goes on along the minus strand of NC_090394.1, from coordinate 5,045,898 downwards.
AGGTATTTCAGTGTGTGTGGAAGGAGTTTCAGTGTGTGGGGAAGGTGTCTCAGTGTGTGGGGAAGGTGTTTCAGTGTGTGTGGAAGGTGTTTCAGTGTTTGGGGAAGGGGTCTCAGATTGCTGGAAAGGGTTTCAGTGTGTGGGGATGGGATTTCAGTGTGTGGGGCAGGTGTTTCAGTGTGTGGGGAAAGTGTTTCCGTGTGTGGGGAAGTTGTTTCAGTGTGTGGGGATTTGGTTTCAGTGTGTGGGGAAGGTGTTTCTGCGCGTGGTGAACGTGTTTCAGTGTGTGGGGAAGGGGGTTCAGTGTGTGGGGAAGGGTTTCAGTGTGTGGGGAAGGTGTTTCAGTGTGTGGGGAAGGGGTTTCAGTGTGTGGGGAAGGTGCTTCAGTGTGTGGGGAAGGAGTTTCAGTGTGCGGGGAAGGTGTTTCAGTGTGTGGGGAAGGGGTCTCAGAGTGTGGGGAAGGGTTTCAGTGTGTGGGGATGGGATTTCAGTGTGTGGGGAAGGTGTTTCAGTGTGTGGGGAAGGTGTTTCAGTGTGTGGAGAAGGGATTTCAGTTTGTGGGGAAGGTGTTTCAGTGTGTGCGGAAGGGGTTTCAGTTTGTGCAGAAGGGGATTCAGTTTGTGGGGAATGTGTTTCAGTGTGTGGGGAAGGTGGTTCAATGTGTGGGGAAGTTGTTTCATTGTGTGGGGAAGGTGTTTCAGTGTGTGGGGAAGGGGTTTCAGGGTGTGGGGAAGGTGTTTCATTGTGTGTGGAAGGGGTTTCAGTGTGTGCAGAAGGGGTTTCAGTGTGTGGGGAAGTTGTTTCAGTGTGTGGGGAAGGGGTTCCAGTGTGGAGGGAAGGTGTTTCAGTGTGTGGGGATGGGTTTCAGTGTGTGGGGATGGGTTTCAGTGTGAGTGGAAGGGGTTTCAGTGTGTGGGGAAGGGGTTTCTGTGTGTGGGGATGTGTTTCAGTGTGTGGGGAAGGGGTTTCAGTTTGTGGGGAAGCTGTTTCACTGTGTGGGGAAGGTGTTTCAGTGCTGGCGGAATGTGTTTCAGTGTTGGGGAAGGTGTTTTGGTGTGTGGGGAAGGTATTTCAGTGTGTGGGGAAGGGGTTTCAGTGTGTGGGGAAGTTGTTTCAGTGTGTGGTGAAGGTGTTTCAGTGTGTGGGGAAGGGGTTCCATTGTGTGGGGAAGGGTTTCAGTCTGTGGTGAAGGTGTTTCAGTGTGTGGGGAAGGGGTTTCATTGTGGGGGGAAGGGTTTCAGTGTGTGGGGAAGGGGTTTCAGTGTGCGCGGATGGTGTTTCAGTGTGTGGGGAAGGTGTTTCAGTGTTTGGGGAAGGGGTATCAGAGTGTGGGGAAGGGTATCAGTGTGTGGGGATGGGATTTCAGTGTGTGGGGAAGGTGTTTCAGTGTGTGGGAAAGGTGTTTCTGTGTGTGGGGTTGTGTTTCAGTGTGTGGGGAATGTGTTACAGTGTGTGGTGAATGGGTTTCAGTGATTGGGGAAGGGTTTCACTGTGTGCGGAAGGGCTTTCAGTGTGTGGGGAAGGTGTTTCGTTGTGTGGGGAAGGTGTTTCAGTGTGCGGGGAAGGGGTTTCAGTGTGTGGGGATGTGTTTCAGAGAGTGGGGAAGGGGTATCAGTGTGTGGGGAAGGGTTTCACCGTGTCCGGAAGGGGTTTCAGAGTGTGGAGAAGATGTTTCAGTGTGTGGGGAAGGTGTTTCAGTGTGTGGGGAAGGCGTTTCTGTGTGTGGGGATTTTTTTCAGTGTGTGGGGAATGTGTTTCAGTGTGTGGTGAATGGGTTTCAGTGATTGGGGAAGGGTTTCAGTGTGTGCGGAAGGGGTTTCAGTGTGTGGGAAGGTGTTTCATTGTGTGAGGAAGGTGTTTCAGTTTGTGGGGAAGGGGTTTCAGTGTGTGGGGAAGGGGCCTCAGAGTGTGGGGAAGTGTTTCAGTGTGTGTGGATGGGATTTCAGTGTGTGGGGAAGGTGTTTCAGTGTGTGGGGAAGGGGTTTCAGTGTGTAGGGAAGGGATTTCGTTGTCTGGGGAAGGTGTTTCAGTGTGTGGGGAAGGGGTTTCAGTGTGTGGGGAAGGTGTTTCAGTGGGTGGTAAAGGTGTGTCAGTTTGTGGGGATGGGGTTTCAGTGTGTGGGGAAGGGTTTCAGTGTGTGGGAAAGGGGTTTCAGTGTGTGGGGAAGGGTTTCAGTGTGTGGGGAAGGTGTTTCAGTGTGTGAGGAAGGGGTTTCAGTGTGTGGGGAAGGTGTTTCAGTGTGTGGGGAAGGTGTTTCAGTGTGTGGGGAAGGGGTCTCAGAGTGTGGGGAAGGGTTTCAGTTTGTGGGGATGGGATTTCAGTGTGTGGGGAAGGTGTTTCAGTGTGTGGGGAAGGTGTTTCAGTGTGTGGGGAAGGTGTTTCAATGTGTGGGGAAGGGGTTTCAGTGTGTGGGGAAGGTGTTTCTGCGCGTGGTGAAGTTGTTTCAGTGTGTGCGGAAGGGGTTTCAGTGTGCGGGGAAGGCTTTCAGTGTGTTGTGAAGGCGTTTCAGTGTGCGGGGAAGGGTTTCAGTGTGTTGGGAAGGGGTTTCAGTGTGTGGGGAAGGGTTTCAGTGTGTGGGGAAGGGGTTTCAGTGAGTGGGGAAAGGGGTTTCACTGTGTGGGCAACGTGTTTCAGTGTGTGCGGAAGGGGGTTCAGTGTGTGGGGAAGGGGTTTCAGTGTGTGGGGACGTGTTTCAGAGAGTGGGGAAGTAGTTTCAGTGTGTGGGAAAGGGTTTCACTGTGTGCGGAAGTGGTTTCAGATTGTGGGGAAGATGTTTCAGTGGGGGGGGAAGGTGTTTCAGCGTGTGGGGAAGGTGGTTCTGTGTGTGGGGTTGTGTTTCAGTGTGTGGGGAATGTGTTACAGTGTGTGGTGAATGGGTTTCATTGGTTGGGGAAGGGTTTCAGTGTGTGCGGAAGGGCTTTCAATGTGTGGGGAATGTGTTTCATTGTGTGGGGAAGGTGTTTCAGTATGCGGGGAAGGGGTTTCAGTGTGTGGGGAAGGTGTCTCAGAGTGTGGGGAAGGGTTTCAGTGTGTGTGGATGGGATTTCAGTGTGTGGGGAAGGTGTTTCAGTGTGTGCGGAAGGGGTTTCAGTGTGTGGGGAAGGTGTTTCGGTGTGTGGGGAAGGGGTTTCAGTGTGTGGGAAGGGGTTTCAGTGTGTGGGGAATGTGTTTCAGTGTGTGGTGAAGGTGTTTCAGTGAGTGGGGAAGGCGTTTCCGTGTGTGGGGTATCGTTTCAGTGTGTGGGGAAGTTGTTTCAGTGTGGGGAAGGGTTTCAGTGTGTGGGGAAGGTATTTCAGTGTGTGTGGAAGGGGTTTCAGTGTGTGGGGAAGGTGTCTCAGTGTGTGGGGAAGGGGTCTCAGAGTGTGGGGAAGGGTTTCAGTGTGTGTGGATAGGATTTCAGTATGTGGGGTAGGTGTTTCAGTGTGTGGGGAAGTTGTTTCAGTGTGTGGAGAAGGGATTTCAGTGTGTGGGGAAGGTTTTTCAGTGTGTGAGGAAGGTGTCTCAGTGTGTGGGGAAGGGGTTTCAGGGTGTGGGGAAGGTGTTTCATTGTGTGTGGATGGGGTTTCAGTGTGTGCAGAAGGGGATTCAGTGTGTGGGGAATTTGATTCAGTGGGTGGGGAAGGGGTTGCAGTGTTGAGGGAAGGTGTTTCAGTGTGTGGGGATGTGCTTCATTGTGTGGTGATGTGTTTCAGTGTGTGGGGAAGGGGTTTCAGTGTGTGGGGAAGTTGTTTCAGTATGTGGGGATGGGTTTCAGTGTGTGGGGATGGGTTTCAGTGTGTGGGGATGGGTTTCACTGTGAGTGGAAGGGGTTTCAGTGTGTGGGGAAGGTGTTTCTGTGTGTGGGGATGTGTTTCAGTGTGTGGGGAAGGGGTTTCAGTTTGTGGGGAAGCTGTTTCAATGTGCGGGGAAGGTGTTTCAGTGCTGGCAGAAGGTGTTTCAGTGTGGGGAAATGTGTTTTGGTGTGTGGGGAAGGTATTTCAGTGTGTGGGGAAGGGGTTTCAGTGTGTGGGGAAGGTGTTTCAGTGTGTGGTGAAGGTGTTTCAGTGTGTGGGGAAGGGGTTTCATTGTGTGGGGAAGGGTTTCAGTGTGTGGGGAAGGGGTTTCAGTGTGCGGGGATGGTGTTTCAGTGTGTGGGGAAGGCGTTTCAGTGTTTGGGGAAGGGGTATCAGAGTGTGGGGAAGGGTATCAGTGTGTGGGGATGGGATTTCAGTGTGTGGGGAAGGTGTTTCAGTGTGTTGGAAAGGTGTTTCTGTGTGTGGGGTAGTGTTTCAGTGTGTGGGGAATGTGTTACAGTGTGTGGTGAATGGGTTTCAGTGATTGGGGAAGGGTTTCAGTGTGTGTGGAAGGGCTTTCAATTTGTGGGGAAGGTGTTTCGTTGTGTGGGGAAGGTGTTTCAGTGTGCAGGGAAGGGGTTTCAGTGTCTGGGGATGTGTTTCAGAGAGTGGGGAAGGGGTTTCAGTGTGTGGGGAAGATGTTTCAGTGTGTGGGGAAGGTGTTTCAGTGTGTGGGGAAGGCGTTTCTGTGTGTGGGGATTTTTTTCAGTGTGTGGGGAATGTGTTTCAGTGTGTGGTGAATGGGTTTCAGTGATTGGGGAAGGGTTTCAGTGTGTGCGGAAGGGGTTTCAGTGTGTGGGAAGGTGTTTCATTGTGTGAGGAAGGTGTTTCAGTGTGTGGGGAAGGGGTTTCAGTGTGTGGGGAAGGGGCCTCAGAGTGTGGGGAAGTGTTTCAGTGTGTGTGGATGGGATTTCAGTGTGTGGGGAAGGGGTTTCAGTGTGTGGGGAAGGGGTTTCAGTGTGTTGGGAAGGGATTTCGTTGTCTGGGGAAGGTGTTTCAGTGTGTGGGGAAGGGGTTTCAGTGTGTGGGGAAGGTGTTTCAGTGGGTGGTAAAGGTGTGTCAGTTTGTGGGGATGGGGTTTCAGTGTGTGGGGAAGGGTTTCAGTGTGTGGGAAAAGGGGTTTCAGTGTGTGGGGAAGGGTTTCAGTGTGTGGGGAAGGTGTTTCAGTGTGTGAGGAAGGGGTTTCAGTGTGTGGGGAAGGTGTTTCAGTGTGTGGGTAAGGTGTTTCAGTGTGTGGGGAAGGGGTCTCAGAGTGTGGGGAAGGGTTTCAGTTTGTGGGGATGGGATTTCAGTGTGTGGGGAAGGTGTTTCAGTGTGTGGGGAAGGTGTTTCAGTGTGTGGGGAAGGTGTTTCAATGTGTGGGGAAGGGGTTTCAGTGTGTGGGGAAGGTGTTTCTGCGCGTGGTGAAGTTGTTTCAGTGTGTGCGGAAGGGGTTTCAGTGTGCGGGGAAGGCTTTCAGTGTGTTGTGAAGGCGTTTCAGTGTGCGGGGAAGGGTTTCAGTGTGTTGGGAAGGGGTTTCAGTGTGTGGGGAAGGGTTTCAGTGTGTGGGGAAGGGGTTTCAGTGAGTGGGGAAAGGGGTTTCACTGTGTGGGCAACGTGTTTCTGTGTGTGCGGAAGGGGGTTCAGTGTGTGGGGAAGGGGTTTCAGTGTGTGGGGACGTGTTTCAGAGAGTGGGGAAGTAGTTTCAGTGTGTGGGGAAGGGTTTCACTGTGTGCGGAAGTGGTTTCAGATTGTGGGGAAGATGTTTCAGTGGGTGGGGAAGGTGTTTCAGTGTGTGGGGAAGGTGGTTCTGTGTGTGGGGTTGTCTTTCAGTGTGTGGGGAATGTGTTACAGTGTGTGGTGAATGGGTTTCATTGGTTGGGGAAGGGTTTCAGTGTGTGCGGAAAGGCTTTCAATGTGTGGGGAATGTGTTTCATTGTGTGGAGAAGGTGTTTCAGTGTGCGGGGAAGGGGTTTCAGTGTGTGGGGAAGGTGTCTCAGAGTGTGGGGAAGGGTTTCAGTGTGTGTGGATGGGATTTCAGTGAGTGGGGAAGGCGTTTCCGTGTGTGGGGTAGGGTTTCAGTGTGTGGGGAAGTTGTTTCAGTGTGTGGGGAAGGGTTTCAGTGTGTGGGGAAGGTATTTCAGTGTGTGTGGAAGGAGTTTCAGTGTGTGGGGAAGGTGTCTCAGTGTGTGGGGAAGGTGTTTCAGTGTGTGTGGAAGGTGTTTCAGTGTTTGGGGAAGGGGTCTCAGATTGCTGGAAAGGGTTTCAGTGTGTGGGGATGGGATTTCAGTGTGTGGGGCAGGTGTTTCAGTGTGTGGGGAAAGTGTTTCCGTGTGTGGGGAAGTTGTTTCAGTGTGTGGGGATTTGGTTTCAGTGTGTGGGGAAGGTGTTTCTGCGCGTGGTGAACGTGTTTCAGTGTGTGGGGAAGGGGGTTCAGTGTGTGGGGAAGGGTTTCAGTGTGTGGGGAAGGTGTTTCAGTGTGTGGGGAAGGGGTTTCAGTGTGTGGGGAAGGTGCTTCAGTGTGTGGGGAAGGAGTTTCAGTGTGCGGGGAAGGTGTTTCAGTGTGTGGGGAAGGGGTCTCAGAGTGTGGGGAAGGGTTTCAGTGTGTGGGGATGGGATTTCAGTGTGTGGGGAAGGTGTTTCAGTGTGTGGGGAAGGTGTTTCAGTGTGTGGAGAAGGGATTTCAGTTTGTGGGGAAGGTGTTTCAGTGTCTGCGGAAGGGGTTTCAGTTTGTGCAGAAGGGGATTCAGTTTGTGGGGAATGTGTTTCAGTGTGTGGGGAATGTGGTTCAGTGTGTGGGGAAGGTGTTTCATTGTGTGGGGAAGGTGTTTCAGTGTGTGGGGAAGGGGTTTCAGGGTGTGGGGAAGGTGTTTCATTGTGTGTGGAAGGGGTTTCAGTGTGTGCAGAAGGGGTTTCAGTGTGTGGGGAAGTTGTTTCAGTGTGTGGGGAAGGGGTTCCAGTGTGGAGGGAAGGTGTTTCAGTGTGTGGGGATGGGTTTCAGTGTGTGGGGATGGGTTTCAGTGTGAGTGGAAGGGGTTTCAGTGTGTGGGGAAGGGGTTTCTGTGTGTGGGGATGTGTTTCAGTGTGTGGGGAAGGGGTTTCAGTTTGTGGGGAAGCTGTTTCACAGTGTGGGGAAGGTGTTTCAGTGCTGGCGGAATGTGTTTCAGTGTTGGGGAAGGTGTTTTGGTGTGTGGGGAAGGTATTTCAGTGTGTGGGGAAGGGGTTTCAGTGTGTGGGGAAGGTGTTTCAGTGTGTGGTGAAGGTGTTTCAGTGTGTGGGGAAGGGGTTTCATTGTGTGGTGAAGGGTTTCAGTCTGTGGGGAAGGGGTTTCAGTGTGCGGGGATGATGTTTCAGTGTGTGGGGAAGGTGTTTCAGTGTTTGGGGAAGGGGTATCAGAGTGTGGGGAAGGGTATCAGTGTGTGGGGATGGGATTTCAGTGTGTGGGGAAGGTGTTTTAGTGTGTGGGAAAGGTGTTTCTGTGTGTGGGGTTGTGTTTCAGTGTGTGGGGAATGTGTTACAGTGTGTGGTGAATGGGTTTCAGTGATTGGGGAAGGGTTTCAGTGTGTGCTGAAGGGCTTTCAGTGTGTGGGGAAGGTGTTTCATTGTGTGGGGAAGGTGTTTCAGTGTGCGGTGAAGGGGTTTCAGTCTGTGGGGATGTGTTTCAGAGAGTGGGGAAGGGGTTTCAGTGTGTGGGGAAGGGTTTCACCGTGTGCGGAAGGGGTTTCAGAGTGTGGGGAAGATGTTTCAGTGTGTGGGGAAGGTGTTTCAGTGTGTGGGGAAGGCGTTTCTGTGTGTGGGGATCTTTTTCAGTGTGTGGGGAATGTGTTTCAGTGTGTGGTGAATGGGTTTCAGTGATTGGGGAAGGGTTTCAGTGTGTGCGGAAGGGGTTTCAGTGTGTGGGAAGGTGTTTCATTGTGTGAGGAAGGTGTTTCAGTGTGTGGGGAAGGGGTTTCAGTGTGTGGGGAAGGGGTCTCAGAGTGTGGGGAAGTGTTTCAGTATGTGTGGATGGGATTTCAATGTGTGGGGAAGGTGTTTCAGTGTGTGGGGAAGGGGTTTCAGTGTGTAGGGAAGGGGTTTCGTTGTCTGGGGAAGGTGTTTCAGTGTGTGGGGAAGGGGTTTCAGTGTGTGGGGAAGGTGTTTCAGTGGGTGGTAAAAAAGAACAAAGAGCAAAGATAATTACAGCACAGGAACAGGCCCTTCGGCCCTCCAAGCCTGCGCCGATCCAGATCCTCTCTCTAAACATGTCGCCTATTTTCTAAGCTTCTGTATCTCTTTTCTCCTGCCCATTCATGTATCTGTCTAGATACATCTTAAAAGACTCCATCGTGCCCGCATCTACCACCTCCGCTGGCAATGCGTTCCAGGTGCCCACCACCCTCTGCGTAAAGAACTTTCCACGCATATCCCCCCTAAACTTTTCCCCTTTCACTTTTAACTCGTGTCCTCTAGTAATTGAAACCCCCACTCTGGGAAAAAGCTTTTTGCTATCCACCCTGTCTATACCTCTCATGATTTTGTACACCTCAATCAGGTCCCCCCTCAACCTCCGTCTATCTAATGAAAATAATCCTAATCTACTCAACCTCTCTTCATAGCTAGCGCCCTCCATACCAGGCAACATCCTGGTGAACCTCCTCTGCACCCTTTCCAAAGCATCCACATCCTTTTGATAATGTGGCGACCAGAACTGTACGCAGTATTCCAAATGTGGCCGAACCTACTGTAACATGACCTGCCAACTCTTGTACTCAATGCCCCGTCCGATGAAGGAAAGCATGCCGTATGCCTTCTTGACCACTCTATTTACCTGCGTTGCCACCTTCAGGGAACAGTGGACCTGAACACCCAAATCTCTCTGGACATCAATTTTCCCCAGGACTTTCCATTTACTGTATAGTTCACTCTTGAATTGGATCTTCCAAAATGCATCACCTCGCATTTGCCCTGATTGAACTCCATCTGCCATTTCTCTGCCCAACTCTCCAATCTATCTATATTCTGCTGTATTCTCTGACAGTCCCCTTCACTATCTGCTACTCCACCAATCTTAGTGTCGTCTGCAAATTTGCTAATCAGTCCACCTATACTTTCCTCCAAATCATTAATGTATATCACAAACAACAGTGGTCCCAGCACGGATCCCTGTGGAACACCACTGGTCACACGTCTCCATTTTGAGAAACTCCCTTCTACTGCTACTCTCTGTCTCCTGTTGCCCAGCCAGTTCTTTATCCATCTAGCTAGTACACCTTGGACCCCAAGCGCCTTCACTTTCTCCATCAGCCTGCCATGGGGAACCTTATCAAACGCCTTACTGAAGTCCATGTATATGACATCGACAGCCCTTCCCTCATCAATCAACTTTGTCACTTCCTCAAAGAATTCTATTAAGTTGGTAAGACATGACCTTCCCTGCACAAAACCATGTTGCCTAACACTGATGAGCCCATTTTCTTCCAAATGGGAATAGATCCTATCCCTCAGTATCTTCTCCAGCAGCTTCCCTACCACTGACGTCAGACTCACCGGTCTATAATTTCCTGGATTATCCCTGCTACCCTTCTTAAACAAGGGGACAACATTAGCAATTCTCCAGTCCTCCGGGACCTCACCCGTGTTTAAGGATGCTGCAAAGATATCTGTTAAGGCCCCAGCTATTTCCTCTCTCGCTTCCCTCAGTAACCTGGGATAGATCCCATCCGGACCTGGGGACTTGTCCACCTTAATGCCCTTTAGAATACCCAACACTTCCTCCCTCCTGATGCCGACTTGACCTAGAGTAATCAAACATCTGTTCCTAACCTCAACATCCGTAATGTCCCTCTCCTCGGTGAATACCGATGCAAAGTACTCGTTTAGAATCTCACCCATTTTCTCTGAGTCCAAGCATAACATTCCTCCTTTGTCCTTTAGTGGGCCAATCCTTTCTCTAGTTACCCTCTTTCTCCTTATATATGAATAAAAGGCTTTGGGATTTTCCTTAACCCTGTTTGCTAAAGATATTTCATGACCCCTTTTAGCCCTCTTAATTCCTCGTTTCAGATTGGTCCTACATTCCCGATATTCTTTCAAAGCTTCGTCTTTCATCAGCCGCCTAGACCTTATGTATGCTTCCTTTTTCCTCTTAGCTAGTCTCACAATTTCACCTGTCATCCATGGTTCCCTAATCTTGCCATTTCTATCCCTCATTTTCACAGGAACATGTCTCTCCTGCACGCTAATCAACCTCTCTTTAAAAGCCTCCCACATATCACATGTGGATTTACCTTCAAACAGCTGCTCCCAATCTACATTTCCCAGCTCCTGCCGAATTTTGGTATAGTTGGCCTTCCCCCAATTTAGCACTCTTCCTTTAGGACCACTCTCGTCTTTGTCCATGAGTATTTTAAAGCTTACGGAATTGTGATCACTATTCCCAAAGTAGTCCCCTACTGAAACTTCAACAACCTGGCCGGGCTCATTCCCCAACACCAGGTCCAGTATGGCCCCTTCCCGAGTTGGACTATTTACATACTGCTCTAGAAAACCCTCCTGGATGCTCCTTACAAATTCTGCTCCATCTGGACCTCTAACATTAAGCGAATGCCAGTCAGTGGCGCAGTGGTTAGCACCGCAGCCTCACAGAATCCCACAGTGGCGCAGTGGTTAGCACCGCAGCCTCACAGCTCCAGCGACCCGGGTTCAATTCTGGGTACTGCCTGTGTGGAGTTTGCAAGTTCTCCCTGTGTCTGCGTGGGTTTCCTCCGGGTGCTCCGGTTTCCTCCCACATGCCAAAGACTTGCAGGTTGATAGGTTAATTGGCCATTATAAATTGCCCCTAGTATAGGTAGGTGGTAGGGAAATAAAGGGACAGGTAGGGATGTGGTAGGAATGTGGGATTAGTGTAGGATTAGTATAAATGGGTGGTTGATGGTCGGCACAGGATCGGTGGGCCGAAGGGCCTGTTTCAGTGCTGAATCTCTAAAACAAAAACTAAAACAAAATTAAAATCTCCTATCACCACCACCCTGTTGCTCCTACATCTTTCCATAATCTGTTTACATATTTGTACCTCTATCTCACGCTCGCTGTTGGGAGGCCTGTAGTACAGCCCCAACATTGTTACCGCACCCTTCCTATTTCTGAGTTCTGTCCATATTGCCTCACTGCTCGAGTCCTCCATAGTGCCCTCCTTCAGCACAGCTGTGATATCCTCTTTGACCAGTAATGCAACTCCTCCACCCCTTTTACCTCCCTCTCTATCCCGCCTGAAGCATCGATATCCTGGGATATTTAGTTGCCAATCATGCCCTTCCCTCAACCAAGTCTCAGTAATAGCAATAACATCATACTCCCAGGTACTAATCCAAGCCCTAAGTTCATCTGCCTTACCAACTACACTTCTTGCATTAAAACAAATGCACCTCAGACCACCAGTCCCTTTATATTCATCATCTGCTCCCTGCCTGCTCTTCCCCTTAGTCACACTGACTTCATGATCTAGTTTCTTACAGGCTTTTGTTACTACCTCCTCACTGACAAAGGTGTGTCAGTTTGTGGGGATGGGGTTTCAGTGTGTGGGGAAGGGTTTCAGTGTGTGGGAAAGGGGTTTCAGTGTGTGGGGAAGGGTTTCAGTGTGTGGGGAAGGGTTTCAGTGTGTGGGAAAGGGGTTTCAGTGTGTGGGGAAGGGTTTCAGTGTGTGGGGAAGGTGTTTCAGTGTGTGAGGAAGGGGTTTCAGTGTGTGGGGAAGGTGTTTCAGTGTGTGGGGAAGGTGTTTCAGTGTGTGGGGAAGGGGTCTCAGAGTGTGGGGAAGGGTTTCAGTTTGTGCGGATGGGATTTCAGTGTGTGGGGAAGGTGTTTCAGTGTTTGGGGAAGGTGTTTCAGTGTGTGGGGAAGGCGTTTCAATGTGTGGGGAAGGGGTTTCAGTGTGTGGGGAAGGTGTTTCTGCGCGTGGTGAAGTTGTTTCAGTGTGTGGGGAAGGGGTTTCAGTGTGCGGGGAAGGCTTTCAGTGTGTTGTGAAGGCGTTTCAGTGTGCGGGGAAGGGTTACAGTGTGTTGGGAAGGGGTTTGAGTGTGTGGGGAAGGGTTTCAGTGTGTGGGGAAGGGGTTTCAGTGTGTGGGGAAAGGGGTTTCACTGTGTGGGCAAGGTGTTTCAGTGTGTGCGGAAGGGGTTTCAGTGTGTGGGGAAGGGGTTTCAGTTTGTGGGGACGTGTTTCAGAGAGTGGGGAAGTGGTTTCAGTGTGTGGGGAAGGGTTTCACTGTGTGCGGAAGGGGTTTCAGATTGTGGGGAAGATGTTTCAGTGGGTGGGGAAGGTGTTTCAGTGTGTGGGGAAGGTGTTTCTGTGTGTGGGGTTGTGTTTCAGTGTGTGGGGAATGTGTTTCAGTGTGTGGTGAATGGGTTTCAGTGATTGGGGAAGGGTTTCAGTGTGTGCGGAAGGGCTTTCAGTGTGTGGGGAATGTGTTTCATTGTGTGGGGAAGGTGTTTCAGTGTGCGGGGAAGGGGTTTCAGTGTGTGGGGAAGGTGTCACAGAGTGTGGGGTAGGGTTTCAGTGTGTGTGGATGGGATTTCAGTGTGTGGGGAAGGTGTTTCAGTGTGTGGGGAAGGGGTTTCAGTGTGTGGAAAGGGGTTTCAGTGTGTGGGGAATGTGTTTCAGTGTGTGATGAAGGTGTTCCGGTGAGTGGGGAAGGCGTTTCCGTGTGTGGGGTAGGGTTTCAGTGTGTGGGGAAGTTGTTTCAGTGTGTGGGGAAGGGTTTCAGTGTGTGGGGAAGGTATTTCAGTGTGTAAGGAAGGTGTTTCAGTGTGTGTGGAAGGTGTATCAGTGTTTGGGGAAGGGGTCTCAGAGTGCTGGAAAGGGTTTCAGTGTGTGGGGATGGGATTTCAGTGTATGGGGCAGGTGTTTCAGTGTGTGGGGAAGGTGTTTCCGTGAGTGGGGAAGTTGTTTCAGTGTGTGGGGATTTGGTTTCAGTGTGTGGGGAATGTGTTTCTGCGCGTGGTGAACGTGTTTCAATGTGTGGGGAAGGGGTTTCAGTGTGTGGGGAAGGGTTTCAGTGTGTGGGGAATGTGTTTCAGTGTGTGGGGAAGGGGTTTCAGTGTGTGGGGAAGGTGCTTCAGTGTGTGGGGAAGGAGCTTCACTGTGCGGGGAAGGTGTTTCAGTGTGTGGGGAAGGGGACTCAGAGTGTGGGGAAGGGTTTCAGTGTGTGGTGATGGGATTTCATTGTGTGGGGAAGGTGTTTCAGTGTGTGGGGAAGGTGTATCAGTGTGCGGAGAAGGGATTTCAGTGTGTGCAGAAGGGGATTCAGTTTGTGGGGAATGTGTTTCAGTGTGTGGGGAAGGTGGTTCAGTGTGTGGGGAAGGTGTTTCAGTGTGTGGGGAAGGTGTTGCAGTTTGTGCGGAAGGGGTTTCAGGGTGTGGGGAAGGTGTTTCATTGTGTGTGGAAGGGGTTTCAGTGTGTGCAGAAGGGGTTTCAGTGTGTTGGGAAGTTGTTTCAGTGTGTGGGGAAGGGGTTCCAGTGTGGAGGGAAGGTGTTTCAGTGTGTGGGGATGTGTTTCATTGTGTGGGGATGTGTTTCAGTGTGTGGGGAAGGGTTTCAGTGTGTGGGGAAGTTGTTTCAGTATGTGGGGATGGGTTTCAGTGTGTGGGGATGGGTTTCAGTGTGTGGGGATGGGTTTCAGTATGAGTGGAAGGGGTTTCAGTGTGTGTGGAAGGTGTTTCTGTGTGTGGGGATGTGTTTCAGTGTGTGGGGAAGGGGTTTCAGTTTGTGGGGAAGCTGTTTCACTGTGTGGGGAAGGTGTTTCAGTGCTGGCGGAAGGTGTTTCAGTGTTGGGGAAGGTGTTTTGGTCTGTGGGGAAGGTATTTCAGTGAGTGGGGAAGGGGTTTCAGTGTGTGGGGAAGGTGTTTCAGTGTGTGGTGAAGGTGGTTCAGTGTGTGGGGAAGGGCTTTCAGTGTGTGGGGAAGGGTTTCAGTGTGTGGGGAAGGGGTTTCAGTGTGCGGGGATGGTGTTTCAGTGTGTGGGGAAGGTGTTTCAGTGTTGGGGGAAGGGGTATCAGAGTGTGGGGAAGGGTATCTGTGTGTGGGGATGGGATTTCAGTGTGTGGGGAAGGTGTTTCAGTGTGTGGGGAAGGTGTTTCTGTGTGTGGGGTTGTGTTTCAGTGTGTGGGGAATGTGTTAAAGTGTGTGGGGAAGGGCTTTCAGTGTGTGGGGAAGGGTTTCAGTGTGTGGGGAAGGGGTTTCAGTGTGCGGGGATGGTGTTTCAGTGTGTGGGGAAGGTGTTTCAGTGTTTGGGGAAGGGGTATCAGAGTGTGGGGAAGGGTATCAGTGTGTGGGGAAGGTGTTTCATTGTGTGAGGAAGGTATTTCAGTGTGCGGGGAAGGGGTTTCAGTGTGTGGGGATGTGTTTCAGAGAGTGGGGAAGGGGTTTCAGAGTGTGGGGAAGATGTTTCAGTGTGTGGGGAAGGTGTTTCAGTGTGTGGTGAAGTGGTTTCTGTGTGTGGGGATTTTTTTCAGTGTGTGGGGAATGTGTTTCAGTGTGTGGTGAATGGGTTTCAGTGATTGGGGAAGGGTTTCAATGTGTGCGGAAGGGGTTTCAGTGTGTGGGAAGGTGTTTCAGTGTGTGGGGAAGGGGTCTCAGAGTGTGGGGAAGTGTTTCAGTGTGTGTGGATGGGATTTCAGTGTGTGGGGAAGGTGTTTCAGTGTGTGGGGAAGGCTTTTCAGTGTGTAGGGAAGGGGTTTCTATGTCTGGGGAAGGTGTTTCAGTCGGTGGGGAAGGGGTTTCAGTGTGTGGGGAAGGTGTTTCAGTGGGTGGTAAAGGTGTGTCAGTTTGTGGGGATGGGGTTTCAGCGTGTGGGGAAGGGTTTCAGTGTGTGGGAAAGGGGTTTCAGTGTGTGGGGAAGGGTTTCAGTGTGTGGGGAAGGTGTTTCAGTGTGTGAGGAAGGGGTTTCAGTGTGTGGGGAAGGTGTTTCAGTGTGTGGGGAAGTTGTTTCAGTGTGTGGGGAAGGGGTCTCAGAGTGTGGGGAAGGTGTTTCAGTGTGTGGGGAAGGTGTTTCAGTGTGTGGGGAAGGGTTTCAGTGTGTGGGGAAGGTGTTTCCCCGCGTGGTGAAGTTGTTTCAGTGTGTGGGGAAGGGGTTTCAGTGTGCGGGGAAGGCTTTCAGTGTGTTGTGAAGGGGTTAAGTGTGCGGGGAAGGGTTTCAGTGTGTTGGGAAGGGGTTTCAGTGTGTGGGGAAAGGGGTTTCACTGTGTGGGCAAGGTGTTTCAGTGTCTGCGGAAGGGGTTTCAGTGAGTGGGGATGGGGTTTCAGTGTGTGGGGACGTGTTTCAGAGAGTGGGGAAGTGGTTTCAGTGTGTGGGGAAGGGTTTCACTGCGTGCGGAAGGGGTTTCAGATGTTGGGGAAGGTGCTTCAGTGTGTAGGGAAGGAGTTTCAGTGTGCGGGGAAGGTGTTTCAGTGTGTGTGGAAGGGGTCTCAGAGTGTGGGGAAGGGTTTCAGTGTGTGGGGATGGTATTTCAGTGTGTGGGGAAGGTGTTTCAGTGTGTGGGGAAGGTGTTTCAGTGTGTGGAGAAGGGATTTCAGTGTGTGGGGAAGGTGTTTCAGTGTGTGGGGAAGTTGTTTCAGTGTGTGGGGAAGGGGTTCCAGTGTGGAGGGAAGGTGTTTCAGTGTGTGGGGATGTGTTTCATTGTGTGGGGATGTGTTTCAGTGTGTGGGGAAGGGTTTCAGTGTGTGGGGAAGTTGTTTCAGTATGTGGGGATGGGTTTCAGTGTGTGGGGTTGGATTTCAGTGTGTGGGGATGGGTTTCAGTGTGAGTGGAAGGGGTTTCAGTGTGTGGGGAAGGTGTTTCTGTGTGTGGGGATGTGTTTCAGTGCGTGGGGAAGGGTTTTCAGTTTGAGGGGAAGCTGTTTCACTGTGTGGGGAAGGTGTTTCATTGCTGGCGGCAGGTGTTTCAGTGTTGGGGAAGGTGTTTTGGTGTGTGGGGAAGGTATTTCAGTGTGTGGGGAAGGGTTTTCAGTGTGTGGGGAAGGTGTTTCAGTGTGTGGTGAAGGTGGTTCAGTGTGTGGGGAAGGGGTTTCATTGTGTGGGGTAGGGTTTCAGTGTGTGGGGAAGGGGTTTCAGTGTGCGGGGATGGTGTTTCAGTGTGTGGGGAAGGTGTTTCAGTGTTTGGGGAAGGGGTATCAGAGTGTGGGGAAGGGTATCAGTGTGTGGGGATGGGATTTCAGTGTGTGGGGAAGGTGTTTCAGTGAGTGGGGAAGGTGTTTCTGTGTGTGGGGTTGTGTTTCAGTGTGTGGGGAATGTGTTACAGTGTGTGGTGATTGGGTTTCAGTGATTGGGGAAGGGTTTCAGTGTGTGCGGAAGGGCTTTCAGCGTGTGGGGAAGGTGTTTCATTGTGTGAGGAAGGTGTTTCAGTGTGCGGGGAAGGGGTTTCAGTGTGTGGGGATGTGTTTCAGAGAGTGGGGAAGGGGTATCAGTGTGTGGGGAAGGGTTTCACCGTGTGCGAAAGGGGTTTCAGAGTGTGGGGAAGATGTTTCAGTGTGTGGGGAAGGTGTTTCAATGTGTGGGGAAGGTGTTTCTGTGTGTGGGGATCTTTTTCAGTGTGTGGGGAATGTGTTTCAGTGTGTGGTGAATGGGTTTCAGTGATTGGGGAAGGGTTTCAGTGTGTGGGAAGGTGTTTCATTGTGTGAGGAATGTGTTTCAGTGTCTGGGGAAGGGGTTTCAATGTGTGGGGAAGGGGTCTCAGAGTGTGGGGAAGTGTTTCAGTGTGTGTGGATGGGATTTCAGTGTGTGGGGAAGGTGTTTCAGTGTGTGGGGAAGGGGTTTCAGTGTGTAGGGAAGGGGTTTCGATGACAGGGGAAGGTGTTTCAGTCGGTGGGGAAGGTGTTTCAGTGTGTGAGGAAGGGGTTTCAGTGTGTGGGGAAGGTGTTTCAGTGTGTGGGGAAGGTGTTTCTGTGTGTGGGGAAGGTGTTTCAGTGTTTGGGGAAGGGGCATCAGAGTGTGGGGAAGGGTATCAGTGTGTGGTGAAAGGGTTTCAGTTTGTGGGGAAGCTGTTTCACTGTGTGGGGAAGGTGTTTCAGTGCTGGCGGAAGGTGTTTCAGTGTTGGGGAAGGTGTTTTGGTGTGTGGGGAAGGTATTTCAGTGTGTGGGGAAGGGGTTTCAGTGTGTGGGGAAGGTGTTTCAGTGTGTGGGGAAGGGGTCTCAGAGTGTGGGGAAGTGTTTCAGTGGGTGTGGATGGGATTTCAGTGTGTGGGGAAGGTGTTTCAGTGTGTGGGGAAGGGTTTTCAGTGTGCAGGGAAGGGGTTTCTATGTCTGGGGAAGGTGTTTCAGTCGGTGGGGAAGGGGTTTCAGTGTGTGGGGAAGGTGTTTCAGTGGGTGGTAAAGGTGTGTCAGTTTGTGGGGATGGGGTTTCAGCGTGTGGGGAAGGGTTTCAGTGTGTGGGAAAGGGGTTTCAGTGTGTGGGGAAGGGTTTCAGTGTGTGGGGAAGGTGTTTCAGTGTGTGAGGAAGGGGTTTCAGTGTGTGGGGAAGGTGTTTCAGTGTGTGGGGAAGGTGTTTCAGTGTGTGGGGAAGGGGTCTCAGAGTGTGGGGAAGGTGTTTCAGTGAGTGGGGAAGGTGTTTCAGTGTGTGGGGAAGGATTTCACTGTGTGGGGAAGGTGTTTCTGCGCGTGGTGAAGTTGTTTCAGTGTGTGGGGAAGGGGTTTCAGTGTGCGGGGAAGGCTTTCAGTGTGTTGTGAAGGGGTTTAAGTGTGCGGGGAAGGGTTTCAGTGTGTTGGGAAGGGGTTTCAGTGTGTGGGGAAAGGGGTTTCACTGTGTGGGCAAGGTGTTTCAGTGTGTGCGGAAGGGGTTTCAGTGAGTGGGGATGGGGTTTCAGTGTGTGGGGACGTGTTTCAGTGAGTGGGGAAGTGGTTTCAGTGTGTGGGGAAGGGTTTCACTGCGTGCGGAAGGGGTTTCAGATGTTGGGGAAGGTGCTTCAGTGTGTGGGGAAGGAGTTTCAGTGTGCGGGGAAGGTGTTTCAGTGTGTGGGGAAGGGGTCTAAGAGTGTGGGGAAGGGTTTCAGTGTGTGGGGATGGGATTTCAGTGTGTGGGGAAGGTGTTTCAGTGTGTGGGGAAGGTGTATCAGTGTGTGGAGAATGGATTTCAGTGTGTGGGGAAGGTGTTTCAGTGTGTGGGGAAGTTGTTTCAGTGTGTGGGGAAGGGGTTCCAGTGTGGAGGGAAGGTGTTTCAGTGTGTGGGGATGTGTTTCATTGTGTGGGGATGTGTTTCAGTGTGTGGGGAAGGGTTTCAGTGTGTGGGGAAGTTGTTTCAGTATGTGGGGATGGGTTTCAGTGTGTTGGGATGGGTTTCAGTGTGTGGGGATGGGTTTCAGTGTGAGTGGAAGGGGTTTCAGTGTGTGGGGAAGGTGTTTCTGTGTGTGGGGATGTGTTTCAGTGTGTGGGGAAGGGGTTTCAGTTTGAGGGGAAGCTGTTTCACTGTGTGGGGAAGGTGTTTCTGTGTGTGGGGATCTTTTTCAGTGTGTGGGGAATGTGTTTCAGTGTGTGGTGAATGGGTTTCAGTGATTGGGGAAGGGTTTCAGTGTGTGGGAAGGTGTTTCATTGTGTGAGGAATGTGTTTCAGTGTCTGGGGAAGGGGTTTCAATGTGTGGGGAAGGGGTCTCAGAGTGTGGGGAAGTGTTTCAGTGTGTGTGGATGGGATTTCAGTGTGTGGGGAAGGTGTTTCAGTGTGTGGGGAAGGGGTTTCAGTGTGTAGGGAAGGGGTTTCGATGACAGGGGAAGGTGTTTCAGTCGGTGGGGAAGGTGTTTCAGTGTGTGAGGAAGGGGTTTCAGTGTGTGGGGAAGGTGTTTCAGTGTGTGGGGAAGGTGTTTCTGTGTGTGGGGATGGTGTTTCAGTGTTTGGGGAAGGGGCATCAGAGTGTGGGGAAGGGTATCAGTGTGTGGTGAAGGGGTTTCAGTTTGTGGGGAAGCTGTTTCACTGTGTGGGGAAGGTGTTTCAGTGCTGGCGGAAGGTGTTTCAGTGTTGGGGAAGGTGTTTTGGTTTGTGGTGAAGGTATTTCAGTGTGTGGGGAAGGGGTTTCAGTGTGTGGGGAAGGTGTTTCAGTGTGTGGGGAAGGGGTCTCAGAGTGTGGGGAAGTGTTTCAGTGTGTGTGGATGGGATTTCAGTGTGTGGGGAAGGTGTTTCAGTGTGTGGGGAAGGGTTTTCAGTGTGCAGGGAAGGGGTTTCTATGTCTGGGGAAGGTGTTTCAGTCGGTGGGGAAGGGGTTTCAGTGTGTGGAGAAGGTGTTTCAGTGGGTGGTAAAGGTGTGTCAGTTTGTGGGGATGGGGTTTCAGCGTGTGGGGAAGGGTTTCAGTGTGTGGGAAAGGGGTTTCAGTGTGTGGGGAAGGGTTTCAGTGTGTGGGGAAGGTGTTTCAGTGTGTGAGGAAGGGGTTTCAGTGTGTGGGGAAGGTGTTTCAGTGTGTGGGGAAGGTGTTTCAGTGTGTGGGGAAGGGGTCTCAGAGTGTGGGGAAGGTGTTTCAGTGAGTGCGGAAGGTGTTTCAGTGTGTGGGGAAGGATTTCACTGTGTGGGGAAGGTGTTTCTGCGCGTGGTGAAGTTGTTTCAGTGTGTGGGGAAGGGGTTTCAGTGTGCGGGGAAGGGTTTCAGTGTGTTGGGAAGGGGTTTCAGTGTGTGGGGAAAGGGGTTTCACTGTGTGGGCAAGGTGTTTCAGTGTGTGCGGAAGGGGTTTCAGTGAGTGGGGATGGGGTTTCATTGTGTGGGGACGTGTTTCAGTGAGTGGGGAAGTGGTTTCAGTGTGTGGGGAAGGGTTTCACTGCGTGCGGAAGGGGTTTCAGATGTTGGGGAAGGTGCTTCAGTGTGTGGGGAAGGAGTTTCAGTGTGCGGGGAAGGTGTTTCAGTATGTGGGGAAGGGGTCTAAGAGTGTGGGGAAGGGTTTCAGTGTGTGGGGATGGGATTTCAGTGTGTGGGGAAGGTGTTTCAGTGTGTGGGGAAGGTGTATCAGTGTGTGGAGAATGGATTTCAGTGTGTGGGGAAGGTGTTTCAGTGTGTGGGGAAGTTGTTTCAGTGTGTGGGGAAGGGGTTCCAGTGTGGAGGGAAGGTGTTTCAGTGTGTGGGGATGTGTTTCATTGTGTGGGGATGTCTTTCAGTGTGTGGGGAAGGGTTTCAGTGTGTGGGGAAGTTGTTTCAGTATGTGGGGATGGGTTTCAGTGTGTGGGGATGGGTTTCAGTGTGTGGGGATGGGTTTCAGTGTGAGCGGAAGGGGTTTCAGTGTGTGGGGAAGGTGTTTCTGTGTGTGGGGATGTGTTTCAGTGTGTGGGGAAGGGGTTTCAGTTTGAGGGGAAGCTGTTTCACTGTGTGGGGAAGGTGTTTCTGTGCTGGCGGAAGGTGTTTCAGAGTTGGGGAAGGTGTTTTGGTGTGTGGGGAAGGTATTTCAGAGTGTGGGGAAGGGGTTTCAGTGTGTGGGGAAGGTGTTTCAGTGTGTGGTGAAGGTGGTTCAGTGTGTGGGGAAGGGCCTTCAGTGTGTGGGGAAGGGTTTCAGTGTGTGGGGAAGGGGTTTCAGTGTTTGGGGAAGGGGTATCAGAGTGTGGGGAAGGGTATCAGTGTGTGGGGAGGGGATTTCAGTGTGTGTGGAAGGTGTTTCAGTGAGTGGGGAAGGTGTTTCTGTGTGTGGGGTTGTGTTTCAGTGTGTGGGGAATGTGTTACAGTGTGTGGTGAATGGGTTTCAGTGATTGGGGAAGGGTTTCAGTGTGTGCGGAAGGGCTTTCAGTGTGTGGGGAAGGTGTTTCATTGTGTGAGGAAGGTGTTTCAGTGTGCGGGGAAGGGGTTTCAGTGTGTGGGGATGTGTTTCAGAGAGTGGGGAAGGGGTATCAGTGTGTGGGGAAGGGTTTCACCGTGTGCGAAAGGGGTTTCAGAGTGTGGGGAAGATGTTTCAGTGTGTGGGGAAGGTGTTTCAATGTGTGGGGAAGGTGTTTCTGTGTGTGGGGATTTTTTTCAGTGTGTGGGGAATGTGTTTCAGTGTGTGGTGAATGGGTTTCAGTGATTGGGGAAGGGTTTCAGTGTGTGGGAAGGTGTTTCATTGTGTGAGGAATGTGTTTCAGTGTGTGGGGAAGGGGTTTCAATGTGTGGGGAAGGGGTCTCAGAGTGTGGGGAAGTGTTTCAGTGTGTGTGGATGGGATTTCAGTGTGTGGGGAAGGTGTTTCAGTGTGTGGGGAAGGGGTTTCAGTGTGTAGGGAAGGGGTTTCGATGACAGGGGAAGGTGTTTCAGTCGGTGGGGAAGGTGTTTCAGTGTGTGAGGAAGGGGTTTCAGTGTGTGGGGAAGGTGTTTCAGTGTGTGGGGAAGGTGTTTCTGTGTGTGGGGAAGGTGTTTCAGTGTTTGGGGAAGGGGCATCAGAGTGTGGGGAAGGGTATCAGTGTGTGGGGAAGGGGTTTCAGTTTGTGGGGAAGCTGTTTCACTGTGTGGGGAAGGTGTTTCAGTGCTGGCGGAAGGTGTTTCAGTGTTGGGGAAGGTGTTTTGGTGTGTGGGGAAGGTATTTCAGTGTGTGGGGAAGGGGTTTCAGTGTGTGGGGAAGGTGTTTCAGTGTGTGGGGAAGGGGTCTCAGAGTGTGGGGAAGTGTTTCAGTGTGTGTGGATGGGATTTCAGTGTGTGGGGAAGGTGTTTCAGTGTGTGGGGAAGGGTTTTCAGTGTGCAGGGAAGGGGTTTCTATGTCTGGGGAAGGTGTTTCAGTCGGTGGGGAAGGGGTTTCAGTGTGTGGGGAAGGTGTTTCAGTGGGTGGTAAAGGTGTGTCAGTTTGTGGGGATGGGGTTTCAGCGTGTGGGGAAGGGTTTCAGTGTGTGGGAAAGGGGTTTCAGTGTGTGGGGAAGGGTTTCAGTGTGTGGGGAAGGTGTTTCAGTGTGTGAGGAAGGGGTTTCAGTGTGTGGGGAAGGTGTTTCAGTGTGTGGGGAAGGTGTTTCAGTGTGTGGGGAAGGGGTATCAGAGTGTGGGGAAGGTGTTTCAGTGTGTGGGGAAGGTGTTTCAGTGTGTGGGGAAGGATTTCACTGTGTGGGGAAGGTGTTTCTGCGCGTGGTGAAGTTGTTTCAGTGTGTGGGGAAGGGGTTTCAGTGTGCGGGGAAGGCTTTCAGTGTGTTGTGAAGGGGTTTAAGTGTGCGGGGAAGGGTTTCAGTGTGTTGGGAAGGGGTTTCAGTGTGTGGGTAAAGGGGTTTCACTGTGTGGGCAAGGTGTTTCAGTGTGTGCGGAAGGGGTTTCAGTGAGTGGGGATGGGGTTTCAGTGTGTGGGGACGTGTTTCAGTGAGTGGGGAAGTGGTTTCAGTGTGTGGGGAAGGGTTTCACTGCGTGCGGAAGAGGTTTCAGATGTTGGGGAAGGTGCTTCAGTGTGTGGGGAAGGAGTTTCAGTGTGCGGGGAAGGTGTTTCAGTGTGTGGGGAAGGGGTCTAAGAGTGTGGGGAAGGGTTTCAGTGTGTGGGGATGGGATTTCAGTGTGTGGGGAAGGTGTTTCAGTGTGTGGGGAAGGTGTATCAGTGTGTGGAGAAGGGATTTCAGTGTGTGGGGAAGGTGTTTCAGTGTGTGGGGAAGTTGTTTCAGTGTGTGGGGAAGGGGTTCCAGTGTGGAGGGAAGGTGTTTCAGTGTGTGGGGATGTGTTTCATTGTGTGGGGATGTGTTTCAGTGTGTGGGGAAGGGTTTCAGTGTGTGGGGAAGTTGTTTCAGTATGTGGGGATGGGTTTCAGTGTGTGGGGATGGGTTTCAGTGTGTGGGGATGGGTTTCAGTGTGAGTGGAAGGGGTTTCAGTGTGTGGGGAATGTGTTTCTGTGTGTGGGGATGTGTTTCAGTGTGTGGGGAAGGGGTTTCAGTTTGAGGGGAAGCTGTTTCACTGTGTGGGGAAGGTGTTTCTGTGCTGGCGGAAGGTGTTTCAGAGTTGGGGAAGGTGTTTTGGTGTGTGGGGAAGGTATTTCAGTGTGTGGGGAAGGGGTTTCAGTGTGTGGGGAAGGTGTTTCAGTGTGTGGTGATGGTGGTTCAGTGTGTGGGGAAGGGCTTTCAGTGTGTGGGGAAGGGTTTCAGTGTGTGGGGAAGGGGTTTCAGTGTTTGGGGAAGGGGTATCAGAGTGTGGGGAAGGGTATCAGTGTGTGGGGATGGGATTTCAGTGTGTGGGGAAGGTGTTTCAGTGAGTGGGGAAGGTGTTTCTGTGTGTGGGGTTGTGTTTCAGTGTGTGGGGAATGTGTTACAGTGTGTGGTGAATGGGTTTCAGTGATTGGGGAAGGGTTTCAGTGTGTGCGGAAGGGCTTTCAGTGTGTGGGGAAGGTGTTTCATTGTGTGAGGAAGAAGTTTCAGTGTGCGGGGAAGGGGTTTCAGTGTGTGGGGATGTGTTTCAGAGAGTGGGGAAGGGGTATCAGTGTGTGGGGAAGGTTTTCACCGTGTGCGAAAGGGGTTTCAGAGTGTGGGGAAGATGTTTCCGTGTGTGGGGAAGGTGTTTCAGTGTGTGGGGAAGGTGTTTCTGTGTGTGGGGATTTTTTTCAGTGTGTGGGGAATGTGTTTCAGTGTGTGGTGAATGGGTTTCAGTGATTGGGGAAGGGTTTCAGTGTGTGCGGAAGGGGTTTCAGTGTGTGGGAAGGTGTTTCATTGTGTGAGGAAGGTGTTTCAGTGTGTGGGGAAGGGGTTTCAATGTGTGGAGAAGGGGTCTCAGAGTGTGGGGAAGTGTTTCAGTGTGTGTGGATGGGATTTCAGTGTGTGGGGAAGGTTTTTCAGTGTGTGGGGAAGGGGTTTCAGTGTGTAGGGAAGGGGTTTCTATGACAGGGGAAGGTGTTTCAGTCGGTGGGGAAGGGGTTTGAGTGTGTGGGGAAGGTGTTTCAGTGGGTGGTAAAGGTGTGTCAGTTTGTGGGGATGGGGTTTCAGTGTGTGGGGAAGGGTTTCAGTGTGTGGGAATGGGGTTTCAGTGTGTGGGGAAGGGTTTCAGTGTGTGGGGAAGGTGTTTCAGTGTGTGAGGAAGGGGTTTCAGTGTGTGGGGAAGGTGTTTCAGTGTGTGGGGAAGGTCTTTCAATGTGTGGGGAAGGTGTTTCAGTGTTTGGGGAAGGGGTATCAGAGTGTGGGGAAGGGTATCAGTGTGTGGGGAAGGGGTTTCAGTTTGTGGGGAAGCTGTTTCACTGTGTGGGGAAGGTGTTTCAGTGCTGGCGGAAGGTGTTTCAGTGTTGGGGAAGGTTTTTTTGTGTGTGGGGAAGGTATTTCAGTGTGTGGGGAAGGGGTTTCAGTGTGTGGGGAAAGTGTTTCAGTGTGTGGTTAAGGTGTTTCAGTGTGTGGGGAAGGGGTTTCAGTGTGCCGGGATGGTGTTTCAGTGAGTGGGGAAGATGTTTCAGTGAGTGGGGAAGGTGTTTCTGTGTGTGGGGTTGTGTTTTATTGTGTGGGGAATGTGTTACAGTGTGTGGTGAATGGGTTTCAGTGATTGGGGAAGGGTTTCAGTGTGTGCGGAAGGGCTTTCAGTGTGTGGGGAAGGTGTTTCATTGTGTGAGGAAGGTGTTTCAGTGTGCGGGGAAGGGGTTTCAGTGTGTGGGGATGTGTTTCAGAGAGTGGGGAAGGGGTATCAGTGTGTGCGGAAGGGTTTCACCGTGTGCGGAAGGGGTTTCAGAGTGTGGGGAAAATGTTTCAGTATGTGGGGAAGTTGTTTCTGTGTGTGGGGATTTTTTTCAGTGTGTGGGGAATGTGTTTCAGTGTGTGGTGAATGGGTTTCAGTGATTGGGGAAGGGTTTCAGTGTGTGCGGAAGGGGTTTCAGTGTGTGGGAAGGTGTTTCATTGTGTGAGGAAGGTGTTTCAGTGTGTGGGGAAGGGATTTCAATGTGTGGGGAAGGGGTCTCAGAGTGTGGGGATGTGTTTCAGTGTGTGTGGATGGGATTTCAGTGTGTGGGGAAGGTGTTTCAGTGTGTGGGGAAGGGGTTTCAGTGTGTAGGGAAGGGGTTTCTATGACAGGGGAAGGTGTTTCAGTCGGTGGGGAAGGGGTTTCAGTGTGTGGGGAAGTTGTTTCAGTGGGTGGTAAAGGTGTGTCAGTTTGTGGGGATGGGGTTTCAGTGTGTGGGGAAGGGTTTCAGTGTGTGGGAAAGGGGTTTCAGTGTGTGGGGAAGGGTTTCAGTGTGTGGGGAAGGTGTTTCAGTCTGTGAGGAAGGGGTTTCAGTGTGTGGGGAAGGTGTTTCAGTGTGTGGGGAAGGTGTTTCAGTGTGTGGGGAAGGTGTTTCAGTGTTTGGGGAAGGGGTATCAGAGTGTGGGGAAAGGTATCAGTGTGTGTGGATGGGATTTCTGCGTGTGGGGAAGGTGTTTCAGTGTGTGGGGAAGGTGTTTCTGTGTGTGGGGTTGTGTTTCAGTGTGTGGGGAATGTGTTACAGTGTGTGGTGAATGGGTTTCAGTGATTGAGGAAGGGTTGCAGTGTGTGCGGAAGGGCTTTCAGTGTGTGGGGAAGGTGTTTCATTGTGTGAGGAAGGTGTTTCAGTGTGCGGGGAAGGGGTTTCAGTTTGTGGGGATGTGTTTCAGAGAGTGGGGAAGGGGTTTCAGTGTGTGGGGAAGGGTTTCACCGTGTGCGGAAGGGGTTTCAGAGTGTGGGGAAGATGTTTCAGTGTGTGGGGAGGGTGTTTCAGTGTGTGGGGAAGGTGTTTCTGTGTGTGGGGATTTTTTTCAGTGTGTGGGGAATGTGTTTCAGTGTGTGGTGAATGGGTTTCTGTGATTGGGGAAGGGTTTCAGTGTGTGCGGAAGGGGTTTCAGTGTGTGGGGAAGGGGTTTCAGTGTGTGGCGAAGGTGTTTCAGTGTGTGGGGAAGGGGTTTCAGTGTGTAGGGAAGGGGTTTCTATGTCTGGGGAAGGTGTTTCAGTGTGTGGGGAAGGGGTTTCAGTGTGTGGGGAAGGTGTTTCAGTGGGTGGTAAAGGTGTGTCAGTTTGTGGGGCTGGGGTTTCAGTGTGTGGGGAAGGGTTTCAGTGTGTGGGAAAGGGGTTCTCAGTGTGTGGGAAGGGTTTCATTGTGTGAGGAAGGTGTTTCAGTGGGCGGGGAAGGGGTTTCAGTGTGTGGGGATGTGTTTCAGAGAGTGGGGAAGGGGTTTCAGAGTATGGGGAGATGTTTCAGTGTGTGGGGAAGGTGTTTCAGTGTGTGTTGAAGGGGTTTCTGTGTGTGGGGATTTTTTTCAGTGTGTGGGGAATGTGTTTCAGTGTGTGGTGAATGGGTTTCAGTGATTGGGGAAGGGTTTCAGTGTGTGCGGAAGGGGTTTCAGTGTGTGGGAATGTGTTTCAGTGTGTGGGGAAGGGGTCTCAGAGTGTGGGGAAGTGTTTCAGTGTGTGTGGTTGGGATTTCAGTGTGTGGGGAAGGTGTTTCAGTGTGTGGGGAAGGGTTTTCAGTGTGTGGGGAAGGTGTTTCAGTGGGTGGTAAAGGTGTGTCAGTTTGTGGGGATGGGGTTTCAGCGTGTGGGGAAGGGTTTCAGTGTGTGGGAAAGGGGTTTCAGTGTGTGGGGAAGTGTTTCAATGTGTGGGGAAGGTGTTTCAGTGTGTGAGGAAGGGGTTTCAGTGTGTGGGGAAGGTGTTTCAGTGTGTGGGGAAGGTGTTTCAGTGTGTGGGGAAGGGGTCTCAGAGTGTGGGGAAGGTGTTTCAGTGTGTGGGGAAGGTGTTTCAGTGTGTGGGGAAGGGTTTCAGTGTGTGGGGAAGGTGTTTCTGCGCGTGGTGAAGTTGTTTCAGTGTGTGGGGAAGGGGTTTCAGTGTGCGGGGAAGGCTTTCAGTGTGTTGTGAAGGGGTTTAAGTGTGAGGGGAAGGGTTTCAGTGCGTTGGGAAGGGGTTTCAGTGTGTGGGGAACGGGGTTTCACTGTGTGGGCAAGGTGTTTCAGTGTGTGCGGAAGGGGTTTCAGTGAGTGGGGATGGGGTTTCAGTGTGTGGGGACGTGTTTCAGAGAGTGGGGAAGTGGTTTCAGTGTGTGGGGAAGGGTTTCACTGCGTGCGGAAGGGGTTTCAGATGTTGGGGAAGGTGCTTTAGTGTGTGGGGAAGGAGTTTCAGTGTGCGGGGAAGGTGTTTCAGTGTGTGGGGAAGGGGTCTCAGAGTGTGGGGAAGGGTTTCAGTGTGTTGGGATGGGATTTCAGTGTGTGGGGAAGGTGTTTCAGTGTGTGGGGAAGGTGTTTCAGTGTGTGGAGAAGGGATTTCAGTGTGTGGGGAAGGTGTTTCAGTGTGTGGGGAAGTTGTTTCAGTGTGTGGGGAAGGGGTTCCAGTGTGGAGGGAAGGTGTTTCAGTGTGTGGGGATGTGTTTCATTGTGTGGGGATGTGTTTCAGTGTGTGGGGAAGGGTTTCAGTGTGTGGGGAAGTTGTTTCAGTATGTGGGGATGGGTTTCAGTGTGTGGGGATGGGTTTCAGTGTGTGGGGATGGGTTTCAGTGTGAGTGGAAGGGGTTTCAGTGTGTGGGGAAGGTGTTTCTGTGTGTGGGGAAGTGTTTCAGTGGGTGGGGAAGGGGTTTCAGTTTGAGGGGAAGCTGTTTCACTGTGTGGGGAAGGTGTTTCATTGCTGGCGGCAGGTGTTTCAGTGTTGGGGAAGGTGTTTTGGTGTGTGGGGAAGGTATTGCAGTGTGTGGGGAATGGGTTTCAGTGTGTGGGGAAGGTGTTTCAGTGTGTGGTGAAGGTGGTTCAGTGTGTGGGGAAGGGGTTTCATTGTGTGGGGAAGGGTTTCAGTGTGTGGGGAAGGGGTTTCAGTGTGCGGGGATGGTGTTTCAGTGTGTGGGGAAGGTGTTTCAGTGTTTGGGGAAGGGGTATCAGAGTGTGGGGAAGGGTATCAGTGTGTGGGGATGGGATTTCAGTGTGTGGGGAAGGTGTTTCAGTGAGTGGGGAAGGTGTTTCTGTGTGTGGGGTTGTGTTTCAGTGTGTGGGGAATGTATTACAGTGTGTGGTGATTGGGTTTCAGTGATTGGGGAAGGGTTTCAGTGTGTGCGGAAGGGTTTTCAGTGTGTGGGGAAGGTGTTTCATTGTGTGAGGAAGGTGTTTCAGTGTGCGGGGAAGGGGTTTCAGTGTGTGGGGATGTGTTTCAGAGAGTGGGGAAGGGGTATCAGTGTGTGCGGAAGGGTTTCACCATGTGCGAAAGGGGTTTCAGAGTGTGGGGAAGATGTTTCAGTGTGTGGGGAAGGTGTTTCAGTGTGTGGGGAAGGTGTTTCTGTGTGTGGGGATTTTTTTCAGTGTGTGGGGAATGTGTTTCAGTGTGTGGTGAATGGGTTTCAGTGATTGGGGAAGGGTTTCAGTGTGTGGGAAGGTGTTTCATTGTGTGAGGAAGGTGTTTCAGTGTGTGGGGAAGGGGTTTCAATGTGTGGGGAAGGGGTCTCAGAGTGTGGGGAAGTGTTTCAGTGTGTGTGGATGGGATTTCAGTGTGTGGGGAAGGTGTTTCAGTGTGTGGGGAAGGGGTTTCAGTGTGTAGGAAAGGGGTTTCGATGACAGGGGAAGGTGTTTCAGTCGGTGGGGAAGGTGTTTCAGTGTGTGAGGAAGGGGTTTCAGTGTGTGGGGAAGGTGTTTCAGTGTGTGGGGAAGGTGTTTCAGTGTGTGGGGAAGGTGTTTCAGTGTTTGGGGAAGGGGTATCAGAGTGTGGGGAAGGGTATCAGTGTGTGGGGAAGGGGTTTCAGTGTGTGGGGAAGCTGTTTCACTGTGTGGGGAAGGTGTTTCAGTGCTGGCGGAAGGTGTTTCAGTGTTGGGGAAGGTGTTTTGGTGTGTGGGGAAGGTATTTCAGTGTGTGGGGAAGGGGTTTCAGTGTGTGGGGAAGGTGTTTCAGTGTGTGGGGAAGGGGTCTCAGAGTGTGGGGAAGTGTTTCAGTGTGTGTGGATGGGATTTCAGTGTGTGGGGAAGGTGTTTCAGTGTGTGGGGAAGGGTTTTCAGTGTGTAGGGAAGGGGTTTCTATGTCTGGGGAAGGTGTTTCAGTCGGTGGGGAAGGGGTTTCAGTGTGTGGGGAAGGTGTTTCAGTGGGTGGTAAAGGTGTGCCAGTTTGTGGGGATGGGGTTTCAGCGTGTGGGGAAGGGTTTCAGTGTGTGGGAATGGGGTTTCAGTGTGTGGGGAAGGGTTTCAGTGTGTGGGGAAGGTGTTTCAGTGTGTGAGGAAGCGGTTTCAGTGTGTGGGGAAGGTGTTTCAGTGTGTGGGGAAGGTGTTTCAGTGTGTGGGGAAGGGGTCTCAGAGTGTGGGGAAGGTGTTTCAGTGTGTGGAGAAGGTGTTTCAGTGTGTGGGGAAGGGTTTCAGTGTGTGGGTAAGGTGTTTCTGCGCGTGGTGAAGTTGTTTCAGTGTGTGGGGAAGGGGTTTCAGTGTGCGGGGAAGGCTTTCAGTGTGTTGTGAAGGGGTTTAAGTGTGCGGGGAAGGGTTTCAGTGTGTTGGGAAGGGGTTTCAGTGTGTGGGGAAAGGGGTTTCACTGTGTGGGCAAGGTGTTTCAGTGTGTGCGGAAAGGTTTCAGTGAGTGGGGATGGGGTTTCAGTGTGTAAGGACGTGTTTCAGTGAGTGGGGAAGTGGTTTCAGTGTATGGGGAAGGGTTTCACTGCGTGCGGAAGGGGTTTCAGATGTTGGGGAAGGTGCTTCAGTGTGTGGGGAAGGAGTTTCAGTGTGCGGGGAAGGTGTTTCAGTGTGTGGGGAAGGGGTCCCAGAGAGTGGGGAAGGGTTTCAGTGTGTGGGGATGGGATTTCAGTGTGTGGGGAAGGTGTTTCAGTGTGTGGGGAAGGTGTTTCAGTGTGTGGAGAAGGGATTTCAGTGTGTGGGGAAGGTGTTTCAGTGTGTGGGGAAGTTGTTTCAGTGTGTGGGGAAGGGGTTCCAGTGTGGAGGTAAGGTGTTTCAGTGTGTGGGGATGTGTTTCATTGTGTGGGGATGTGTTTCAGTGTGTGGGGAAGGGTTTCAGTGTGTGGGGAAGTTGTTTCAGTATGTGGGGATGGGTTTCAGTGTGTGGGGATGGGTTTCAGTGTGTAGGGATGGGTTTCAGTGTGAGTGGAAGGGGTTTCAGTGTGTGGGGAAGGTGTTTCTGTGTGTGGGGATGTGTTTCAGTGTGTGGGGAAGGGGTTTCAGTTTGAGGGGAAGCTGTTTCACTGTGTGGGGAAGGTGTTTCAGTGCTGGCGGAAGGTGTTTCAGTGTTGGGGAAGGTGTTTTGGTGTGTGGGGAAGGTATTTCAGTGTGTGGGGAAGGGGTTTCAGTGTGTGGGGAAGGTGTTTCAGTGTGTGGTGAAGGTGGTTCAGTGTGTGGGGAAGGGCTTTCAGTGTGTGGGGAAGGGTTTCAGTGTGTGGGGAAGGGGTTTCAGTGTGCGGGGATGGTGTTTCAGTGTGTGGGGAAGGTGTTTCAGTGTTTGGGGAAGGGGTATCAGAGTGTGGGGAAGGGTATCAGTGTGTGGGGATGGGATTTCAGTCTGTGGGGAAGGTGTTTCAGTGTGTGGGAAAGGTGTTTCTGTGTGTGGGGTTGTGTTTCAGTGTGTGGGGAATGTGTTACAGTGTGTGGTGAATGGGTTTCAGTGGTTGGGGAAGGGTTTCAGTGTGTGCGGAAGGGCTTTCCGTGTGTGGGGAAGGTGTTTCATTGTGTGAGGAAGGTGTTTCAGTGTGCGGGGAAGGGGTTTCAGTGTGTGGGGATGTGTTTCAGAGAGTGGGGAAGGGGTATCAGTGTGTGGGGAAGGTTTTCACCGTGTGCGAAAGGGGTTTCAGAGTGTGGGGAGGATGTTTCAGTGTGTGGGGAAGGTGTTTCAGTGTGTGGGGAAGGTGTTTCTGTGTGTGGGGATTTTTTTCAGTGTGTGGGGAATGTGTTTCAGTGTGTGGTGAATGGGTTTCAGTGATTGGGGAAGGGTTTCAGTGTGTGCGGAAGGGGTTTCAGTGTGTGGGAAGGTGTTTCATTGTGTGAGGAAGGTGTTTCAGTGTGTGGGGAAGGGGTTTCAATGTGTGGGGAAGGGGTCTCAGAGTGTGGGGAAGTGTTTCAGTGTGTGTGGATGGGATTTCAGTGTGTGGGGAAGGTGTTTCAGTGTGTGGGGAAGGGGTTTCAGTGTGTAGGGAAGGGGTTTCTATGACAGGGGAAGGTGTTTCAGTCGGTGGGGAAGGGGTTTCAGTGTGTGGGGAAGGTGTTTCAGTGGGTGGTAAAGGTGTGTCAGTTTGTGGGGATGGGGTTTCAGTGTGTGGGGAAGGGTTTCAGTGTGTGGGAAAGGGGTTTCAGTGTGTGGGGAAGGGTTTCAGTGTGTGGGGAAGGTGTTTCAGTGTGTGAGGAAGGGGTTTCAGTGTGTGGGGAAGGTGTTTCAGTGTGTGGGGAAGATATTTCAGTGTGTGGGGAAGGTGTTTCAGTGTTTGGGGAAGGGGTATCAGAATGTGGGGAAGGGTATTAGTGTGTGGGGAAGGGGTTTCAGTTTGTGGGGAAGCTGTTTCACTGTGTGGGGAAGGTGTTTCAGTGCTGGCGGAAGGTGTTTCAGTGTTGGGGAAGGTGTTTTGGTGTGTGGGGAAGGTATTTCAGTGTGTGGGGAAGGGGTTTCAGTGTGTGGGGAAGGTGTATCAGTGTGTGGTGAAGGTGTTTCAGTGTGTGGGGAAGGGGTTTCATTGTGTGGGGAAGGGTTTCAGTGTGTGGGGAAGGGGTTTCAGTGTGCGGGGATGGTGTTTCAGTGTGTGGGGAAGGTGTTTCAGTGAGTGGGGAAGGTGTTTCTGTGTGTGGGGTTGTGTTTTATTGTGTGGGGAATGTGTTACAGTGTGTGGTGAATGGGTTTCAGTGATTGGGGAAGGGTTTCAGTGTGTGCGGAAGGGCTTTCAGTGTGTGGGGAAGGTGTTTCATTGAGTGAGGAAGGTGTTTCAGTGTGCGGGGAAGGGGTTTCAGTGTGTGGGGATGTGTTTCAGAGAGTGGGGAAGGGGTATCAGTGTGTGCGGAAGGGTTTCACCGTGTGCGGAAGGGGTTTCAGAGTGTGGGGAAGATGTTTCAGTGTGTGGGGAAGGTGTTTCAGTGTGTGGGGAAGTTGTTTCTGTGTGTGGGGATTTTTTTCAGTGTGTGGGGAATGTGTTTCAGTGTGTGATGAATGGGTTTCAGTGATTGGGGAAGGGTTTCAGTGTGTGCGGAAGGGGTTTCAGTGTGTGGGAATGTGTTTCATTGTGTGAGGAAGGTGTTTCAGTGTGTGGGGAAGGGGTTTCAATGTGTGGGGAAGGGGTCTCAGAGTGTGGGGAAGTGTTTCAGTGTGTGTGGATGGGATTTCAGTGTGTGGGGAAGGTGTTTCAGTGTGTGGGGAAGGTGTTTCAGTGTGTAGGGAAGGGGTTTCTATGACAGGGGCAGGTGTTTCAGTCGGTGGGGAAGGGGTTTCAGTGTGTGGGGAAGGTGTTTCAGTGGGTGGTAAAGGTGTGTCAGTTTGTGGGGATTGGGTTTCAGTGTGTGGGGAAGGGTTTCAGTGTGTGGGAAAGGGGTTTCAGTGTGTGGGGAAGGGTTTCAGTGTGTGGGGAAGGTGTTTCAGTCTGTGAGGAAGGGGTTTCAGTGTGTGGGGAAGGTGTTTCAGTGTGTGGGGAAGGTGTTTCAGTGTGTGGGGAAGGTGTTTCAGTGTTTGGGGAAGGGGTATCAAAGTGTGGGGAAAGGTATCAGTGTGTGGGGATGGGATTTCTGCGTGTGGGGAAGGTGTTTCAGTGTGTGGGGAAGGTGTTTCTGTGTGTGGGGTTGTGTTTCAGTGTATGGGGAATGTGTTACAGTGTGTGGTGAATGGGTTTCAGTGATTGGGGAAGGGTTGCAGTGTGTGCGGAAGGGCTTTCAGTGTGTGGGGAAGGTGTTTCATTGTGTGAGGAAGGTGTTTCAGTGTGCGGGGAAGGGGTTTCAGTTTGTGGGGATGTGTTTCAGAGAGTGGGGAAGGGGTTTCAGTGTGTGGGGAAGGTGTTTCACCGTGTGCGGAAGGGGTTTCAGAGTGTGGGGAAGATGTTTCAGTGTGTGGGGAGGGTGTTTCAGTGTGTGGGGAAGGTGTTTCTGTGTGTGGGGATTTTTTTCAGTGTGTGGGGAAGGTGTTTCAGTGTGTGGTGAATGGGTTTCAGTGATTGGGCAAGGGTTTCAGTGTGTGCGGAAGGGGTTTCAGTGTGTGGGGAAGGGGTTTCAGTGTGTGGCGAAGGTGTTTCAGTGTGTGGGGAAGGGGTTTCAGTGTGTGGGTATGTGTTTCAGAGAGTGGGGAAGGGTATCAGTGTGTGCGGAAGGGTTTCACCGTGTGCGGAAGGGGTTTCAGAGTGTGGGGAAGATGTTTCAGTGTGTGGGGAAGGTGTTTCAGTGTGTGGGGAAGTTGTTTCTGTGTGTGGGGATTTTTTTCAGTGTGTGGGGAATGTGTTTCAGTGTGTGATGAATGGGTTTCAGTGATTGGGGAAGGGTTTCAGTGTGTGCGGAAGGGGTTTCAGTGTGTGGGAAGGTGTTTCATTGTGTGAGGAAGGTGTTTCAGTGTGTGGGGAAGGGGTTTCAATGTGTGGGGAAGGGGTCTCAGAGTGTGGGGAAGTGTTTCAGTGTGTGTGGATGGGATTTCAGTGTGTGGGGAAGGTGTTTCAGTGTGTGGGGAAGGTGTTTCAGTGTGTAGGGAAGGGGTTTCTATGACAGGGGAAGGTGTTTCAGTCGGTGGGGAAGTGGTTTCAGTGTGTGGGGAAGGTGTTTCAGTGGGTGGTAAAGGTGTGTCAGTTTGTGGGGATGGGGTTTCAGTGTGTGGGGAAGTGTTTCAGTGTGTGGGAAAGGGGTTTCAGTGTGTGGGGAAGGGTTTCAGTGTGTGGGGAAGGTGTTTCAGTGTGTGAGGAAGGGGTTTCAGTGTGTGGGGAAGGTGTTTCAGTGTGTGGGGAAGGTGTTTCAGTGTGTGGGGAAGGTGTTTCAGTGTTTGGGGAAGGGGTATCAGAGTGTGGGGAAAGGTATCAGTGTGTGGGGATGGGATTTCTGCGTGTGGGGAAGGTGTTTCAGTGTGTGGGGAAGGTGTTTCTGTGTGTGGGGTTGTTTTTCAGTGTGTGGGGAATGTGTTACAGTGTGTGGTGAATGGGTTTCAGTGATTGGGGAAGGGTTGCAGTGTGTGCGGAAGGGCTTTCAGTGTGTGGGGAAGGTGTTTCATTGTGTGAGGAAGGTGTTTCAGTGTGCGGGGAAGGGGTTTCAGTTTGTGGGGATGTGTTTCAGAGAGTGGGGAAGGTGTTTCAGTGTGTGGGGAAGGTGTTTCACCGTGTGCGGAAGGGGTTTCAGTGTGTGGGGAAGGGTTTCAGTGTGTGGGAAAGGGGTTTCAGTGTGTGGGGAAGGGTTTCAGTGTGTGGGGAAGGTGTTTCAGTGTGTGAGGAAGGGGTTTCAGTATGTGGGGAAGGTGTTTCAGTGTGTGGGGAAGGTGTTTCAGTGTGTGGGGAAGGGGTCTCAGAGTGTGGGGAAGGTGTTTCAGTGTGTGGGGAAGGTGTTTCAGTGTGTGGGGAAGGGTTTCAGTGTGTGGGGAAGGTGTTTCTCCGCGTGGTGAAGTTGTTTCAGTGTGTGGGGAAGGGGTTTCAGTGTGCGGGGAAGGCTTTCAGTGTGTTGTGAAGGGGTTTAAGTTTGCGGGGAAGGGTTTCAGTGTGTTGGGAAGGGGTTTCAGTGTGTGGGGAAGGGTTTCAGTGTGTGGGGAAGGGGTTTCAGTGTGTGGGGAAAGGGGTTTCACTGTGTGGGCAAGGTGTTTCAGTGTGTGCGGAAGGGGTTTCAGTGTGCGGGGATGGGGTTTCAGTGTGTGGGGACGTGTTTCAGAGAGTGGGGAAGTAGTTTCAGTGTGTGGGGAAGGGTTTCACTGCGTGC
The DNA here is from genome assembly GCF_036365525.1 of Heterodontus francisci. Classification (NCBI taxonomy): domain Eukaryota; kingdom Metazoa; phylum Chordata; class Chondrichthyes; order Heterodontiformes; family Heterodontidae; genus Heterodontus; species Heterodontus francisci. The sequence continues at coordinate 5,011,457 of NC_090394.1, read as the reverse complement.
GGAAGGGGTTTCAGATTGTGGGGAAGGTGCTTCAGTGTGTGGGGAAGGAGTTTCAGTGTGCGGGGAAGGTGTTTCAGTGTGTGGGGAAGGGGTCTCAGAGTGTGGGGAAGGGTTTCAGTGTGTGGGGATGGGATTTCAGTGTGTGGGGAAGGTGTTTCAGTGTGTGGGGAAGGTGTTTCAGTGTGTGGAGAAGGGATTTCAGTGTGTGGGGAAGGTGTTTCAGTGTGTGCGGAAGGGGTTTCAGTGTGTGGGAAGGTGTTTCATTGTGTGAGGAAGGTGTTTCAGTGTGTGGGGAAGGGGTTTCAATGTGTGGGGAAGGGGTCTCAGAGTGTGGGGAAGTGTTTCAGTGTGTGTGGATGGGATTTCAGTGTGTGGGGAAGGTGTTTCAGTGTGTGGGGAAGGGGTTTCAGTGTGTAGGGAAGGGGTTTCTATGACAGGGGAAGGTGTTTCAGTCGGTGGGGAAGGGGTTTCAGTGTGTGGGGAAGGTGTTTCAGTGGGTGGTAAAGGTGTGTCAGTTTGTGGGGATGGGGTTTCAGTTTGTGGGGAAGGGTTTCAGTGTGTGGGAAAGGGGTTTCAGTGTGTGGGGAAGGGTTTCAGTGTGTGGGGAAGGTGTTTCAGTGTGTGAGGAAGGGGTTTCAGTGTGTGGGGAAGGTGTTTCAGTGTGTGGGGAAGATATTTCAGTGTGTGGGGAAGGTGTTTCAGTGTTTGGGGAAGGGGTATCAGAATGTGGGGAAGGGTATTAGTGTGTGGGGAAGGGGTTTCAGTTTGTGGGGAAGCTGTTTCACTGTGTGGGGAAGGTGTTTCAGTGCTGGCGGAAGGTGTTTCAGTGTTGGGGAAGGTGTTTTGGTGTGTGGGGAAGGTATTTCAGTGTGTGGGGAAGGGGTTTCAGTGTGTGGGGAAGGTGTATCAGTGTGTGGTGAAGGTGTTTCAGTGTGTGGGGAAGGGGTTTCATTGTGTGGGGAAGGGTTTCAGTGTGTGGGGAAGGGGTTTCAGTGTGCGGGGATGGTGTTTCAGTGTGTGGGGAAGGTGTTTCAGTGAGTGGGGAAGGTGTTTCTGTGTGTGGGGTTGTGTTTTATTGTGTGGGGAATGTGTTACAGTGTGTGGTGAATGGGTTTCAGTGATTGGGGAAGGGTTTCAGTGTGTGCGGAAGGGCTTTCAGTGTGTGGGGAAGGTGTTTCATTGAGTGAGGAAGGTGTTTCAGTGTGCGGGGAAGGGGTTTCAGTGTGTGGGGATGTGTTTCAGAGAGTGGGGAAGGGGTATCAGTGTGTGCGGAAGGGTTTCACCGTGTGCGGAAGGGGTTTCAGAGTGTGGGGAAGATGTTTCAGTGTGTGGGGAAGGTGTTTCAGTGTGTGGGGAAGTTGTTTCTGTGTGTGGGGATTTTTTCAGTGTGTGGGGAATGTGTTTCAGTGTGTGATGAATGGGTTTCAGTGATTGGGGAAGGGTTTCAGTGTGTGCGGAAGGGATTTCAGTGTGTGGGAATGTGTTTCATTGTGTGAGGAAGGTGTTTCAGTGTGTGGGGAAGGGGTTTCAATGTGTGGGGAAGGGGTCTCAGAGTGTGGGGAAGTGTTTCAGTGTGTGTGGATGGGATTTCAGTGTGTGGGGAAGGTGTTTCAGTGTGTGGGGAAGGTGTTTCAGTGTGTAGGGAAGGGGTTTCTATGACAGGGGCAGGTGTTTCAGTCGGTGGGGAAGGGGTTTCAGTGTGTGGGGAAGGTGTTTCAGTGGGTGGTAAAGGTGTGTCAGTTTGTGGGGATTGGGTTTCAGTGTGTGGGGAAGGGTTTCAGTGTGTGGGAAAGGGGTTTCAGTGTGTGGGGAAGGGTTTCAGTGTGTGGGGAAGGTGTTTCAGTCTGTGAGGAAGGGGTTTCAGTGTGTGGGGAAGGTGTTTCAGTGTGTGGGGAAGGTGTTTCAGTGTGTGGGGAAGGTGTTTCAGTGTTTGGGGAAGGGGTATCAGAGTGTGGGGAAAGGTATCAGTGTGTGGGGATGGGATTTCTGCGTGTGGGGAAGGTGTTTCAGTGTGTGGGGAAGGTGTTTCTGTGTGTGGGGTTGTGTTTCAGTGTATGGGGAATGTGTTACAGTGTGTGGTGAATGGTTTTCAGTGATTGGGGAAGGGTTGCAGTGTGTGCGGAAGGGCTTTCAGTGTGTGGGGAAGGTGTTTCATTGTGTGAGGAAGGTGTTTCAGTGTGCGGGGAAGGGGTTTCAGTTTGTGGGGATGTGTTTCAGAGAGTGGGGAAGGGGTTTCAGTGTGTGGGGAAGGGTTTCACCGTTTGCGGAAGGGGTTTCAGAGTGTGGGGAAGATGTTTCAGTGTGTGGGGAGGGTGTTTCAGTGTGTGGGGAAGGTGTTTCTGTGTGTGGGGATTTTTTTCAGTGTGTGGGGAAGGTGTTTCAGTGTGTGGTGAATGGGTTTCAGTGATTGGGCAAGGGTTTCAGTGTGTGCGGAAGGGGTTTCAGTGTGTGGGGAAGGGGTTTCAGTGTGTGGCGAAGGTGTTTCAGTGTGTGGGGAAGGGGTTTCAGTGTGTGGATATGTGTTTCAGAGAGTGGGGAAGGGGTATCAGTGTGTGCGGAAGGGTTTCACAGTGTGCGGAAGGGGTTTCAGAGTGTGGGGAAGATGTTTCAGTGTGTGGGCAAGGTGTTTCAGTGTGTGGGGAAGTTGTTTCTGTGTGTGGGGATTTTTTTCAGTGTGTGGGGAATGTGTTTCAGTGTGTGATGAATGGGTTTCAGTGATTGGGGAAGGGTTTCAGTGTGTGCGGAAGGGGTTTCAGTGTGTGGGAAGGTGTTTCATTGTGTGAGGAAGGTGTTTCAGTGTGTGGGGAAGGGGTTTCAATGTGTGGGGAAGGGGTCTCAGAGTGTGGGGAAGTGTTTCAGTGTGTGTGGATGGGATTTCAGTGTGTGGGGAAGGTGTTTCAGTGTGTGGGGAAGGTGTTTCAGTGTGTAGGGAAGGGGTTTCTATGACAGGGGAAGGTGTTTCAGTCGGTGGGGAAGTGGTTTCAGTGTGTGGGGAAGGTGTTTCAGTGGGTGGTAAAGGTGTGTCAGTTTGTGGGGATGGGGTTTCAGTGTGTGGGGAAGGGTTTCAGTGTGTGGGAAAGGGGTTTCAGTGTGTGGGGAAGGGTTTCAGTGTGTGGGGAAGGTGTTTCGGTGTGTGAGGAAGGGGTTTCAGTGTGTGGGGAAGGTGTTTCAGTGTGTGGGGAAGGTGTTTCAGTGTGTGGGGAAGGTGTTTCAGTGTTTGGGGAAGGGGTATCAGAGTGTGGGGAAAGGTATCAGTGTGTGGGGATGGGATTTCTGCGTGTGGGGAAGGTGTTTCAGTGTGTGGGGAAGGTGTTTCTGTGTGTGGGGTTGTTTTTCAGTGTGTGGGGAATGTGTTACAGTGTGTGGTGAATGGGTTTCAGTGATTGGGGAAGGGTTGCAGTGTGTGCGGAAGGGCTTTCAGTGTGTGGGGAAGGTGTTTCATTGTGTGAGGAAGGTGTTTCAGTGTGCGGGGAAGGGGTTTCAGTTTGTGGGGATGTGTTTCAGAGAGTGGGGAAGGGGTTTCAGTGTGTGGGGAAGGGTTTCACCGTGTGCGGAAGGGGTTTCAGTGTGTGGGGAAGGGTTTCAGTGTGTGGGAAAGGGGTTTCAGTGTGTGGGGAAGGGTTTCAGTGTGTGGGGAAGGTGTTTCAGTGTGTGAGGAAGGGGTTTCAGTATGTGGGGAAGGTGTTTCAGTGTGTGGGGAAGGTGTTTCAGTGTGTGGGGAAGGGGTCTCAGAGTGTGGGGAAGGTGTTTCAGTGTGTGGGGAAGGTGTTTCAGTGTGTGGGGAAGGGTTTCAGTGTGTGGGGAAGGTGTTTCTCCGCGTGGTGAAGTTGTTTCAGTGTGTGGGGAAGGGGTTTCAGTGTGCGGGGAAGGCTTTCAGTGTGTTGTGAAGGGGTTTAAGTTTGCGGGGAAGGGTTTCAGTGTGTTGGGAAGGGGTTTCAGTGTGTGGGGAAGGGTTTCAGTGTGTGGGGAAGGGGTTTCAGTGTGTGGGGAAAGGGGTTTCACTGTGTGGGCAAGGTGTTTCAGTGTGTGCGGAAGGGGTTTCAGTGTGCGGGGATGGGGTTTCAGTGTGTGGGGACGTGTTTCAGAGAGTGGGGAAGTAGTTTCAGTGTGTGGGGAAGGGTTTCACTGCGTGCGGAAGGGGTTTCAGATTGTGGGGAAGGTGCTTCAGTGTGTGGGGAAGGAGTTTCAGTGTGCGGGGAAGGTGTTTCAGTGTGTGGGGAAGGGGTCTCAGAGTGTGGGGAAGGGTTTCAGTGTGTGGGGATGGGATTTCAGTGTGTGGGGAAGGTGTTTCAGTGTGTGGGGAAGGTGTTTCAGTGTGTGGAGAAGGGATTTCAGTGTGTGGGGAAGGTGTTTCAGTGTGTGCGGAAGGGGTTTCAGTTTGTGCAGAAGGGGATTCAGTTTGTGGGGAATGTGTTTCAGTGTGTGGGGAAGGTGGTTCAGTGTGTGGGAAGGTGTTTCAGTGTGTGGGGAAGGTGTTTCAGTGTGTGGGGAAGGGGTTTCAGGGTGTGGGGAAGGTGTTTCATTGTTATTGGAAGGGGTTTCAGTGTGTGCAGAAGGGGTTTCAGTGTGTGGGGAAGTTGTTTCAGTGTGTGGGGAAGGGGTTCCAGTGTGGAGGGAAGGTGTTTCAGTGTGTGGGGATGTGTTTCATTGTGTGGGGATGTGTTTCAGTGTGTGGGGAAGGGTGCTAGTGTGTGGGGATGGGTTTCAGTGTGTGGGGATGGGTTTCTGTGTGAGTGGAAGGGGTTTCAGTGTGTGGGGAAGGTGTTTCTGTGTGTGGGGATGTGTTTCAGTGTGTGGGGAAGGTGGTTCAGTGTTTGGGGAAGGGGTATCAGAGTGTGGGGAAGGGTATCAGTGTGTGGGGAAGGGGTTTCAGTTTGTGGGGAAGCTGTTTCACTGTGTGGGGAAGGTGTTTCAGTGCTGGCGGAAGGTGTTTCAGTGTTGGGGAAGGTGTTTTGGTGTGTGGGGAAGGTATTTCAGTGTGTGGGGAAGGGGTTTCAGTGTGTGGGGAAGGTGTTTCAGTGTGTGGTGAAGGTGTTTCAGTGTGTGGGGAAGGGGTTTCATTGTGTGGGGAAGGGTTTCAGTAAGTGGGGAAGGGGTTTCAGTGTGCGGGGATGGTGTTTCAGTGGGTGGGGAAGGTGTTTCAGTGAGTGGGGAAGGTGTTTCTGTGTGTGGGGTTGTGTTGTATTGTGTGGGGAATGTGTTACAGTGTGTGGTGAATGGGTTTCAGTGATTGGGGAAGGGTTTCAGTGTGTGCGGAAGGGCTTTCAGTGTGTGGGGAAGGTGTTTCATTGTGTGAGGAAGGTGTTTCAGTGTGCGGGGAAGGGGTTTCAGTGTGTGGGGATGTGTTTCAGAGAGTGGGGAAGGGGTATCAGTGTGTGCGGAAGGGTTTCACCGTGTGTGGAAGGGGTTTCAGAGTGTGGGGAAGATGTTTCAGTGTGTGGGGAAGGTGTTTCAGTGTGTGGGGAAGTTGTTTCTGTGTTTGGGGATTTTTTTCAGTGTGTGGGGAATGTGTTTCAGTGTGTGATGAATGGGTTTCAGTGATTGGGGAAGGGTTTCAGTGTGTGCGGAAGGGGTTTCAGTGTGTGGGAAGGTGTTTCATTGTGTGAGGAAGGTGTTTCAGTGTGTGGGGAAGGGGTTTCAATGTGTGGGGAAGGGGTCTCAGAGTGTGGGGAAGTGTTTCAGTGTGTGTGGATGGGATTTCAGTGTGTGGGGAAGGTGTTTCAGTGTGTGGGGAAGGTGTTTCAGTGTGTAGGGAAGGGGTTTCTATGACAGGGGAAGGTGTTTCAGTCGGTGGGGAAGGGGTTTCAGTGTGTGGGGAAGGTGTTTCAGTGGGTGGTAAAGGTGTGTCAGTTTGTGGGGATGGGGTTTCAGTGTGTGGGGAAGGGTTTCAGTGTGTGGGAAAGGGGTTTCAGTGTGTGGGGAAGGGTTTCAGTGTGTGGGGAAGGTGTTTCAGTGTGTGAGGAAGGGGTTTCAGTGTGTGGGGAAGGTGTTTCAGTGTGTGGGGAAGGTGTTTCAGTGTGTGGGGAAGGTGTTTCAGTGTTTGGGGAAGGGGTATCAGAGTGTGGGGAAAGGTATCAGTGTGTGGGGATGGGATTTCTGCGTGTGGGGAAGGTGTTTCAGTGTGTGGGGAAGGTGTTTCTGTGTGTGGGGTTGTGTTTCAGTGTGTGGGGAATGTGTTACAGTGTGTGGTGAATGGGCTTCAGTGATTGGGGAAGGGTTGCAGTGTGTGCAGAAGGGCTTTCAGTGTGTGCGGAAGGTGTTTCATTGTGTGAGGAAGGTGTTTCAGTGTGCGGGGAAGGGGTTTCAGTTTGTGGGGATGTGTTTCAGAGAGTGGGGAAGGGGTTTCAGTGTGTGGGGAAGGGTTTCACCGTGTGCGGAAGGGGTTTCAGAGTGTGGGGAAAATGTTTCAGTGTGTGGGGAGGGTGTTTCAGTGTGTGGGGAAGGTGTTTCTGTGTGTGGGGATTTTTTTCAGTGTGTGGGGAATGTGTTTCAGTGTGTGGTGAATGGGTTTCAGTGATTGGGGAAGGGTTTCAGTGTGTGCGGAAGGGGTTTCAGTGTGTGGGGAAGGGGTTTCAGTGTGTGGCGAAGGTGTTTCAGTGTGTGGGGAAGGGGTTTCAGTGTGTAGGGAAGGGGTTTCTATGTCTGGGGAAGGTGTTTCAGTCGGTGGGGAAGGGGTTTCAGTGTGTGGGGAAGGTGTTACAGTGGGTGGTAAAGGTGTGTCAGTTTGTGGGGATGGGGTTTCAGTGTGTGGGGAAGGGTTTCAGTGTGTGGGAAAGGGGTTTCAGTGTGTGATGAATGGGTTTCAGTGATTGGGGAAGGGTTTCAGTGTGTGCGGAAGGGGTTTCAGTGTGTGGGAAGGTGTTTCATTGTGTGAGGAAGGTGTTTCAGTGTGTGGGGAAGGGGTTTCAATGTGTGGGGAAGGGGTCTCAGAGTGTGGGGAAGTGTTTCAGTGTGTGTGGATGGGATTTCAGTGTGTGGGGAAGGTGTTTCAGTGTGTGGGGAAGGTGTTTCAGTGTGTAGGGAAGGGGTTTCTATGACAGGGGAAGGTGTTTCAGTCGGTGGGGAAGGGGTTTCAGTGTGTGGGGAAGGTGTTTCAGTGGGTGGTAAAGGTGTGTCAGTTTGTGGGGATGGGGTTTCAGTGTGTGGGGAAGGGTTTCAGTGTGTGGGAAAGGGGTTTCAGTGTGTGGGGAAGGGTTTCAGTGTGTGGGGAAGGTGTTTCAGTGTGTGAGGAAGGGGTTTCAGTGTGTGGGGAAGGTGTTTCAGTGTGTGGGGAAGGTGTTTCAGTGTGTGGGGAAGGTGTTTCAGTGTTTGGGGAAGGGGTATCAGAGTGTGGGGAAAGGTATCAGTGTGTGGGGATGGGATTTCTGCGTGTGGGGAAGGTGTTTCAGTGTGTGGGGAAGGTGTTTCTGTGTGTGGGGTTGTGTTTCAGTGTGTGGGGAATGTGTTACAGTGTGTGGTGAATGGGCTTCAGTGATTGGGGAAGGGTTGCAGTGTGTGCAGAAGGGCTTTCAGTGTGTGCGGAAGGTGTTTCATTGTGTGAGGAAGGTGTTTCAGTGTGCGGGGAAGGGGTTTCAGTTTGTGGGGATGTGTTTCAGAGAGTGGGGAAGGGGTTTCAGTGTGTGGGGAAGGGTTTCACCGTGTGCGGAAGGGGTTTCAGAGTGTGGGGAAAATGTTTCAGTGTGTGGGGAGGGTGTTTCAGTGTGTGGGGAAGGTGTTTCTGTGAGTGGGGATTTTTTTCAGTGTGTGGGGAATGTGTTTCAGTGTGTGGTGAATGGGTTTCAGTGATTGGGGAAGGGTTTCAGTGTGTGCGGAAGGGGTTTCAGTGTGTGGGGAAGGGGTTTCAGTGTGTGGCGAAGGTGTTTCAGTGTGTGGGGAAGGGGTTTCAGTGTGTAGGGAAGGGGTTTCTATGTCTGGGGAAGGTGTTTCAGTCGGTGGGGAAGGGGTTTCAGTGTGTGGGGAAGGTGTTTCAGTGGGTGGTAAAGGTGTGTCAGTTTGTGGGGATGGGGTTTCAGTGTGTGGGGAAGGGTTTCAGTGTGTGGGAAAGGGGTTTCAGTGTGTGGGGAAGGGTTTCAGTGTGTGGGGAAGGTGTTTCAGTGTGTGAGGAAGGGGTTTCAGTATGTGGGGAAGGTGTTTCAATGTGTGGGGAAGGTGTTTCAGTGTGTGGGGAAGGGGTCTCAGAGTGTGGGGAAGGTGTTTCAGTGTGTGGGGAAGGTGTTTCAGTGTGTGGGGAAGGGTTTCAGTGTGTGGGGAAGGTGTTTCTCCGCGTGGTGAAGTTGTTTCAGTGTGTGGGGAAGGGGTTTCAGTGTGCGGGGAAGGCTTTCAGTGTGTTGTGAAGGGGTTTAAGTTTGCGGGGAAGGGTTTCAGTGTGTTGGGAAGGGGTTTCAGTGTGTGGGGAAGGGTTTCAGTGTGTGGGGAAGGGGTTTCAGTGTGTGGGGAAAGGGGTTTCACTGTGTGGGCAAGGTGTTTCAGTGTGTGCGGAAGGGGTTTCAGTGTGCGGGGATGGGGTTTCAGTGTGTGGGGACGTGTTTCAGAGAATGGGGAAGTAGTTTCAGTGTGTGGGGAAGGGTTTCACTGCGTGCGGAAGGGGTTTCAGATTGTGGGGAAGGTGCTTCAGTGTGTGGGGAAGGAGTTTCAGTGTGCGGGGAAGGTGTTTCAGTGTGTGGGGAAGGGGTCTCAGAGTGTGGGGAAGGGTTTCAGTGTGTGGGGATGGGATTTCAGTGTGTGGGGAAGGTATTTCAGTGTGTGGGGAAGGTGTTTCAGTGTGTGGAGAAGGGATTTCAGTGTGTGGGGAAGGTGTTTCAGTGTGTGCGGAAGGGGTTTCAGTTTGTGCAGAAGGGGATTCAGTTTGTGGGGAATGTGTTTCAGTGTGTGGGGAAGGTGGTTCAGTGTGTGGGAAGGTGTTTCAGTGTGTGGGGAAGGTGTTTCAGTGTGTGGGGAAGGGGTTTCAGGGTGTGGGGAAGGTGTTTCATTGTTATTGGAAGGGGTTTCAGTGTGTGCAGAAGGGGTTTCAGTGTGTGGGGAAGTTGTTTCAGTGTGTGGGGAAGGGGTTCCAGTGTGGAGGGAAGGTGTTTCAGTGTGTGGGGATGTGTTTCATTGTGTGGGGATGTGTTTCAGTGTGTGGGGAAGGGTGTCAGTGTGTGGGGATGGGTTTCAGTGTGTGGGGATGGGTTTCTGTGTGAGTGGAAGGGGTTTCAGTGTGTGGGGAAGGTGTTTCTGTGTGTGGGGATGTGTTTCAGAGGGTGGGGAAGGTGTTTCAGAGCTGGCGGAAGGTGTTTCAGTGTTGGGGAAGGTGTTTTGGTGTGTGGGGAAGGTATTTCAGTGTGTGTGGAAGGGGTTTCAGTGTGTGGGGAAGGTGTTTCAGTGTGTGGTGAAGGTGGTTCAGTGTGTGGGGAAGGGGTTTCATTGTGTGGGGAAGGGTTTCAGTGTGTGGGGAAGGGGTTTCAGTGTGCGGGGATGGTGTTTCAGTATGTGCGGAAGGTGTTTCAGTGTTTGGGGAAGGGGTATCAGAGTGTGGGGAAGGGTATCAGTGTGTGGGGATGGGATTTCAGTGTGTGGGGAAGGTGTTTCAGTGTGTGGGGAAGGTGTTTCTGTGTGTGGGGTTGTGTTTCAGTGTGTGGGGAATGTGTTACAGTGTGTGGTGAATGGGTTTCAGTGATTGGGGAAGGGTTTCAGTGTGTGGGGAAGGTGTTTCATTATGTGAGGAAGGTGTTTCAGTGTGCGGGGAAGGGGTTTCAGTGTGTGGGGATGTGTTTCAGAGATAGGGGAAGGGGTATCAGTGTGTGGGGAAGGGTTTCACCGTGTGCGGAAGGGGTTTCAGAGTGCGGGGAAGATGTTTCAGTGTGTGGGGAAGGTGTTTCAGTGTGTGGGGAAGGTGTTCTGTGTGTGGGGATTTTTGTCAGTGTGTGGGGAATGTGTTTCAGTGTGTGGTGAATGGGTTTCAGTGATTGGGGAAGGGTTTCAGTGTGTGCGGAAGGGGTTTCAGTGTGTGGGAAGGTGTTTCATTGTGTGAGGAAGGTGTTTCAGTGTGTGGGGAAGGGGTTTCAATGTGTGGGGAAGGGGTCTCAGAGTGTGGGGAAGTGTTTCAGTGTGTGTGGATGGGATTTCAGTGTGTGGGGAAGGTGTCTCAGTGTGTGGGGAAGGTGCTTCAGTGTGTAGGGAAGGGGTTTCTATGACAGGGGAAGGTGTTTCAGTCGGTGGGGAAGGGGTTTCAGTGTGTGGGGAAGGTGTTTCAGTGGGTGTTAAAGGTGTGTCAGTTTGTGGGGATGGGGTTTCAGTGTGTGGGGAAGGGTTTCAGTGTGTGGGAAAGGGGTTTCAGTGTGTGGGGAAGGGTTTCAGTGTGTGGGGAAGGTGTTTCAGTGTGTGAGGAAGGGGTTTCAGTGTGTCGGGAAGGTGTTTCAGTGTGTGGGGAAGGTGTTTCAGTGTGTGGGGAAGGGGTCTCAGAGTGTGGGGAAGGTGTTTCAGTGTGTGGGGAAGGTGTTTCTGCGCGTGGTGAAGTTGTTTCAGTGTGTGGGGTAGGGGTTTCAGAGTGCGGGGAAGGCTTTCAGTGTGTTGTGAAGGGGTTTAAGTGTGCGGGGAAGGGTTTCAGTGTGTTGGGAAGGGGTTTCAGTGTGTGGGGAAGGGTTGCAGTGTGTGGGGATGGGGTTTCAGTGTGTGGGGACGTGTCTCAGAGAGTGGGGAAGTAGTTTCAGTGTGTGGGGAAGGGTTTCACTGCGTGCGGAAGGGTTTCAGTGAGTGGGGAAGATGTTTCAGTGGGTGGGGAAGGTGTTTCAGTGTGTGGGGAAGGTGTTTCTGTGTGTGGGGTTGTGTTTCAGTGTGTGGGGAATGTGTTACAGTGTGTGGTGAATGGGTTTCAGTGATTGGGGAAGGGTTTCAGTGTGTGCGGAAGGGCTTTCAGTGTGTGGGGAAGGTGTTTCATTGTGTGGGGAAGGTGTTTCAGTGTGCGGGGAAGGTGTTTCAGTGTGTGGGGAAGGTGTCTCAGTGTGTGGGGAAGGGTTTCAGTGTGTGTGGATGGGATTTCAGTGTGTGGGGAAGGTGTTTCAGTGTGTGCGGAAGGGGTTTCAGAGTTTGGGGAAGGTGTTTCGGTGTGTGGGGAAGGGTTTTCAGTTTGTGGGAAGTGGTTTCAGTGTGTGGGGAATGTGTTTCAGTGAGTGGTGAAGGTGTTTCAGTGAGTGGGGAAGGCGTTTCAGTGTGTGGGGTAGGGTTTCAGTGTGTGGGGATGGTGTTTCATTGTGTGGGGAAGGGTTTCAGTGTGTGGGGAAGGTGTTTCAGTGTGCGTGGAAGGGGTTTCAGCGTGTGGGGAAGGTGTTTCAGTGTGTGTGGAAGGTGTTTCAGTGTTTGGGGAAGGGGTCTAAGAGTGCTGGAATGGGTTTCATTGTGTGGGGATGGGATTTCAGTGTGTGGGGCAGGTGTTTCAGTGTGTGGGGACGGTGTTTCCGTGTGTGGGGAAGTTGTTTCAGTGTGTGGGGATTTGGTTTCAGTGTGTGGGGAAGGTGTTTCTGCGCGTGGTGAAGGTGTTTCAGTGTGTGGGGAAGGGGTTTCAGTGTGTGGGGAAGGGTTTCAGTGTGTGGGGAAGGTGTTTCAGTGTGTGGGGAAGGGGTTTCAGTGTGTGGGGAAGGCGCTTCAGTGTGTGGGGAAGGAATTTCAGTGTGCGGGGAAGGTGTTTCAGTGTGTGGGGAAGGGGTCTCAGAGTGTGGGGAAGGGTTTCAGTGTCTGGGGATGGGATTTCAGTGTGTGGGGAAGGTGTTTCAGTGTGTGGGGAAGGTGTTTCAGTGTGTGGAGAAGGGATTTCAGTGTGTGGGGAAGGTGTTTCAGTATGTGCGGAAGGGGTTTCAGTTTGTGCAGAAGGGGATTCAGTTTGTGGGGAATGTGTTTCAGTGTGTGGGGAAGGTGGTTCAGTGTGTGGGGAAGGTGTTTCAGTGTGTGGGGAAGGTGTTTCAGGGTGTGGGGAAGGGGTTTCAGGGTGTGGGGAAGGTGTTTCATTGTGTGGGGAAGGGGTTCCAGTGTGGAGGGAAGGTGTTTCAGTGTGTGGGGATGTGTTTCATTGTGTGGGGATGTGTTTCAGTGTATGGTGAAGAGTTTCAGTGTGTGGGGAAGTTGTTTCAGTATGTGGGGATGGGTTTCAGTGTGTGGGGATGGGTTTCAGTGTTTGGGGATGGATTTCAGTGTGAGTGTAAGGGGTTTCAGTGTGTGGGGAAGAGTTTCAGTGTGTGGGGAAGTTGTTTCAGTATGTGGGGATGGGTTTCAGTGTGTGGGGATGGGTTTCAGTGTGAGTGTAAGGGGTTTCAGTGTGTGGGGAAGGTGTTTCTGTGTGTGGGGATGTGTTTCAGTGTGTGGGGAAGGGGTTTCAGTTTGTGGGGAAGCTGTTTCACTGTGTGGAGAAGGTGCTTCAGTGCTGGCGGAAGGTGTTTCAGTGTTGGGGAAGGTGTTTTGGTGTGTGGGGAAGGTATTTCAGTGTGTGGGGCAGGGGTTTCAGTGTGTGGTAAAGGTGTTTCAGTGTGTGATGAAGGTGTTTCAGTGTGTGGGGAAGGGGTTTCATTGTGTGGGGAAGGGTTTCAGTGTGTGGGGAAGGGGTTTCAGTGTGCGGGGTTGGTGTTTCAGTGAGTGGGGAAGGTGTTTCAGTGTTTGGGGAAGGGGTATCAGAGTGTGGGGAAGGGTATCAGTGCGTGGGGATGGGATTTCAGTGTGTGGGGAAGGTGTTTCAGTGTGTGGGGAAGGTGTTTCTGTGTGTGAGGTTGTATTTTAGTGTGTGGGGAATGTGGTACAGTGTGTGGTGAATGGGTGTCAGTGATTGGGGAAGGGTTTCAGTGTGTGTGGAAGGGCTTTCAGTGTGTGGGGAAGGTGTTTCGTTGTGTGAGGAAGGTGTTTCAGTGTGCGGGGAAGGGGTTTCAGTGTGTGGGGATGTGTTTCAGAGAGTGGGGAAGGGGTTTCAGTGTGTGGGGAAGGGTTTCACCATGTGCGGAAGGGGTTTTAGAGTGTGGGGAAGATGTTTCAGTGTGTGGGGAAGGTGTTTCAGTGTGTGGGGAAGGTGTTTCTGTGTGTGGGGATTTTTTTCAGTATGTGGGGAATGTGTTTCAGTGTGTGGTGAATGGGTTTCAGTGATTGGGTAAGGGTTTCAGTGTGTGCGGAAGGGGTTTCAGTGTGTGGGAAGGTGTTTCATTGTGTGAGGAAGGTGTTTCAGTGTGTGGGGAAGGGGTTTCAGTGTGCGGGGAAGGGGTATCAGAGTGTGGGGAAGTGTTTCAGTGTGTGTGGATGGGATTTCAGTGTGTGGGGAAGGTGTTTCAGTGTGTTGGGAAGGGGTTTCAGTGTGTAGGGAAGGGGTTTCGTTGTCTGCGGAAGGTGTTTCAGTCGGTGGGGAAGGGGTTTCAGTGTGTGGGGAAGGGTTTCAGTGTGTGGGGAAGGTGTTTCAGTGTGTGGGGAAGGTGTTTCTGTGTGTGGGGTTGTGTTTCATGTGTGGGGAATGTGTTTCAGTGTGTGGTGAATGGGTTTCAGTGATTGGGGAAGGGTTTCAGTGTGTGCGGAAGGGCTTTCAGTGTGTGGTGAATGTGTTTCATAGTGTGGGGAAGGTGTTTCAGTGAGCGGGGAAGGGGTTTCAGTGTGTGGGGAAGGTGTCTCAGAGTGTGGGGAAGGGTTTCAGTGTGTGTGGATGGGATTTCAGTGTGTGGGGAATGTCTTTCAGTGTGTGCGGAAGGGGTTTCAGTGCGTGGGGAAGGTGTTTCGGTGTGTGGGGAAGGGGTTTCAGTGTGTGGGAAGGGGTTTTAGTGTGTGGGGAATGTGTTTCAGTGTGTGGTGAAGGTGTTTCAGTGAGTGGGGAAGGCGTTTCCGTGTGTGGGGTAGGGTTTTAGTGTGTGGGGAAGTTGTTTCAGTGTCTGGGGAAGGGTTTCAGTGTGTGGGGAAGGTATTTCAGTTTATGTGGAAGGGGTTTCAGTGTGTGGGGAAGGTGTTTCAGTGTGTGGGGAAGGTGTTTCAGTGTGTGTGGAAGGTGTTTCAGTGTTTGGGGAAGGGGTCTCAGAGTGCTGGAAATGGTTTCAGTGTGTGGGGATCGGATTTCAGTGTGTGTGGCAGTTGTTTCAGTGTGTGGGGAAGGTGTTTCCGTGAGTGGGGAAGTTGTTTCAGTGTGTGGGGATTTGGTTTCAGTGTGTGGGGAAGGTGTTTCTGCGCGTGGTGAAGGTGTTTCAGTGTGTGGGGAAGGGGTTTCAGTGTGTGGGGAAGGGTTTCAGTGTGTCGGGAAGGTGTTTCAGTGTGTGGGGAAGGGGTTTCAGTGTGTGGGGAAGGTGCTTCAGTGTGTGGGGAAGGAATTTCAGTGTGCGGGGAAGGTGTTTCAGTGTGTGGGGAAGGGGTCTCAGAGTGTGGGGAAGGGTTTCAGTGTGTGGGGATGGGATTTCAGTGTGTGGGGAAGGTGTTTCAGTGTGTGGGGAAGGTGTTTCAGTGTGTGGAGAAGGGATTTCAGTGTGTGGGGAAGGTGTTTCAGTGTGTGCGGAAGGGGTTTCAGTTTGTGCAGAAGGGGATTCAGTTTGTGGGGAATGTGTTTCAGTGTGTGGGGAAGGTGGTTCAGTGTGTGGGGAAGGTGTTTCAGTGTGTGGGGAAGGTGTTTCAGTGTGTGGGGAAGGGGTTTCAGGGTGTGGGGAAGGTGTTTCATTGTGTGTGGAAGGGGTTTCAGTGTGTGCAGAAGGGGTTTCAGTGCTGGTGGAAGGTGTTTCAGTGTTGGGGAAGGTGTTTTGGTGTGTGGGGAAGGTATTTCAGTGTGTGGGGAAGGGGTTTCAGTGTGTGGGCAAGGTGCTTCAGTGTGTGGGGAAGGGTTTCAGTGTGTGGGGAAGGGGTTTCATTGTGTGGGGAAGGGTTTCACTGTGTGGGGAAGGGGTTGCAGTGTGCGGGGATGGTGTTTAAGTGTGTGGGGAAGGTGTTTCAGTGTTTGGGGAAGGGGTATCAGAGTGTGGGGAAGGGTATCAGTGTGTGGGAATGGGATTTCAGTGTGTGGGGAAGGTGTTTCAGTGTGTGGGGAAGGTGTTTCTGTGTGTGGGGTGTGTTTCAGTGTGTGGGGAATGTGTTACAGTGTGTGGTGAATGGGTTTCAGTGATTGGGGAAGGGTTTCAGTGTGTGCGGAAGGGCTTTCAGTGTGTGGGGAAGGTGTTTCATTGTGTGAGGAAGGTGTTTCAGTGTGCGGGGAAGGGGTTTCAGTGTGTGGGGATGTGTTTTAGAGAGTGGCGAAGGGTGTCTCCGTGTGCGGAAGGGGTTTCAGAGTGTGGGGAAGATGTTTCAGTGTGTGGGGAAGGTGTTTCAGTGTGTGGGGAAGGTGTTTCTGTGTGTGGGGATTTTTTTCAGTGTGTGGGGAATGTGTTTCAGTGTGTGGTGAATGGGTTTCAGTGATTGGGGAAGGGTTTCAGTGTGTGCGGAAGTGGTTTCAGTGTGTGGGGAAGGGGTTTCAGTGTGTGGGGAAGGGGTCTCAGAGTGTGGGGAAGTGTTTCAGTGTGTGTGGATGGGATTTCAGTGTGTGGGGAAGGGGTTTCAGTGTGTAGGGAAGGCGTTTCGTTGTCTGGGGAAGGTGTTTCAGTCGTTGGGGAAGGGGTTTCAGTGTGTGGGGTAAGTGTTTCAGCGGGTGGTAAAGGTGTGTCAGTTTGTGGGGATGGGGTTTCAGTGTGTGGGGAAGGGTTTCAGTGTGTGGGAAAGGGGTTTCACTGTGTGGGGAAGGGTTTCAGTTTGTGGGGAAGGTGGTTCAGTGTGTGAGGAAGGGGTTTCAGTGTGTGGGGAAGGTGTTTCAGTGTGTGGGGAAGGGGTCTCAGAGTGTGGGGAAGGTGTTTCAGTGTGTGGGGAAGGTGATTCAGTGTGTGGGGAAGGGGTTTCAGTGTGTGGGGAAGGTGTTTCTGCGCGTGGTGAAGTTGTTTCAGTGTGTGGGGAAGGGGTTTCAGTGTGCGGGGAAGGCTTTCAGTGTGTTGTGAAGGGGTTTCAGTGTGCGGGGAAGGGTTTCAGTTTGTTGGGAAGGGGTTTCAGTGTGTGGGGAAGGGTTTCAGTGTGTGAGGATGGGGTTTCAGTGTGTGGGGAAAGGGGTTTCACTGTGTGGGCAAGGTGTTTCAGTGTGTGCGGAAGGGGTTTCAGTGTGTGGGGAAGGGGTTTCAGTGTGTGGGGACGTGTTTCAGAGAGTGGGGAAGTGGTTTCAGTGTGTGGGGAAGGGTTTCACTGCATGCGGAAGGGGTTTCAGATTGTGGGGAAGATGTTTCAGTGGGTGGGGAAGGTGTTTCAGTGTGTGGGGAAGGTGTTTCTGTGTGTGGGGTTGTGTTTCAGTGTGTGGGGAATGTGTTACAGTGTGTGGTGAATGGGTTTCAGTGATTGGGGAAGGGTTTCAGTGTGTGCGGAAGGGCTTTCAGTGTGTGGGGAAGGTGTTTCATTGTGTGGGGAAGGTGTTTCAGTGTGCGCGGAAGGGGTTTCAGTGTGCGGGGAAGGTGTCTCAGAGTGTGGCGAAGGGTTTCAGTGTGTGTGGATGGGATTTCAGTGTGTGGGGAAGGTGTTTCAGTGTGTGCGGAAGGGGTTTCAGTGTGTGGGGAAGGTGTTTCGGTGTGTGGGGAAGGGGTTTCAGTGTGTCGGAAGGGGTTTCAGTGTGTGGGGAATGTGTTTCAGTGAGTGGTGAAGGTGTTTCAGTGAGTGGGGAAGGCGTTTCAGTGTGTGGGGTAGGGTTTCAGTGTGTAGGGATGTTGTTTCAGTGTGTGGGGAAGGTTTTCAGTGTGTGGGGAAGGTGTTTCAGTGTGTGAGGAAGGGGTTTCAGTGTGTGGGGAAGGTGTTTCAGTGTGTGGGGAAGGGGTCTCAGAGTGTGGGGAAGGTGTTTCAGTGTGTGGGGAAGGTGTTTCAGTGTGTGGGGAAGGGGTTTCAGTGTGTGGGGAAGGTGTTTCTGCGCGTGGTGAAGTTGTTTCAGTGTGTGGGGAAGGGGTTTCAGTGTGCGGGGAAGGCTTTCAGTGTGTTGTGAAGGGGTTTCAGTGTGTGGGGAAAGGGGTTTCACTGTGTGGGCAAGGTGTTTCATTGTGTGCGGAAGGGGTTTCAGTGTGTGGGGAAGGGGTTTCAGTGTGTGGGGACGTGTTTCAGAGAGTGGGGAAGTGGTTTCAATGTGTGGGGAAGGGTTTCACTGCATGCGGAAGGGGTTTCAGATTGTGGGGAAGATGTTTCAGTGGGTGCGGAAGGTGTTTCAGTGTGTGGGGAAGGTGTTTCTGTGTGTGGGGTTGTGTTTCAGTGTGTGGGGAATGTGTTACAGTGTGTGGTGAATGGGTTTCAGTGATTGGGGAAGGGTTTCAGTGTGTGCGGAAGGGCTTTCAGTGTGTGGGGAAGGTGTTTCATTGTGTGGGGAAGGTGTTTCAGTGTGCGGGGAAGGGGTTTCAGTGTGCGGGGAAGGTGTCTCAGAGTGTGGCGAAGGGTTTCAGTGTGTGTGGATGGGATTTCAGTGTGTGGGGAAGGTGTTTCAGTGTGTGCAGAAGGGGTTTTAGTGTGTGGGGAAGGTGTTTCGGTGTGTGGGGAAGGGGTTTCAGTGTGTCGGAAGGGGTTTCAGTGTGTGGGGAATGTGTTTCAGTGAGTGGTGAAGGTGTTTCAGTGAGTGGGGAAGGCGTTTCAGTGTGTGGGGTAGGGTTTCAGTGTGTAGGGATGTTGTTTCAGTGTGTGGGGAAGGTTTTCAGTGTGTGGGGAAGGTGTTTCAGTGTGTGTGGAAGGGGTTTCAGTGTGTGGGGAAGGTGTTTCAGTGTGTGGGGAAGGTGTTTCAGTGTGTGTGGAAGGTGTTTCAGTGTTTGGGGAATGGGTCTCAGAGTGCTGGAAAGGGTTTCAGTGTGTGGGGATGGGATTTCAGTGTGTGGGGCAGGTGTTTCAGTGTGTGGGGAAGGTGTTTCCGTGTGTGGGGAAGTTGTTTCAGTGTGTGGGGATTTGGTTTCAGTGTGTGGGGAAGGTGTTTCTGCGCGTGGTGAAGGTGTTTCAGTGTGTGGGGAAGGGGTTTCAGTGTGTGGGGAAGGGTTTCAGTGTGTGGGGAAGGTGTTTCAGTGTGTGGAGAAGGGGTTTCAGTGTGTGGGGAAGGTGCTTCAGTGTGTGGGGAAGGAATTTCAGTGTTTGGGGAAGATATTTCAGTGTGTGGGGAAGGGGTCTCAGAGTGTGGGGAAGGGTTTCAGTGTGTGGGGATGGGATTTCAGTGTGTGGGGAAGGTGTTTCAGTGTGTGGGGAAGGTGTTTCAGTGTGTGGAGAAGGGATTTCAGTGTGTGGGGAAGGTGTTTCAGTGTGTGCGGAAGGGGTTTCAGTTTGTGCAGAAGGGGATTCAGTTTGTGGGGAATGTGTTTCAGTGTGTGGGGAAGGTGGTTCAGTGTGTGGGGAAGGTGTTTCAGTGTGTGGGGAAGGTGTTTCAGTGTGTGGGGAAGGGGTTTCAGGGTGTGGGGAAGGTGTTTCATTGTGTGTGGAAGGGGTTTCAGTGTGTGCTGAAGGGGTTTCACTGTGTGGGGAAGTTGTTTCAGTGTGTGGGGAAGGGGTTCCAGTGTGGAGGGAAGGTGTTTCAGTGTGTGGGGATGTGTTTCATTGTGTGTGGATGTGTTTCAGTGTGTGGGGAAGAGTTTCAGTGTGTGGTGAAGTTGTTTCATTATGTGGGGATGGGTTTCAGTGTGTGGGGATGGGTTTCAGTGTGAGTGTAAGGGGTTTCAGTGTGTGGGGAAGGTGTTTCTGTGTGTGGGGATGTGTTTCAGTGTGTGGGGAAGGGTTTCAGTTAGTGGGGAAGCTGTTTCACTGTGTGGGGAAGGTGTTTCAGTGCTGGCGGAAGGTGTTTCAGTGTTGGGGAAGGTGTTTTGCTGTTTGGGGAAGGTATTTCTGTGTGTGGGGAAGGGGTTTCAGTGTGTGGGGAAGGTGTTTCAGTTTGTGGTGAAGGTGTTTCAGTGTGTGGGGAAGGAGTTTCATTGTGTGGGGAAGGGTTTCAGTGTGTGGGGAAGGGGTTTCAGTGTGCGGGGATGGTGTTTCAGTGTGTGGGGAAGGTGTTTCAGTGTTTGGGGAAGGGGTATCAGAGTGTGGGGAAGGGTATCAGTGTGTGGGGATGGGATTTCAGTGTGTGGGGAAGGTGTTTCAGTGTGTGGGGAAGGTGTTTCTGTGTGTGGGGTTGTGTTTCAGTGTGTGGGGAATGTGTTACAGTGTGTGGTGAATGGGTTTCAGTGATTGGGGAAGGGTTTCAGTGTGTGCGGAAGGGCTTTCAGTGTGTGGGGAAGGTGTTTCATTGTGTGGGGAATGTGTTTCAGTGGCGGGGAAGGGGTTTCAGTGTGTGGGGATGTGTTACAGTGTGTGGTCAATGGGTTTCAGTGATTGGGGAAGGGTTTCAGTGTGTGGGGAATGTGTTACAGTGTGTGGTGAATGGGTTTCAGTGATTGGGGAAGGGTTTCAGTGTGTGCGGAAGGACTTTCAGTGTGTGGGGAAGGTGTTTCATTGTGTGGGGAATGTGTTTCATTGGCGGGAAAGGGGTTTCAGTGTGTGGGGATGTGTTTCAGAGAGTGGGGAAGGGGTTTCAGTGTGTGGGGAAGGGTTTCACCGTGTGCGGAAGGTGTTTCAGAGTGTGGGGAAGATGTTTCAGTGTGTGGGGAAGGTGTTTCAGTGTGTGGGGAAGGTGTTTCAGTGTGTGGGGAAGGGGTTTCAGGGTGTGGGGAAGGTGTTTCATTGTGTGTGGAAGGGGTTTCAGTGAGTGCAGAAGGGGTTTCACTGTGTGGGGAAGTTGTTTCAGTGTGTGGGGAAGGGGTTCCAGTGTGGAGGGAAGGTGTTTCAGTGTGTGGGGATGTGTTTCATTGTGTGGGGATGTGTTTCAGTGTGTGGGGAAGAGTTTCAGTGTGTGGGGAAGTTGTTTCAGTATGTGGGGATGGGTTTCAGTGTGTGGGGATGGGTTTCAGTGTGAGTGTAAGGGGTTTCAGTGTGTGGGGAAGGTGTTTCTGTGTTTGGGGATGTGTTTCAGTGTGTGAGGAAGGGGTTTCAGTTCGTGGGGAAGCTGTTTCACTGTGTGGGGAAGGTGTTTCAGTGCTGGCGGAAGGTGTTTCAGTGTTGGGGAAGGTGTTTTGGTGTTTGGGGAAGGTATTTCTGTGTGTGGGGAAGGGGTTTCAGTGTGTGGGGAAGGTGTTTCAGTGAGTGGTGAAGGTGTTTCAGTGTGTGGGGAAGGAGTTTCATTGTGTGGGGAAGGGTTTCAGTGTGTGGGGAAGGGGTTTCAGTGTGCGGGGATGGTGTTTCAGTGTGTGGGGAAGGTGTTTCAGTGTTTGGGGAAGGGGTATCAGAGTGTGGGGAAGGGTATCAGTGTGTGGGGATGGGATTTCAGTGTGTGGGGAAGGTGTTTCAGTGTGTGGGGAAGGTGTTTCTGTGTGTGGGGTTGTGTTTCAGTGTGTGGGGAATGTGTTACAGTGTGTGGTGAATGGGTTTCAGTGATTGGGGAAGGGTTTCAGTGTGTGCGGAAGGGCTTTCAGTGTGTGGGGAAGGTGTTTCATTGTGTGGGGAATGTGTTTCAGTGGCGGGGAAGGGGTTTCAGTGTGTGGGGATGTGTTACAGTGTGTGGTCAATGGGTTTCAGTGATTGGGGAAGGGTTTCAGTGTGTGGGGAATGTGTTACAGTGTGTGGTGAATGGGTTTCAGTGATTGGGGAAGGGTTTCAGTGTGTGCGGAAGGACTTTCAGTGTGTGGGGAAGGTGTTTCATTGTGTGGGGAATGTGTTTCAGTGGCGGGAAAGGGGTTTCAGTGTGTGGGGATGTGTTTCAGAGAGTGGGGAAGGGGTTTCAGTGTGTGGGGAAGGGTTTCACCGTGTGCGGAAGGAGTTTCAGAGTGTGGGGAAGATGTTTCAGTGTGTGGGGAAGGTGTTTCAGTGTGTGGGGAAGGTGTTTCTGTGTGTGGGGATTTTTTTCAGTGTGTGGGGAATGTATTTCAGTTTGTGGTGAATGGGTTTCAGTGATTGGGGAAGGGTTTCAGTGTGTGCGGAAGGGGTTTCAGTGTGTGGGAAGGTGTTTCATTGTGTGAGGAAGGTGTTTCAGTGTGTGGGGAAGGGGTTTCAGTGTGCGGGAAAGGGGTCTCAGAGTGTGGGGAAGTGTTTCATTGTGTGTGGATGGGATTTCAGTGTGTGGGTGAAGGTGTTTCAGTGTATGGGGAAGGGGTTTCAGTGTGTAGGGAAGGGGTTTCGTTGTCTGGGGAAGGTGTTTCAGTCGGTGGGGAAGGGGTTTCAGTGTGTGGGGAAGGTGTTTCAGTGGGTGGTAAAGGTGTGTCAGTTTGTGGGGATGGGGTATTAGTGTGTGGGGAAGGGTTTCAGTGTGTGGGAAAGGGGTTTCAGTGTTTGTGGAAGGGTTTCAGTGTGTGGGGAAGGTGTTTCAGTGTGTGAGGAAGGGGTTTCAGTGTGTGGGGAAGGTGTTTCAGTGTGTGGGGAAGGTGTTTCAGTGTGTGGGGAAGGGGTCTCAGAGTGTGGGGAAGGGTTTCAGTTTGTGGGGATGGGATTTCAGTGTGTGGGGAAGGTGTTTCAATGAGTGGGGAAGGTGTTTCAGTGTGTGGGGAAGGTGTTTCAGTGTGTGGGGAAGGGGTTTCAGTGTGTGGCAAAGGTGTTTCTGCGCGTGGTGAAGTTGTTTCAGTGTGTGGGGAAGGGGTTTCAGTGTGCGGGGAAGGCTTTCAGTGTGTTGTGAAGGGGTTTCAGTGTGCTGGGAAGGGTTTCAGTGTGTTGGGAAGGTGTTTCAGTGTGTGGGGAAGGTGTTTCTGTGTGTGGGGTTGTGTTTCAGTGTGTGGGGAATGTGTTACAGTGTGTGGTGAATGGGTTTCAGTGATTGGGGAAGGGTTTCAGTGTGTGCGGAAGGGCTTTCAGTGTGTGGGGAAGGTGTTTCATTGTGTGGGGAATGTGTTTCAGTGGCGGGGAAGGGGTTTCAGTGTGTGGGGATGTGTTACAGTGTGTGGTCAATGGGTTTCAGTGATTGGGGAAGGGTTTCAGTGTGTGGGGAATGTGTTACAGTGTGTGGTGAATGGGTTTCAGTGATTGGGGAAGGGTTTCAGTGTGTGCGGAAGGACTTTCAGTGTGTGGGGAAGGTGTTTCATTGTGTGGGGAATGTGTTTCAGTGGCGGGAAAGGGGTTTCAGTGTGTGGGGATGTGTTTCAGAGAGTGGGGAAGGGGTTTCAGTGTGTGGGGAAGGGTTTCACCGTGTGCGGAAGGTGTTTCAGAGTGTGGGGAAGATGTTTCAGTGTGTGGGGAAGGTGTTTCAGTGTGTGGGGAAGGTGTTTCTGTGTGTGGGGATTTTTTTCAGTGTGTGGGGAATGTATTTCAGTTTGTGGTGAATGGGTTTCAGTGATTGGGGAAGGGTTTCAGTGTGTGCGGAAGGGGTTTCAGTGTGTGGGAAGGTGTTTCATTGTGTGAGGAAGGTGTTTCAGTGTGTGGGGAAGGGGTTTCAGTGTGCGGGAAAGGGGTCTCAGAGTGTGGGGAAGTGTTTCATTGTGTGTGGATGGGATTTCAGTGTGTGGGTGAAGGTGTTTCAGTGTATGGGGAAGGGGTTTCAGTGTGTAGGGAAGGGGTTTCGTTGTCTGGGGAAGGTGTTTCAGTCGGTGGGGAAGGGGTTTCAGTGTGTGGGGAAGGTGTTTCAGTGGGTGGTAAAGGTGTGTCAGTTTGTGGGGATGGGGTATTAGTGTGTGGGGAAGGGTTTCAGTGTGTGGGAAAGGGGTTTCAGTGTTTGTGGAAGGGTTTCAGTGTGTGGGGAAGGTGTTTCAGTGTGTGAGGAAGGGGTTTCAGTGTGTGGGGAAGGTGTTTCAGTGTGTGGGGAAGGTGTTTCAGTGTGTGGGGAAGGGGTCTCAGAGTGTGGGGAAGGGTTTCAGTTTGTGGGGATGGGATTTCAGTGTGTGGGGAAGGTGTTTCAATGAGTGGGGAAGGTGTTTCAGTGTGTGGGGAAGGTGTTTCAGTGTGTGGGGAAGGGGTTTCAGTGTGTGGCAAAGGTGTTTCTGCGCGTGGTGAAGTTGTTTCAGTGTGTGGGGAAGGGGTTTCAGTGTGCGGGGAAGGCTTTCAGTGTGTTGTGAAGGGGTTTCAGTGTGCTGGGAAGGGTTTCAGTGTGTTGGGAAGGGGTTTCAGTGTGTGGGGAAGGGTTTCAGTGTGTGGGGAAGGGGTTTCAGTGTGTGGGGAAAGGGGTTTCACTGTGTGGGCAAGGTGTTTCAGTGTGTGCGGAAGGGGTTTCAGTGTGTGGGGAAGAGGTTTCAGTGTGTGGGGACGTGTTTCAGAGAGTGGGGAAGTGGTTTCAGTGTGTGGGGAAGGGTTTCACTGTGTGCGGAAGGGGTTTCAGATTGTGGGGAAGATGTTTCAATGGGTGGGGAAGGTGTTTCAGTGTGTGGGGAAGGTGTTTCTGTGTGTGGGGTTGTGTTTCAGTGTGTGGGGAATGTGTTACAGTGTGTGGTGAATGGGTTTCAGTGATTGGGGAAGGGTTTCAGTGTGTGCGGAAGGGCTTTCAGTGTGTGGGGAAGGTGTTTCAGTGGGTGGTAAAGGTGTGTCAGTTTGTGGGGATGGGGTTTTAGTGTGTGGGGAAGGGTTTCAGTGTGTGGGAAAGGGGTTTCAGTGTGTGTGGAAGGGTTTCAGTGTGTGGGGAAGGTGTTTCAGTGTGTGAGGAAGGGGTTTCAGTGTGTGGGGAAGGTGTTTCAGTGTGTGGGGAAGGTGTTTCAGTGTGTGGGGAAGGGGTCTCAGAGTGTGGGGAAGGGTTTCAGTTTGTGGGGATGGGATTTCAGTGTGTGGGGAAGGTGTTTCAATGTGTGGGGAAGGTGTTTCAGTGTGTGGGGAAGGTGTTTCAGTGTGTGGGGAAGGGGTTTCAGTGTGTGGCGAAGGTGTTTCTGCGCGTGGTGAAGTTGTTTCAGTGTGTGGGGAAGGGGTTTCAGTGTGCGGGGAAGGCTTTCAGTGTGTTGTGAAGGGGTTTCAGTGTGCTGGGAAGGGTTTCAGTGTGTTGGGAAGGGGTTTCAGTGTGTGGGGAAGGGTTTCAGTGTGTGGGGAAGGGGTTTCAGTGTGTGGGGAAAGGGGTTTCACTGTGTGGGCAAGGTGTTTCAGTGTGTGCGGAAGGGGTTTCAGTGTGTGGGGAAGGGGTTTCAGTGTGTGGGGACGTGTTTCAGAGAGTGGGGAAGTGGTTTCAGTGTGTGGGGAAGGGTTTCACTGTGTGCGGAAGGGGCTTCAGATTGTGGGGAAGATGTTTCAATGGGTGGGGAAGGTGTTTCAGTGTGTGGGGAAGGTGTTTCTGTGTGTGGGGTTGTGTTTCAGTGTGTGGGGAATGTGTTACAGTGTGTGGTGAATGGGTTTCAGTGATTGGGGAAGGCTTTCAGTGTGTGGGGAAGGTGTTTCATTGTGTGGGGAAGGTGTTTCAGTGTGCGGGGAAGGGGTTTCAGTGTGTGGGGAATTTGTCTCAGAGTGTGGGGAAGGGTTTCAGTGTGTGTGGGTGGGATTTCAGTGTGTGGGGAAGGTGTTTCAGTGAGTGCGGAAGGGGTTCAGTGTGTGGGCAAGGTGTTTCGGTGTGTGGGGAAGGGGTTTCAGTGTGTGGGAAGTGGTTTCTGTGTGTGGGGAATGTGTTTCAGTGTGTGGTGAAGGTGTTTCAGTGAGGGGGAAAGCCGTTTCAGTGTGTGCGGAAGTGTTTCAGTGTGTGTGGAAGGTGTTTCAGCGTTTGGGGAATGGGTCACAGAGTGCTGGAAAGGGTTTCAGTGTGTGGGGATGGGATTTCAGTGTGTGGGGCAGGTGTTTCAGTGTGTGGGGAAGGTGTTTCCGTGTGTGGGGAAGTTGTTTCAGTGTGTGGGGATTTGGTTTCAGTGTGTGGGGAAGGTGTTTCTGCGCGTGGTGAAGGTGTTTCAGTGTGTGGGGAAGTGGTTTCAATGTGTGGGGAAGGGTTTCAGTGTGTGGGGAAGGTGTTTCAGTGTGTGGGGATGGGGTTTCAGTGTGTGGGGAAGGTGCTTCAGTGTGTGGGGAAGGAGTTTCAGTGTGTGGGGAAGGTATTTCAGTGTGTGGGGAAGGGGTCTCAGAGTGTGGGGAAGGGTTTCAGTGTGTGGGGATGGGATTTCAGTGTGTGGGGAAGGTGTTTCAGTGTGTGGGGAAGGTGTTTCAGTGTGTGTAGAAGGGATTTCAGTGTGTGGGGAAGGTGTTTCAGTGTGTGCGGAAGGGGTTTCAGTTTGTGCAGAAGGGGATTCAGTTTGTGGGGAATGTGTTTCAGTGTGTGGGGAAGGTGGTTCAGTGTGTGGGGAAGGTGTTTCAGTGTGTGGGGAAGGTGTTTCAGTGTGTGGGGAAGGGGTTTCAGGGTGTGGGGAAGGTGTTTCATTGTGTGTGGAAGGGGTTTCAGTGTGTGCAGAAGGGGTTTCACTGTGTGGGGAAGTTGTTTCAGTGTGTGGGGAAGGGGTTCCAGTGTGGAGGGAAGGTGTTTCAGTGTGTGGGGATGTGTTTCATTGTGTGGGGATGTGTTTCAGTGTGTGGGGAAGAGTTTCAGTGTGTGGGGAAGTTGTTTCAGTATGTGGGGATGGGTTTCAGTGTGTGGGGATGGGTTTCAGTGTGTGGGGATGGGTTTCAGTGTGAGTGTAAGGGGTTTCAGAGTGTGGGGAAGGTGTTTCTGTGTGTGGGGATGTGTTTCAGTGTGTGGGAAAGGGGTTTCAGTTAGTGGGGAAGCTGTTTCACTGTGTGGGGAAGGTGTTTCAGTGCTGGCGGAAGGTGTTTCAGTGTTGGGGAAGGTGTTTTGCTGTTTGGGGAAGGTATTTCTGTGTGTGGGGAAGGGGTTTCAGTGTGTGGGGAATGTGTTTCAGTGTGTGGTGAAGGTGATTCAGTGTGTGGGGAAGGAGTTTCATTGTGTGGGGAAGGGTTTCAGTGAGTGGGGAAGGGGTTTCAGTGTACGGGGATGGTGTTTCAGTGTGTGGGGAAGGTGTTTCAGTGTTTGGGGAAGGGGTATCAGAGTGTGGGGAAGGGTATCAGTGTGTGGGGATGGGATTTCAGTGTGTGGGGAAGGTGTTTCAGTGTGTGGGGAAGGTGTTTCTGTGTGTGGGGTTGTGTTTCAGTGTGTGGGGAATGTGTTACAGTGTGTGGTGAATGGGTTTCAGTGATTGGGGAAGGGTTTCAGTGTGTGCGGAAGGGCTTTCAGTGTGTGGGGAAGGTGTTTCATTGTGTGGGGAATGTGTTTCAGTGGCGGGGAAGGGGTTTCAGTGTGTGGGGATGTGTTACAGTGTGTGGTCAATGGGTTTCAGTGATTGGGGAAGGGTTTCAGTGTGTGGGGAATGTGTTACAGTGTGTGGTGAATGGGTTTCAGTGATTGGGGAAGGGTTTCAGTGTGTGCGGAAGGACTTTCCGTGTGTGGGGAAGGTGTTTCATTGTGTGGGGAATGTGTTTCAGTGGCGGGAAAGGGGTTTCAGTGTGTGGGGATGTGTTTCAGAGAGTGGGGAAGGGGTTTCAGTGTGTGGGGAAGGGTTTCACCGTGTGCGGAAGGTGTTTCAGAGTGTGGGGAAGATGTTTCAGTGTGTGGGGAAGGTGTTTCAGTGTGTGGGGAAGGTGTTTCAGTGTGTGGGGAAGGGGTTTCAGGGTGTGGGAAAGGTGTTTCATTGTGTGTGGAAGGGGTTTCAGTGTGTGCAGAAGGGGTTTCGCTGTGTGGGGAAGTTATTTCAGTGTGTGGGGAAGGGGTTCCAGTGTGGAGGGAAGGTTTTTCAGTGTGTGGGGATGTGTTTCATTGTGTGGGGATGTGTTTCAGTGTGTGGGGATGGGTTTCAGTGTGTGGGGATGGGTTTCAGTGTGAGTGTAAGGGGTTTCAGTGTGTGGGGAAGGTGTTTCTGTGTGTGGGGATGTGTTTCAGTGTGTGGGGAAGGGGTTTCAGTTAGTGGGGAAGCTGTTTCACTGAGTGGGGAAGGTGTTTCAGTGCTTGCGGAAGGTGTTTCAGTGTTGGGGAAGGTGTATTGGTGTTTGGGGAAGGTATTTCTGTGTGTGGGGAAGGGGTTTCAGTGTGTGGGGAAGGTGTTTCAGTGTGTGGTGAAGGTGTTTCAGTGTGTGGGGAAGGAGTTTCATTGTGTGGGGAAGGGTTTCAGTGAGTGCGGAAGGGGTTTCAGTGTGCGGGGATGGTGTTTCAGTCTGTGGGGAAGGTGTTTCAGTGTTTGGGGAAGGGGTATCAGAGTGTGGGGAAGGGTATCAGTGTGTGGGGATGGGATTTCAGTGTGTGGGGAAGGTGTTTCAGTGTGTGGGGAAGGTGTTTCTGTGTGTGGGGTTGTGTTTCAGTGTGTGGGGAATGTGTTACAGTGTGTGGTGAATGGGTTTCAGTGATTGGGGAAGGGTTTCAGTGTGTGCGGAAGGGCTTTCAGTGTGTGGGGAAGGTGTTTCATTGTGTGGGGAATGTGTTTCAGTGGCGGGGAAGGGGTTTCAGTGTGTGGGGATGTGTTACAGTGTGTGGTCAATGGGTTTCAGTGATTGGGGAAGGGTTTCAGTGTGTGGGGAATGTGTTACAGTGTGTGGTGAATGGGGTTCAGTGATTGGGGAAGGGTTTCAGTGTGTGCGGAAGGACTTTCAGTGTGTGGGGAAGGTGTTTCATTGTGTGGGGAATGTGTTTCAGTGGCGGGAAAGGGGTTTCAGTGTGTGGGGATGTGTTTCAGAGAGTGGGGAAGGGGTTTCAGTGTGTGGGGAAGGGTTTCACCGTGTGCGGAAGGTGTATCAGAGTGTGGGGAAGATGTTTCAGTGTGTGGGGAAGGTGTTTCAGTGTGTGGGGAAGGTGTTTCTGTGTGTGGGGATTTTTTCAGTGTGTGGGGAATGTGTTTCAGTTTGTGGTGAATGGGTTTCAGTGATTGGGGAAGGGTTTCAGTGTGTGCGGAAGGGGTTTCAGTGTGTGGGAAGGTGTTTCATTGTGTGAGGAAGGGGTCTCAGAGTGTGGGGAATGTGTTTCAGTGTGTGTGGATGGGATTTCAGTGTGTGGGTGAAGGTGTTTCAGTGTGTGGGGAAGGGGTTTCAGTGTGTAGGGAAGGGGTTTCATTGTGTGGGGAATGTGTTTCAGTGGCGGGAAAGGGGTTTCAGTGTGTGGGGATGTGTTTCAGAGAGTGGGGAAGGGGTTTCAGTGTGTGGGGAAGGGTTTCACCGTGTGCGGAAGGTGTTTCAGAGTGTGGGGAAGATGTTTCAGTGTGTGGGGAAGGTGTTTCAGTGTGTGGGGAAGGTGTTTCTGTGTGTGGGGATTTTTTCAGTGTGTGGGGAATGTGTTTCAGTTTGTGGTGAATGGGTTTCAGTGATTGGGGAAGGGTTTCAGTGTGTGCGGAAGGGGTTTCAGTGTGTGGGAAAGTGTTTCATTGTGTGAGGAAGGTGTTTCAGTGTGTGGGGAAGGGGTTTCAGTGTGCGGGGAAGGGGTCTCAGAGTGTGGGGAAGTGTTTCAGTGTGTGTGGATGGGATTTCAGTGTGTGGGTGAAGGTGTTTCAGTGTGTGGGGAAGGGGTTTCAGTGTGTAGGGAAGGGGTTTCGTTGTCTGGGGAAGGTGTTTCAGTCGGTGGGGAAGGGGTTTCAGTGTGTGGGGAAGGTGTTTCAGTGTGTGGGGAAGGTGTTTCAGTGTGTGGGGAAGGTGTTTCTGTGTGTGGGGATTTTTTTCAGTGTGTGGGGAATGTATTTCAGTTTGTGGTGAATGGGTTTCAGTGATTGGGGAAGGGTTTCAGTGTGTGCGGAAGGGGTTTCAGTGTGTGGGAAGGTGTTTCATAGTGTGAGGAAGGTGTTTCAGTGTGTGGGGAAGGGGTTTCAGTGTGCGGGAAAGGGGTCTCAGAGTGTGGGGAAGTGTTTCAGTGTGTGTGGATGGGATTTCAGTGTGTGGGTGAAGGTGTTTCAGTGTGTGGGGAAGGGGTTTCAGTGTGTAGGGAAGGGGTTTCGTTGTCTGGGGAAGGTGTTTCAGTCGGTGGAGAAGGGGTTTCAGTGTGTGGGGAAGGTGTTTCAGTGGGTGGTAAAGGTGTGTCAGTTTGTGGGGATGGGGTATTAGTGTGTGGGGAAGGGTTTCAGTGTGTGGGAAAGGGGTTTCAGTGTTTGTGGAAGGGTTTCAGTGTGTGGGGAAGGTGTTTCAGTGTGTGAGGAAGGGGTTTCAGTGTGTGGGGAAGGTGTTTCAGTGTGTGGGGAAGGTGTTTCAGTGTGTGGGGAAGGGGTCTCAGAGTGTGGGGAAGGGTTTCAGTTTGTGGGGATGGGATTTCAGTGTGTGGGGAAGGTGTTTCAATGTGTGGGGAAGGTGTTTCAGTGTGTGGGGAAGGTGTTTCAGTGTGTGGGGAAGGGGTTTCAGTGTGTGGCGAAGGTGTTTCTGCGCGTGGTGAAGTTGTTTCAGTGTGTGGGGAAGGGGTTTCAGTGTGCGGGGAAGGCTTTCAGTGTGTTGTGAAGGGGTTTCAGTGTGCTGGGAAGGGTTTCAGTGTGTTGGGAAGGGGTTTCAGTGTGTGGGGAAGGGTTTCAGTGTGTGGGGAAGGGGTTTCAGTGTGTGGGGAAAGGGGTTTCACTGTGTGGGCAAGGTGTTTCAGTGTGTGCGGAAGGGGTTTCAGTGTGTGGGGAAGGGGTTTCAGTGTGTGGGGACGTGTTTCAGAGAGTGGGGAAGTGGTTTCAGTGTGTGGGGAAGGGTTTCACTGTGTGCGGAAGGGGTTTCAGATTGTGGGGAAGATGTTTCAATGGGTGGGGAAGGTGTTTCAGTGTGTGGGGAAGGTGTTTCTGTGTGTGGGGTTGTGTTTCAGTGTGTGGGGAATGTGTTACAGTGTGTGGTGAATGGGTTTCAGTGATTGGGGAAGGGTTTCAGTGTGTGCGGAAGGGCTTTCAGTGTGTGGGGAAGGTGTTTCAGTGGGTGGTAAAGGTGTGTCAGTTTGTGGGGATGGGGTTTTAGTGTGTGGGGAAGGGTTTCAGTGTGTGGGAAAGGGGTTTCAGTGTGTGTGGAAGGGTTTCAGTGTGTGGGGAAGGTGTTTCAGTGTGTGAGGAAGGGGTTTCAGTGTGTGGGGAAGGTGTTTCAGTGTGTGGGGAAGGTGTTTCAGTGTGTGGGGAAGGGGTCTCAGAGTGTGGGGAAGGGTTTCAGTTTGTGGGGATGGGATTTCAGTGTGTGGGGAAGGTGTTTCAATGTGTGGGGAAGGTGTTTCAGTGTGTGGGGAAGGTGTTTCAGTGTGTGGGGAAGGGGTTTCAGTGTGTGGCGAAGGTGTTTCTGCGCGTGGTGAAGTTGTTTCAGTGTGTGGGGAAGGGGTTTCAGTGTGCGGGGAAGGCTTTCAGTGTGTTGTGAAGGGGTTTCAGTGTGCTGGGAAGGGTTTCAGTGTGTTGGGAAGGGGTTTCAGTGTGTGGGGAAGGGTTTCAGTGTGTGGGGAAGGGGTTTCAGTGTGTGGGGAAAGGGGTTTCACTGTGTGGGCAAGGTGTTTCAGTGTGTGCGGAAGGGGTTTCAGTGTGTGGGGAAGGGGTTTCAGTGTGTGGGGACGTGTTTCAGAGAGTGGGGAAGTGGTTTCAGTGTGTGGGGAAGGGTTTCACTGTGTGCGGAAGGGGTTTCAGATTGTGGGGAAGATGTTTCAATGGGTGGGGAAGGTGTTTCAGTGTGTGGGGAAGGTGTTTCTGTGTGTGGGGTTGTGTTTCAGTGTGTGGGGAATGTGTTACAGTGTGTGGTGAATGGGTTTCAGTGATTGGGGAAGGGTTTCAGTGTGTGCGGAAGGGCTTTCAGTGTGTGGGGAAGGTGTTTCATTGTGTGGGGAAGGTGTTTCAGTGTGCGGAGAAGGGGTTTCAGTGCGTGGGGAATTTGTCTCAGAGTGTGGGGAAGGGTTTCAGTGTGTGTGGGTGGGATTTCAGTGTGTGGGGAAGGTGTTTCAGTGTGTGCGGAAGGGGTTCAGTGTGTGGGCAAGGTGTTTCGGTGTGTGGGGAAGGGGTTTCAGTGTGTGGGAAGTGGTTTCTGTGTGTGGGGAATGTGTTTCAGTGTGTGGTGAAGGTGTTTCAGTGAGGGGGAAAGCCGTTTCAGTGTGTGGGGAAGTGTTTCAGTGTGTGTGGAAGGTGTTTCAGTGTTTGGGGAATGGGTCACAGAGTGCTGGAAAGGGTTTCAGTGTGTGGGGATGGGATTTCAGTGTGTGGGGCAGGTGTTTCAGTGTGTGGGGAAGGTGTTTCCGTGTGTGGGGAAGTTGTTTCAGTGTGTGGGGATTTGGTTTCAGTGTGTGGGGAAGGTGTTTCTGCGCGTGGTGAAGGTGTTTCAGTGTGTGGGGAAGTGGTTTCAATGTGTGGCAAGGGTTTCAGTGTGTGGGGAAGGTGTTTCAGTGTGTGGGGATGGGGTTTCAGTGTGTGGGGAAGGTGCTTCAGTGTGTGGGGAAGGAGTTTCAGTGTGTGGGGAAGGTATTTCAGTGTGTGGGGAAGGGGTCTCAGAGTGTGGGGAAGGGTTTCAGTGTGTGGGGATGGGATTTCAGTGTGTGGGGAAGGTGTTTCAGTGTGTGGGGAAGGTGTTTCAGTGTGTGTAGAAGGGATGTCAGTGTGTGGGGAAGGTGTTTCACTGTGTGCGGAAGGGGTTTCAGTTTGTGCAGAAGGGGATTCAGTTTGTGGGGAATGTGTTTCAGTGTGTGGGGAAGGTGGTTCAGTGTGTGGGGAAGGTGTTTCAGTGTGTGGGGAAGGTGTTTCAGTGTGTGGGGAAGGGGTTTCAGGGTGTGGGGAAGGTGTTTCATTGTGTGTGGAAGGGGTTTCAGTGTGTGCAGAATGGGTTTCACAGTGTGGGGAAGTTGTTTCGGTGTGTGGGGAAGGGGTTCCAGTGTGGAGGGAAGGTGTTTCAGTGTGTGGGGATGTGTTTCATTGTGTGGGGATGTGTTTCAGTGTGTGGGGAAGAGTTTCAGTGTGTGGGGAAGTTGTTTCAGTATGTGGGGATGGGTTTCAGTGTGTGGGGATGGGTTTCAGTGTGTGGGGATGGGTTTCAGTGTGAGTGTAAGGGGTTTCAGTGTGTGGGGAAGGTGTTTCTGTGTGTGGGGATGTGTTTCAGTGTGTGGGGAAGGGGTTTCAGTTAGTGGGGAAGCTGTTTCACTGTGTGGGGAAGGTGTTTCAGTGCTGGCGGAAGGTGTTTCAGTGTTGGGGACGGTGTTTTGCTGTTTGGGGAAGGTATTTCTGTGTGTGGGGAAGGGGTTTCAGTGTGTGGGGAATGTGTTTCAGTGTGTGGTGAAGGTGATTCAGTGTGTGGGGAAGGAGTTTCATTGTGTGGGGAAGGGTTTCAGTGTGTGGGGAAGGGGTTTCAGTGTACGGGGATGGTGTTTCAGTGTGTGGGGAAGGTGTTTTAGTGTTTGGGGAAGGGGTATCAGAGTGTGGGGAAGGGTATCAGTGTGTGGGGATGGGATTTCAGTGTGTGGGGAAGGTGTTTCAGTGTGTGGGGAAGGTGTTTCTGTGTGTGGGGTTGTGTTTCAGTGTGTGGGGAATGTGTTACAGTGTGTGGTGAATGGGTTTCAGTGATTGGGGAAGGGTTTCAGTGTGTGCGGAAGGGCTTTCAGTGTGTGGGGAAGGTGTTTCATTGTGTGGGGAATGTGTTTCAGTGGCGGGGAAGGGGTTTCAGTGTGTGGGGATGTGTTACAGTGTGTGGTCAATGGGTTTCAGTGATTGGGGAAGGGTTTCAGTGTGTGGGGAATGTGTTACAGTGTGTGGTGAATGGGTTTCAGTGATTGGGGAAGGGTTTCAGTGTGTGCGGAAGGACTTTCAGTGTGTGGGGAAGGTGTTTCATTGTGTGGGGAATGTGTTTCAGTGGCGGGAAAGGGGTTTCAGTGTGTGGGGATGTGTTTCAGAGAGTGGGGAAGGGGTTTCAGTGTGTGGGGAAGGGTTTCACCGTGTGCGGAAGGTGTTTCAGAGTGTGGGGAAGATGTTTCAGTGTGTGGGGAAGGTGTTTCAGTGTGTGGGGAAGGTGTTTCAGTGTGTGGGGAAGGGGTTTCAGGGTGTGGGAAAGGTGTTTCATTGTGTGTGGAAGGGGTTTCCGTGTGTGCAGAAGGGGTTTCGCTGTGTGGGGAAGTTATTTCAGTGTGTGGGGAAGGGGTTCCAGTGTGGAGGGAAGGTTTTTCAGTGTGTGGGGATGTGTTTCATTGTGTGGGGATGTGTTTCAGTGTGTGGGGATGGGTTTCAGTGTGTGGGGATGGGTTTCAGTGTGAGTGTAAGGGGTTTCAGTGTGTGGGGAAGGTGTTTCTGTGTGTGGGGATGTGTTTCAGTGTGTGGGGAAGGGGTTTCAGTTAGTGGGGAAGCTGTTTCACTGAGTGGGGAAGGTGTTTCAGTGCTTGCGGAAGGTGTTTCAGTGTTGGGGAAGGTGTATTGGTGTTTGGGGAAGGTATTTCTGTGTGTGGGGAAGGGGTTTCAGTGTGTGGGGAAGGTGTTTCAGTGTGTGGTGAAGGTGTTTCAGTGTGTGGGGAAGGAGTTTCATTGTGTGGGGAAGGGTTTCAGTGTGTGGGGAAGGGGTTTCAGTGTGCGGGGATGGTGTTTCAGTCTGTGGGGAAGGTGTTTCAGTGTTTGGGGAAGGGGTATCAGAGTGTGGGGAAGGGTATCAGTGTGTGGGGATGGGATTTCAGTGTGTGGGGAAGGTGTTTCAGTGTGTGGGGAAGGTGTTTCTGTGTGTGGGGTTGTGTTTCAGTGTGTGGGGAATGTGTTACAGTGTGTGGTGAATGGGTTTCAGTGATTGGGGAAGGGTTTCAGTGTGTGCGGAAGGGCTTTCAGTGTGTGGGGAAGGTGTTTCATTGTGTGGGGAATGTGTTTCAGTGGCGGGGAAGGGGTTTCAGTGTGTGGGGATGTGTTACAGTGTGTGGTCAATGGGTTTCAGTGATTGGGGAAGGGTTTCAGTGTGTGGGGAATGTGTTACAGTGTGTGGTGAATGGGTTTCAGTGATTGGGGAAGGGTTTCAGTGTGTGCGGAAGGACTTTCAGTGTGTGGGGAAGGTGTTTCATTGTGTGGGGAATGTGTTTCAGTGGCGGGAAAGGGGTTTCAGTGTGTGGGGATGTGTTTCAGAGAGTGGGGAAGGGGTTTCAGTGTGTGGGGAAGGGTTTCACCGTGTGCGGAAGGTGTATCAGAGTGTGGGGAAGATGTTTCAGTGTGTGGGGAAGGTGTTTCAGTGTGTGGGGAAGGTGTTTCTGTGTGTGGGGATTTTTTCAGTGTGTGGGGAATGTGTTTCAGTTTGTGGTGAATGGGTTTCAGTGATTGGGGAAGGGTTTCAGTGTGTGCGGAAGGGGTTTCAGTGTGTGGGAAGGTGTTTCATTGTGTGGGGAAGGTGTTTCTGTGTGTGGGGAAGGGGTTTCAGTGTGCGGGGAAGGGGTCTCAGAGTGTGGGGAATGTGTTTCAGTGTGTGTGGATGGGATTTCAGTGTGTGGGTGAAGGTGTTTCAGTGTGTGGGGAAGGGGTTTCAGTGTGTAGGGAAGGGGTTTCATTGTGTGGGGAATGTGTTTCAGTGGCGGGAAAGGGGTTTCAGTGTGTGGGGATGTGTTTCAGAGAGTGGGGAAGGGGTTTCAGTGTGTGGGGAAGGGTTTCACCGTGTGCGGAAGGTGTTTCAGAGTGTGGGGAAGATGTTTCAGTGTGTGGGGAAGGTGTTTCAGTGTGTGGGGAAGGTGTTTCTGTGTGTGGGGATTTTTTCAGTGTGTGGGGAATGTGTTTCAGTTGGTGGTGAATGGGTTTCAGTGATTGGGGAAGGGTTTCAGTGTGTGCGGAAGGGGTTTCAGTGTGTGGGAAAGTGTTTCATTGTGTGAGGAAGGTGTTTCAGTGTGTGGGGAAGGGGTTTCAGTGTGCGGGGAAGGGGTCTCAGAGTGTGGGGAAGTGTTTCAGTGTGTGTGGATGGGATTTCAGTGTGTGGGTGAAGGTGTTTCAGTGTGTGGGGAAGGGGTTTCAGTGTGTAGGGAAGGGGTTTCGTTGTCTGGGGAAGGTGTTTCAGTCGGTGGGGAAGGGGTTTCAGTGTGTGGGGAAGGTGTTTCAGTGGGTGGTAAAGGTGTGTCAGTTTGTGGGGAAGGGTTTTAGTGTGTGGGGAAGGGTTTCAGTGTGTGGGAAAGGGGTTTCAGTGTGTGTGGAAGGGTTTCAGTGTGTGAGGAAGGTGTTTCAGTGTGTGAGGAAGGGGTTTCAGTGTGTGGGGAAGGGGTTTCAGTGTGTGGGGAAGGTGTTTCAGTGTGTGGGGAAGGGGTCTCAGAGTGTGGGGAAGGGTTTCAGTTTGTGGGG
The DNA here is from genome assembly GCF_036365525.1 of Heterodontus francisci. Lineage (NCBI taxonomy): Eukaryota > Metazoa > Chordata > Chondrichthyes > Heterodontiformes > Heterodontidae > Heterodontus > Heterodontus francisci. The sequence goes on along the minus strand of NC_090394.1, from coordinate 4,976,412 downwards.
ATGGGATTTCAGTGTGTGGGGAAGGTGTTTCAATGTGTGGGGAAGGTGTTTCAGTGTGTGGGGAAGGTGTTTCAGTGTGTGGGGAAGGGGTTTCAGTGTGTGGGGAAGGTGTTTCTGCCCGTGGTGAAGTTGTTTCAGTGTGTGGGGAAGGGGTTTCAGTGTGCGGGGAAGGCTTTCAGTGTGTTGTGAAGGGGTTTCAGTGTGCTGGGAAGGGTTTCAGTGAGTTGGGAAGGGGTTTCAGTGTGTGGGGAAGGGTTTCAGTGTGTGGGGAAGGGGTTTCAGTGTGTGGGGAAAGGGGTTTCACTGTGTGGGCAAGGTGTTTCAGTGTGTGCGGAAGGGGTTTCAGTGTGTGGGGAAGGGGTTTCAGTGTGTGGGGACGTGTTTCAGAGAGTGGGGAAGTGGTTTCAGTGTGTGGGGAAGGGTTTCACTGTGTGCGGAAGGGGTTTCAGATTGTGGGGAAGATGTTTCAATGGGTGGGGAAGGTGTTTCAGTGTGTGGGGAAGGTGTTTCTGTGTGTGGGGTTGTGTTTCAGTGTGTGGGGAATGTGTTACAGTGTGTGGTGAATGTGTTTCAGTGATTGGGGAAGGGTTTCAGTGTGTGCGGAAGGGCTTTCAGTGTGTGGGGAAGGTGTTTCATTGTGTGGGGAAGGTGTTTCAGTGTGCGGGGAAGGGGTTTCAGTGTGTGGGGAATGTGTCTCAGAGTGTGGGGAAGGGTTTCAGTGTGTGTGGGTGGGATTTCAGTGTGTGGGGAAGGTGTTTCAGTGTGTGCGGAGGGGTTTCAGTGTGTGGGCAAGGTGTTTCGGTGTGTGGGGAAGGGGTTTCAGTGTGTGGGAAGTGGTTTCTGTGTGTGGGGAATGTGTTTCAGTGTGTGGTGAAGGTGTTTCAGTGAGTGGGAAAGGCGTTTCAGTGTGTGGGGAAGTGTTTCAGTGTGTGGGGAAGGTGTTTCAGTGTGTGTGGAAGGGGTTTCAGTGTGTGGGGAAGGTGTCTCAGTGCGTGGGGAAGGTGTTTCAGTGTGTGTGGAAGGTGTTTCAGTGTTTGGGGAAGGTGTCTCAGAGTGTTGGAAAGGGTTTCAGTGTGTGGGGATGGGATTTCAGTGTGTGGGGAAGGTGTTTCAGTGTGTGGGGAATGTGTTTCCGTGTGTGGGGAAGTTGTTTCAGTGTGTGGGGATTTGGTTTCAGTGTGTGGGGAAGGTGTTTCTGCGCGTGGTGAAGGTGTTTCAGTGTGTGGGGAAGGGGTTTCAGTGTGTGGGGAAGGGTTTCAGTGTGTGGGGAAGGTGTTTCAGTGTGTGGGGAAGGGGTTTCAGTGTGTGGGGAAGGTGCTTCAGTGTGTGGGGAAGGAGTTTCAGTGTGCGGGGAAGATGTTTCAGTGTGTGGGGAAGGGGTCTCAGAGTGTGGGGAAGTTGCTTCAGTGTGTGGGGAAGATGTTTCTGTGTTTGGGGATGTGTTTCAGTGTGTGGGGAAGGGGTTTCAGTGTGTGGGGAAGCTGTTTCAGTGTGTGGGGAAGGTGTTTCAGTGTTTGCGGTAGGGGTTTCAGTATGGGGGGAAGGTGTTTCGGTGTGTGGGGAAGTGGTTTCCATGTGTGGTGAAGGCGTTTCAGTGTGTGGTGAAGGTGTTTCAGTGTTTGGGGAAGTGGTTACAGTGTGTGGGGAAGGGTTTCAGGGTGTGGGGATGGTGTTTCAGTGTGTGGGGAAGGCTTTCAGTGTGTGGGGAAGGTGTTTCAGTGTGTGAGGAAGTGGTTTCAGTGTGTGGGGAAGGGGTTTCAGTGTGTGAGGAAGGGTTATCAGTGTGTGGGGATGTGTTTCAGTTTGTGGGGAATGTGTTTCAGTGTGTGGGGAATGTGTCTCAGAGTGTGGAGAAGGGTCTCAGTGTGGTGGATGGGATTTCAGCGTGTGGGGAAGGTGTTTCAGTGTGTGGGGAAGGTGTTTCAGTGTGTGGGGAAGGGGTTTCAGTGTGTGGGGAAGGTGTTTCAGAGCGTGGGGATGTGCTTCAGTGTATGGGGATGTGCTTCAGTGTGTGGGGAAGGGTTTCAGTGTGTGGGGAAGGTGTTTCAGTGTATGCGGATGGGTTTCAGTGTGTGGGGAAGTTGTTTCAGTGTGTGGGGAAGGGGTTTCAGAGTGTGGGGAAGGTGTTTCAGTGTGTGGGGATGTGTTTCAGTGTGTGGGGATGCGTTTCAGTGTGTGGGGAAAGGTTTCAGTGCGTGGGGAAGTTTTTCCAGCATGTGGGGATGGGTTTCAGTTTGTGGCAATGGGTTTCAGTGTGAGGGGATGGTTTTCAGTTTGAGCGGAAGGAGTTTCAGTGTGTGGGGAAGGTGTTTCAGTGTGTGGGGATGGGTTTCAGTCTGTGGGGAAGGGGTTTCAATGTGTGGGGAAGGTGTTTCAGTGTGTGGGGATGTGTTTCAGTGTGTGGCGATGCGTTTCAGTGTGTGGGGAAAGGTTTCAGTGTGTGGGGAAGGTTTTCCAGCATGTGGGGATGGGTTTCAGTGCATGGGGATGGTTTTCAGTGTGAGGGGATGGTTTTCAGTGTGAGCGGAAGGGGTTTCAGTGTGTGGGGAAGGTGTTTCAGTGTGTGGGGAAGGTGTTTCAGTCTGTGGGGAAGGAGCGTCAGTATGTGGGGAAGGGGTTTCAGTGTGTGGGGAAGGTGTTTCAGTGTGTGGGGATGTGTTTCAGTGTGTGTGGCTGTGTTTCAGTGTGTGGGGAAGGGTTTCAAAGTGTGGGGAAGGTATTTCAGTATGTGGGGATGGGTTTCAGTGTATGGGGATGGGTTTCAGTGTGTGCGGAAGGGGTTTCAGTGTGTGCAGAATTGGTTTCAGTGCGTGGGGATGTGTTTCAGTGTGTGGGGAAGAGATGTCAGTGTGTGCGATGGGTTTCAGTGTGTGGGGAAGGGGTTTCAGTGTGTGGGGAAGGTGTTTCTGCGTGTGGGGATGGGTTTCAGTGTGTGGGGAAGGTGTTTCAGTGCGTTGGGAAGGAATTTCAGAGTGTGGGATTGGTTTCAGTGTGGGTGGATGTGTTTTAAGTGTGTGGGGAAGGGGTTTCAGTGTGTGGGGAATGAGTTTCAGTGTGTGGGGATGTGTTTCAGTGCGTGAGGAAGGTATTTCAGTGTCTGGGGAAGGGGTTTCAGTGTGTGGGGAAGGGGTTTCAGTGTGTGGGGAAGGGTTTCAGTGTGTGGGGAACGGGTTTCAGTGTGTGGGGAATGGTTTCAGTGCGTGGGGAAGGTGTTTCAGAGTGTTGTGAAGGTGTTTCAGTGTGTGGGGACGGTGTCTCATTGTGTGGGGAAGGTGTTTCAGTGCGTGGAGATGTACTTCAGTGTGTGGGGATGTGTTTCCGTGTGTGGGGAAGGGTCTCAGTGTGTGGGGAAGGTGATTCTGTGTGTGGGGATGGGTTTCAGTGTGTGGGGAAGGAGTTTCAGTGTGTGGTGAAGGGGTTTCAGTGTGTGAGCAAGGTGTTTCAGTGTGTGGGGATGCGTTTTAGTGCGTGGGGATGTGCTTCAGTGTGTGGGGTTGTGCTTCAGTGTGTGGGGATGTGTTTCAGTGTATGGGGAAGGTGTTTCAGAGTGTGGGGATGGGTTTCAGTGTGAGGGGAAGTTGTTTCAGTGTGTGGGGAAGGGGTTTCAGTGTGTGGGGAAGGTGTTTCAGTGTGTGGGGATGTGTTTCAGTGTGTGGGGATGCGTTTCAGTGCGTGGGGAAAGCTTTCAGTGTGTGGGGAAGGAGTTTCAGTGTTTGGGGATGGGTTTCAGAATGTGGGGATGGGTTTCAGTGTGAGGGGATGGTTTTCAGTGTGAGCGGAAGGGGTTTCAGTGTGGGGGGAAGGTGATTCAGTGTGTGGGGATGGGTGTCAGTCTGTGGGGACGGAGTTTCAGTGTGTGGGGAAGGGGTTTCGGTGTCTGGGGAAGGGTTTCAGTGTGTGGGGAAGGTGTTTCAGTGTGTGGGGAAGGTGTTTCAGTGTGTGTGGTGGGGTCTCAGAGTGTGGGGAAGGGTTTCAGTGTGTGGGGCTGGGATTCCCGTGTGTGGGGAAGGTGTTTCAGTGTGTGGGGAAGGTGTTTCAGTGTGTGGGGATGGGGTCTCAGTGTGTGGGGAATGTGTTTCAGTACGTGGGGATGTGCTTCAGTGTGTGGCGATGTGTTTCAGTGTGTGGGGAAGGTTCTCAGTGTGTGTGGAAGGTGTTTCAGAGTGTGGGGAAGGGTTTCAGTGTGTGGGGAAGGAGTTTCAGTGTGTGGGGAAGGTGTTTCAGTGTGTGGGGAAGGGTTTTCAGTGTGTGGGGAAGTTGTTTAAGTGCGTGGGGATGTGCATCAGTGTATGCGGATGTTTTTCTGTGTGTGGCGAAGGGTTTCAGTGTGTGGGGAAGGGGTTTCAGTGTATGCGGATGGGTTTCAGTGTGTGGGGAAGTTGTTTCAGTGTGTGGGGAAGGGGTTTCAGTGTGTGGGGAAGGTGTTTCAGTGTGTGGGGATGGGTTTCAGTGTGTGCGGAAGGGGTTTCAGTGTGTGCAGAATTGGTTTCATTGCGTGGGGATGTGTTTCAGTGTGTGGGGAAGAGATGTCAGTGTGTGCGATGGGTTTCAGTGTGTGGGGAAGGGGTTTCAGTGTGTGGGGAAGGTGTTTCTGCGTGTGGGGATGGGTTTCAGTGTGTGGGGAAGGTGTTTCAGTGCGTTGGGAAGGAATTTCAGAGTGTGGGATGGGTTTCAGTGTGGGTGGATGTGTTTTAAGTGTGTGGGGAAGGGGTTTCAGTGTGTGGGGAAGGAGTTTCAGTGTGTGGGGATGTGTTTCAGTGCGTGAGGAAGGTATTTCAGTGTCTGGGGAAGGGGTTTCAGTGTGTGGGGAAGGGGTTTCAGTGTGTGGGGAAGGGTTTCAGTGTGTGGGGAAGGGGTTTCAGTGTGTGGGGAATGGTTTCAGTGCGTGGGGAAGGTGTTTCAGAGTGTTGTGAAGGTGTTTCAGTGTGTGGGGAAGGTGTCTCATTGTGTGGGGAAGGTGTTTCAGTGCGTGGAGATGTACTTCAGTGTGTGGGGATGTGTTTCCGTGTGTGGGGAAGGGTCTCAGTGTGTGGGGAAGGTGATTCTGTGTGTGGGGATGGGTTTCAGTGTGTGGGGAATGAGTTTCAGTGTGTGGTGAAGGGGTTTCAGTGTGTGAGCAAGGTGTTTCAGTGTGTGGGGATGCGTTTTAGTGCGTGGGGATGTGCTTCAGTGTGTGGGGTTGTGCTTCAGTGTGTGGGGAATGGTTTCAGTGTATGGGGAAGGTGTTTCAGAGTGTGGGGATGGGTTTCAGTGTGAGGGGAAGTTGTTTCAGTGTGTGGGGAAGGGGTTTCAGTGTGTGGGGAAGGTGTTTCAGTGTGTGGGGATGTGTTTCAGTGTGTGGGGATGCGTTTCAGTGCGTGGGGAAAGCTTTCAGTGCGTGGGGAAGGAGTTTCAGTGTTTGGGGATGGGTTTCAGAGTGTGGGGATGGGTTTCAGTGTGAGGGGATGGTTTTCAGTGTGAGCGGAAGGGGTTTCAGTGTGGGGGGAAGGTGATTCAGTGTGTGGGGATGGGTGTCAGTCTGTGGGGACGGAGTTTCAGTGTGTGGGGAAGGGGTTTCGGTGTGTGGGGAAGGGTTTCAGTGTGTGGGGAAGGTGTTTCAGTGTGTGGGGAAGGTGTTTCAGTGTGTGTGGTGGGGTCTCAGAGTGTGGGGAAGGGTTTCAGTGTGTGGGGCTGGGATTCCCGTGTGTGGGGAAGGTGTTTCAGTGTGTGGGGAAGGTGTTTCAGTGTGTGGGGATGGGGTCTCAGTGTGTGGGGAATGTGTTTCAGTACGTGGGGATGTGCTTCAGTGTGTGGCGATGTGTTTCAGTGTGTGGGGAAGGTTCTCAGTGTGTGTGGAAGGTGTTTCAGTGTGTGGGGAAGGGTTTCAGTGTGTGGGGAAGGAGTTTCAGTGTGTGGGGAAGGTGTTTCAGTGTGTGGGGAAGGGTTTTCAGTGTGTGGGGAAGTTGTTTAAGTGCGTGGGGATGTGCATCAGTGTATGCGGATGTTTTTCTGTGTGTGGCGAAGGGTTTCAGTGTGTGGGGAAGGGGTTTCAGTGTATGCGGATGGGTTTCAGTGTGTGGGGAAGTTGTTTCAGTGTGTGGGGAAGGGGTTTCAGTGTGTGGGGAAGGTGTTTCAGTGTGTGGGGATGTGTTTCAGTGTGTGGGGATGCGTTTCAGTGTGTGGGGAAAGGTTTCAGTGTGTGGGGAATGTTTTCCAGCATGTGGGGATGGGTTTCAGTGTGTGGGGATGGGTTTCAGTGTGAGGGGCTGGTTTTCAGTGTGAGCGGAAGGGGTTTCAGGGAGTGGGGAAGGTGTTTCAGTGTGTGGCGAAGGTGTTTCAGTCTGTGGGGAAGGAGCTTCAGTATGTGGGGAAGGAGCTTCAGTATGTGGGGAAGGGTTTCAGTGTGTGGGGAAGGGGTTTCAGTGTGTGGGGAAGGGTTTCAGTGTGTGGGGAATGTGTTTCAGTGTGTGGGGAAGGGGTTTCAGTGTGTGGGGAAGGTGTTTCAGTGTGAGGGAAAGGTGTATCAGTGTGCGGGGAAGGTGTTTCAGTGTGTGGGGAAGGGGTCTCAGAGTGTGGGGAAGGGTTTCAGTGTGTGGGGATGGGATTTCCGTGTGTGTGGAAGGTGTTTCAGTGTGTGGGGAAGGTGCTTCAGTGTGTGGGGAAGGGGTTTCAGTGTGCGGGGAAGGGGTCTCAGAGTGTGGGGAAGTGTTTCAGTGTGTGTGGATGGGATTTCAGTGTGTGGGTGAAGGTGTTTCAGTGTGTGGGGAAGGGGTTTCAGTGTGTAGGGAAGGGGTTTCGTTGTCTGGGGATGGTGTTTCAGTCGGTGGGGAAGGGGTTTCAGTGTGTGGGGAAGGTGTTTCAGTGGGTGGTAAAGGTGTTTCAGTTAGTGGGGAAGGGTTTTAGTGTGTGGGGAAGGGTTTCAGTGTGTGGGAAAGGGGTTTCAGTGTGTGTGGAAGGGTTTCAGTGTGTGAGGAAGGGGTTTCAGTGTGTGAGGAAGGGGTTTCAGTGTGTGGGGAAGGTGTTTCAGTGTGTGGGGAAGGGGTTTCAGTGTGTGGGGAAGGGGTCTCAGAGTGTGGGGAAGGGTTTCAGTTTGTGGGGATGGGATTTCAGTGTGTGGGGAAGGTGTTTCAATGTGTGGGGAAGGTGTTTCAGTGTGTGGGGAAGGTGTTTCAGTGTGTGGGGAAGGGGTTTCAGTGTGTGGGGAAGGTGTTTCTGCCCGTGGTGAAGTTGTTTCAGTGTGTGGGGAAGGGGTTTCAGTGTGCGGGGAAGGCTTTCAGTGTGTTGTGAAGGGGTTTCAGTGTGCTGGGAAGGGTTTCAGTGAGTTGGGAAGGGGTTTCAGTGTGTGGGGAAGGGTTTCAGTGTGTGGGGAAGGGGTTTCAGTGTGTGGGGAAAGGGGTTTCACTGTGTGGGCAAGGTGTTTCAGTGTGTGCGGAAATGGTTTCAGTGTGTGGGGAAGGGGTTTCAGTGTGTGGGGACGTGTTTCAGAGAGTGGGGAAGTGGTTTCAGTGTGTGGGGAAGGGTTTCACTGTGTGCGGAAGGGGTTTCAGATTGTGGGGAAGATGTTTCAATGGGTGGGGAAGGTGTTTCAGTGTGTGGGGAAGGTGTTTCTGTGTGTGGGGTTGTGTTTCAGTGTGTGGGGAATGTGTTACAGTGTGTGGTGAATGGGTTTCAGTGATTGGGGAAGGGTTTCAGTGTGTGCGGAAGGGCTTTCAGTGTGTGGGGAAGGTGTTTCATTGTGTGGGGAAGGTGTTTCAGTGTGCGGGGAAGGGGTTTCAGTGTGTGGGGAATGTGTCTCAGAGTGTGGGGAAGGGTTTCAGTGTGTGTGGGTGGGATTTCAGTGTGTGGGGAAGGTGTTTCAGTGTGTGCGGAGGGGTTTCAGTGTGTGGGCAAGGTGTTTCGGTGTGTGGGGAAGGGGTTTCAGTGTGTGGGAAGTGGTTTCTGTGTGTGGGGAATGTGTTTCAGTGTGTGGTGAAGGTGTTTCAGTGAGTGGGAAAGGCGTTTCAGTGTGTGGGGAAGTGTTTCAGTGTGTGGGGAAGGTGTTTCAGTGTGTGTGGAAGGGGTTTCAGTGTGTGGGGAAGGTGTCTCAGTGCGTGGGGAAGGTGTTTCAGTGTGTGTGGAAGGTGTTTCAGTGTTTGGGGAAGGTGTCTCAGAGTGTTGGAAAGGGTTTCAGTGTGTGGGGATGGGATTTCAGTGTGTGGGGAAGGTGTTTCAGTGTGTGGGGAATGTGTTTCCGTGTGTGGGGAAGTTGTTTCAGTGTGTGGGGATTTGGTTTCAGTGTGTGGGGAAGGTGTTTCTGCGCGTGGTGAAGGTGTTTCAGTTTGTGGGGAAGGGGTTTCAGTGTGTGGGGAAGGGTTTCAGTGTGTGGGGAAGGTGTTTCAGTGTGTGGGGAAGGGGTTTCAGTGTGTGGGGAAGGTGCTTCAGTGTGTGGGGAAGGAGTTTCAGTGTGCGGGGAAGATGTTTCAGTGTGTGGGGAAGGGGTCTCAGAGTGTGGGGAAGTTGCTTCAGTGTGTGGGGAAGATGTTTCTGTGTTTGGGGATGTGTTTCAAGGTGTGGGGAAGGGGTTTCAGTGTGTGGGGAAGCTGTTTCAGTGTGTGGGGAAGGTGTTTCAGTGTTTGCGGTAGGGGTTTCAGTATGGGGGGAAGGTGTTTCGGTGTGTGGGGAAGTGGTTTCCATGTGTGGTGAAGGCGTTTCAGTGTGTGGTGAAGGTGTTTCAGTGTTTGGGGAAGTGGTTACAGTGTGTGGGGAAGGGTTTCAGGGTGTGGGGATGGTGTTTCAGTGTGTGGGGAAGGCTTTCAGTGTGTGGGGAAGGTGTTTCAGTGTGTGAGGAAGTGGTTTCAGTGTGTGGGGAAGGGGTTTCAGTGTGTGAGGAAGGGTTATCAGTGTGTGGGGATGTGTTTCAGTTTGTGGGGAATGTGTTTCAGTGTGTGGGGAATGTGTCTCAGAGTGTGGAGAAGGGTCTCAGTGTGGTGGATGGGATTTCAGCGTGTGGGGAAGGTGTTTCAGTGTGTGGGGAAGGTGTTTCAGTGTGTGGGGAAGGGGTTTCAGTGTGTGGGGAAGGTGTTTCAGAGCGTGGGGATGTGCTTCAGTGTATGGGGATGTGCTTCAGTGTGTGGGGAAGGGTTTCAGTGTGTGGGGAAGGTGTTTCAGTGTATGCGGATGGGTTTCAGTGTGTGGGGAAGTTGTTTCAGTGTGTGGGGAAGGGGTTTCAGAGTGTGGGGAAGGTGTTTCAGTGTGTGGGGATGTGTTTCAGTGTGTGGGGATGCGTTTCAGTGTGTGGGGAAAGGTTTCTGTGCGTGGGGAAGTTTTTCCAGCATGTGGGGATGGGTTTCAGTTTGTGGCAATGGGTTTCAGTGTGAGGGGATGGTTTTCAGTTTGAGCGGAAGGAGTTTCAGTGTGTGGGGAAGGTGTTTCAGTGTGTGGGGATGGGTTTCAGTCTGTGGGGAAGGGGTTTCAGTGTGTGGGGAAGGTGTTTCAGTGTGTGGGGATGTGTTTCAGTGTGTGGGGATGCGTTTCAGTGTGTGGGGAAAGGTTTCAGTGTGTGGGGAAGGTTTTCCAGCATGTGGGGATGGGTTTCAGTGCATGGGGATGGTTTTCAGTGTGAGGGGATGGTTTTCAGTGTGAGCGGAAGGGGTTTCAGTGTGTGGGGAAGGTGTTTCAGTGTGTGGGGAAGGTGTTTCAGTCTGTGGGGAAGGAGCGTCAGTATGTGGGGAAGGGGTTTCACTGTGTGGGGAAGGGTTTCAGTGCGTGGGGAAGGGGTTTCAGTGTGTGGGGAAGGGTTTCAGTGTGTGGGGAATTTGTTTCAGTGTGTGGGGAAGGGGTTTCAGTGTGTGGGGAAGGTGTTTCAGTGAGAGGGAAAGGTGTGTCAGTGTGCGGGGAAGGTGTTTCAGTGTGTGGGGAAGGGGACTCAGAGTGTGGGGAAGGGTTTCAGTGTGTGGGGATGGGATTTCCGTGTGTGTGGAAGGTGTTTCAGTGTGTGGGGAAGGTGCTTCAGTGTGTGGGGAAGGGGGTCTCAGTATGTGGGGAACGTGTTTCTGTGCGTGGGGACGTGCTTCAGTGTGTGGGGATGTGTTTCAGTGTGTGGGGAAGGGTCTCAGTGTGTGGGGAAGGTGTTTCAGTGTGTGGGGAAGGGTTTCAGTGTGTGGGGAAGGAATTTCAGTGTGTGGTAAAGGGGTTTCAGTGTGTGGGGAAGGTGTTTCAGTGTGTGGGGATGTGTTTCAGTGTGTGTGGCTGTGTTTCAGTGTGTGGGGAAGGGTTTCAAAGTGTGGGGAAGGTATTTCAGTATGTGGGGATGGGTTTCAGTGTGTGGGGATGGGTTTCAGTGTGTGCGGAAGGGGTTTCAGTGTGTGCAGAATTGGTTTCAGTGCGTGGGGATGTGTTTCAGTGTGTGGGGAAGAGATGTCAGTGTGTGCGATGGGTTTCAGTGTGTGGGGAAGGGGTTTCAGTGTGTGGGGAAGGTGTTTCTGCGTGTGGGGATGGGTTTCAGTGTGTGGGGAAGGTGTTTCAGTGCGTTGGGAAGGAATTTCAGAGTGTGGGATGGGTTTCAGTGTGGGTGGATGTGTTTTAAGTGTGTGGGGAAGGGGTTTCAGTGTGTGGGGAAGGAGTTTCAGTGTGTGGGGATGTGTTTCAGTGCGTGAGGAAGGTATTTCAGTGTCTGGGGAAGGGGTTTCAGTGTGTGGGGAAGGGGTTTCAGTGTGTGGGGAAGGGTTTCAGTGTGTGGGGAAGGGGTTTCAGTGTGTGGGGAATGGTTTCAGTGCGTGGGGAAGGTGTTTCAGAGTGTTGTGAAGGTGTTTCAGTGTGTGGGGAAGGTGTCTCATTGTGTGGGGAAGGTGTTTCAGTGCGTGGAGATGTACTTCAGTGTGTGGGGATGTGTTTCCGTGTGTGGGGAAGGGTCTCAGTGTGTGGGGAAGGTGTTTCAGTGTGTGGGGATGGGTTTCAGTCTGTGGGGAAGGGGTTTCAGTGTGTGGGGAAGGTGTTTCAGTGTGTGGGGATGTGTTTCAGTGTGTGGGGATGCGTTTCAGTGTGTGGGGAAAGGTTTCAGTGTGTGGGGAAGGTTTTCCAGCATGTGGGGATGGGTTTCAGTGCATGGGGATGGTTTTCAGTGTGAGGGGATGGTTTTCAGTGTGAGCGGAAGGGGTTTCAGTGTGTGGGGAAGGTGTTTCAGTGTGTGGGGAAGGTGTTTCAGTCTGTGGGGAAGGAGCGTCAGTATGTGGGGAAGGGGTTTCACTGTGTGGGGAAGGGTTTCAGTGCGTGGGGAAGGGGTTTCAGTGTGTGGGGAAGGGTTTCAGTGTGTGGGGAATTTGTTTCAGTGTGTGGGGAAGGGGTTTCAGTGTGTGGGGAAGGTGTTTCAGTGAGAGGGAAAGGTGTGTCAGTGTGCGGGGAAGGTGTTTCAGTGTGTGGGGAAGGGGACTCAGAGTGTGGGGAAGGGTTTCAGTGTGTGGGGATGGGATTTCCGTGTGTGTGGAAGGTGTTTCAGTGTGTGGGGAAGGTGCTTCAGTGTGTGGGGAAGGGGGTCTCAGTATGTGGGGAACGTGTTTCAGTGCGTGGGGACGTGCTTCAGTGTGTGGGGATGTGTTTCAGTGTGTGGGGAAGGGTCTCAGTGTGTGGGGAAGGTGTTTCAGTGTGTGGGGAAGGGTTTCAGTGTGTGGGGAAGGAATTTCAGTGTGTGGTAAAGGGGTTTCAGTGTGTGGGGAAGGTGTTTCAGTGTGTGGGGATGTGTTTCAGTGTGTGTGGCTGTGTTTCAGTGTGTGGGGAAGGGTTTCAAAGTGTGGGGAAGGTATTTCAGTATGTGGGGATGGGTTTCAGTGTGTGGGGATGGGTTTCAGTGTGTGCGGAAGGGGTTTCAGTGTGTGCAGAATTGGTTTCAGTGCGTGGGGATGTGTTTCAGTGTGTGGGGAAGAGATGTCAGTGTGTGCGATGGGTTTCAGTGTGTGGGGAAGGGGTTTCAGTGTGTGGGGAAGGTGTTTCTGCGTGTGGGGATGGGTTTCAGTGTGTGGGGAAGGTGTTTCAGTGCGTTGGGAAGGAATTTCAGAGTGTGGGATGGGTTTCAGTGTGGGTGGATGTGTTTTAAGTGTGTGGGGAAGGGGTTTCAGTGTGTGGGGAAGGAGTTTCAGTGTGTGGGGATGTGTTTCAATGCGTGAGGAAGGTATTTCAGTGTCTGGGGAAGGGGTTTCAGTGTGTGGGGAAGGGGTTTCAGTGTGTGGGGAAGGGTTTCAGTGTGTGGGGAAGGGGTTTCAGTGTGTGGGGAATGGTTTCAGTGCGTGGGGAAGGTGTTTCAGAGTGTTGTGAAGGTGTTTCAGTGTGTGGGGAAGGTGTCTCATTGTGTGGGGAAGGTGTTTCAGTGCGTGGAGATGTACTTCAGTGTGTGGGGATGTGTTTCCGTGTGTGGGGAAGGGTCTCAGTGTGTGGGGAAGGTGATTCTGTGTGTGGGGATGGGTTTCAGTGTGTGGGGAAGGAGTTTCAGTGTGTGGTGAAGGGGTTTCAGTGTGTGAGCAAGGTGTTTCAGTGTGTGGGGATGCGTTTCAGTGCGTGGGGATGTGCTTCAGTGTGTGGGGTTGTGCTTCAGTGTGTGGGGAATGGTTTCAGTGTATGGGGAAGGTGTTTCAGAGTGTGGGGATGGGTTTCAGTGTGAGGGGAAGTTGTTTCAGTGTGTGGGGAAGGGGTTTCAGTGTGTGGGGAAGGTGTTTCAGTGTGTGGGGATGTGTTTCAGTGTGTGGGGATGCGTTTCAGTGCGTGGGGAAAGCTTTCAGTGTGTGGGGAAGGAGTTTCAGTGTTTGGGGATGGGTTTCAGAGTGTGGGGATGGGTTTCAGTGTGAGGGGATGGTTTTCAGTGTGAGCGGAAGGGGTTTCAGTGTGGGGGGAAGGTGATTCAGTGTGTGGGGATGGGTGTCAGTCTGTGGGGACGGAGTTTCAGTGTGTGGGGAAGGGGTTTCGGTGTGTGGGGAAGGGTTTCAGTGTGTGGGGAAGGTGTTTCAGTGTGTGGGGAAGGTGTTTCAGTGTGTGTGGTGGGGTCTCAGAGTGTGGGGAAGGGTTTCAGTGTGTGGGGCTGGGATTCCCGTGTGTGGGGAAGGTGTTTCAGTGTGTGGGGAAGGTGTTTCAGTGTGTGGGGATGGGGTCTCAGTGTGTGGGGAATGTGTTTCAGTACGTGGGGATGTGCTTCAGTGTGTGGCGATGTGTTTCAGTGTGTGGGGAAGGTTCTCAGTGTGTGTGGAAGGTGTTTCAGTGTGTGGGGAAGGGTTTCAGTGTGTGGGGAAGGAGTTTCAGTGTGTGGGGAAGGTGTTTCAGTGTGTGGGGAAGGGTTTACAGTGTGTGGGGAAGTTGTTTAAGTGCGTGGGGATGTGCATCAGTGTATGCGGATGTTTTTCTGTGTGTGGCGAAGGGTTTCAGTGTGTGGGGAAGGGGTTTCAGTGTATGCGGATGGGTTTCAGTGTGTGGGGAAGTTGTTTCAGTGTGTGGGGAAGGGGTTTCAGTGTGTGGGGAAGGTGTTTCAGTGTGTGGGGATGTGTTTCAGTGTGTGGGGATGCGTTTCAGTGTGTGGGGAAAGGTTTCAGTGTGTGGGGAATGTTTTCCAGCATGTGGGGATGGGTTTCAGTGTGTGGGGATGGGTTTCAGTGTGAGGGGCTGGTTTTCAGTGTGAGCGGAAGGGGTTTCAGGGAGTGGGGAAAGTGTTTCAGTGTGTGGGGAAGGTGTTTCAGTCTGTGGGGAAGGAGCTTCAGTATGTGGGGAAGGAGCTTCAGTATGTGGGGAAGGGTTTCAGTGTGTGGGGAAGGGGTTTCAGTGTGTGGGGAAGGGTTTCAGTGTGTGGGGAATGTGTTTCAGTGTGTGGGGAAGGGGTTTCAGTGTGTGGGGAAGGTGTTTCAGTGTGAGGGAAAGGTGTATCAGTGTGCGGGGAAGGTGTTTCAGTGTGTGGGGAAGGGGTCTCAGAGTGTGGGGAAGGGTTTCAGTGTGTGGGGATGGGATTTCCGTGTGTGTGGAAGGTGTTTCAGTGTGTGGGGAAGGTGCTTCAGTGTGTGGGGAAGGTGTCTCAGTGTGTGGGGAATGTGTTTCAGTGCGTGGGGATGTGCTTCAGTGTGTGGGGATGTGTTTCAGTGTGTGGGGAAGGGTCTCAGTGTGTGGGGAAGGTGTTTCAGTGTGTGGGGAAGGGTTTCAGTGTGTGGGGAAGGAGTTTCAGTGTGTGGTAGAGGGGTTTCAGTGTGTGGGGATGGGTTTCAGTGCGTGGGGAAGGTGTTTAAGTGCGTTGGGAAGGAAGTTCATAGTGTGGGATGGGTTTCAGTGTGGGGGGAAGTGTTTTAAGTGGGTATGGACGGGGTTTCAGTGTGTGGGGAAGGAGTTTCAGTGTGTGGGGAAGAGGTTTCAGAGTGTGGGGAAGGGTTTCAGTGTGTGGGGAAGGGGTTTCAGTGTGTGGGGAAGGGTTTCTGTGTGTGGGGAAGGTGTTTCAGAGTGTGGTGAAGGTGTTTCAGTGCGTGGGGAAGGTGTCTCAGTGTGTGGGGAAGGTGTTTCAGAGCGTGGAGATGTGCTTCAGTGTGTGGGGATGTGTTGCAGTGTGTGGGGAAGGGTCTCAGTGTGTGAGGAAGGTGATTCTGTGTGTGGGGAAGGGTTTCAGTGTGGGGGGAAGGAGTTTCAGTGTGTGGTGAAGGGGTTTCAGTGTGTGGGGAAGGTGTTTCAGTGTGTGGGGATGTGTTTCAGTGCGTGGGGATGTGCTTCAGTGTGTGGGGCTGTGCTTCAGTGTGTGGGGCATGGTTTCAGTGCGTGGGGAAGGTATTTCAGTGTGTGGGGATGGGTTTCAGTTTCAGGGGAAGTTGTTTCAGTGTGTGGGGATGTGTATCTGTGTGTGGGGATGCGTTTCAGTGTTTGGGGAAAGGTTTCAGTGTGTGGGGAAGGTTTTCCAGCATGTGGGGATGTGTTTCAGTGTGTGGGGATGGGTTTCAGTGTGAGGGGATGGTTTTCAGTGTGGGCGGAAGGGGTTTCTGTGTGTGGGGAAGGTGCTTCAGTGTGTGGAGAAGGTGTTTCAGTCTGTGAGGAAGGAGCTTCAGTATGTGGCGAAGGGTTTTCAGTGTGTGGGGAAGGGTTTCAGTGTGTGGGGAAGGGGTTTCAGTGTGTGGGGAAGGGTTTCAGTGTGTGGGAAATGTGTTTCAGTGTGTGGGGAAGGGGTTTCAGTGTGTGGGGAAGGTGTTTCAGTGTGAGGAAAAGGTGTTTCAGTGTGCGGGGAAGGTGTTTCAGTGTGTGGGGAAGGGGTCTCAGAGTGTGGGGAAGGGTTTCAGGGTGTGGGGATGGGATTTCCGTGTGTGTGGAAGGTGTTTCAGTGTATGGGGAAGGTGCTTCAGTGTGTGGGGATTTGTTTCAGTGTGTGGGGCTGTGTTTCAGTGTGTGGGGAATGGTTTCAAAGTGTGGGGAAGGTGTTTCAGTGTGTGGGGAAGGGTTTCAGTGTGTGGGGAAGGAATTTCAGTGTGTGGTAAAGGGGATTCAGTGTGTGGGGAAGGTGTTTCAGTGTGTGGGGATGTGTTTCAGTGTGTGGGGCTGTGTTTCAGTGTGTGGGGAAGGGTTTCAAAGTGTGGGGAAGGTATTTCAGTATGTGGGGATGGGTATCAGTGTGTGGGGATGGGTTTCAGTGTGTGCGGAAGGCGTTTCAGTGTGTGCAGAAGTGGTTTCAGTGTGTGGGGATGTGTTTCAGTGTGTGGGGAAGAGATCTCAGTGTGTGCGATGGGTTTCAGGGTGTGGGGAAGGGGTTTCAGTGTGTGGGGAAGGTGTTTCTGTGTGTGGGGATGGGTTTCAGTGTGTGGGGAAGGTGTTTCAGTGCGTTGGGAAGGAATTTCACATTGTGGGATCGGTTTCAGTGTGGGGGGAAGTGTTTTAAGTGTGTGGGGAAGGGGTTTCAGTGTGTGGGGAAGGAGTTTCAGTGTGTGGGGATGTGTTTCAGTGTGTGAGGAAGGTATTTCAGTGTGTGGGGAAGGGGTTTCAGTGTGTGGGGAAGGGGTTTCAGTGTGTGGGGAAGGGTTTCAGTGTGTGGTGAAGGTGTTTCAGTGTGTGGGGAAGGTGTCTCAGTGTGTGGGGATGTGTTTCAGTGTGTGGCGAAGGGTCTCAGTGTGTGGGGAAGGGGATTCAGTGTGTGCGGAAGGTGTTTCAGCGTGTGGGGATGTGTTTCAGTGCGTGGGGATGTGCTTCAGTGTGTGGGGCTGTGCTTCAGTGTGTGGGGAATGGTTTCAGTGCGTGGGGAAGGTGTTTCAGTGTGTGGGGATGGGTTTCAGTGTGAGGGGAAGTTGTTTCAGTGTGTGGGGAAGGGGTTTTAGTGTGCGGGGAAGGCGTTTCAGTATGTGGGGATGGGTTTCAGAGTGTGGGGATGGGTTTCAGTGTGAGGGGATGGGTTTCAGTGTGAGCAGAAGGGGTTTCAGTGTGTGGGGAAAGTGATTCAGTGTGTGGGGATGGGTGTCAGTCTGTGGGGAAGGAGTTTCAGTGTGTGCGGAAGGGGTTTCAGTGTGTGGGGAAGGGTTTCAGTGTGTGGGGAAGGGATTTCAGTGTGTGGGAAAGGGTTTCAGTGTGTGGGGAAGGTGTTTCAGTGTGTGGAGAAGGGGTTTCAGTGTGTGGGGAAGGTGTTTCAGTGTGAGGGGAAGGTGTTTCAGTGTGTGGGGAAGGTGTTTCAGTGTGTGTGGTGGGGTCTCAGAGTGTGGGGAATGGGTTTCAGTGCGTGGGGATGTGCTTCAGTGTGTGGGGATGTGTTTCAGTGTGTGGGGAAGGTTCTCAGTGTGTGGGGAATGTGTTTCAGTGTGTGGGGAAGGAGTTTCAGTGTGTGGTGAAGGGGTTTCAGTGTGTGGGGAAGGTGTTTCAGTGTGTGGGGATGTGTTTCAGTGTATGGGGCTGTGTTTCAGTGTGTGGGGAAGGGTTTCAGTGTGTGGGGAAGGTGCTTCAGTATGTGGGGATGTGTTTCAGTGTGTGGGGATGGGTTTCAGTGTGTGCAGAATGGGTTTCAGTGTGTGCAGAAGGGGTTTCAGTGTGTGGGGATGTGTTTCCGTGTCTGGGGAAGGGATTTTAGTGTGTGCGATGGGTTTCAGTGTGTGTGGAAGGGGTTTCAGTGTGTGGGGAAGGTGTTTCTGTGTGTGGGGAAGTAATTTCAGAGTCTGGGAAGTGTTTTCAGTGTGTGGGGAAGGGGTTTCAGTGTGTGGGGATGGAGTTTCAGTGTGTGGGGATGTGTTTCAGTGTGTGAGGAATGTGTCTCAGTGTGTGGGGAAGGGGTTTCAGTATGTGGGGAAGGGGTTTCAGTGTGTGGGGAAGGGTTTCCGTGTGTGGGGATGGGTTTCAGTGTGAGGGGATGGTTTTCAGTGTGAGCGGAAGGGGTTTCAGTGTGTGGGGAAGGTGTTTCAGTGTGTGGGGAAGGTGTTTCAGTCTGTGGGGAAGGAGCTTCAGTATGTGGGGAAGGGTTTTCAGTGTGTGGGGAAGGGGTTCAGTGTGTGGGGAAGGGGTGTCAGTGTGTGGGGAAGGGTTTCAGTGTGTGAGGAATGTGTTTCAGTGTGTGGGGAAGGTGTTTCAGGGTGTGGGGAAGGTGTTTCAGTGTGTGGGGAAGGGGTCTCAGAGTGGTGGGAAGGTTTCAGTGTGCGGGGATGGAATTTCCGTGTGTGTGGAAGGTGTTTCAGTGTGTGGGGAAGGTGCTTCAGTGTGTGGGGATGTGTTTCAGTGTGTGGGGAAGGGTCTCAGTGTGTGTGGAAGGTGTTTCAGTGTGTGCTAAAGGGGTTTCAGTGTGTGGTGGAGGTGTTTCAGTGTGTGGGTATGTGTTTCAGTGTGTGGGGCTGTGTTTCAGTGTGTGGGGAAGGGTTTCAAAGTGTGGGGAAGGAGTTTCAGTATGTGGGGATGGGTTGCAGTGTGTGGGGATGGGTTTCAGTGTGTGCGGAAGGGGTTTCAGTGTGTGCAGAAGTGGTTTCAGTGTATGGGGATGTGTTTCAGTGTGTGGGGAAGTGATTTCAGTGTGTGCGATGGGTTTCAGTGTGTGGGGAAGGGGTTTCAGTGTGTGGGGAATGTGTTTCTGTGTGTGGGGATGGGTTTCAGTGTGTGGGGAAGGTGTTTCAGTGCGTTGGGAAGGAATTTCAGAGTGTGGGATGGGTTTCAGTGTGGGGGGAAGTGTTTTCAGTGAGTGGGGAAGGGGTTTCAGTGTGTGGGGAATGAGTTTCAGTGTGTGGGGATGTGTTTCAGTGCGTGAGGAAGGTATTTCAGTGTGTGGGGAAGGGGTTTCAGTGTGTGGGGAAGGGGTTTCAGTGTGTGGGGAAGGGTTTCAGTGTGTGGGGAAGGGGTTTCAGTGTGTGGGGAATGGTTTCAGTGTGTGGGGAAGGTGTTTCAGAGTGTGGTGAAGGTGTTTCAGTTTGTGTGGAAGGTGTCTCAGTGTGTGGGGAAGGTGTTTCAGTGCGTGGAGATGTGCTTCAGTGTGTGGGGATATGTTTCAGTGTGTGGGGAAGGGTCTCAGTGTGTGGGGAAGGTGATTCTGTGTGTGGGGAAGGGTTTCAGTGTGTGGGGAAGGAGTTTCAGTGTGTGGTGAAGGGGTTTCAGTGTGTGAGGAAGGTGTTTCAGTGTGTGGGGATGTGTTTCAGTGCGTGTGGATGTACTTCAGTGTGTGACGTTGTGCTTCAGTGTGTGGGGAATGGTTTCAGTGCGTGGGGAAGGTGTTTCAGTGTGTGGGGATGGGTTTCAGTGTGAGGAGAAGTTGATTCAGTGTGTGGGGAAGGGGTTTCAGTGTGTGCAGAAGGTGTTTCAGTGTGTGGGGATGTGTTTCAGTGTGTGGGGATGCGTTTCAGTGTGTGGGGAAAGCTTTCAGTGTGTGGGGAAGGTGTTTCAGTATGTGGGGATGGGTTTCAGAGTGTGGGGATGGTTTTCAGTGTGAGGGGATGGTTTTCAGTGAGAGCGGAAGGGGTTTCAGTGTGTGGGGAAGGTGATTCAGTGTGTGGGGATGGGTGTCAGTCTGTGGGGAAGGAGTTTCAGTGTGTGGGGAAGGGGTGTCGGTGTTTGGGGAAGGGTTTCAGTGTGTGGGGAAGGGATTTCAGTGTGTGGGGAAGGGTTTCAGTGTGTGGGGAAGGTGTTTCAGTGTGTGGGGAAGGGGTTTCAGTGTGTGGGGAAGGTGTTTCAGTGTGAGGGGAAGGTGTTTCAGTGTGTGGGGAAGGTGTTTCAGTGTGTGGGGCTGGGATTCCCGTGTCTGGGGAAGGGGTTTCAGTGTGTGGGGAAGGTATTTCAGTGTGTGGGGATGGGGTCTCAGTGTGTGGGGAATGTGTTCCACTGCGTGGGGATGTGCTTCAGTGTGTGGGGATGTGTTTCAGTGTTTGGGGAAGGTTCTCAGTGTGTGGGGAAGGTGTTTCAGTGTGTGGGGAAGGGTTTCAGTGTGTGGGGAAGGAGTTTCAGTGTGTGATGAAGGGGTTTCAGTATGTGGGGAAGGTGTTTCTGTGTGCGGGGATGTGTTTCAGTGTCTGGGGCTGTGTTTCAGTGTGTGGGGAAGGGTTTCAGTGTGTGGGGAAGGTGTTTCAGTATGAGGGGATGTGTTTCAGTGTGTGGGGATGGGTTTCACTGTGTGCGGAAGGGGTTTCAGTGTGTGCAGAAGGGGTTTCAGTGTGTGGGGATGTGTTTCAGTGTGTGGGGAAGGGATTTCAGTGTGTGCGATGGGTTTCAGTGTGTGCGGAAGGTGTTTCAGTGTGTGGTGAAGGTGTTTCTGTGTGTGGGGATGGGTTTCAGTGTGTGGGGAAGGTGTTTCAGTGCGTGGTGAAGTAATTTCAGAGTGTGGGAAGGGTTTCAGTGTGGGGGGATGTGTTTCAGTGTGTGAGGAAGGTATTTCAGTGTGTGGGGAAGGGGTTTCAGTGTGTGGGGAAGGGGTTTCAGTGTGTGGGGAAGGGTTTCAGTGTGTGGGGAAGGTGTTTCAGTGTGTGGGGAAGGGTTCCAGTGTGTGGGGAAGGAGTTTCAGTGTGTGGGGAAGGTGTTTCAGTGTGTGGGGTAGGGGTCTCAGAGTGTGGGGAAGGGTTTCAGTGTGTGGGGACGGGACTTCAGTGTGTGGGGAAGGTGTTTCAGTGTGTGGTGAAGGTGTTTCAGTGTGTGCGGAAGGTGTCTCAGTGTGTGGGGAAGGTGTTTCAGTGCGTGGAGATGTGCTTCTGTGTGTGGGGATGTGTTTCAGTGTGTGGGGATGTGTTTCAGTGCGTGGGGTTGTTTTTCAGTGTGTGGGGTTGTGCTTCAGTGTGTGGGGAAGGGTTTCCGTGTATGGGGAAGGTGTTTCAGTGTGTGGGGATGGGTTTCAGTGTGTGGGGAAGTTGTTTCAGTGTGTGGGGAAGGGGTTTCAGTGTGTGGGGAAGGGGTTTCAGTGTGTGAGGATGCGTTTCAGTGTGTCGGGTAAGGTTTCAGTGTGTGGGGAATGTGTTTCAGTATGTGTGGATGGGTTTCAGAGTGTGGGGATGGGTTTCAGTGTGAAGGGATGGTTTTCAGTGTGAGCGGAAGGGGTTTTAGTGTGTGGGGAATGTGTTTCAGTGTGTGGCGATGGGTTTCAGTCTGTGGGGAAGGAGTTTCAGTGTGTGGGGAAGGGGTTTCAGTGTGTGGGGAAGTGTTTCAGTGTGTGGCGAAGGGATTTCAGTGTGTGGGGAAGGGTTTCAGTGTGTGGGGAAGGTGTTTCAGTGTGTGGGGAAGGGGTTTCAGTGTGTGGGGAAGGTGTTTCAGTGTGTGGTGAAGGTGTTTCAGTGTGTGCGGAAGGTGTCTCAGTGTGTGGCGAAGGTGTTTCAGTGCGTGGAGATGTGCTTCTGTGTGTGGGGATGTGTTTCAGTGTGTGGGGATGTGTTTCAGTGCGTGGGGTTGTTTTTCAGTGTGTGGGGTTGTGCTTCAGTGTGTGGGGAAGGGTTTCCGTGTATGGGGAAGGTGTTTCAGTGTGTGGGGATGGGTTTCAGTGTGTGGGGAAGTTGTTTCAGTGTGTGGGGAAGGGGTTTCAGTGTGTGGGGAAGGGGTTTCAGTGTGTGAGGATGCGTTTCAGTGTGTCGGGTAAGGTTTCAGTGTGTGGGGAATGTGTTTCAGTATGTGTGGATGGGTTTCAGAGTGTGGGGATGGGTTTCAGTGTGAAGGGATGGTTTTCAGTGTGAGCGGAAGGGGTTTTAGTGTGTGGGGAATGTGTTTCAGTGTGTGGCGATGGGTTTCAGTCTGTGGGGAAGGAGTTTCAGTGTGTGGGGAAGGGGTTTCAGTGTGTGGGGAAGTGTTTCAGTGTGTGGCGAAGGGATTTCAGTGTGTGGGGAAGGGTTTCAGTGTGTGGGGAAGGTGTTTCAGTGTGTGGGGAAGGGGTTTCAGTGTGTGGGGAAGGTGTTTCAGTGTGAGGGGAAGGTGTTTCAGTGTGTGGGAAAGGTGTTTCAGTGTATGGGGAAGGGGTCTCAGTGTGTGGGGAATGTGTTTCAGTGTGTGGGGAATGTGTTTCAGTGTGTGGCGATGGGTTTCAGTCTGTGGGGAAGGAGTTTCAGTGTGTGATGAAGGGGTTTCAGTGTGTGGGGAAGGTGTTTCTGTGTGCGGGGATGTGTTTCAGTGTCTGGGGCTGTGTTTCAGTGTGTGGGGAAGGGTTTCAGTGTGTGGGGAAGGTGTTTCAGTATGTGGGGATGTGTTTCAGTGTGTGGGGATGGGTTTCAGTGTGTGCGGAAGGGTTTCAGTGTGTGCAGAAGGGGTTTCAGTGTGTGGGGATGTGTTTTAGTGTGTGGGGAAGGGTCTCAGTGTGTGGGGAAGGTGATTCTGTTTGTGGGGAAGGGTTTCAGTGTGTGGGGAAGGAGTTTCAGTGTGTGGTGAAGGGGTTTCAGTGTGTGAGGAATGTGTTTCAGTGCGTGGGGATGTGCTTCAGTGTGTGGCGTTGTGCTTCAGTGTGTGGCGAATGGTTTCAGTGCGTGGGGAAGGTGTTTCAGTGTGTGGGGATGGGTTTCAGTGTGAGGGGAAGTTGTTTCAGTGTGTGGGGAAGGGGTTTCAGTGAGTGGAGAAGGTGTTTCAGTGTGTGGGGATGTGTTTCAGTGTGTGGGGATGCGTTTCAGTGTGTGGGGAAAGCTTTCAGTGTGTGGGGAAGGTGTTTCAGTATGTGGGGATGGGTTTCAGAGTGTGGGGATGGGTTTCAGTGTGAGGGGATGGTTTTCAGTGTGAGCGGAAGGGGTTTCAGTGTGTGGGGAAGGTAATTCAGTGTGTGGGGATGGGTGTCAGTCTGTGGGGAAGGAGTTTCAGTGTGTGGGGAAGGGGTTTCAGTGTTTGGGGAAGGGTTTCAGTGTGTGGGGAAGGGATTTCAGATTGTGGGGAAGGGTTTCAGTGTGTGGGGAAGGTGTTTCAGTGTGTGGGGAAGGGGTTTCAGTGTGTGGGGAAGGTGTTTCAGTGTGAGGGGAAGATGTTTCAGTGTGTGGGGAAGATGTTTCAGTGTGTGTGGTGGAGTCTCAGAGAGTGGGGAAGGGTTTCAGTGTGTGGGGCTGGGATTCCCGTGTGTGGGGAAGGTGTTTCAGTGTGTGGGGAAGGTGTTTCAGTGTGTGGGGATGGGGTCTCAGCGTGTGGGGAATGTGTTTCAGTGCGTGGGGAAGGGATTTCAGTGTGTGCGATGGGTTTCAGTGTGTGCGGAAGGGGATTCAGTGTGTGGGGAAGGTGTTTCTGTGTGCGGGGATGGGTTTCAGTATGTTCGGAAGGGGTTTCAGTGCGTGGGGAAGGTATTTCAGATTGTGGGAAGGGTTTCAGTGTGGGGGGAAGTGTTTTCAGTGTGTGGGGAAGGGGTTTCAGTGTGTGGGGAAGGAGTTTCAGTGTGTGGGGAAGGGGTTTCAGTGTGTGGGGAAGATGTTTCAGTGTGAGGGGAAGATGTTTCAGTGTGTGGGGAAGGTGTTTCAGTGTGTGTGGTGGAGTCTCAGAGTGTGGGGAAGGGTTTCAGTGTGTGGGGCTGGGATTCCCGTGTGTGGGGAAGGTGTTTCAGTGTGTGGGGAAGGTGTTTCAGTGTGTGGGGATGGGGTCTCAGTGTGTGGGGAAGGTTCTCAGTGTGTGGGGAAGGTGTTTCAGTGTGTGGGGAAGGGTTTCAGTGTGTGGGGAAGGAGTTTCAGTGTGTGATGAAGTGGTTTCAGTGTGTGGGGAAAGTGTTTCAGTGTGTGGGGATGTGTTTAAGTGTATGGGGCTGTGTTTCAGTGTGTGGGGAAAGGTTTCAGTGTGTGGGGAAGGTGTTTCAGTCTGTGGGGATGTGTTTCAGTGTGTGGGGATGGGTTTCAGTGTGTGCAGAAGGGGTTTCAGTGTGTGCAGAAGGGGTTTCAGTGTGTGGTGATGTGTTTCAGTGTGTGGGGAAGGGATTTCAGTGTGTGCGATGGGTTTCAGTGTGTGCGGAAGGGGTTTCAGTGAGTGGTGAAGGTGTTTCAGTGCGTGGGGAAGTAATTTCAGAGTGTGGGAAGGGTTTCAGTGTGGGGGGATGTGTTTCAGTGTGTGAGGAAGGTATTTCAGTGTGTGGGGAAGGGGTTTCAGTGTGTGGGGAAGGGGTTTCAGTGTGTGGGGAAGGGTTTCAGTGTGTGGGGAAGGGGTTTCAGTGTGTGGGGAAGGGTTTCAGTGTGTGGGGAAGGAGTTTCAGTGTGTGGGGAAGGTGTTTCAGTGTGTGGGGAAGGGGTCTCAGCGTGTGGGGAAGGGTTTCAGTGTGTGGGGATGGAACTTCAGTGTGTGGGGAAGGTGTTTCAGTGTGTGGTGAAGGTGTTTCAGTGTGTGCGGAAGGTGTCTCAGTATGTGGGGAAGGTGTTTCAGTGCGTGGAGATGTGCTTCTGTGTGTGGGGATGTGTTTCAGTGTGTGGGCAAGGGTCTCAGTGTGTGGGGAAGGTGATTCAGTGTGTGGGGAAGGGTTTCAGTGTGTGGGGAAGGAGTGTCAGTGTGTGGTGAAGGGGTTTCAGTGTGTGAGGAATGTGTTTCAGTGTGTGGGGATGTGTTTCAGTGCGTGGGGATGTTTTTCAGTGTGTGGGGTTGTGCTTCAGTGTGTGGGGAAGGGTTTCAGTGTATGGGGAAGGTGTTTCAGTGTGTGGGGATGGATTTCAGTGTGTGGGGAAGTTGTTTCAGTGTGTGGGGAAGGGGTTTCAGTGTGTGGGGAAGGGGTTTCAGTGTGTGGGGATGCGTTTCAGTGTGTCGGGTAAGGTTTCAGTGTGTGGGGAATGTGTTTCAGTATGTGTGGATGGGTTTCAGAGTGTGGGGATGGGTTTCAGTGTGAAGGGATGGTTTTCAGTGTGAGCGGAAGGGGTTTCAGTGTGTGGGGAATGTGTTTCAGTGTGTGGGGATGGGTTTCAGTCTGTGGGGAAGGAGTTTCAGTGTGTGGGGAAGGGGTTTCAGTGTGTGGGGAAGTGTTTCAGTGTGTGGCGAAGGGATTTCAGTGTGTGGGGAAGGGTTTCAGTGTGTGGGGAAGGTGTTTCAGTGTGTGGGGAAGGGGTTTCAGTGTGTGCAGAAGGGGTTTCAGTGTGTGGGGATGTGTTTCAGTGTGGGGGAAGGGATTTCAGTGTGTGCAATGGGTTTCAGTGTGTGCAGAAGGGGATTCAGTGTGTGGGGAAGGTGTTTCTGCGTGCGGGGATGGGTTTCAGTATGTTCGGAAGGGGTTTCAGTGCGTGGGGAAGGTATTTCAGAGTGTGGGAAGGGTTTCAGTGTGGGGGGAAGTGTTTTCAGTGTGTGGGGAAGGAGTTTCAGTGTGTGGGGAAGGGGTTTCAGTGTGTGGGGAAGGTGTTTCAGTGTGAGGGGAAGATGTTTCAGTGTGTGGGGAAGGTGTTTCAGTGTGTGTGGTGGAGTCTCAGAGTGTGGGGAAGGGTTTCAGTGTGTGGGGCTGGGATTTCCGTGTGTGGGGAAGGTGTTTCAGTGTGTGGGGAAGGTGTTTCAGTGTGTGGGGATGGGGTCTCAGTGTGTGGGGAATGTGTTTCAGTGCGTGGGGTTGTGCTTCAGTGTGTGGGGATGTGTTTCAGTGTGTGGGGAAGGTTCTCAGTGTGTGGGGAAGGTGTTTCAGTGTGTGGGGAAGGGTTTCAGTGTGTGGGGAAGGAGTTTCAGTGTGTGATGAAGTGGTTTCAGTGTGTGGGGAAAGTGTTTCTGTGTGTGGGGATGTGTTTCAGTGTATGGGGCTGTGTTTCAGTGTGTGGGGAAGGGTTTCAGTGTGTGGGGAAGGTGTTTCAGTATGTGGGGATGTGTTTCAGTATGTGGGGATGGGTTTCAGTGTGTGCGGAAGGGGTTTCAGTGTGTGCAGAAGGGGTTTCAGTGTGTGGGGATGTGTTTCAGTGTGTGGGGAAGGGATTTCAGTGTGTGCGATGGGTTTCAGTGTGTGCGGAAGGGGTTTCAGTGTGTGGTGAAGGTGTTTCTGTGTGTGGGGATGGGTTTCAGTGTGTGGGGAAGGTGTTTCAGTGCGTGGGGAAGTAATTTCAGAGTGTGGGAAGGGTTTCAGTGTGGGGGGATGTGTTTCAGTGTGTGAGGAAGGTATTTCAGTGTGTGGGGAAGGGGTTTCAGTGTGTGGGGAAGGGGTTTCAGTGTGTGGGGAAGGGTTTCAGTGTGTGGGGAAGGTGTTTCAGTGTGTGGGGAAGGGTTTCAGTGTGTGGGGAAGGAGTTTCAGTGTGTGGGGAAGGTGTTTCAGTGTGTGGGGAAGGGGTCTCAGAGTGTGGGGAAGGGTTTCAGTGTGTGGGGATGGGACTTCAGTGTGTGGGGAAGGTGTTTCAGTGTGTGGTGAAGGTGTTTCAGTGTGTGCGGAAGGTGTCTCAGTATGTGGGGAAGGTGTTTCAGTGCGTGGAGATGTGCTTCTGTGTGTGGGGATGTGTTTCAGTGTGTGGGCAAGGGTCTCAGTGTGTGGGGAAGGTGATTCAGTGTGTGGGGAAGGGTTTCAGTGTGTGGGGAAGGAGTGTCAGTGTGTGGTGAAGGGGTTTCAGTGTGTGAGGAATGTGTTTCAGTGTGTGGGGATGTGTTTCAGTGCGTGGGGATGTTTTCCAGTGTGTGGGGTTGTGCTTCAGTGTGTGGGGAAGGGTTTCAGTGCATGGGGAAGGTGTTTCAGTGTGTGGGGATGGGTTTCAGTGTGTGGGGAAGTTGTTTCAGTGTGTAGGGAAGGGGTTTCAGTGTGTGGGGAAGGGGTTTCAGTGTGTGGGGATGCGTTTCAGTGTGTCAGGTAAGGTTTCAGTGTGTGGGGAATGTGTTTCAGTATGTGCGGATGGGTTTCAGAGTGTGGGGATGGGTTTCAGTGTGAAGGGATGGTTTTCAGTGTGAGCGGAAGGGGTTTCAGTGTGTGGGGAATGTGTTTCAGTGTGTGGGGATGGGTTTCAGTCTGTGGGGAAGGAGTTTCAGAGTGTGGGGTAGGGGTTTCAGTGTGTGGGGAAGTGTTTCAGTGTGTGGCGAAGGGATTTCAGTGTGTGGGGAAGGGTTTCAGTGTGTGGGGAAGGTGTTTCAGTGTGTGGGGAAGGGGTTTCAGTGTGTGCAGAAGGGGTTTCAGTGTGTGGGGATGTGTTTCAGTCTGTGGGGAAGGGATTTCAGTGTGTGCGATGGGTTTCAGTGTGTGCGGAAGGGGATTCAGTGTGTGGGGAAGGTGTTTCTGTGTGCGGGCATGGGTTTCAGTATGTTCGGAAGGGGTTTCAGTGCGTGGGGAAGGTATTTCAGAGTGTGGGAAGGGTTTCAGTGTGGGGGGAAGTGTTTTCAGTGTGTGGGGAAGGGGTTTCAGTGTGTGGGGAAGGAGTTTCAGTGTGTGGGGAAGTGTTTCAGTGTGTGAGGAAGGTATTTCAGTGTGTGGGGAAGGGGTTTCAGTATGTGGGGAAGGGGTTTCAGTATGTGGGGAAGGGTTTCAGTGTGTGGGGAAGGGGTTTCAGTGTGTGTGGAAGGTTTTCAGTGTGTGGGGAAGGAGTTTCAGTGTGTTCGGAAGGTGTTTCAGTGTGTGGGGAAGGGGTCTCAGAGTGTGGGGAAGGGTTTCAGTGTGTGGGGATGGGATTTCAGTGTGTGGGGAAGGTGTTTCAGAGTGTGGTGAAGGTTTTTCAGTGTGTGCGAAAGGTGTCTCAGTGTGTGGGGAAGATGTTTCAGAGTGTGGTGAAGGTTTTTCAGTGTGTGGGGATGTGTTTCAGTGTCTGGGGATGCGTTTCAGTGCGTGGGGATGTGCTTCAGTGTGTGGGGATGAGCTTCAGTGTGTGGGGAATGGTTTCAGTGTGTGGGGAATGAGTTTCAGTGTGTGGTGAAGGGGTTTCAGTGTGTGGGGAAGGTGTTTCAGTGTCTGGGGATGCGTTTCAGTGCGTGGGGATGTGCTTCAGTGTGTGGTGATGAGCTTCAGTGTGTGGGGAATGGTCTCAGCGTGTGGGGAAGGTGATTCAGTGTGTGGGGAAGGGTTTCAGCGTGTGGGGAATGAGTTTCAGTGTGTGGTGAAGGGGTTTCAGTGTGTGGGGAAGGTGTTTCAGTGTCTGGGGATGCGTTTCAGTGCGTGGGGATGTGCTTCAGTGTGTGGGGATGAGCTTCAGTGTGTGGGGAATGGTTTCAGTGTGTGGGGAATGAGTTTCAGTGTGTGGTGAAGGGGTTTCAGTGTGTGGGGAAGGTGTTTCAGTGTCTGGGGATGCGTTTCAGTGCGTGGGGATGTGCTTCAGTGTGTGGGGATGAGCTTCAGTGTGTGGGGAATGGTTTCAGTGTGTGGGGAAGGTGTTTCAGTGAATGGGGATGAGTTTCAGTGTGTGGGGAAGTAGTTTCAGTGTGTGGGGAAGGGGGTGCATTGTGTGGGGAAGGTGTTTCAGTGTGTGGGGATGCGTTTCAGTGTGTATGGATGAGTTTCAGTGTGTGGGGAAAGGTTTCAGTGTGTGGGGAAGGTGTTTCAGTATGTGGGGATGGGTTTCAGTGTGTGGCGATGGGTTTCAGTGTGAGGGGATGGTTTTCAGTGTGAGCGGAAGGGGTTTCAGTGTGTGGGGAAGGTGTTTCAGTGTGTGGGGATGGGTTTCAGTGTGTGGGGAAGGAGTTTCAGTGTGTGGGGAAGGTGTTTCAGTGTGTGGGGAAGGGTTACAGTGTGTGGGGAAGGGATTTCAGTGTGTGGGGAAGGGTTTCAGTATGTGGGGAAGGTGTTCCAGTGTGTGGGGAAGGGGTTTCAGTGTGTGGGGAAGGGGTTTCAGTGTGTGGGGAAGGTGTTTCAGTGTGTGGGGAAGGGGTCTCAGTGTGTGGGGAAGTGTTTCAGTATGTGGGGATGGGATTTCCGTGTGTGGGGAAGGTGTTTCAGTGTGTGGGGAAGGTGTTTCAGTGTGTGGGGAAGGGATCTCAGTGTGTGGGGAATGTGTTTCAGTGCGTGGGGATGTGCTTCAGTGTGTGGGGATGTGTTTCAGTGTGTGGGGAAGGGTCTCAGTGTGTGGGGAAGGTGTTTTAGTGTGTGGGGAAGGGTTTCAGTGTGTGAGGAAGGTGTTTCAGTGTGTGCTGAAGGAGGTTCAGTGTGTGGGGAAGGAGTTTCAGTGTGTTCGGAAGGTGTTTCAGTGTGTGGGGAAGGGGTCTCAGAGTGTGGGGAAGGGTTTCAGTGTGTGGGGATGGGATTTCAGTGTGTGGGGAAGGTGTTTCAGAGTGTGGTGAAGGTTTTTCAGTGTGTGCAAAAGGTGTCTCAGTGTGTGGGGAAGGTGTTTCAGAGAGTGGTGAAGGTTTTCCATTGTGTGGGGATGTGTTTCCGTGTGTGGGAAAGGGACTCAGCGTGTGGGGAAGGTGATTCAGTGTGTGGGGAAGGGTTTCAGTGTGTGGGGAATGAGTTTCAGTGTGTGGTGAAGGGGTTTCAGTGTATGGGGAAGGTGTTTCAGTGTCTGGGGATGCGTTTCAGTGCGTGGGGATGTGCTTCAGTGTGTGGGGATGAGCTTCAGAGTGTGGGGAAGTGTTTCAGTGTGTGGGGAAGGTGTTTCAGTGTGTGGGGAAGGGGTTGCATTGTGTGGGGAAGGTGTTTCAGTGTGCGGGGATGTGTTTCAGTGTGTGGGGATGAGTTTCAGTGTGTGGGGAAATGTTTCAGTCTGTGGGGAAGGTGTTTCAGTATGTGGGGATGGGTTTCAGTGTGTGGCGATGGGTTTCAGTGTGAGGGGATGGTTTTCAGTGTGAGCGGAAGGGGTTTCAGTGTGTGGGGAAGGTGTCTCAGTGTGTGGGGATGGGTTTCAATCTGTGGGGAAGGAGTTTCAGTGTGTGGGGAAGGTGTTTCAGTGTGTGGGGAAGGGTTACAGTGTGTGGGGAAGGGATTTCAGTGTGTGGGGAAGGGTTTCAGTATGTGGGGAAGGTGTTTCAGTATGTGGGGATGGGATTTCCGTGTGTGGGGAAGGTGTTTCAGTGTGTGGTGAAGGTGTTTCAGTATGTGCGGAATGTGTCTCAGTGTGTGGGGAAGGTGTTTCAGTGCGTGGAGATGTGCTTCTGTGTGTGTGGATGTGTATCAGTGTGTGGGGAAGGGTCTCAGTGTGTGGGGAAGGTGATTCAGTGTGTGGGGAAGGGTTTCAGTGTGTGGGGAAGGGGTTTCAGTGTGTGGTGAAGGGGTTTCAGTGTGTGGGGAATGAGTTTCAGTGTGTGGTAAAGGGGTTTCAGAGTATGGGGAAGGTGTTTCAGTGTCTGGGGATGCGTTTCAGTGCGTGGGGATGTGCTTCAGTGTGTGGGGATGAGCTTCAGAGAGTGGGGAAGTGTTTCAGTGTGTGGGGAAGGTGTTTCAGTGTATGGGGATGGGTTTCAGTGTGTGGGGAAGTTGTTTCAGTGTGTGGGGAAGGTGTTTCAGTGTATGGGGATGGGTTTCAGTGTGTGGGGAAGTTGTTTCAGTGTGTGGGGAAGGGGTTGCATTGTGTGGGGAAGGTGTTTCAGTATGTGGGGATGGGTTTCAGTGTGTGGCGATGGGTTTCAGTGTGAGGGGATGGTTTTAGGTGTGAGCGGAAGGGGTTTCAGTGTGTGGGGAAGGTGTCTCAGTGTGTGGGGATGGGTTTCAATCTGTGGGGAAGGAGTTTCAGTGTGTGGGGAAGGTGTTTCAGTGTGTGGGGAAGGGTTACAGTGTGTGGGAAAGGGATTTCAGTGTGTGGGGAAGGGTTTCAGTATGTGGGGAAGGTGTTTCAGTATGTGGGGATGGGATTTCCGTGTGTGGGGAAGGTGTTTCAGTGTGTGGTGAAGGTGTTTCAGTGTGTGCGGAATGTGTCTCAGTGTGTGGGGAAGGTGTTTCAGTGCGTGGAGATGTGCTTCTGTGTGTGTGGATGTGTATCAGTGTGTGGGGAAGGGTCTCAGTGTGTGGGGAAGGTTATTCAGTGTGTGGGGAAGGGTTTCAGTGTGTGGGGAAGGGGTTTCAGTGTGTGGTGAAGGGGTTTCAGTGTGTGAGGAATGTGTTTCAGTGTGTGGGGATGTGTCTCAGTGCGTGGGGATGTTTATTAGTGTGTGGGGTTGTGCTTCAGTGTGTGGGGAAGGGTTTCAGTGTATGGGGAAGGTGTTTCAGTGTCTGGGGATGGGTTTCAGTGTGTGGGGAAGTTGTTTCAGTGTGTGGGGAAGGGCTTTCAGTGTGTGGGGAAGGGGTTTCAGTGTGTGGGGATGCGTTTCAGTGTGTCGGGTAAGGTTTCAGTGTGTGGGGAATGTGTTTCAGTATGTGGGGATGGGTTTCAGAGTGTGGGGATGGGTTTCAGTGTGAAGGAATGGTTTTCAGTGTGAGCAGAAGGGGTTTCAGTGTGTGGGGAATGTGTTTCAGTGTGTGGGGATGCGTTTCAGTGTGTATGGATGAGTTTCAGTGTGTGGGGAAAGGTTTCAGTGTGTGGGGAAGGTGTTTCAGTATGTGGGGATGGGTTTCAGTGTGTGGCGATGGGTTTCAGTGTGAGGGGATGGTTTTCAGTGTGAGCGGAAGGGGTTTCAGTGTGTGGGGAAGGTGTTTCAGTGTGTGGGGATGGGTTTCAGTGTGTGGGGAAGGAGTTTCAGTGTGTGGGGAAGGTGTTTCAGTGTGTGGGGAAGGGTTACAGTGTGTGGGGAAGGGATTTCAGTGTGTGGGGAAGGGTTTCAGTATGTGGGGAAGGTGTTCCAGTGTGTGGGGAAGGGGTTTCAGTGTGTGGGGAAGGGGTTTCAGTGTGTGGGGAAGGTGTTTCAGTGTGTGGGGAAGGGGTCTCAGTGTGTGGGGAAGTGTTTCAGTATGTGGGGATGGGATTTCCGTGTGTGGGGAAGGTGGTTCAGTGTGTGGGGAAGGTGTTTCAGTGTGTGGGGAAGGGATCTGAGTGTGTGGGGAATGTGTTTCAGTGCGTGGGGATGTGCTTCAGAGTGTGGGGATGTGTTTCAGTGTGTGGGGAAGGGTCGCAGTGTGTGGGGAAGGTGTTTTAGTGTGTGGGGAAGGGTTTCAGTGTGTGAGGAAGGTGTTTCAGTGTGTGCTGAAGGAGGTTCAGTGTGTGGGGAAGGAGTTTCAGTGTGTTCGGAAGGTGTTTCAGTGTGTGGTGAAGGGGTCTCAGAGTGTGGGGAAGGGTTTCAGTGTGTGGGGATGGGATTTCAGTGTGTGGGGAAGGTGTTTCAGAGTGTGGTGAAGGTTTTTCAGTGTGTGCGAAAGGTGTCTCAGTGTGTGGGGAAGGTGTTTCAGAGAGTGGTGAAGGTTTTCCATTGTGTGGGGATGTGTTTCAGTGTGTGGGAAAGGGTCTCAGCGTGTGGGGAAGGTGATTCAGTGTGTGGGGAAGGGTTTCAGTGTGTGGGGAATGAGTTTCAGTGTGTGGTGAAGGGGTTTCAGTGTATGGGGAAGGTGTTTCAGTGTCTGGGGATGCGTTTCAGTGCGTGGGGATGTGCTTCAGTGTGTGGGGATGAGCTTCAGAGTGTGGGGAAGTGTTTCAGTGTGTGGGGAAGGTGTTTCAGTGTGTGGGGAAGGGGTTGCATTGTGTGGGGAAGGTGTTTCAGTGTGCGGGGATGTGTTTCAGTGTGTGGGGATGAGTTTCAGTGTGTGGGGAAATGTTTCAGTCTGTGGGGAAGGTGTTTCAGTATGTGGGGATGGGTTTCAGTGTGTGGCGATGGGTTTCAGTGTGAGGGGATGGTTTTCAGTGTGAGCGGAAGGGGTTTCAGTGTGTGGGGAAGGTGTCTCAGTGTGTGGGGATGGGTTTCAATCTGTGGGGAAGGAGTTTCAGTGTGTGGGGAAGGTGTTTCAGTGTGTGGGGAAGGGTTACAGTGTGTGGGGAAGGGATTTCAGTGTGTGGGGAAGGGTTTCAGTATGTGGGGAAGGTGTTTCAGTATGTGGGGATGGGATTTCCGTGTGTGGGGAATGTGTTTCAGTGTGTGGTGAAGGTGTTTCAGTGTGTGCGGAATGTGTCTCAGTGTGTGGGGAAGGTGTTTCAGTGCGTGGAGATGTGCTTCTGTGTGTGTGGATGTGTATCAGTGTGTGGGGAAGGGTCTCAGTGTGTGGGGAAGGTGATTCAGTGTGTGGGGAAGGGTTTCAGTGTGTGGGGAAGGGGTTTCAGTGTGTGGTGAAGGGGTTTCAGTGTGTGGGGAATGAGTTTCAGTGTGTGGTGAAGGGGTTTCAGAGTATGGGGAAGGTGTTTCAGTGTCTGGGGATGCGTTTCAGTGCGTGGGGATGTGCTTCAGTGTGTGGGGATGAGCTTCAGAGAGTGGGGAAGTGTTTCAGTGTGTGGGGAAGGTGTTTCAGTGTATGGGGATGGGTTTCAGTGTGTGGGGAAGTTGTTTCAGTGTGAAGGGGAAGGTGTTTCAGTGTATGGGGATGGGTTTCAGTGTGTGGGGAAGTTGTTTCAGTGTGTGGGGAAGGGGTTGCATTGTGTGGGGAAGGTGTTTCAGTATGTGGGGATGGGTTTCAGTGTGTGGCGATGGGTTTCAGTGTGAGGGGATGGTTTTAGGTGTGAGCGGAAGGGGTTTCAGTGTGTGGGGAAGGTGTCTCAGTGTGTGGGGATGGGTTTCAATCTGTGGGGAAGGAGTTTCAGTGTGTGGGGAAGGTGTTTCAGTGTGTGGGGAAGGGTTACAGTGTGTGGGAAAGGGATTTTAGTGTGTGGGGAAGGGTTTCAGTATGTGGGGAAGGTGTTTCAGTATGTGGGGATGGGATTTCCGTGTGTGGGGAAGGTGTTTCAGTGTGTGGTGAAGGTGTTTCAGTGTGTGCGGAATGTGTCTCAGTGTGTGGGGAAGGTGTTTCAGTGCGTGGAGATGTGCTTCTGTGTGTGTGGATGTGTATCAGTGTGTGGGGAAGGGTCTCAGTGTGTGGGGAAGGTTATTCAGTGTGTGGGGAAGGGTTTCAGTGTGTGGGGAAGGGGTTTCAGTGTGTGGTGAAGGGGTTTCAGTGTGTGAGGAATGTGTTTCAGTGTGTGGGGATGTGTCTCAGTGCGTGGGGATGTTTATTAGTGTGTGGGGTTGTGCTTCAGTGTGTGGGGAAGGGTTTCAGTGTATGGGGAAGGTGTTTCAGTGTCTGGGGATGGGTTTCAGTGTGTGGGGAAGTTGTTTCAGTGTGTGGGGAAGGGCTTTCAGTGTGTGGGGAAGGGGTTTCAGTGTGTGGGGATGCGTTTCAGTGTGTCGGGTAAGGTTTCAGTGTGTGGGGAATGTGTTTCAGTATGTGGGGATGGGTTTCAGAGTGTGGGGATGGGTTTCAGTGTGAAGGAATGGTTTTCAGTGTGAGCAGAAGGGGTTTCAGTGTGTGGGGAATGTGTTTCAGTGTGTGGGGATGGGTTTCAGTCTGTGGGGAAGGAGTTTCAGTGTGCGGGGAAGGGGTTTCAGTGTGTGGTGAAGTGTTTCAGTGTGTGGGGAAGGTGTTTCAGTGTGTGAGGAAGGGGTTTCAGTGTGTGGGGAAGGTGTTTCAGTGTGAGGGGAAGGTGTTTCAGTGTGTGGGGAAGGTGTTTCAGTGTGTGGGGAAGGGGTCTCAGTGTGTGGGGAATGTGTTTCAGTGCGTGGGGATGTGCTTCAGTGTGTGGGGATGTCTTTCAGTGTGTGGGGAAGGGTCTCAGTGTGTGGGGAAGGTGTTTCAGTGTGTGGGGAAGTGTTTCAGTGTGTGGGGAAGGAGTTGCAGTGTGTCGTGAAGGTGTTTCAGTGTGTGGGGAAGGTGGTTCATTGTGTGGGGATGTGTTTCAGTGTATGGGGCTGTGTTTCAGTGTGTGGGGAAGGGTTTCTGTGTGTGGGGAAGGTGTTTCAGTATGTGGGGATGTGTTTTAGTGTGTGGGGATGGGTTTCAGTGTGTGCGGAAGGGGTTTCAGTGTGTGCAGAAGGGGTTTCAGTGTGTGGGGATGTGTTTCAGTGTGTGGGGAAGGGATTTCAGTGTGTGCGATGGGTTTCAGTGTGTGCGGAAGGGGTTTCAGTGTGTGGGGAAGGTGTTTCTGTGTGCGGGGATGTGTTTCAGTGTGTTTGGAAGGGGTTTCAGTGCGTGGGGAAGGAATTTCAGTGTGTGGGAAGGGTTTCAGTGTGGGGGGAAGTGTTTTCAGTGTGTGGTGAAGGGGTTTCAGTGTGTGGGGAAGTAGTTTCAATGTGTGTGGATGTGTTTCAGTGTGTGAGGAAGGTATTTCAGTGTGTGGGGAAGGGGTTTCAGTGTGTGGGGAAGGGGTTTCAGTATGTGGGGAAGGGTTTCAGTGTGTGGGGAAGGGGTTTCAGTGTGTGTGGAAGGGTTTCAGTGTGTGGGGAAGGTGTTTCAGTGTGTTCGGAAGGTGTTTCAGTGTGTGGGGAAGGGGTCTCAGAGTGTGGGGAAGGGTTTCAGTGTGTGGGGATGGGATTTCAGTGTGTGGGGAACGTGTTTCAGAGTGTGGTGAAGGTTTTTCAGTGTGTGCGAAAGGTGTCTCAGTGTGTGGGGAAGGTGTTTCAGAGTGTGGTGAAGGTTTTTCAGTGTGTGGGGATGTGTTTCAGTGTGTGGGGAAGGGTCTCAGCGTGTGGGGAATGTGATTCAGTGTGTGGGGAAGGGTTTCAGTGTGTGGGGAATGAGTTTCAGTGTGTGGTGAAGGGGTTTCAGTGTGTGGGGAAGGTGTTTCAGTGTCTGGGGATGCGTTTCAGTGCGTGGGGATGTGCTTCAGTGTGTGGGGACGAGCTTCAGTGTGTGGGGAAGAGTTTCAGTGTGTGGGGAAGGTGTTTCAGTGTGTGGGGAAGGGGTTGCATTGTGTGGGGAAGGTGTTTCAGTGTGTGGGGAAGGTGTTTCAGTGTGTGGGGAAGGGTTACAATGTGTGGGGAATGTGCTTCAGTGCGTGGGGATGTGTTTCAGTGTGTGGGGATGTGTTTCAGTGTGTGGGGAAGGGTCTCAGTGTGTGGGGAAGGTGTTCCAGTGTGTGGGGAAGGGTTTCAGTGTGTGAGGAAGGTGTTTCACTGTGTGCTGAAGGGGTTTCAGTGTGTGGGGACGGTGTTTCAGTGTGTGGTGAAGGTGTTTCAGTGTGTGCGGAATGTGTCTCAGTGTGTGGGGAAGGTGTTTCAGTGCGTGGAGATGTGCTTCTGTGTGTGTGGATTTGTATCAGTGTGTGGGGAAGGGTCTCAGTGTGTGGGGATGGTGATTCAGTGTGTGGAGAAGGGTTTCAGTGTGTGGGGAAGGAGTTTCAGTGTGTGTTGAAGGGGTTTCAGTGTGTGAGGAATGTGTTTCAGTGTGTGGGGATGTGTCTCAGTGCGTGGGGATGATTTTCAGTGTGTGGGGTTGTGCTTCAGTGGGTGGGGAAGGGTTTCAGTGTATGGGGAAGGTGTTTCAGTGTGTGGGGATGGGTTGCAGTGTGTGGGGAATGTGTTTCAGTGTGTGGGGATGGGTTTCAGTCTGTGGGGAAGGAGTTTCAGTGTGCGGGGAAGGGGTTTCAGTGTGTGGTGAAGTGTTTCAGTGTGTGGGGAAGGTGTTTCAGTGTGTGAGGAAGGGGTTTAGGTGTGTGGGGAAGGTGTTTCAGTGTGAGGGGAAGGTGTTTCAGTGTGTGGGGAAGGTGTTTCAGTGTGTGGGGAAGGGGTCTCAGTGTGTGGGGAATGTGTTTCAGTGCGTGGGGATGTGCTTCAGTGTGTGGGGATGTCTTTCAGTGTGTGGGGAAGGGTCTCAGTGTGTGGGGAAGGTGTTTCAGTGTGTGGGGAAGGGTTTCAGTGTGTGGGGAAGGAGTTGCAGTGTGTGGTGAAGGTGTTTCAGTGTGTGGGGAAGGTGGTTCATTGTGTGGGGATGTGTTTCAGTGTATGGGGCTGTGTTTCAGTGTGTGGGGAAGGGTTTCTGTGTGTGGGGAAGGTGTTTCAGTATGTGGGGATGTGTTTCAGTGTGTGGGGATGGGTTTCAGTGTGTGCGGAAGGGGTTTCAGTGTGTGCAGAAGGGGTTTCAGTGTGTGGGGATGTGTTTCAGTGTGTGGGGAAGGGATTTCAGTGTGTGCGATGGGTTTCAGTGTGTGCGGAAGGGGTTTCAGTGTGTGGGGAAGGTGTTTCTGTGTGCGGGGATGTGTTTCAGTGTGTTTGGAAGGGGTTTCAGTGCGTGGGGAAGGAATTTCAGTGTGTGGGAAGGGTTTCAGTGTGGGGGGAAGTGTTTTCAATGTGTGGTGAAGGGGTTTCAGTGTGTGGGGAAGTAGTTTCAGTGTGTGTGGATGTGTTTCAGTGTGTGAGGAAGGTATTTCAGTGTGTGGGGAAGGGGTTTCAGTGTGTGGGGAAGGGGTTTCAGTATGTGGGGAAGGGTTTCAGTGTGTGGGGAAGGGGTTTCAGTGTGTGTGGAAGGGTTTCAGTGTGTAGGGAAGGAGTTTCAGTGTGTTCGGAAGGTGTTTCAGTGTGTGGGGAAGGGGTCTCAGAGTGTGGGGAAGGGTTTCAGTGTGTGGGGATGGGATTTCAGTGTGTGGGGAACGTGTTTCAGAGTGTGGTGAAGGTTTTTCAGTGTGTGCGAAAGGTGTCTCAGTGTG
The DNA here is from genome assembly GCF_036365525.1 of Heterodontus francisci. Lineage (NCBI taxonomy): Eukaryota > Metazoa > Chordata > Chondrichthyes > Heterodontiformes > Heterodontidae > Heterodontus > Heterodontus francisci. The sequence continues at coordinate 4,939,768 of NC_090394.1, read as the reverse complement.
TGGGGAAGGTGTTTCAGAGTGTGGTGAAGGTTTGTCAGTGTGTGGGGATGTGTTTCAGTGTGTGGGGAAGGGTCTCAGCGTGTGGGGAATGTGATTCAGTGTGTGGGGAAGGGTTTCAGTGTGTGGGGAATGAGTTTGAGTGTGTGGTGAAGGGGTTTCAGTGTGTGGGGAAGGTGTTTCAGTGTGAGGGGAAGATGTTTCAGTGTGTGGGGAAGGTGTTTCAGTGTGTGTGGTGGAGTCTCAGAGTGTGGGGAAGGGTTTCAGTGTGTGGGGCTGGGATTCCCGTGCGTGGGGAAGGTGTTTCAGTGTGTGGGGAAGGTGTTTCAGTGTGTGGGGATGGGGTCTCAGTGTGTGGGGAAGGTTCTCAGTGTGTGGGGAAGGTGTTTCAGTGTGTGGGGAAGGGTTTCAGTGTGTGGGGAAGGAGTTTCAGTGTGTGATGAAGTCGTTTCAGTGTGTGGGGAAAGTGTTTCAGTGTGTGGGGATGTGTTTCAGTGTATGGGGCTGTGTTTCAGTGTGTGGGGAAGGGTTTCAGTGTGTGGGGAAGGTGTTTCAGTCTGTGGGGATGTGTTTCAGTGTGTGGGGATGGGTTTCAGTGTGTGCAGAAGGGGTTTCAGTGTGTGCAGAAGGGGTTTCAGTGTGTGGTGATGTGTTTCAGTGTGTGGGGAAGGGATTTCAGTGTGTGCGATGGGTTTCAGTGTGTGCGGAAGGGGTTTCAGTGAGTGGTGAAGGTGTTTCTGTGTGTGGGGATGGGTTTCAGTGTGTGGGGAAGGTGTTTCAGTGCGTGGGGAAGTAATTTCAGAGTGTGGGAAGGGTTTCAGTGTGGGGGGATGTGTTTCAGTGTGTGAGGAAGGTATTTCAGTGTGTGGGGAAGGGGTTTCAGTATGTGGGGAAGGGGTTTCAGTGTGTGGGGAAGGGTTTCAGTGTGTGGGGAAGGGGTTTCAGTGTGTGGGGAAGGGTTTCATTGTGTGGGGAAGGAGTTTCAGTGTGTGGGGAAGGTGTTTCAGTGTGTGGGGAAGGTGTCTCAGAGTGTGGTGAAGGTTTTTCAGTGTGTGCGAAAGGTGTCTCAGTGTGTGGGGAAGGTGTTTCAGAGTGTGGTGAAGGTTTGTCAGTGTGTGGGGATGTGTTTCAGTGTGTGGGGAAGGGTCTCAGCGTGTGGGGAATGTGATTCAGTGTGTGGGGAAGGGTTTCAGTGTGTGGGGAATGAGTTTGAGTGTGTGGTGAAGGGGTTTCAGTGTGTGGGGAAGGTGTTTCAGTGTGAGGGGAAGATGTTTCAGTGTGTGGGGAAGGTGTTTCAGTGTGTGTGGTGGAGTCTCAGAGTGTGGGGAAGGGTTTCAGTGTGTGGGGCTGGGATTCCCGTGCGTGGGGAAGGTGTTTCAGTGTGTGGGGAAGGTGTTTCAGTGTGTGGGGATGGGGTCTCAGTGTGTGGGGAAGGTTCTCAGTGTGTGGGGAAGGTGTTTCAGTGTGTGGGGAAGGGTTTCAGTGTGTGGGGAAGGAGTTTCAGTGTGTGATGAAGTCGTTTCAGTGTGTGGGGAAAGTGTTTCAGTGTGTGGGGATGTGTTTCAGTGTATGGGGCTGTGTTTCAGTGTGTGGGGAAGGGTTTCAGTGTGTGGGGAAGGTGTTTCAGTCTGTGGGGATGTGTTTCAGTGTGTGGGGATGGGTTTCAGTGTGTGCAGAAGGGGTTTCAGTGTGTGCAGAAGGGGTTTCAGTGTGTGGTGATGTGTTTCAGTGTGTGGGGAAGGGATTTCAGTGTGTGCGATGGGTTTCAGTGTGTGCGGAAGGGGTTTCAGTGAGTGGTGAAGGTGTTTCTGTGTGTGGGGATGGGTTTCAGTGTGTGGGGAAGGTGTTTCAGTGCGTGGGGAAGTAATTTCAGAGTGTGGGAAGGGTTTCAGTGTGGGGGGATGTGTTTGAGTGTGTGAGGAAGGTATTTCAGTGTGTGGGGAAGGGGTTTCAGTGTGTGGGGAAGGGGTTTCAGTGTGTGGGGAAGGGTTTCAGTGTGTGGGGAAGGGGTTTCAGTGTGTGGGGAAGGGTTTCAGTGTGTGGGGAAGGAGTTTCAGTGTGTGGGGAAGGTGTTTCAGTGTGTGGGGAAGGGGTCTCAGAGTGTGGTGAAGGTTTTTCAGTGTGTGCGAAAGGTGTCTCAGTGTGTGGGGAAGGTGTTTCAGAGTGTGGTGAAGGTTTGTCAGTGTGTGGGGATGTGTTTCAGTGTGTGGGGAAGGGTCTCAGCGTGTGGGGAATGTGATTCAGTGTGTGGGGAAGGGTTTCAGTGTGTGGGGAATGAGTTTGAGTGTGTGGTGAAGGGGTTTCAGTGTGTGGGGAAGGTGTTTCAGTGTGAGGGGAAGATGTTTCAGTGTGTGGGGAAGGTGTTTCAGTGTGTGTGGTGGAGTCTCAGAGTGTGGGGAAGGGTTTCAGTGTGTGGGGCTGGGATTCCCGTGCGTGGGGAAGGTGTTTCAGTGTGTGGGGAAGGTGTTTCAGTGTGTGGGGATGGGGTCTCAGTGTGTGGGGAAGGTTCTCAGTGTGTGGGGAAGGTGTTTCAGTGTGTGGGGAAGGGTTTCAGTGTGTGGGGAAGGAGTTTCAGTGTGTGATGAAGTCGTTTCAGTGTGTGGGGAAAGTGTTTCAGTGTGTGGGGATGTGTTTCAGTGTATGGGGCTGTGTTTCAGTGTGTGGGGAAGGGTTTCAGTGTGTGGGGAAGGTGTTTCAGTCTGTGGGGATGTGTTTCAGTGTGTGGGGATGGGTTTCAGTGTGTGCAGAAGGGGTTTCAGTGTGTGCAGAAGGGGTTTCAGTGTGTGGTGATGTGTTTAAGTGTGTGGGGAAGGGATTTCAGTGTGTGCGATGGGTTTCAGTGTGTGCGGAAGGGGTTTCAGTGAGTGGTGAAGGTGTTTCTGTGTGTGGGGATGGGTTTCAGTGTGTGGGGAAGGTGTTTCAGTGCGTGGGGAAGTAATTTCAGAGTGTGGGAAGGGTTTCAGTGTGGGGGGATGTGTTTCAGTGTGTGAGGAAGGTATTTCAGTGTGTGGGGAAGGGGTTTCAGTGTGTGGGGAAGGGGTTTCAGTGTGTGGGGAAGGGTTTCAGTGTGTGGGGAAGGGGTTTCAGTGTGTGGGGAAGGGTTTCAGTGTGTGGGGAAGGAGTTTCAGTGTGTGGGGAAGGTGTTTCAGTGTGTGGGGAAGGGGTCTCAGAGTGTGGGGAAGGGTTTCAGTGTGTGGGGATGGAACTTCAGTGCGTGGAGATGTGCTTCTGTGTGTGGGGATGTGTTTCAGTGTGTGGGCAAGGGTCTCAGTGTGTGGGGAAGGTGATTCAGTGTGTGGGGAAGGGTTTCAGTGTGTGGGGAAGGAGTGTCAGTGTGTGGTGAAGGGGTTTCAGTGTGTGAGGAATGTGTTTCAGTGTGTGGGGATGTGTTTCAGTGCGTGGGGATGTTTTTCAGTGTGTGGGGTTGTGCTTCAGTGTGTGGGGAAGGGTTTCAGTGTATGGGGAAGGTGTTTCAGTGTGTGGGGATGGATTTCAGTGTGTGGGGAAGTTGTTTCAGTGTGTGGGGAAGGGGTTTCAGTGTGTGGGGAAGGGGTTTCAGTGTGTGGGGATGCGTTTCAGTGTGTCGGGTAAGGTTTCAGTGTGTGGGGAATGTGTTTCAGTATGTGTGGATGGGTTTCAGAGTGTGGGGATGGGTTTCAGTGTGAAGGGATGGTTTTCAGTGTGAGCGGAAGGGGTTTCAGTGTGTGGGGAATGTGTTTCAGTGTGTGGGGATGGGTTTCAGTCTGTGGGGAAGGAGTTTCAGTGTGTGGGGAAGGGGTTTCAGTGTGTGGGGAAGTGTTTCAGTGTGTGGCGAAGGGATTTCAGTGTGTGGGGAAGGGTTTCAGTGTGTGGGGAAGGTGTTTCAGTGTGTGGGGAAGGGGTTTCAGTGTGTGCAGAAGGGGTTTCAGTGTGTGGGGATGTGTTTCAGTGTGGGGGAAGGGATTTCAGTGTGTGGGATGGGTTTCAGTGTGTGCGGAAGGGGATTCAGTGTGTGGGGAAGGTGTTTCTGTGTGCGGGGATGGGTTTCAGTATGTTCGGAAGGGGTTTCAGTGCTTGGGGCAGGTATTTCAGAGTGTGGGAAGGGTTTCAGTGTGGGGGGAAGTGTTTTCAGTGTGTGGGGAAGGAGTTTCAGTGTGTGGGGAAGGGGTTTCAGTGTGTGGGGAAGGTGTTTCAGTGTGAGGGGAAGATGTTTCAGTGTGTGGGGAAGGTGTTTCAGTGTGTGTGGTGGAGTCTCAGAGTGTGGGGAAGGGTTTCAGTGTGTGGGGCTGGGATTTCCGTGTGTGGGGAAGGTGTTTCAGTGTGTGGGGAAGGTGTTTCAGTGTGTGGGGATGGGGTCTCAGTGTGTGGGGAATGTGTTTCAGTGCGTGGGGTTGTGCTTCAGTGTGTGGGGATGTGTTTCAGTGTGTGGGGAAGGTTCTCAGTGTGTGGGGAAGGTGTTTCAGTGTGTGGGGAAGGGTTTCAGTGTGTGGGGAAGGAGTTTCAGTGTGTGATGAAGTGGTTTCAGTGTGTGGGGAAAGTGTTTCTGTGTGTGGGGAAGGTGTTTCAGTATGTGGGGATGTGTTTCAGTGTGTGGGGATGGGTTTCAGTGTGTGCGGAAGGGGTTTCAGTGTGTGCAGAAGGGGTTTCAGTGTGTTGGGATGTGTTTCAGTGTGTGGGGAAGGGATTTCAGTGTGTGCGATGGGTTTCAGTATGTGCGGAAGGGGTTTCAGTGTGTGGTGAAGGTGTTTCTGTGTGTGGGGATGGGTTTCAGTGTGTGGGGAAGGTGTTTCAGTGCGTGGGGAAGTAATTTCAGAGTGTGGGAAGGGTTTCAGTGTGGGGGGATGTGTTTCAGTGTGTGAGGAAGGTATTTCAGTGTGTGGGGAAGTGGTTTCAGTGTGTGGGGAAGGGGTTTCAGTGTGTGGGGAAGGGTTTCAGTGTGTGGGGAAGGTGTTTCAGTGTGTGGGGAAGGGTTTCAGTGTGTGGGGAAGGAGTTTCAGTGTGTGGGGAAGGTGTTTCAGTGTGTGGGGAAGGGGTCTCAGAGTGTGGGGAAGGGTTTCATTGTGTGGGGATGGGACTTCAGTGTGTGGGGAAGGTGTTTCAGTGTGTGGTGAAGGGATTTCAGTGTGTGCGATGGGTTTCAGTGTGTGCAGAAGGGGTTTCAGTGTGTGGTGATGTGTTTAAGTGTGTGGGGAAGGGATTTCAGTGTGTGCGATGGGTTTCAGTGTGTGCGGAAGGGGTTTCAGTGAGTGGTGAAGGTGTTTCTGTGTGTGGGGATGGGTTTCAGTGTGTGGGGAAGGTGTTTCAGTGCGTGGGGAAGTAATTTCAGAGTGTGGGAAGGGTTTCAGTGTGGGGGGATGTGTTTCAGTGTGTGAGGAAGGTATTTCAGTGTGTGGGGAAGGGGTTTCAGTGTGTGGGGAAGGGGTTTCAGTGTGTGGGGAAGGGTTTCAGTGTGTGGGGAAGGGGTTTCAGTGTGTGGGGAAGGGTTTCAGTGTGTGGGGAAGGAGTTTCAGTGTGTGGGGAAGGTGTTTCAGTGTGTGGGGAAGGGGTCTCAGAGTGTGGGGAAGGGTTTCAGTGTGTGGGGATGGAACTTCAGTGCGTGGAGATGTGCTTCTGTGTGTGGGGATGTGTTTCAGTGTGTGGGCAAGGGTCTCAGTGTGTGGGGAAGGTGATTCAGTGTGTGGGGAAGGGTTTCAGTGTGTGGGGAAGGAGTGTCAGTGTGTGGTGAAGGGGTTTCAGTGTGTGAGGAATGTGTTTCAGTGTGTGGGGATGTGTTTCAGTGCGTGGGGATGTTTTTCAGTGTGTGGGGTTGTGCTTCAGTGTGTGGGGAAGGGTTTCAGTGTATGGGGAAGGTGTTTCAGTGTGTGGGGATGGATTTCAGTGTGTGGGGAAGTTGTTTCAGTGTGTGGGGAAGGGGTTTCAGTGTGTGGGGAAGGGGTTTCAGTGTGTGGGGATGCGTTTCAGTGTGTCGGGTAAGGTTTCAGTGTGTGGGGAATGTGTTTCAGTATGTGTGGATGGGTTTCAGAGTGTGGGGATGGGTTTCAGTGTGAAGGGATGGTTTTCAGTGTGAGCGGAAGGGGTTTCAGTGTGTGGGGAATGTGTTTCAGTGTGTGGGGATGGGTTTCAGTCTGTGGGGAAGGAGTTTCAGTGTGTGGGGAAGGGGTTTCAGTGTGTGGGGAAGTGTTTCAGTGTGTGGCGAAGGGATTTCAGTGTGTGGGGAAGGGTTTCAGTGTGTGGGGAAGGTGTTTCAGTGTGTGGGGAAGGGGTTTCAGTGTGTGCAGAAGGGGTTTCAGTGTGTGGGGATGTGTTTCAGTGTGGGGGAAGGGATTTCAGTGTGTGGGATGGGTTTCAGTGTGTGCGGAAGGGGATTCAGTGTGTGGGGAAGGTGTTTCTGTGTGCGGGGATGGGTTTCAGTATGTTCGGAAGGGGTTTCAGTGCTTGGGGCAGGTATTTCAGAGTGTGGGAAGGGTTTCAGTGTGGGGGGAAGTGTTTTCAGTGTGTGGGGAAGGAGTTTCAGTGTGTGGGGAAGGGGTTTCAGTGTGTGGGGAAGGTGTTTCAGTGTGAGGGGAAGATGTTTCAGTGTGTGGGGAAGGTGTTTCAGTGTGTGTGGTGGAGTCTCAGAGTGTGGGGAAGGGTTTCAGTGTGTGGGGCTGGGATTTCCGTGTGTGGGGAAGGTGTTTCAGTGTGTGGGGAAGGTGTTTCAGTGTGTGGGGATGGGGTCTCAGTGTGTGGGGAATGTGTTTCAGTGCGTGGGGTTGTGCTTCAGTGTGTGGGGATGTGTTTCAGTGTGTGGGGAAGGTTCTCAGTGTGTGGGGAAGGTGTTTCAGTGTGTGGGGAAGGGTTTCAGTGTGTGGGGAAGGAGTTTCAGTGTGTGATGAAGTGGTTTCAGTGTGTGGGGAAAGTGTTTCTGTGTGTGGGGAAGGTGTTTCAGTATGTGGGGATGTGTTTCAGTGTGTGGGGATGGGTTTCAGTGTGTGCGGAAGGGGTTTCAGTGTGTGCAGAAGGGGTTTCAGTGTGTTGGGATGTGTTTCAGTGTGTGGGGAAGGGATTTCAGTGTGTGCGATGGGTTTCAGTATGTGCGGAAGGGGTTTCAGTGTGTGGTGAAGGTGTTTCTGTGTGTGGGGATGGGTTTCAGTGTGTGGGGAAGGTGTTTCAGTGCGTGGGGAAGTAATTTCAGAGTGTGGGAAGGGTTTCAGTGTGGGGGGATGTGTTTCAGTGTGTGAGGAAGGTATTTCAGTGTGTGGGGAAGTGGTTTCAGTGTGTGGGGAAGGGGTTTCAGTGTGTGGGGAAGGGTTTCAGTGTGTGGGGAAGGTGTTTCAGTGTGTGGGGAAGGGTTTCAGTGTGTGGGGAAGGAGTTTCAGTGTGTGGGGAAGGTGTTTCAGTGTGTGGGGAAGGGGTCTCAGAGTGTGGGGAAGGGTTTCATTGTGTGGGGATGGGACTTCAGTGTGTGGGGAAGGTGTTTCAGTGTGTGGTGAAGGTGTTTCAGTGTGTGCGGAAGGTGTCTCAGTATGTGGGGAAGGTGTTTCAGTGCGTGGAGATGTGCTTCTGTGTGTGGGGATGTGTTTCAGTGTGTGGGCAAGGGTCTCAGTGTGTGGGGAAGGTGATTCAGTGTGTGGGGAAGGGTTTCAGTGTGTGGGGAAGGAGTGTCAGTGTGTGGTGAAGGGGTTTCAGTGTGTGAGGAATGTGTTTCAGTGTGTGGGGATGTGTTTCAGTGCGTGGGGATGTTTTTCAGTGTGTGGGGTTGTGCTTCAGTGTGTGGGGAAGGGTTTCAGTGTATGGGGAAGGTGTTTCAGTGTGTGGGGATGGGTTTCAGTGTGTGGGGAAGTTGTTTCAGTGTGTAGGGAAGGGGTTTCAGTGTGTGGGGAAGGGGTTTCAGTGTGTCGGGATGCGTTTCAGTGTGTCAGGTAAGGTTTCAGTGTGTGGGGAATGTGTTTCAGTATGTGCGGATGGGTTTCAGAGTGTGGGGATGGGTTTCAGTGTGAAGGGATGGTTTTCAGTGTGAGCGGAAGGGGTTTCAGTGTGTGGGGAATGTGTTTCAGTGTGTGGGGATGGGTTTCAGTCTGTGGGGAAGGAGTTTCAGAGTGTGGGGTAGGGGTTTCAGTGTGTGGGGAAGTGTTTCAGTGTGTGGCGAAGGGATTTCAGTGTGTGGGGAAGGGTTTCAGTGTGTGGGGAAGGTGTTTCAGTGTGTGGGGAAGGGGTTTCAGTGTGTGCAGAAGGGGTTTCAGTGTGTGGGGATGTGTTTCAGTGTGTGGGGAAGGGATTTCAGTGTGTGCGATGGGTTTCAGTGTGTGCGGAAGGGGATTCAGTGTGTGGGGAAGGTGTTTCTGTGTGCGGGGATGGGTTTCAGTATGTTCGGAAGGGGTTTCAGTGCGTGGGGAAGGTATTTCAGACTGTGGGAAGGGTTTCAGTGTGGGGGGAAGTGTTTTCAGTGTGTGGGGAAGGGGTTTCAGTGTGTGGGGAAGGAGTTTCAGTGTGTGGGGAAGTGTTTCAGTGTGTGAGGAAGGTATTTCAGTGTGTGGGGAAGGGGTTTCAGTGTGTGGGGAAGGGGTTTCAGTATGTGGGGAAGGGTTTCAGTGTGTGGGGAAGGGGTTTCAGTGTGTGTGGAAGGTTTTCAGTGTGTGGGGAAGGAGTTTCAGTGTGTTCGGAAGGTGTTTCAGTGTGTGGGGAAGGGGTCTCAGAGTGTGGGGAAGGGTTTCAGTGTGTGGGGATGGGATTTCAGTGTGTGGGGAAGGTGTTTCAGAGTGTGGTGAAGGTTTTTCAGTGTGTGCGAAAGGTGTCTCAGTGTGTGGGGAAGATGTTTCAGAGTGTGGTGAAGGTTTTTCAGTGTGTGGGGATGTGTTTCAGTGTGTGGGGAAGGGTCTCAGCGTGTGGGGAAGGTGATTCAGTGTGTGGGGAAGGGTTTCAGCGTGTGGGGAATGAGTTTCAGTGTGTGGTGAAGGGGTTTCAGTGTGTGGGGAAGGTGTTTCAGTGTCTGGGGATGCGTTTCAGTGCGTGGGGATGTGCTTCAGTGTGTGGGGATGAGCTTCAGTGTGTGGGGAATGGTTTCAGTGTGTGGGGAAGGTGTTTCAGTGAATGGGGATGAGTTTCAGTGTGTGGGGAAGTAGTTTCAGTGTGTGGGGAAGGGGCTGCATTGTGTGGGGAAGGTGTTTCAGTGTGTGGGGATGCGTTTCAGTGTGTATGGATGAGTTTCAGTGTGTGGGGAAAGGTTTCAGTGTGTGGGGAAGGTGTTTCAGTATGTGGGGATGGGTTTCAGTGTGTGGCGATGGGTTTCAGTGTGAGGGGATGGTTTTCAGTGTGAGCGGAAGGGGTTTCAGTGTGTGGGGAAGGTGTTTCAGTGTGTGGGGATGGGTTTCAGTGTGTGGGGAAGGAGTTTCAGTGTGTGGGGAAGGTGTTTCAGTGTGTGGGGAATTGTTACAGTGTGTGGGGAAGGGATTTCAGTGTGTGGGGAAGGGTTTCAGTATGTGGGGAAGGTGTTCCAGTGTGTGGGGAACTGGTTTCAGTGTGTGGGGAAGGGGTTTCAGTGTGTGGGGAAGGTGTTTCAGTGTGTGGGGAAGGGGTCTCAGTGTGTGGGGAAGTGTTTCAGTATGTGGGGATGGGATTTCCGTGTGTGGGGAAGGTGGTTCAGTGTGTGGGGAAGGTGTTTCAGTGTGTGGGGAAGGGATCTCAGTGTGTGGGGAATGTGTTTCAGTGCGTGGGGATGTGCTTCAGAGTGTGGGGATGTGTTTCAGTGTGTGGGGAAGGGTCTCAGTGTGTGGGGAAGGTGTTTTAGTGTGTGGGGAAGGGTTTCAGTGTGTGAGGAAGGTGTTTCAGTGTGTGCTGAAGGAGGTTCAGTGTGTGGGGAAGGAGTTTCAGTGTGTTCGGAAGGTGTTTCAGTGTGTGGTGCAGGGGTCTCAGAGTGTGGGGTAGGGTTTCAGTGTGTGGGGATGGGATTTCAGTGTGTGGGGAAGGTGTTTCAGAGTGTGGTGAAGGTTTTTCAGTGTGTGCGAAAGGTGTCTCAGTGTGTGGGGAAGGTGTTTCAGAGAGTGGTGAAGGTTTTCCATTGTGTGGGGATGTGTTTCAGTGTGTGGGAAAGGGTCTCAGCGTGTGGGGAAGGTGATTCAGTGTGTGGGGAAGGGTTTCAGTGTGTGGGGAATGAGTTTCAGTGTGTGGTGAAGGGGTTTCAGTGTATGGGGAAGGTGTTTCAGTGTCTGGGGATGCGTTTCAGTGCGTGGGGATGTGCTTCAGTGTGTGGGGATGAGCTTCAGAGTGTGGGGAAGTGTTTCAGTGTGTGGGGAAGGTGTTTCAGTGTGTGGGGAAGGGGTTGCATTGTGTGGGGAAGGTGTTTCAGTGTGCGGGGATGTGTTTCAGTGTGTGGGGATGAGTTTCAGTGTGTGGGGAAATGTTTCAGTCTGTGGGGAAGGTGTTTCAGTATGTGGGGATGGGTTTCAGTGTGTGGCGATGGGTTTCAGTGTGAGCGGAAGGGGTTTCAGTGTGTGCGGAATGTGTCTCAGTGTGTGGGGAAGGTGTTTCAGTGCGTGGAGATGTGCTTCTGTGTGTGTGGATGTGTATCAGTGTGTGGGGAAGGGTCTCAGTGTGTGGGGAAGGTGATTCAGTGTGTGGGGAAGGGTTTCAGTGTGTGGGGAAGGGGTTTCAGTGTGTGGTGAAGGGGTTTCAGTGTGTGGGGAATGAGTTTCAGTGTGTGGTGAAGGGGTTTCAGAGTATGGGGAAGGTGTTTCAGTGTCTGGGGATGCGTTTCAGTGCGTGGGGATGTGCTTCAGTGTGTGGGGATGAGCTTCAGAGTGTGGGGAAGTGTTTCAGTGTGTGGGGAAGGTGTTTCAGTATGTGGGGATGGGTTTCAGTGTGTGGCGATGGGTTTCAGTGTGAGGGGATGGTTTTCAGTGTGAGCGGAAGGGGTTTCAGTGTGTGGGGAAGGTGTCTCAGTGTGTGGGGATGGGTTTCAATCTGTGGGGAAGGAGTTTCAGTGTGTGGGGAAGGTGTTTCAGTGTGTGGGGAAGGGCTACAGTGTGTGGGGAAGGGATTTCAGTGTGTGGGGAAGGGTTTCAGTATGTGGGGAAGGTGTTTCAGTATGTGGGGATGGGATTTCCGTGTGTGGGGAAGGTGTTTCAGTGTGTGGTGAAGGTGTTTCAGTGTGTGCGGAATGTGTCTCAGTGTGTGGGGAAGGTGTTTCAGTGCGTGGAGATGTGCTTCTGTGTGTGTGGATGTGTATCAGTGTGTGGGGAAGGGTCTCAGTGTGTGGGGAAGGTGATTCAGTGTGTGGGGAAGGGTTTCAGTGTGTGGGGAAGGGGTTTCAGTGTGTGGTGAAGGGGTTTCAGTGTGTGGGGAATGAGTTTCAGTGTGTGGTGAAGGGGTTTCAGAGTATGGGGAAGGTGTTTCAGTGTCTGGGGATGCGTTTCAGTGCGTGGGGATGTGCTTCAGTGTGTGGGGATGAGCTTCAGAGTGTGGGGAAGTGTTTCAGTGTGTGGGGAAGGTGTTTCAGTGTATCGGGATGGGTTTCAGTGTGTGGGGAAGTTGTTTCAGTGTGTGGGGAAGGGGTTGCATTGTGTGGGGAAGGTGTTTCAGTGTGCGGGGATGTGTTTCAGTGTGTGGGGATGAGTTTCAGTGTGTGGGGAAATGTTTCAGTCTGTGGGGAAGGTGTTTCAGTATGTGGGGATGGGTTTCAGTGTGTGGCGATGGGTTTCAGTGTGAGGGGATGGTTTTCAGTGTGAGCGGAAGGGGTTTCAGTGTGTGGGGAAGGTGTCTCAGTGTGTGGGGATGGGTTTCAATCTGTGGGGAAGGAGTTTCAGTGTGTGGGGAAGGTGTTTCAGTGTGAGGGGAAGGGTTACAGTGTGTGGGAAAGGGATTTCAGTGTGTGGGGAAGGGTTTCAGTATGTGGGGAAGGTGTTTCAGTATGTGGGGATGGGATTTCCGTGTGTGGGGAAGGTGTTTCAGTGTGTGGTGAAGGTGTTTCAGTGTGTGCGGAATGTGTCTCAGTGTGTGGGGAAGGTGTTTCAGTGCGTGGAGATGTGCTTCTGTGTGTGTGGATGTGTATCAGTGTGTGGGGAAGGGTCTCAGTGTGTGGGGAAGGTTATTCAGTGTGTGGGGAAGGGTTTCAGTGTGTGGGGAAGGGGTTTCAGTGTCTGGTGAAGGGGTTTCAGTGTGTGAGGAATGTGTTTCAGTGTGTGGGGATGTGTTTCAGTGCGTGGGGATGTTTTTCAGTGTGTGGGGTTGTGCTTCAGTGTGTGGGGATGAGCTTCAGTGTGTGGGGAATGGTTTCAGTGTGTGGGGAAGGTGTTTCAGTGAATGGGGATGAGTTTCAGTGTGTGGGGAAGTAGTTTCAGTGTGTGGGGAAGGGGCTGCATTGTGTGGGGAAGGTGTTTCAGTGTGTGGGGATGCGTTTCAGTGTGTATGGATGAGTTTCAGTGTGTGGGGAAAGGTTTCAGTGTGTGGGGAAGGTGTTTCAGTATGTGGGGATGGGTTTCAGTGTGTGGCGATGGGTTTCAGTGTGAGGGGATGGTTTTCAGTGTGAGCGGAAGGGGTTTCAGTGTGTGGGGAAGGTGTTTCAGTGTGTGGGGATGGGTTTCAGTGTGTGGGGAAGGAGTTTCAGTGTGTGGGGAAGGTGTTTCAGTGTGTGGGGAATTGTTACAGTGTGTGGGGAAGGGATTTCAGTGTGTGGGGAAGGGTTTCAGTATGTGGGGAAGGTGTTCCAGTGTGTGGGGAACTGGTTTCAGTGTGTGGGGAAGGGGTTTCAGTGTGTGGGGAAGGTGTTTCAGTGTGTGGGGAAGGGGTCTCAGTGTGTGGGGAAGTGTTTCAGTATGTGGGGATGGGATTTCCGTGTGTGGGGAAGGTGGTTCAGTGTGTGGGGAAGGTGTTTCAGTGTGTGGGGAAGGGATCTCAGTGTGTGGGGAATGTGTTTCAGTGCGTGGGGATGTGCTTCAGAGTGTGGGGATGTGTTTCAGTGTGTGGGGAAGGGTCTCAGTGTGTGGGGAAGGTGTTTTAGTGTGTGGGGAAGGGTTTCAGTGTGTGAGGAAGGTGTTTCAGTGTGTGCTGAAGGAGGTTCAGTGTGTGGGGAAGGAGTTTCAGTGTGTTCGGAAGGTGTTTCAGTGTGTGGTGCAGGGGTCTCAGAGTGTGGGGTAGGGTTTCAGTGTGTGGGGATGGGATTTCAGTGTGTGGGGAAGGTGTTTCAGAGTGTGGTGAAGGTTTTTCAGTGTGTGCGAAAGGTGTCTCAGTGTGTGGGGAAGGTGTTTCAGAGAGTGGTGAAGGTTTTCCATTGTGTGGGGATGTGTTTCAGTGTGTGGGAAAGGGTCTCAGCGTGTGGGGAAGGTGATTCAGTGTGTGGGGAAGGGTTTCAGTGTGTGGGGAATGAGTTTCAGTGTGTGGTGAAGGGGTTTCAGTGTATGGGGAAGGTGTTTCAGTGTCTGGGGATGCGTTTCAGTGCGTGGGGATGTGCTTCAGTGTGTGGGGATGAGCTTCAGAGTGTGGGGAAGTGTTTCAGTGTGTGGGGAAGGTGTTTCAGTGTGTGGGGAAGGGGTTGCATTGTGTGGGGAAGGTGTTTCAGTGTGCGGGGATGTGTTTCAGTGTGTGGGGATGAGTTTCAGTGTGTGGGGAAATGTTTCAGTCTGTGGGGAAGGTGTTTCAGTATGTGGGGATGGGTTTCAGTGTGTGGCGATGGGTTTCAGTGTGAGCGGAAGGGGTTTCAGTGTGTGCGGAATGTGTCTCAGTGTGTGGGGAAGGTGTTTCAGTGCGTGGAGATGTGCTTCTGTGTGTGTGGATGTGTATCAGTGTGTGGGGAAGGGTCTCAGTGTGTGGGGAAGGTGATTCAGTGTGTGGGGAAGGGTTTCAGTGTGTGGGGAAGGGGTTTCAGTGTGTGGTGAAGGGGTTTCAGTGTGTGGGGAATGAGTTTCAGTGTGTGGTGAAGGGGTTTCAGAGTATGGGGAAGGTGTTTCAGTGTCTGGGGATGCGTTTCAGTGCGTGGGGATGTGCTTCAGTGTGTGGGGATGAGCTTCAGAGTGTGGGGAAGTGTTTCAGTGTGTGGGGAAGGTGTTTCAGTATGTGGGGATGGGTTTCAGTGTGTGGCGATGGGTTTCAGTGTGAGGGGATGGTTTTCAGTGTGAGCGGAAGGGGTTTCAGTGTGTGGGGAAGGTGTCTCAGTGTGTGGGGATGGGTTTCAATCTGTGGGGAAGGAGTTTCAGTGTGTGGGGAAGGTGTTTCAGTGTGTGGGGAAGGGCTACAGTGTGTGGGGAAGGGATTTCAGTGTGTGGGGAAGGGTTTCAGTATGTGGGGAAGGTGTTTCAGTATGTGGGGATGGGATTTCCGTGTGTGGGGAAGGTGTTTCAGTGTGTGGTGAAGGTGTTTCAGTGTGTGCGGAATGTGTCTCAGTGTGTGGGGAAGGTGTTTCAGTGCGTGGAGATGTGCTTCTGTGTGTGTGGATGTGTATCAGTGTGTGGGGAAGGGTCTCAGTGTGTGGGGAAGGTGATTCAGTGTGTGGGGAAGGGTTTCAGTGTGTGGGGAAGGGGTTTCAGTGTGTGGTGAAGGGGTTTCAGTGTGTGGGGAATGAGTTTCAGTGTGTGGTGAAGGGGTTTCAGAGTATGGGGAAGGTGTTTCAGTGTCTGGGGATGCGTTTCAGTGCGTGGGGATGTGCTTCAGTGTGTGGGGATGAGCTTCAGAGTGTGGGGAAGTGTTTCAGTGTGTGGGGAAGGTGTTTCAGTGTATCGGGATGGGTTTCAGTGTGTGGGGAAGTTGTTTCAGTGTGTGGGGAAGGGGTTGCATTGTGTGGGGAAGGTGTTTCAGTGTGCGGGGATGTGTTTCAGTGTGTGGGGATGAGTTTCAGTGTGTGGGGAAATGTTTCAGTCTGTGGGGAAGGTGTTTCAGTATGTGGGGATGGGTTTCAGTGTGTGGCGATGGGTTTCAGTGTGAGGGGATGGTTTTCAGTGTGAGCGGAAGGGGTTTCAGTGTGTGGGGAAGGTGTCTCAGTGTGTGGGGATGGGTTTCAATCTGTGGGGAAGGAGTTTCAGTGTGTGGGGAAGGTGTTTCAGTGTGTGGGGAAGGGTTACAGTGTGTGGGAAAGGGATTTCAGTGTGTGGGGAAGGGTTTCAGTATGTGGGGAAGGTGTTTCAGTATGTGGGGATGGGATTTCCGTGTGTGGGGAAGGTGTTTCAGTGTGTGGTGAAGGTGTTTCAGTGTGTGCGGAATGTGTCTCAGTGTGTGGGGAAGGTGTTTCAGTGCGTGGAGATGTGCTTCTGTGTGTGTGGATGTGTATCAGTGTGTGGGGAAGGGTCTCAGTGTGTGGGGAAGGTTATTCAGTGTGTGGGGAAGGGTTTCAGTGTGTGGGGAAGGGGTTTCAGTGTCTGGTGAAGGGGTTTCAGTGTGTGAGGAATGTGTTTCAGTGTGTGGGGATGTGTCTCAGTGCGTGGGGATGTTTTTTAGTGTGTGGGGTTGTGCTTCAGTGTGTGGGGAAGGGTTTCAGTGTATGGGGAAGGTGTTTCAGTGTGTGGGGATGGGTTTCAGTGTGTGGGGAAGTTGTTTCAGTGTGTGGGGAAGGGCTTTCAGTGTGTGGGGAAGTTGTTTCAGTGTGTGGGGATGCGTTTCAGTGTGTCGGGTAAGGTTTCAGTGTGTGGGGAATGTGTTTCAGTATGTGGGGATGGGTTTCAGAGTGTGGGGATGGGTTTCAGTGTGAAGGAATGGTTTTCAGTGTGAGCAGAAGGGGTTTCAGTGTGTGGGGAATGTGTTTCAGTGTGTGGGGATGGGTTTCAGTCTGTGGGGAAGGAGTTTCAGTGTGCGGGGAAGGGGTTTCAGTGTGTGGTGAAGTGTTTCAGTGTGTGGGGAAGGTGTTTCAGTGTGTGAGGAAGGGGTTTCAGTGTGTGGGGAAGGTGTTTCAGTGTGAGGGGAAGGTGTTTCAGTGTGTGGGGAAGGTGTTTCAGTGTGTGGGGAAGGGGTCTCAGTGTGTGGGGAATGTGTTTCAGTGCGTGGGGATGTGCTTCAGTGTGTGGGGATGTCTTTCAGTGTGTGGGGAAGGGTCTCAGTGTGTGGGGAAGGTGTTTCAGTGTGTGGGGAAGGGTTTCAGTGTGTGGGGAAGGAGTTTCAGTGTGTGGGGAAGGTGTCTCAGTGTGTGGGGATGGGTTTCAATCTGTGGGGAAGGAGTTTTAGTGTGTGGGGAAGGTGTTTCAGTGTGTGGGGAAGGGTTACAGTGTGTGGGGAAGGTGTTTCAGTGTGAGGGGAAGGTGTTTCAGTGTGTGGGGAAGGTGTTTCAGTGTGCGGGGATGTGTTTCAGTGTGTGGGGATGAGTTTCAGTGTGTGGGGAAATGTTTCAGTCTGTGGGGAAGGTGTTTCAGTATGTGGGGATGGGTTTCAGTGTGTGGCGATGGGTTTCAGTGTGAGGGGATGGTTTTCAGTGTGAGCGGAAGGGGTTTCAGTGTGTGGGGAAGGTGTCTCAGTGTGTGGGGATGGGTTTCAATCTGTGGGGAAGGAGTTTCAGTGTGTGGGGAAGGTGTTTCAGTGTGTGGGGAAGGGTTACAGTGTGTGGGAAAGGGATTTCAGTGTGTGGGGAAGGGTTTCAGTATGTGGGGAAGGTGTTTCAGTATGTGGGGATGGGATTTCCGTGTGTGGGGAAGGTGTTTCAGTGTGTGGTGAAGGTGTTTCAGTGTGTGCGGAATGTGTCTCAGTGTGTGGGGAAGGTGTTTCAGTGCGTGGAGATGTGCTTCTGTGTGTGTGGATGTGTATCAGTGTGTGGGGAAGGGTCTCAGTGTGTGGGGAAGGTTATTCAGTGTGTGGGGAAGGGTTTCAGTGTGTGGGGAAGGGGTTTCAGTGTCTGGTGAAGGGGTTTCAGTGTGTGAGGAATGTGTTTCAGTGTGTGGGGATGTGTCTCAGTGCGTGGGGATGTTTTTTAGTGTGTGGGGTTGTGCTTCAGTGTGTGGGGAAGGGTTTCAGTGTATGGGGAAGGTGTTTCAGTGTGTGGGGATGGGTTTCAGTGTGTGGGGAAGTTGTTTCAGTGTGTGGGGAAGGGCTTTCAGTGTGTGGGGAAGTTGTTTCAGTGTGTGGGGATGCGTTTCAGTGTGTCGGGTAAGGTTTCAGTGTGTGGGGAATGTGTTTCAGTATGTGGGGATGGGTTTCAGAGTGTGGGGATGGGTTTCAGTGTGAAGGAATGGTTTTCAGTGTGAGCAGAAGGGGTTTCAGTGTGTGGGGAATGTGTTTCAGTGTGTGGGGATGGGTTTCAGTCTGTGGGGAAGGAGTTTCAGTGTGCGGGGAAGGGGTTTCAGTGTGTGGTGAAGTGTTTCAGTGTGTGGGGAAGGTGTTTCAGTGTGTGAGGAAGGGGTTTCAGTGTGTGGGGAAGGTGTTTCAGTGTGAGGGGAAGGTGTTTCAGTGTGTGGGGAAGGTGTTTCAGTGTGTGGGGAAGGGGTCTCAGTGTGTGGGGAATGTGTTTCAGTGCGTGGGGATGTGCTTCAGTGTGTGGGGATGTCTTTCAGTGTGTGGGGAAGGGTCTCAGTGTGTGGGGAAGGTGTTTCAGTGTGTGGGGAAGGGTTTCAGTGTGTGGGGAAGGAGTTGCAGTGTGTGGTGAAGGTGTTACAGTGTGTGGGGAAGGTGGTTCATTGTGTGGGGATGTGTTTCAGTGTATGGGGCTGTGTTTCAGTGTGTGGGGAAGGGTTTCTGTGTGTGGGGAAGGTGTTTCAGTATGTGGGGATGTGTTTCAGCGTGTGGGGATGGGTTTCAGTGTGTGCGGAAGGGGTTTCAGTGTGTGCAGAAGGGGTTTCAGTGTGTGGGGATGTGTTTCAGTGTGTGGGGAAGGGATTTCAGTGTGTGCGATGGGTTTCAGTGTGTGCGGAAGGGGTTTCAGTGTGTGGGGAAGGTGTTTCTGTGTGCGGGGATGTGTTTCAGTGTGTTTGGAAGGGGTTTCAGTGCGTGGGGAAGGAATTTCAGTGTGTGGGAAGGGTTTCAGTGTGGGGGGAAGTGTTTTCAGTGTGTGGGGAAGGGGTTTCAGTGTGTGGGGAAGTATTTTCAGTGTGTGTGGATGGGTTTCAGTGTGTGAGGAAGGTATTTCAGTGTGTGGGGAAGGGGTTTCAGTGTGTGGGGAAGGGGTTTCAGTATGTGGGGAAGGGTTTCAGTGTGTGGGGAAGGGGTTTCAGTGTGTGTGGAAGGGTTTCAGTGTGTGGGGAAGGAGTTTCAGTGTGTTCGGAAGGTGTTTCAGTGTGTGGGGAAGGGGTCTCAGAGTGTGGGGAAGGGTTTCAGTGTGTGGGGATGGGATTTCAGTGTGTGGGGAACGTGTTTCAGAGTGTGGTGAAGGTTTTTCAGTGTGTGCGAAAGGTGTCTCAGTGTGTGGGGAAGGTGTTTCAGAGTGAGGTGAAGGTTTTTCAGTGTGTGGGGATGTGTTTCAGTGTGTGGGGAAGGGTCTCAGCGTGTGGGGAATGTGATTCAGTGTGTGGGGAAGGGTTTCAGTGTGTGGGGAATGAGTTTCAATGTGTGGTGAAGGGGTTTCAGTGTGTGGGGAAGGTGTTTCAGTGTCTGGGGATGCGTTTCAGTGCGTGGGGATGTGCTTCAGTGTGTGGGGATGAGCTTCAGTGTGTGGGGAAGGGTTTCAGTGTGTGGGGAAGGTGTTTCAGTGTATGGGGATGGGTTTCAGTGTGTGGGGAAGTTGTTTCAGTGTGTGGGGAAGGGGTTGCATTGTGTGGGGAAGGTGTTTCAGTGTGTGGGGAAGGTGTTTCAGTGTGTGGGGAAGGGTTACAATGTGTGGGGAATGTGCTTCAGTGCGTGGGGATGTGCTTCAGTGAGTGGGGATGTGTTGCAGTGTGTGGGGAAGGGTCTCAGTGTGTGGGGAAGGTGTTTCAGTGTGTGGGGAAGGGTTTCAGTGTGTGAGGAAGGTGTTTCAGTGTGTGCTGAAGGGGTTTCAGTGTGTGGGGACGGTGTTTCAGTGTGTGGTGAAGGTGTTTCAGTGTGTGCGGAATGTGTCTCAGTGTTTGGGGAAGGTGTTTCAGTGCGTGGAGATGTGCTTCTGTGTGTGTGGATTTGTATCAGTGTGTGGGGAAGGGTCTCAGTGTGTGGGGAAGGTGATTCAGTGTGTGGAGAAGGGTTTCAGTGTGTGGGGAATGAGTTTCAGTGTGTGTTGAAGGGGTTTCAGTGTGTGAGGAATGTGTTTCAGTGTGTGGGGATGTGTCTCAGTGCGTGGGGATGATTTTCAGTGTGTGGGGTTGTGCTTCAGTGGGTGGGGAAGGGTTTCAGTGTATGGGGAAGGTGTTTCAGTGTGTGGGGATGGGTTGCAGTGTGTGGGGAAGTTGTTTCAGTGTGTGGGGAAGGGCTTTCAGTGTGTGGGGAAGGGGTTTCAGTGTGTGGGGATGCGTTTCAGTGTGTCGGGTAAGGTTTCAGAGTGTGGGGAATGTGTTTCAGTATGTGGGGATGGGTTTCAGAGTGTGGGGATGGGTTGCAGTGTGAAGGGATGGTTTTCAGTGTGAGCGGAAGGGGTTTCAGTGTGTGGGGAATGTGTTTCAGTGTGTGGGGATGGGATTCAGTCTGTGGGGAAGGAGTTTCAGTGTGTGGGGAAGGGGTTTCAGTGTGTGGGGAAGGTGTTTCAGTGTGTGGGGAAGGGGTCTCAGAGTGTGGGGAAGGGTTTCAGTGTGTTGGGAAGGGTTTCAGTGTGTGGTGAAGGTGTTTCAGAGTGTGGAGAAGGTGTTTCAATGTGTGGGGAAGGTGTCTCAGTGTGTGGGGAAGGTGTTTCAGTGCGTGGACATGTGCTTCAGTGTATGGGGATGTGTTTCAGTGTGTGGGGAAGGGTCTCAGTGTGTGGGGAAGGTGATTCAGTGAGTGGGGAAGGGTTTAAGTGTGTGGGGAAGGAGTTTCAGTGTGTGGTGTAGGGGTTTCAGTGTTTGGGGAATGTGTTTCAGTGTGTGGGGATGTGTTTCAGTGCGTGGGGAAGGTGTTTCAGTGTGTGGGGATGGGTTTCAGTGTGCGGGGAAGTTGTTTCAGTGTGTGGGGAAGGGGTTTCAGTGTGTGGGGAAGGTGTTTCAGTGTGTGGGGATGTGTTTCAGTGTGTGGGGATGCGTTTCCGTGTGTGGGGAAAGGTTTCAGTGTGTGGGGAAGGTGTTTCAGCATGTGGGGATGGGTTTCAGTGTGTGGGGAAGGGTTTCAGTGTGAGGGGATGGTTTTCAGTGTGAGCGGAAGGGATTTCAGTGTGTGGGGAAGGTGTATCAGTGTGTGGGGAAGTGTTTCAGTGTAGGGGAAGGTGTTCCAGTGTGTGGGGAAGAGTTGCAGTGTGTGGGGAAGGTGTTTCAGTATGTGGGGATGGGTTTCAGTGTGTGGGGATGGGTTTCAGTGTGTGTGGAAGGGGTTTCAGTGTGTGCAGAAGGGGTTTCAGTGTGTGGGGATGTGTTTCAGTGTGTGGGGAAGGGATTTCAGTGAGTGGGAATGGGTTTCAGTGTGTGCGGAAGGGTTTTCAGTGTGTGGGGAAGGTGTTTCTGTGTGTGGGGATGGGTTTCAGTGTGTGGGGAAGATGTTTCAGTGCGTGGGGAAGGTATTTCAGAGTGTGGGAAGGGTTACAGTGTGGGGGGAAGTGTTTTCAGTGTGTGGGGAAAGGGTTTCAGTGTGTGCGGAAGGATTTTCAGTGTTTGGGGATGTGTTTCAGTGTGTGTGGAAGGTATTTCAGTGTGTGGGGAAGGGGTTTCAGTGTGTGGGGAAGGGGTTTCAGTGTGTGGGGAAGGGTTTCAGTGTTTCGGGAAGGGGTTTCAGTGTGTGGGGAAGGGTTTCCTTGTGTGGGGAAGGTGTTTCAGTGTGTGGGGAAGGGGTCTCAGAGTGTGGTGAAGGAGTTTCAGTGTGTGGGGAAGGTGTCTCAGTGTGTGGGGAAGGTGTTTCAGTGCGTGGAGATGTGCTTCAGTGTGTGGGGATGTGTTTCAGTGTGTGGGGAAGGGTCTCAGTGTGTGGGGAAGGTGATTCAGTGTGTGGGGAAGTGTTTAAGTGTGTGGGGAAGGAGTTTCAGTGTGTGGTGAAGGGGTTTCAGTGTGTGGGGAAGGTGTTTCAATGTGTGGGGATGTGTTTCAGTGCGTGGGGAAGGTGTTTGAGTGTGTGGGGATGGGTTTCAGTGTGTGGGGAAGTTGTTTCAGTGTGTGGGGAAGGGGTTTCAGTGTGTAGGGAAGGGCTTTCAGTGTGTGGGGAAGGGTTTCAGTGTGTGGGGAAGGGTTTCAGTGTGAGGGGATGGTTTTCAGTGTGAGGGGAAGGGGTTTCAGTGTGTGGGGAAGGTGTATCAGTGTGTGGGGAAGGGATTTCAGTGAGTGGGAATGGGTTTCAGTGTGTGCGGAAGGGTTTTCAGTGTGTGCGGAAGGGTTTTCAGTGTGTGGGGAAGATGTTTCAGTGCGTGGGGAAGGAATTTCAGAGTGTGGGAAGGGTTACAGTGTGGGGGGAAGTGTTTTCAGTGGGTGGGGAAGGGGTTTCAGTGTGTGGGGAAGGAGTTTCAGTATTTGGGGATGTGTTTCAGTGTGTGAGGAAGGTATTTCAGTGTGTGGGGAAGGGGTTTCAGTGTGTAGGGAAGGGGTTTCAGTGTGTGGGGAAGGGTTTCAGTGTGTCGGGAAGGGGTTTCAGTGTATGGGGAAGGGTTTCAGTGTGTGGAGAAGGTATTTCAGTGTGTGGGGAAGGGGTCTCAGAGTGTCGGGAAGGGTTTCAGTGTGTGGGGATGGGATTTCAGTGTGTGGGGAAGGTGTTTCAGAGTGTGGTGAAGGTGTTTCAGTGTGTGGGGAAGGTGTCTCAGTGTGTGGGGAAGGTGTTTCAGTGCGTGGAGATGTGCTTCAGTGTGTGGGGATGTGTTTCAGTGTGTGAGGAAGGGTCTCAGTGTGTGGGGAAGGTGATTCAGTGTGTGGGGAAGGGTTTAAGTGTGTGGGGAAGGAGTTTCAGTGTGTGGTGAAGGGGTTTCAGTGTGTGGGGAAGGTGTTTCAGTGTGTGGGGATGTGTTTCAGTGCGTGGGGAAGGTGTTTCAGTGTGTGGGGATGGGTTTCAGTGTGATGGGAAGTTGTTTCAGTGTGTGGGGAAGGGGTTTCAGTGTGTGGGGAAGGGGTTTCAGTGTGTGGGGAAGGGTTTCAGTGTGTCGGGAAGGGTTTCAGTGTGTGGGGAAGGGTTTCAGTGTGTGGGGAAGGTGTTTCAGTGAGTGGGGAAGGGGTCTCAGAGTGTGGGGAAGGGTTTCAGTGTGTGGGGATGGGATTTCAGTGTGTGGGGAAGGTGTTTCAGAGTGTGGTGAAGGTGTTTCAGTGTGTGGGGAAGGTGTCTCAGTGTGTGGGGAAGGTGTTTCAGTGCGTGGAGATGTGCTTCAGTGTGTGGGGATGTGTTTCAGTGTGTGAGGAAGGGTTTCCTTGTGTGGGGAAGGTGTTTCAGTGTGTGGGGAAGGGGTCTCAGAGTGTGGGGAAGGGTTTCAGTCTGTGGGGATTGGATTTCAGTGGGTGGGGAAGGTGTTTCAGAGTGTGGTGAAGGAGTTTCAGTGTGTGGGGAAGGTGTCTCAGTGTGTGGGGAAGGTGTTTCAGTGCGTGGAGATGTGCTTCAGTGTGTGGGGATGTGTTTCAGTGTGTGGGGAAGGGTCTCAGTGTGTGGGGAAGGTGATTCAGTGTGTGGGGAAGTGTTTAAGTGTGTGGGGAAGGAGTTTCAGTGTGTGGTGAAGGGGTTTCAGTGTGTGGGGAAGGTGTTTCAATGTGTGGGGATGTGTTTCAGTGCGTGGGGAAGGTGTTTGAGTGTGTGGGGATGGGTTTCAGTGTGTGGGGAAGTTGTTTCAGTGTGTGGGGAAGGGGTTTCACTGTGTAGGGAAGGGCTTTCAGTGTGTGGGGAAGGGTTTCAGTGTGTGGGGAAGGGTTTCAGTGTGAGGGGATGGTTTTCAGTGTGAGGGGAAGGGGTTTCAGTGTGTGGGGAAGGTGTATCAGTGTGTGGGGAAGGGATTTCAGTGAGTGGGAATGGGTTTCAGTGTGTGCGGAAGGGTTTTCAGTGTGTGGGGAAGGAATTTCAGAGTGTGGGAAGGGTTACAGTGTGGGGGGAAGTGTTTTCAGTGGGTGGGGAAGGGGTTTCAGTGTGTGGGGAAGGAGTTTCAGTATTTGGGGATGTGTTTCAGTGTGTGAGGAAGGTATTTCAGTGTGTGGGGAAGGGGTTTCAGTGTGTAGGGAAGGGGTTTCAGTGTGTGGGGAAGGGTTTCAGTGTGTCGGGAAGGGGTTTCAGTGTATGGGGAAGGGTTTCAGTGTGTGGAGAAGGTGTTTCAGTGTGTGGGGAAGGGGTCTCAGAGTGTCGGGAAGGGTTTCAGTGTGTGGGGATGGGATTTCAGTGTGTGGGGAAGGTGTTTCAGAGTGTGGTGAAGGTGTTTCAGTGTGTGGGGAAGGTGTCTCAGTGTGTGGGGAAGGTGTTTCAGTGCGTGGAGATGTGCTTCAGTGTGTGGGGATGTGTTTCAGTGTGTGAGGAAGGGTCTCAGTGTGTGGGGAAGGTGATTCAGTGTGTGGGGAAGGGTTTAAGTGTGTGGGGAAGGAGTTTCAGTGTGTGGTGAAGGGGTTTCAGTGTGTGGGGAAGGTGTTTCAGTGTGTGGGGATGTGTTTCAGTGCGTGGGGAAGGTGTTTCAGTGTGTGGGGATGGGTTTCAGTGTGATGGCAAGTTGTTTCAGTGTGTGGGGAAGGGGTTTCAGTGTGTGGGGAAGGGGTTTCAGTGTGTGGGGAAGGGTTTCAGTGTGTCGGGAAGGGTTTCAGTGTGTGGGGAAGGGTTTCAGTGTGTGGGGATGTGTTTCAGTGCGTGGGGAAGGTGTTTCAGTGTGTGGGGATGGGTTTCAGTGTGATGGCAAGTTGTTTCAGTGTGTGGGGAAGGGGTTTCAGTGTGTGGGGAAGGGGTTTCAGTGTGTGGGGAAGGGTTTCAGTGTGTCGGGAAGGGTTTCAGTGTGTGGGGAAGGGTTTCAGTGTGTGGGGAAGGTGTTTCAGTGAGTGGGGAAGGGGTCTCAGAGTGTGGGGAAGGGTTTCAGTGTGTGGGGATGGGATTTCAGTGTGTGGGGAAGGTGTTTCAGTGTGTGGGGAAGGTGTCTCAGTGTGTGGGGAAGGTGTTTCAGTGCGTGGAGATGTGCTTCAGTGTGTGGGGATGTGTTTCAGTGTGTGAGGAAGGGTTTCAGTGTGTGGGGAAGGTGATTCAGTGTGTGGGGAAGGGTTTAAGTGTGTGGGGAAGGAGTTTCAGTGTGTGGTGAAGGGGTTTCAGTGTGTGGGGAAGGTGTTTCAGTGTGTGGGGATGTGTTTCAGTGCGTGGGGAAGGTGTTTCAGTGTGTGGGGAAGGGATTTCAGTGAGTGGGAATGGGTTTCAGTGTGTGCGGAAGGGTTTTCAGTGTGTGGGGAAGGTGTTTCTGTGTGTGGGGATGGGTTTCAGTGTGTGGGGAAGATGTTTCAGTGCGTGGGGAAGGAATTTCAGAGTGTGGGAAGGGTTACAGTGTGGGGGGAAGTGTTTTCAGTGTGTGGGGAAGGTGATTCAGTGTGTGGGGAAGGGTTTAAGTGTGTGGGGAAGGAGTTTCAGTGTGTGGTGAAGGGGTTTCAGTGTGTGGGGAAGGTGTTTCAGTGTGTGGGGATGTGTTTCAGTGCGTGGGGAAGGTGTTTCAGTGTGTGGGGATGGGTTTCAGTGTGATGGGAAGTTGTTTCAGTGTGTGGGGAAGGGGTTTCAGTGTGTGGGGAAGGGGTTTCTGTGTGTGGGGAAGGGTTTCAGTGTGTCGGGAAGGGGTTTCAGTGTGTGGGGAAGGGTTTCAGTGTGTGGGGAAGGTGTTTCAGTGTGTGGGGAAGGGGTCTCAGAGTGTGGGGAAGTGTTTCAGTGTGTGGGGATGGGATTTCAGTATGTGGGGAAGGTGTTTCAGAGTGTGGTGAAGGTGTTTCAGTGTGTGGGGAAGGTGTCTCAGTGTGTGGGGAAGGTGTTTCAGTGCGTGGAGATGTGCTTCAGTGTGTGGGGATGTGTTTCAGTGTGTGAGGAAGGGTCTCAGTGTGTGGGGAAGGTGATTCAGTGTGTGGGGAGGGTTTAAGTGTGTGGGGAAGGAGTTTCAGTGTGTGGTGAAGGTGTTTCAGTGTGTGGGGAAGGTGTTTCAGTGTGTGGGGATGTGATTCAGTGCGTGGGGAAGGTGTTTCAGTGTGTGGGGATGGGTTTCAGTGTGATGGGAAGTTGTTTCAGTGTGTGGGGAAGGGGTTTCAGTGTGTGGGGAAGGTGTTTCAGTGTGTGGGGATGTGTTTCAGTGTGTGGGGATGCGTTTCAGTGTGTGGGGAAAGGTTTCAGTGTGTGGGGAATGTGTTTCAGCATGTGGGGATGGGTTTCAGTGTGTGGGGAAGGGTTTCAGTGTGAGGGGATGGTTTTCAGTTTGAGCGGAAGGGGTTTCAGTGTGTGGTGAAGGTGTATCAGTGTGTGGGGAAGGGGTTTCAGTGAGTGGGAATGGGTTTCAGTGTGTGCGGAAGGATTTTCAGTGTGTGGGGAAGGTGTTTCTGTGTGTGGGGATGGGTTTCAGTGTGTGGGGAAGATGTTTCAGTGCTTGGGGAAGGAATTTCAGAGTGTGGGAAGCGTTACATTGTGGGGGGAAGTGTTTTCAGTGTGTGGGGAAGGGGTTTCAGTGTGTGCGGAAGGAGTTTCTGTATTTGGGGATGTGTTTCAGTGTGTGAGGAAGGTATTTCAGTGTGTGGGGAAGGGGTTTCAGTGTGTGGGGAAGGGGTTTCAGTGTGTGGGGAAGGGCTTCAGTGTGTGGTTTAGGGGTTTCAGTGTTTGGGGAAGGTGTTTCAGTGTGTGGGGATGTGTTTCAGTGCGTGGGGAAGGTGTTTCAGTGTGTCGGGAAGGGGTTTCAGTGTGTGGGGAAGGGCTTCAGTGTGTGGTGTAGGGGTTTCAGTGTTTGGGGAAGGTGTTTCAGTGTGTGGGGATGTGTTTCAGTGCGTGGGGAAGGTGTTTCAGTGTGTGGGGATTGGTTTCAGTGTGCGGGGAAGTTGTTTCAGTGTGTGGGGAAGGGGTTTCAGTGTGTGGGGAAGGTGTTTCAGTGTGTGGGGATGTGTTTCAGTGTGTGGGGATGCGTTTCCGTGTGTGGGGAAAGGTTTCAGTGTGTGGGGAAGGTGTTTCAGCATGTGGGGATGGGTTTCAGTGTGTGGGGAAGGGTTTCAGTGTGAGGGGATGGTTTTCAGTGTGAGCGGAAGGGGTTTCAGTGTGTGGGGAAGGTGTATCAGTGTGTGGGGAATTGTTTCAGTGTAGGGGAAGGTGTTCCAGTGTGTGGGGAAGAGTTACAGTGTGTAGGGAAGGTGTTTCAGTATTTGGGGATGGGTTTCAGTGTGTGAGGATGGGTTTCAGTGTGTGTGGAAGGGGTTTCAGTGTGTGCAGAAGGGGTTTCAGTGTGTGGGCATGTGTTTCAGTGTGTGGGGAAGGGATTTCAGTGAGTGGGAATGGGTTTCAGTGTGTGCGGAAGGGTTTTCAGTGTGTGGGGAAGGTGTTTCTGTGTGTGGGGATGGATTTCAGTGTGTGGGGAAGATGTTTCAGTGCGTGGGGAAGGAATTTCAGAGTGTGGGAAGGGTTACAATGTGGGGGGAAGTGTTTTCAGTGTGTGGGGAAGGGGTTTCAGTGTGTGGGGAAGGAGTTTCAGTGTTTGGGGATGTGTTTCAGTGTGTGAGGAAGGTATTTCAGTGTGTGGGGAAGGGGTTTCAGTGTGTGGGGAAGGGGTTTCAGTGTGTGGGGAATGGGTTTCAGTGTGTCGGGAAGGGGTTTCAGTGTGTGGGGAAGGGCTTCAGAGTGTGGGGAAGGTGTTTCAGTGTGTGGGGAAGGGGTCTCAGAGTGTGGGGAAGGGTTTCAGTCTGTGGGGGTGGGATTTCAGTGTGTGGGGAAGGTGTTTCAGAGTGTAGTGAAGGAGTTTCAGTGTGTGGGGAAGGTGTCTCAGTGTGTGGGGAAGGTGTTTCAGTGCGTGGAGATGTGCTTCAGTGTGTGGGGATGTGTTTCAGTGTGTGGGGAGGGATCTCAGTGTGTGGGGAAGGTGATTCAGTGTGTGGGGAAGGGTTTAAGTGTGTGGGGAAGGAGTTTCAGTGTGTGGTGAAGGGGTTTCAGTGTGTGGGGAAGGTATTTCATTGTGTGGGGATGTGTTTCAGTGCGTGGGGAAGGTGTTTCAGTGTGTGGGGATGGGTTTCAGTGTGTGGGGAAGTTGTTTCAGTGTGTGGGGAAGGGGTTTCAGTGTGTGGGGAAGGTGTTCCAGTGTGTGGGGATGTGTTTCAGTGTGTGGGGATGCGTTTCAGTGTGTGGGGAAAGGTTTCAGTGTGTGGGGAAGGTGTTTCAGCATGTGGGGATGGGTTTCTGTGTGTGGGGAAGGGTTTCAGTGTGAGGGGATGGTTTTCAGTGTGAGCGGAAGGGGTTTCAGTGTGTGGGGAAGGTGTATCAGTGTGTGGGGAAGGGATTTCAGTGAGTGGGAATGGGTTTCAGTGTGTGCGGAAGTGTTTTCAGTGTGTGGGGAAGGTGTTTCTGTGTGTGGGGATGGGTTTCAGTGTGTGGGGAAGATGTTTCAGTGCGTGGGGAAGGAGTTTCAGTGTGTGGGAAGGGTTACAGTGTGGGGGGAAGTGTTTACAGTGTGTGGGGAAGGTGTTTCAGTGTGTGGGGATGTGTTTCAGTGCGTGGGGAATGTGTTTCAGTGTGTGGGGATGGGTTTCAGTGTGTGGGGAAGTTGTTTCAGTGTGTGGGGAAGGGGTTTCAGTGTGTGGGGAAGGTGTTTCAGTGTGTGGGGATGTGTTTCAGTGTGTGGGGATGCGTTTCAGTGTGTGGGGAAAGGTTTCAGTGTGTGGGGAAGGTGTTTCAGCATGTGGGGATGGGTTTCAGTGTGTGGGGAAGGGTTTCAGTGTGAGTGGATGGTTTTCAGTGTGAGCGGAAGGGGTTTCAGTGTGTGGGGAAGGTGTATCAGTGTGTGGGGAAGGGATTTCAGTGAGTGGGAATGGGTTTCAGTGTGTGCGGATGGGTTTTCAGTGTGTGGGGAAGGTGTTTCTGTGTGTGGGGATGGGTTTCAGTGTGTGGGGAAGATGTTTCAGTGCGTGGGGAAGGAATTTCAGAGTGTGGGAAGGGTTACAGTGTGGGGGGAAGTATTTCAGTGTGTGGGGAAGGGGTTTCAGTGTGTGTGGAAGGAGTATCAGTATTTGGGGATGTGTTTCAGTGTGTGAGGAAGGTATTTCAGTGTGTGGGGAAGGGGTTTCAGTGAGTGGGGAAGGGGTTTCAGTGTGTGGGGAAGGGTTTCAGTGAGTCGGGGAGGGGTTTCAGTGTGTGGGGACGGGTTTCAGTGTGTGGGGAAGGTGTTTCAGTGTGTGGGGAAGGGGTCTCAGAGTGTGGGGAAGGGTTTCAGTGTGTGGGGATGGGATTTCAGTGTGCGGGGAAGGTGTTTCAGAGGGTGGTGAAGGTGTTTCAGTGTGTGGGGAAGGTGTCTCAGTGTGTGGGGAAGGTGTTTCAGTGCGTGGAGATGTGCTTCAGTGTGTGGGGATGTGTTTCAGTGTGTGAGGAAGGGTCTCAGTGTGTGGGGAAGGTGATTCAGTGTGTGGGGAAGTGTTTAAGTGTGTGGGGAAGTAGTTTCAGTGTGTGGTGAAGGGGTTTCAGTGTGTGGGGAAGGTGTTTCAGTGTGTGGGGATGTGTTTCAGTGCGTGGGGATGGTGTTTGAGTGTGTGGGGATGGGTTTCAGTGTGTGGGGAAAGGTTTCAGTGTGTGGGGAAGGTGTTTCAGCATGTGGGGATGGGTTTCACTGTGTGGGGAAGGGTTTCAGTGTGAGCGGATG
This sequence comes from Heterodontus francisci, assembly GCF_036365525.1. Taxonomy (NCBI): domain Eukaryota; kingdom Metazoa; phylum Chordata; class Chondrichthyes; order Heterodontiformes; family Heterodontidae; genus Heterodontus; species Heterodontus francisci. The sequence goes on along the minus strand of NC_090394.1, from coordinate 4,911,111 downwards.
GTTTTGAGTGTGAGCGGAAGGGGTTTCAGTGTGTGGGGAAGGTGTATCAGTGTGTGGGGAAGGGTTTCAGTGTAGGGGAAGGTGTTTCAGTGTGTGGGGAAGGGGTTTCAGTGGTGGGGAAAGTGTTTCAGTGTGAGGGGAAGATGTTTCAGTGTGTGGGGAAGGTGTTTCAGTGTGTGGGGATGGGGTCTCAGAGTGTGGGGAAGGGTTTCAGTGTGTGGGGATGGGATTTCCGTGTGTGGGGAAGGAGTTTCAGTGTGTGGGGAAGGTGCTTCAGTATGTGGGGAAGCGGTCTCAGTGTGTGGGGAATGTGTTGCAGTGCGTGGGGATGTGCTTCAGTGTGTGGGGATGTGTTTCAGTGTGTGGGGAAGGGTCTCAGTGTGTGGGGAAGTTGTTTCAGTTAGTGGGGAAGGGTTTCAGTGTGTGCGGAAGTGGTTTCAGTGTGTGGTGAAGGTCTTTCAGTGTGTGGGGATGTGTTTTAGTGTGTAGGGAAGGGTTTCAATGTGTGGAGAAGGTGTTCCACTGTGTGGGGAAGAGTTTCAGTGTGTGGGGAAGGTGTTTCAGTATGTGGGGATGGGTTTCAGTGTGTGGGGATGAGTTTAAGTGTTTGCGGAAGGGGTTTCAGTGTGTGCAGAAGGGGTTTCAGTGTGTGGGGATGTGTTTCATTGTGTGGGGAAGGGATTTCAGTGAGTGGGAATGGGTTTCAGTGTGTGCGGAAGTGTTTTCATTGTGTGGGGAAGGTGTTTCTGTGTGTGGGGATGGGTTTCAGTGTGTGGGGAAGATGTTTAAGTGCGTGGGGAAGGAATTTCAGAGTGTGGGAAGGGTTACAGTGTGGGGCAAAGTGTTTTCAGTGTGTGGGGAAGGGGTTTCAGTGTGTGGGGAAGGAGTTTCAGTATTTGGGGATGTGTTTCAGTGTGTGAGGAAGGTATTTCAGTGTGTGGGGAAGGGGTTTCAGAGTGTGGGGAAGGGGTTTCAGTGTGTGGGGAAGGTTTTCAGTGTGTCGGGAAGGGGATTCAGTGTGTGGGGAAGGGTTTCAGTGTGTGGGGAAGGTGTTTCAGTGTGTGGGGAAGGGGTCTCAGAGTGTGGGGAAGGGTTTCAGTGTGGGGATGGGATTTCAGAGTGTGGGTAAGGTGTTTCAGAGTGTGGTGTAGGTGTTTCAGTGTGTGGGGAGGGTGTCTCAGTGTGTGGGGAAGGTGTTTCAGTGCGTGGAGATGTGCTTCATTGTGTGGGGATGTGTTTCAGTGTGTGGGGAAGGGTCTCAGTGTGTGGGGAAGGTGATTCAGTGTGTGGGGAAGGGTTTAAGTGTGTGGGGAAGGAGTTTCAGTATGTGGTGAAGGGGTTTCAGTGCTTGGGGAAGGTGTTTCAGTGTGTGGGGATGTGTTTCAGTGCGTGGGGAAGGTGTTTCAGTGTGTGGGGATGGGTTTCAGTGTGTGGGGAAGTTGTTTCAGTGTGTGGGGAAGGGGTTTCAGTGTGTGGGGAACGTGTTTCAGTGTGTGGGGATGTGTTTCAGTGTGTGGGGATGCGTTGCAGTGTGTGGGGAAATGTTTCAGTGTGTGGGGAAGGTGTTTCAGCATGTGGGGTTGGGTTTCAGTGTGTGGGGAAGGGTTTCAGTGTGAGGGGATGGTTTTCAGTGTGAGCGGAAGGGGTTTCAGTGTGTGGGGAAGGTGTATCAGTGTGTGGGGAAGGGTTTCAGTGTAGAGAAAGGTGTTTCAGTGTGTGGGGAAGGGGTTTCAGTGGTGGGGAAGGTGTTTCAGTGTGAGGGGAAGGTGTTTCAGTGTGTGGGGAAGGTGTTTCAGTGTGTGGGGATAGGGACTTAGAGTTTGGGGAAGGGTTTCAGTGTGTGGGGATGGGATTTCCGTGTGTGGGGAAGGAGTTTCAGTGTGTGGGGAATGTGTTTCAGTGCGTGGGGATGTGCTTCAGTGTGTGGGGATGTGTTTCAGTGTGTGGGGAAGGGTCTCAGTGTGTGGGGAAGGTGTTTCAGTGCGTGGGGAAGGGTTTCAGTGTGTGCGGAAGGGGTTTCAGGGTGTGGTGAAGGGGTTTCAGTGTGTGGGGAAGGTGTTTCAGTGTGTGGGGATGTGTATTAGTGTGTGGGGAAGGGTTTCAATGTGTGGGGAAGGTGTTTCAGTATGTGGGGATGGGTTTCAGTGTGTCGGGATGGGTTTGAGTGTGTGCGGAAGGGGTTTCAGTTGGTGCAGAAAGGGTTTCAGTGTGTGGGGATGTGTTTCAGTGTGTGGGGAAGGGATTTCAGTGTGTGGGGATGGGTTTCAGTATGTGTGGAAGGGTTTTCAGTGTGTGGGGAAGGTGTTGCTGTGTGTGGGGATGTGTTTCAGTGTGTGAGGAAGGTATATCAGTGTGTGGGGAAGGGGTTTCAGTGTGTGGGGATGTGTTTTAGTGTGTGGGGAAGGGTTTCAATGTGTGGGGAAGCTGTTTCAGTATGTGGGGATGGGTTTCAGTGTGTGGGGATGGGTTTCAGTGTGTGCGGAAGGGGTTTCAGTTGGTGCAGAAAGGGTTTCAGTGTGTGGGGATGTGTTTCAGTATGTGGGGAAGGGATTTCAGTGTGTGGGGATGGGTTTCAGAATGTGTGGAAGGGGTTTCAGTGTGTGGGGAAGGTGTTGCTGTGTGTGGGGAAGGAGTTCCTGTGTGTGGGGATGTGTTTCAGTGTGTGAGGAAGGTATGTCAGTGTGTGGGGAAGAGGTTTCAATGTGTTGGGATGGGGTGTCAGTGTGTGGGGAAGGGTTTCAGTGTGTGGGGAAGGGGTTTCAGTGTGTGGGGAAGGGTTTCAGTGTGTGGGGAAGGTGTTTCAGTGTGTGGGGAAGGGGTTTCAGTGTGTGGCGAAGGGGTTTCAGTGTGTGGGGAAGGTGTTTCAGTGTGTGGGGAAGGGGTCTCAGAGTGTGGGGAAGTGTTTCAGTGTGTTCGGATGGGATTTCAGTGTGTGAGGATGTGTTTCAGTGTGAGGGGCTGTGTTTCAGTGTGTGGGGAAGGGTTTCAGTGTGTGGGGAAGTTGTTTCAGTATGTGGGGATGTGTTTCAGTGTGTGGGGACGGGTTTCAGTGTGTGCGGAAGGGGTTGCAGTGTGTGGCGAGGGGTTTCAGTGCGTGGGGAAGGTGTTTCAGTGTGTGGGGATGGGTTTCAGTGTGTGGGGAAGTTGTTTCAGTGTGTGGGGAAGGGGTTTCAGTGTGTGGGGGAGGTGTTTCAGAGTGTGGGGAAGTGTTTCAGTGTGTGGGGATGCGTTTCCGTGTGTGGGGAAAGGTTTCAGTGTGTGGGGAAGGTGTTTCAGCATGTAGGGATGAGTTTCAGTGTGTGGGGAAGGGTTTCAGTGTGAGGGGATGGTTTTCAGTGTGAGCGGAAGGGGTTTCAGTGAGTGGGGACGGTGTATCAGTGTGTGGGGAAGGGTTTCAGTGTAGGGGAAGGTGTTTCAGTGTGTGGGGAAGGGTTTCAGTGTGTGGGGAAGGTGTTTCAGTATGTGGGGATGGGTTTCAGTGTGTGGGGATGGTGTTTCAGTGTGTGCGGAAGGGGTTTCAGTGTGTGCAGAAGGGGTTTCAGTGTGTGGGGATGTGTTTCAGTGTGTGGGGAAGGGGTTTCAGTGTGTGGGAATGGGTGTCAGTGAGTGGGGATGTGTTTCAGTGTGTGGGGAAGGTGTTTCTGTGTGTGGGGATGGGTTTCAGTGTGTGGGGAAGATGTTTCAGTGCGTGCGGAAGGAATTTCAGTGTGTGGGGATGGGTTTAAGTATGTGTGGAAGGGGTTTCAGTGTGTGGGGAAGGTGTTTCTGTGTGTGGGGAAGGAGTTCCTGTGTGTGGGGATGTGTTTCAGTGTGTGAGGAAGGTATTTCAGTGTGTGGGGAAGGGGTTTTAATGTGTGGGGATGGGGTTTCAGTGTGTGGGGAAGGGTTTCAGTGTGTGGGGAAGGGGTTTCAGTGTGTGGGGAAGGGTTTCAGTGTGTGGGGAAGGTTTTTCAGTGTGTGTGGAAGGGGTTTCAGTGTGTTGCGAAGGGGTTTCAGTGTGAGGGGAAGGTGTTTCTGTATGTGGGGATGGGTTTGAGTGTGTGGGGATGGGTTTCAGTGTGTGGGGATGGGTTACAGTGTGTGGGGATGTGGTTGCAGTGTGTGGGGTTGGGTCTCAGTGTGTGGGGATGATTTTCAGTGAGTGCGGAAGGGGTTTCAGTGTGCGGGGAAGGTGTTTCAGTGTGTGGGGAAGGTGTTTCAGTGTCTGTCAAAGGGGTTTCTGTGTGTGGGGAAGGTGTTTCAGTGTGTGGGGATGTGTTTTAGTGTGTGGGGAAGGGTTTCAATGTGTGGGGAAGGTGTTTCAGTATATGGGGATGGGTTTCAGTGTGTGGGGATGGGTTTCAGTATGTGCGGAAGGGGTTTCCGTTGGTGCAGAAAGGGTTTCAGTGTGTGGGGATGCGTTTCAGTGTGTGGGGAAGGGATTTCAGTGTGTGGGGATGGGTTTCAGTATGTGTGGAAGGGGTTTCAGTGTGTGGGGTAGGTGCTGCTGTGTGTGGGGAAGGAGTTCCTGTGTGTGGGGATGTGTTTCAGTGTGTGAGGAAGGTATATCAGTGTGTGGGGAAGGGGTTTCAGTGTGTGGGGATGTGTTTTAGTGCGTGGGGAAGGGTTTCAATGTGTGGGAAAGGTGTTTCAGTATGTGGGGATGGGTTTCAGTGTGTGGGGATGGGTTTCAGTGTGTGCGGAAGGGGTTTCAGTTGGTGCAGAAAGGGTTTCAGTGTGTGGGGATGTGTTTCAGTGAGTGGGGAAGGGATTTCAGTTTGTGGGGATGGGTTTCAGTATGTGTGGTAGGGGTTTCAGTGTGTGGGGAAGGTGTTGCTGTGTGTGGGGAAGGAGTTCCTGTGTGTGGGGATGTGTTTCAGTGTGTGAGGAAGGTATATCAGTGTGTGGGGAAGGGGTTTCAATGAGTGGGGATGGGGTGTCAGTTTGTGGGGAAGGGTTTCAGTGAGTGGGGAAGGGGTTTCAGTGTGTGCGGAAGGGTTTCAGTGTGTGGGGAAGGTGTTTCAGTGTGTGGGGAAGGGGTTTCAGTGTGTGGGGATGAGTTTCAGTGTGTGGGGAAGGTGTTTCAGTGCGTGGAGATGTGCTTCAGTGTGTGGGGAAGGGCTTCAGTGTGTGGGGAAGGAGTTTCAGTGTGTGGTGAAGGTGTTTCTGTGTGTGGGGAAGGTGTTTCAGTGTGCGGGGATGTGTTGCAGTGTGAGGGGCTGTGTTGCAGTGTGTGGGGAAGGGTTTCAGTGTGTGGGGAAGTTGTTTCAGTATGTGGGGAAGGGATTTCAGTGTGTGGGGAAGTGTTTCAGTATGTGTGGAAGGGGTTTCAGTGTGTGGGGAAGGTGTTGCTGTGTGTGGGGAAGGGGTTCCTGTGTGTGGGGATGTATTTCAGTGTGTGAGGAAGGTATATCAGTGTGTGGGGAAGGGTTTCAGTGTGTGGGGAAGGGGTTTCAGTGTGTGGGGAAGGGTTTCAGTGTGTGGGGAAGGTGTTTCAGTGTGTGGGGAAGGGGTTTCAGTGTGTGGCGAAGGGGTTTCAGTGTGTGGGGATGGGATTTCAGTCAGTGGGGAAGGTGCTTCAGAGTGTGGGGAAGGTGTTTCAGTGCGTGGAGATGTGCTTCAGTGTGTGGGGATGAGTTTCAGTGTGTGGGGAAGGTGTTTCAGTGCGTGGAGATGTGCTTCAGTGTGTGGGGAAGGGTTTCAGTGTTTGGGGAAGGAGTTTCAGTGTGTGGTGAAGGGGTTTCTGTGTGTGGGGAAGGTGTTTCAGTGTGTGGGGATGTGTTTCAGTGTGAGGGGCTGTGTTTCAGTGTGTGGGGAAGGATTTCAGTGTGTGGGGAAGTTGTTTCAGTATGTGGGGATGTGTTTCAGTGTGTGGGGACGGGTTTCAGTGTGTGTGGAAGGGGTTGCAGTGTGTGGCGAAGGTGTTTCTGTGTGTGGGGTTGTGTTTCAGTGGATGGGGAAGGGATTTCAGAGTGTGGGGATGGGTTTCAGTGTGAGCGGAAGGTGTTTCTGTGTGTGGGGATGTGTTTCAGTGCGTGGGGAAGTTGTTTCAGTGTGTGGGGATGGGTTTCAGTGTGTGGGGAAGTTGTTTCAGTGTGTGGGGAAGGAGTTTCAGTGTGTGGGGAAGGTGTTTCAGAGTGTGGGGATGTGTTTCAGTGTGTGGGGATGCGTTTCCGTGTGTGGGGAAAGGTTTCAGTGTGTGGGGAAGGTGTTTCAGCATGTGGGGATGGGTTTCAGTGTGTGGGGAAGGGTTTCAGTGTGAGGGGATGGTTTTCAGTGTGAGCGGAAGGGGTTACAGTGTGTGGGGAAGGTGTATCAGTGTGTGGGGAAGGGTTGCAGTGTAGGGGAAGGTGTTTCAGTGTGTGGGGAAGTGTTTCAGTGTGTGGGGAAGGTGTTTCAGTGTGTGGGGAAGGGGTTTCAGTGTGTGCAGAAGGGGTTTCAGTGTGTGGGGATGTGTTTCAGTGTGTGGGGAAGGGGTTTCAGTGTGTGGGAATGGGTTTCAGTGACTGGGGATGGGTTTCAGTGTGTGGGGAAGGTGTTTCTGTGTGTGGGGATGGGTTTCAGTGTGTGGGGAAGATGTTTCAGTGCGTGGGGAAGGAATTTCAGTGTGTGGGGATGGGTTTAAGTATGTGTGGAAGGTGTTTCAGTGTGTGGGGAAGGTGTTTCTGTGTGTGGGGAAGGAGTTCCTGTGTGTGGGGATGTGTTTCAGTGTGTGAGGAAGGTATATCAGTGTGTGGGGAAGGGGTTTCAATGTGTGGGGATGGGGTTTCAGTGTGTGGGGAAGGGTTTCAGTGTGTGGGGAAGGGGTTTCAGTGTGTGGGGAAGGGTTTCAGTGTGTGGGGAAGGTTTTTCAGTGTGTGGGGAAGGGCTTTCAGTGTGTGGCGAAGGGGTTTCAGTGTGAGGGGAAGGTGTTTCAGTGTGTGGGGAAGGTGTTTCAGTGTGTGGGGAAGGTGTCTCAGAGTGTGGGGATGGGTTTCAGTGTTTTGGGATGGGATTTCAGTGTGTGGGGAAGGTGCTTCAGAGTGTGGGGAAGGTGTTTCAGTGCGTGGAGATGTGCGTCAGTGTGTGGGGATGAGTTTCAGTGTGTGGGGAAGGTGTTTCAGTGCGTGGAGATGTGCTTCAGTGTGTGGGGAAGGGTTTCAGTGTGTGGGGAAGGAGTTTCAGTGTGTGGTGAAGGGGTTTCTGTGTGTGGGGAAGGTGTTTCAGTGAGTGGGGATGTGTTTCAGTCTGAGGGGCTGTGTTTCAGTGTGTGGGGAAGGGTTTCAGTGTGTGGGGATGTGTTTCACTTCGTGCGGAAGGGGTTTCAGTGTGTGGGGAAGGGGTTTCATTGTGTGGGGAAGGGTTTCACTGTGTGGGGAAGGTGTTTCAGTGTGTGGGGAAGGTGTTTCAGTTTGTGGGGAAGGGGTTTCAGTGTGTGGGGAAGCTGTTTCAGTGTGTGGGGAAGGTGTTTCAATGTGTGCGGAAGGGGTTTCAGTGTGTGAGGAAGGTGCATCGGTGTGTGGGGAATTTGTTTCAGTGGGTGGGGAAGTGGTATCAGTGTGTGGGGAAGGTGTTTCAGTGTGTGGTGAAGGTGTTTCAGTGTTTGGGGAAGGGGTCTCACTGTGTGGGGAAGGGGTCTCAGTGTGTGGGGAAGGGGTCTCAGTGTGTGGGGAAGGTGTTTCAGTGTGTGGGGAAGGGGTTTCAGTGTGTAGGGAAGGTGCTTCAGTGTGTGGGGTAGGTGTTTCTGTGTGTGGGGAAGGTGTTTCAGTGTGTGGGGAAGGTGTTTCAGTGTATGCGGAAGGGGTCTCAGAGTGTGGGGAAGGGTTTCAGTGTGTGGGGATGGGATTTCAGTGTGTGGAGATGGTGTTTCAGTGTGTGGGGAAGGTGTTTCAGTGTGTGGGGAAGGGGTCTCAGTGTGTGGGGAAGGAGTTTCAGTGCGTCGGGATGTGCTTCAGTATGTGCGGATGTGTTTCAGTGTGTGGGGAAGTGTTTCAGTGTGTGGGGAAGGTGTTTCAGTGTGTGGGGATGGGTTTCAGTGTGTGGGGAAGGTATTTCAGTGCGTGGGGAAGGGGTTTCAGTGTGTGGGGAAGGTGTTTCAGTGCGTGGGGATGTGTTTCAGTGTGTGGGGATGTGTTTCAGTGTGTGGGGATGGGTTTCAGTGTGTGGGGAAGGTGTTTCTGTATTTGGGGATGGGTTTGAGTGTGTGGGGATGGGTTTCAGTGTGTGGGGATGGGTTTCAGTGTGTGGGGATGTGGTTTCAGTGTGTGGGGTTGGGTCTCAGTGTGTGGGGGTGATTTTCAGTGTGTGCGGAAGGGGTTTCAGTGTGCGGGGAAGGTGTTTCAGTGTGTGGGGAAGGTGTTTCAGTGTCTGGCAAAGGGGTTTCTGTGTGTGGGGAAGGTGTTTCAGTGTGTGGGGAAGGTGTTTCAGTTTGTGGGGATGGATTTCAGTGTGTGGGGTTGGGTTTCAGTGCGTGGGGAAGGGGTTTCAGTGTGTGGGGAAGGTGTTTCAGTGCGTGGGGATGTGTTTCAGTGTGTGGGGATGTGTTTCAGTGTGTGGGGATGGGTTTCAGTGTGTGGGGAAGGTGTTTCTGTATTTGGGGATGGGTTTGAGTGTGTGGGGATGGGTTTCAGTGTGTGGGGATGGGTTTCAGTGTGTGGGGATGTGGTTTCAGTGTGTGGGGTTGGGTCTCAGTGTGTGGGGGTGATTTTCAGTGTGTGCGGAAGGGGTTTCAGTGTGCGGGGAAGGTGTTTCAGTGTGTGGGGAAGGTGTTTCAGTGTCTGGCAAAGGGGTTTCTGTGTGTGGGGAAGGTGTTTCAGTGTGTGGGGAAGGTGTTTCAGTTTGTGGGGATGGATTTCAGTGTGTGGGGTTGGGTTTCAGTGTGTGGGGATGGGTTTCAGTGTGTGCGGAAGGGGTTTCAGTGTGTGGCGAAGGTGTTTCTGTGTGTCAGGATGTGTTTCAGTGTGTGGGGAAGGGATTTCATTGTGTGGGGATGGGTTTCATTGTATGCGGAAGGGGATTTAGTGTGTGGGGAAGGTGTTTCTGTGTGTGGGGATGGATTTCAGTGTGTGGGGATGGGTTTCAGTGTGTGCAGAAGGGGTTTCTGTGTGTGGGGAAGGTGATTCAGTGAGGGGGGAAGGGGTTTCAGTGCCTGGGAAAGTGGTTTCAGTGTGTGGGGAAGGTGTTTCAGTGTGTGGGGAAGGGGTTTCAGTGTGTGGGGATGTGGTTTCAGTGTGTGGGGTGGGGTTTCAGTGTGTGGGGATGGGTTTCAGTGCGTGCGGAAGGGGTTTCAGTGTGTGGGGAAGATGTTTCAGTGTGTGGGGAAGGTGTTTCAGTGTGTGGCAAAGTGGTTTCTGTGTGTGGGGAAGGTGTTTCAGTGTGTGGGGAAGGTGTTTCAGTATGTGTGGATGGGTTTCAGTATGTTGAGATGGGTTTCAGTGTGTGGGGATGGGTTTCAGTGTGTGCGGAAGGGGTTTCAGTATGTGGCGAAGGTGTTTCTGTGTGTGGGGATGTGTTTCAGTGTGTGGGGAAGGGATGTCAGTGTTTGGGGATGGGTTTCAGTGTGTGCGGAAGGGGTTTCAGTGTGCGGGGAAGGTGTTTCTGTGTGTGGGGATGGATTGCAGTGTGTGGGGATGGGTTTCAGTGTGTGCAGAAGGGTTTTCAGTGTGTGGGGAAGGTGTTTCAGTGAGGGGGGAAGGGGTTTCAGTGTGTGGGAAAGTGGTTTCAGTGTGTGGGGAAGGTGTTTCAGTGTGTGGGGAAGGGGTTTCAGAGTGTGGGTAAGGGTTTCAGTGTGTGGGAAAGGTGCTTCAGTGCTTGGGGAAGGGGATTCAGAGTGTGCGGAAGGGTTTCAGTGTGGGGTGGAAGTGTTTTCAGTATGTGGGGAAGGTGTTTCGATGTGTGCGGAAGGGGTTTCAGTGTGTGGCAAAGGTGTTTCTGTGTGTGGGGATGTGTTTCAGTGTGTGGGGAAGGGATTTCAGTGTGTGGGGATGGGTTTCAGTGTGTGGGGATGGGTGTCAGTGTTTGCAGGAGGGGTCTCAGTGTGTGGGGAGGTGTTTCAGTGAGGGGGTAGGGGTTTCAGTGTGTGGGAAAGTGGTTTCAGTGTGTGGGGAAGGTGTTTCAGTGTGTGGGGTAGGGATTTCAGTGCGTGGGGATGTGGGTTCAGTGTGTGGGGTTGAGTTTCATTTTGTGTGGATGGGTTTCAGTGTGTGCGGAAGGTGTTTCAGTGTGTGGGGAAGGTGTTTCAGTGTGTTGCTAAGGGGTTTCTCTGTGTGGGGAAGGTGTTTCAGTGTGTGGGGAAGTTGTTTCTGTAAATGGGGATGGGTTTCAGTGTGTGGGGAAGGGTTTCAGTGTGTGGGGATGTGTTTCAGTGTGTGGGGAAGGGATTTCAGTGTGTGGGGATGGGTTTCAGTCAGTGCAGTCGGGGTTTCAGTGTGTGAGGAAGGTGTTTTTGTGTGTGGGGATGGGTTTCAGTGTGTGCGGATGGGGTTTCAATGTGTGGGGAAGGTGTTTCAGTGTGTGGCGAAGTGTTTCAGTGGGTTGGGATGTGTTTCAGTATGTGAGGAAGGGGTTTCAGTGTGTGGGGAAGGTGTTTCAGTGTGTGGGGAAGGGGTTTCAGTAGTGTGCGGAAGGGTTTTCAGTGTGTGGGGAAGGGGTTTCATTGTGTGAGGATGGGATTTCAGTGATTGGGGAAGGGGTTTCAGTGTGTGGGGATGTGTTTCAGTGTGTGAGGAAGGGGTTTCAGTGTGTGGGGAAGGGGTTTCAGTGTGTGGGGAAGGGTTTCAATGTGTGCGGAAGGGGTTTCAGTGTGTGGGAAAGGGGTTTCAGTGTGTGGGGAAGGTGATTCAGTGTCTGCGGACGGGGTTTCTGTGTGTGGGGAAGGGGTTGCAGTGTGTGGGGAAGGTGTTTCAGTGTGTGTGGAAGGTGTTTCAGTGTGTGGGGGAGGTGTTTCAGAATATGGGGATAGTTTTCAGTGTGTGGGGATGGGTTTCAGTGTGTGGGGATGGGTTTCAGTGTGTGCGGAAGGGGTTTCAGTGTGTGGCGAAAGTGTTTCTGTGTGTGGGGATGTGTTTCAGATTGTGGGGAAGGGATTTCAGTGTGTGGGGATGGGTTTCAGTGTGTTTGGAAGGGGTTTCAGTGTGTGCAGAAGGGGTTTCTGTGTGTGCGGAAGGTGTTTCAGTGTGGGCGGAAGGTGATTCAGTGTGTGGGAAAGTGGTTTCAGTGTGTGGGGAAGGTGTTTCAGTGTGTGGGGAAGGGGTTTCAGAGTGTGGGGAAGGGTGTCAGTGTAGGGGGGAAGTGTTTTCAGTGTGTGGGGAAGGGGTGTCAGTGTGTGGGGAAGGGGTTTCAGTGTGTGGGGATGTGTTTCAGTGTGAGAGGAAGGGGTTTCAGTGTGTGGGGAAGGGGTTTCAGTGTTTGGAGAAGGGTTTCACTGTGTGCGGAAGGGGATTCAGTGTGTGGGAAAGGGGTTTCAGTGTGTGGGGAAGGTGTTTCAGTGTGTGCGGAAGGGGTTTCAGTGTGTGGGGAAGGGGTTTCAGTGTGTGGGGAAGGTGTTTCAAGTGTGTGCGGAAAGGGTTTCAGTGTGTGCAGAGGGGGTTTCAGTGTGTGGGGAAGGGGTTTCAGTCTGTGGGGAAGGTGTTTCAGGGTGTGTGGAATGGGTTTCAGTGTGTGTGGAAGGGGTTTCGGTGTGTGGGGTTGTGTTTCAGTGTGTGGGGAAGGGGTTTCAGTGTGTGGGGATGTGTTTCAGTGTGTGAAGAAGGTGTTTCAGTGTGTGGGGATGGGTTTCACTTCGTGCGGAAGGGGTTTCAGTGTGTGGGGAAGGGGTTTCATTGTGTGGGGAAGGGTTTCACTGTGTGGGGAAGCGGTTTCAGTGTGTTGGTAGGGGTTTCCGTGTGGGGAAGGTGTTTCATTGTGTGGGGAAGGTGTTTCAGTGTGTGGGGAAGGTGTTTCAGTTTGTGGGGAAGGGGTTTCAGTGAGTGGGGAAGCTGTTTCAGTGTGTGGGGAAGGTGTTTCAATGTGTGCGGAAGGGGTTTCAGTGTGTGAGGAAGGTGCATCGGTTTGTGGGGAATTTGTTTCAGTGGGTGGGGAAGTGGTATCAGTGTGTGGGGAAGGTGTTTCAGTGTGTGGTGAAGGTGTTTCAGTGTTTGGGGAAGGGGTCTCAGTGTGTGGGGAAGGGGTCTCAGTGTGTGGGGAAGGGGTCTCAGTGTGTGGGGAAGGTGTTTCAGTGTGTGGGGAAGGGGTTTCAGTGTGTAGGGAAGGTGCTTCAGTGTGTGGGGTAGGTGTTTCTGTGTGTGGGGAAGGTGTTTCAGTGTGTGGGGAAGGTGTTTCAGTGTGTGCGGAAGGGGTCTCAGAGTGTGGGGAAGGGTTTCAGTGTGTGGGGATGGGATTTCAGTGTGTGGGGATGGTGTTTCAGTGTGTGGGGAAGGTGTTTCAGTGTGTGGGGAAGGGGTCTCAGTGTGTGGGGAAGGAGTTTCAGTGCGTCGGGATGTGCTTCAGTATGTGCGGATGTGTTTCAGTGTGTGGGGAAGTGTTTCAGTGTGTGGGGAAGGTGTTTCAGTGTGTGGGGATGGGTTTCAGTGTGTGGGGAAGGTATTTCAGTGCGTGGCGTGGGGAAGGGGTTTCAGTGTGTGGGGAAGGTGTTTCAGTGCGTGGGGATGTGTTTCAGTGTGTGGGGATGTGTTTCAGTGTGTGGGGAAGGGTTTCAGTGTGTGGGGAAGGTGTTTCTGTATTTGGGGATGGGTTTGAGTGTGTGGGGATGGGTTTCAGAGTGTGGGGATGGGTTTCAGTGTGTGGGGATGTGGTTTCAGTGTATGGGGTTGGGTCTTAGTGTGTGGGGGTGATTTTCAGTGTGTGCGGAAGGGGTTTCAGTGTGCGGGGAAGGTGTTTCAGTGTGTGGGGAAGGTGTTTCAGTGTCTGGCAAAGGGGTTTCTGTGTGTATGGAAGGTGTTTCAGTGTGTGGGGAAGGTGTTTCAGTTTGTGGGGATGGATTTCAGTGTGTGGGGTTGGGTTTCAGTGTGTGGGGATGGGTTTCAGTGTGTGCGGAAGGGGTTTCAGTGTGTGGCGAAGGTGTTTCTGTGTGTCGGGATGTGTTTCAGTGTGTGGGGAAGGGATTTCATTGTGTGGGGATGGGTTTCATTGTATGCAGAAGGGGATTTAGTGTGTGGGGAAGGTGTTGCTGTGTGTGGGGATGGATTTCAGTGTGTGGGGATGGGTTTCAGTGTGTGCAGAAGGGGTTTCTGTGTGTGAAGAAGGTGATTCAGTGAGGGGGGAAGGGGTTTCAGTGCCGGGGAAAGTGGTTTCAGTGTGTGGGGAAGGTGTTTCAGTGTGTGGGGAAGGGGTTTCAGTGTGTGGGGATGTGGTTTCAGTGTGTGGGGTGGGGTTTCAGTGTGTGGGGATGGGTTTCAGTGCGTGCGGAAGGGGTTTCAGTGTGTGGGGAAGATGTTTCAGTGTGTGGGGAAGGTGTTTCAGTGTGTGGCAAAGGGATTTCTGTGTGTGGGGAAGGTGTTTCAGTGTGTGGGGAAGGTGTTTCAGTATGTGTGGATGTGTTTCAGTATGTGGGGATGGGTTTCAGTGTGTGGGGATGGGTTTCAGTGTGTGCGGAAGGGGTTTCAGTATGTGGCGAAGGTGTTTCTGTGTGTGGGGATGTGTTTCAGTGTGTGGGGAAGGGATGTCAGTGTTTGGGGATGGGTTTCAGTGTGTGCGGAAGGGGTTTCAGTGTGCGGGGAAGGTGTTTCTGTGTGTGGGGATGGGTTGCAGTGTGTGGGGATGGGTTTCAGTGTGTGCAGAAGGGTTTTCAGTGTGTGGGGAAGGTGTTTCAGTGAGGGGGTAAGGGGTTTCAGTGTGTGGGAAAGTGGTTTCAGTGTGTGGGGAAGGTGTTTCACTGTGTGGGGAAGGGGTTTCAGAGTGTGGGTAAGGGTTTCAGTGTGTGGGAAAGGTGCTTCAGTGCTTGGGGAAGGGGTTTCAGAGTGGGGTGGAAGTGTTTGCAGTATGTGGGGAAGGTGTTTCGATGTGTGCGGAAGGGGTTTCAGTGTGTGGCGAAGGTGTTTCTGTGTGTGGGGATGTGTTTCAGTGTGTGGGGAAGGGATTTCAGTGTGTGGGGATGGGTTTCAGTGTGTGGGGATGGGTGTCAGTGTTTGCAGAAGGGGTTTCAGTGTGTGGGGAGGTGTTTCAGTGAGGGGGGAAGGGGTTTCAGTGTGTGGGAAAGTGGTTTCAGTGTGTGGGGAAGGTGTTTCAGTGTGTGGGGTAGGGATTTCAGTGCGTGGGGATGTGGTTTCAGTGTGTGGGGTTGGGTTTCAGTTTGTGTGGATGGGTGTCAGTGTGTGCGGAAGGTGTTTCAGTGTGTGGGGAAGGTGTTTCAGTGTGTGGCTAAGGGGTTTCTGTGTGTGGGGAAGGTGTTTCAGTGTGTGGGGAAGTTGTTTCTGTAAATGGGGTTGGGTTTCAGTGTGTGGGGAAGGGTTTCTGTGTGTGGGGATGGGTTTCAGTGTGTGCGGAAGTGGTTTCAGTGTGTGGCGAAGGTGTTTTTATGTGTGGGGATGTGTTTCAGTGTGTGGGGAAGTGATTTCAGTGTGTGGGGATGGGTTTCAGTGTGTGCAGTCGGGGTTTCAGTGTGTGAGGAAGGTGTTTCTGTGTGTGGGGATGGGTTTCAGTGTGTGGGGATGGGTTTCAGTGTGTGCAGAAGTGGTTTCAGTGTGTGGGGAAGCTGTTTCAGTGAGGGGGGAAGGGGTTTCAGTGTGTGGGAAAGTGGTTTCAGTGTGTGGGGAAGGTGTTTCAGTGTGTGGGGAAGGGGTTTCTGACTGTGGGCTAGGGTATCAGTGTGTGGGAAATTTGTTTCAGTGCGTGGGGAAGGTGTTTCAGAGTGTGGTGAAGGGTTTCAGTGTGGGGGGGAAGTGTTTTCAGTGTGTGGGGAAGGGGTTTCAGTGTGTGGGAAATGGGTTTCAGTGTGTGGGGATGTGTTTCATTGTGTGAGGAAGGGGTTTCAGTGTGTGGGGAAGGGGTTTCAGTGTGTGGGGAAGGGTTTCACTGTGTGCGGAAGGGGTTTCAGTGTGTGGGAAAGGGGTTTCAGTGTGTGGGGAAGGTGTTTCAGTGTGTGCGGAAGGTGTTTTAGTGTGTGGGGAAGGGGTTTCAGTGGGTGGGGAAGGTGTTTCAGTGTGCGGCAAAGGGGTTTCAGTGTTTGGGGAAGGATTTTCAGTGTGATGGGGAAGGTGTTTCAGTATGTGGGGATGGGTTTTAGTGTGTGGGGATGGGTTGCAGTGTGTGGGGATGGGTTTCAGTGTGTCTGGTTGGGGTTCCAGTTCGTGGCGAAGTTGTTTCTGTGTGTGGGGATGTGTTTCAGTGTGTGTCGAAGGGATTTCAGTGTGTGGGGATGGGTTTCAGTGTGTGCAGAAGGGGTTTCAGTGTGTGCAGAAGGCGTTTCAGTGTGTGGGGAAGGTGTTTCAGTGTGGGGGGAAGGGGTTTCAGTGTGTGGGAAAGTGGTTGCAGTGAGTGGGGAAGGTGTTTCAGTGTGTGGGGAAGGGGTTTCAGAGAGTGGTGAAGGGTTTCAGTGTGGGGGGGAAGTGTTTTCAGTCTGTGGGGAAGGGGTTTCAGTGTGTGGGGAAGGGGTTTCAGTGTGTGGGGAAGGGTTTCACTGTGTGCAGAAGGGGTTTCAGTGTGTGGGAAAGGTGTCTCAGTAAGTGTGGAAGGGGTTTCAGTGTGTGGGGAAGGGGTTTCATTGTGTGGGGAAGGGTTTCACTGTGTGGGGAAGGGGTTTCATTGTGTTGGTAGGGGTTTCAGTGTGTGGGAAGGTATTTCATTGTGTGGGGAAGGTGGTTCAGTGTGTGGGGAAGGTGTTTCAGTTTGTGGGGAAGGGGTTTCAGTGAGTGGGGATGGGATTTCAGTGTGTGGGGAAGGTGTTTCAATGTGTGCGGAAGGGGTTTCAGTGTGTGGGGAAGGTGCATCGGTGTGTGGGGAATGTGTTTCAGTGGGTGGGGAAGTGGTTTCAGTGTGTGGGGAAGGTGTTTCAGTGTGTGGAGAAGGTGTTTCAGTGTGTGGGGAAGGGGTTTCAGTGTGTGGGGATGGGTTTCAGTGTGTGGTGAATGGGTCTCAGTGTGTGGGGAAGGGTTTCAGTGTGTGGGGAAGGTGTTTCAGTGTGTGGGGAAGGGGTTTCAGTGTTTTGGGGAGGTGCTTCAGTGTGTGGGGTAGGTGATTCTGTGTGTGGGTAAGGTGTTTCAGTGTGTGGGGAAGGTGTTTCAGTGTGTGGGGAAGGGGTCTCAGAGGGTGGGGAAGGGTTTCCGTGTGTGGGGATGGGATTTCAGTGTGTGGGGAAGGTGTTTCAGTGTGTGGGGAAGGTGTTTCAGTGTGTGGGGAAGAGGTCACAGTGTGTGGGGAAGGAGTTTCAGTGCGTCGGGATGTGCTTCAGTATGTGCGGATGTGTTTCAGTGTGTGGGGAAGGGGTTTCATTGTGTGGGGATGGGTTTCAGTGTGTGGGGATGGGTTTCAGTGTGTGCAGAAGGGGTTTCAGTGTGTGGGGAAGGTGTTTCAGTGAGGGGGGAAGGGGTTTGAGTGTGTGGGAAAGTGGTTTCAGTGTGTGGGGAAGGTGTTTCAGTGTGTGGGGAAGGGGTT
Organism: Heterodontus francisci; assembly: GCF_036365525.1. Classification (NCBI taxonomy): domain Eukaryota; kingdom Metazoa; phylum Chordata; class Chondrichthyes; order Heterodontiformes; family Heterodontidae; genus Heterodontus; species Heterodontus francisci. The sequence goes on along the minus strand of NC_090394.1, from coordinate 4,894,566 downwards.
TCAGAGCGTGGGGAAGGGTATCAGTGTGTGGGAAATTTGTTTCAGTGCGTGGGGAAGGTGTTTCAGAGTGTGGTGAAGGGTTTCAGTGTGAGGGGGAAGTTTTTTCACTGTGTGGGGAAGGTGTTTCAGAGTGTGGGAAAGGGGTTTTAGAGTGTGGGGATGTGTTTCAGTGTGTGAGGAAGGGGTTTCAGTGTGTGGGGAAGGGTTTCACTGTGTGCGGAAGGGGTTTCAGTGTGTGGGAAAGGGGGTTCAGTGTGTGGGGAAGGTGTTTCAGTGTGTGTGGAAGGTGTTTCAGTGTGCGGCAAAGGGGTTTCAGTGTTTGGGGAAGGAGTTTCAGTGTGATGGGGAAGGTGTTTCAGTATGTGGCGATGGGTTTCAGTGTGTGAGGATGGGTTTCAGTGTGTGGGGATGGGTTTCAGTGTGTGGGGAAGGGGTTTCAGTGTGTGGGGAAGGGTTTCACTGTGTGCGGAAGGGGTTTCAGTGTGTGGGAAAGGGGTTTCAGTGTGTGGGGAAGGTGTTTCAGTGTGTGCGGAAGGTGTTTCAGTGTGTGCCGAAGGGGTTTCAGTGTGTGGGGAAGGGGTTTCAGTGTGTGGGGAAGGTGTTTCAGTGTGTGGGGAAGGTGTTTCAGTGTGCGGCAAAGGGGTTTCAGTGTTTGGGGAAGGAGTTTCAGTGTGATGGGGAAGGTGTTTCAGTATGTGGGGATGGGTTTCAGTGTGTGGGGATGGGTTACAGTGTGTGGGGATGGGTTTCAGTGTGTGTGGAAGGGGTTCCAGTGAGTGGCGAAGGTGTTTCTGTGTGTGGGGATGTGTTTCAGTGTGTCGCGAAGGGATTTCAGTGTGTGGGGATGGGTTTCAGTGTGTGCGGAAGGGGTTTCAGTGTGTGCAGAAGGGGTTTCAGTGTGTGGGGAAGGTGTTTCAGTGTGGGGGGAAGGGGTTTCAGTGTGTGGGAAAGTGGTTGCAGTGAGTGGGGAAGGTGTTTCAGTGCGTGGGGAAGGGGTTTCAGAGTGTGGGGAAGGGATTTAGTGTGAGGGGGAAGTGTTTTCAGTGTGTGGGGAAGGGGTTTCAGTGTGTGGGGAAGGGGTTTCAGTGTGTGGGGAAGGGTTTCACTGTGTGCAGAAGGGGTTTCAGTGTGTGGGAAAGGTGTCTCAGTAAGTTCGGAAGGGGTTTCTGTGTGTGGGGAAGGGGTTTCATTGTGTCTGGAATGGTTTCACTGTGTGGGGAAGGGGTTTTAGTGTGTTGGTAGGTGTTTCAGTGTGTGGGAAGGTGTTTCATTGTGTGGGGAAGATGTTTCAGTGAGTGGGGATGGGATTTCAGTGTGAGGGGAAGGTGTTTCAATGTGTGCGAAAGGGGTTTCAGTGTGTGGGGAAGGTGCATCGGTGTGTGGGGAATGTGTTTCAGTGGGTGGGGAAGTGGTTTCAGTGAGTGGGGAAGGTGTTTCAGCGTGTCTTGAAGGTGTTTCAGTGTGAGGGGAAGGGGTTTCAGTGTGTGGGGATGGGTTTCAGTGTGTGGTGAAGGGGTCTCAGTGTGTGGGGAAGGGTTTCAGTGTGTGGGGAAGGTGTTTCAGTGTGTGGGGAAGGGGTTTCAGTGTGCAGGGAAGGTGCTTCAGTGTGTGGGGTAGGTGATTCTGTGTGTGGGGAAGGTGTTTCAGTGTGTGGGGAAGGTGTTTCAGTGTGTGGGGAAGGGGTCTCAGAGTGTGGGGAAGGGTTTCAGTGTGTGGGGATGGGATTTCAGTGTGTGGGGAAGGTGTATCAGTGTGTGGGGAAGGTGTCTCAGTGTGTGGGAAAGGTGTCTCAGTGTGTGGGGAAGGAGTTTCAGTGCGTCGGGATGTGCTTCAGTATGTGCGGATGTGTTTCTGTGTGTGGGGAAGGGTTTCAGTGTGCGGGGATGGGTTTCAATGAGTGGGGAAGGTGTTTCAGTGCGTGGGGAAGGGGTTTCAGTGTGTGGGGAAGGTGTTTCAGTGTGTGGGGAAGGGTTTCAGTGTGTGGGGAAGGTGTTTCTGTATGTGGGGATGGGTTTGAGTGTGTGGGGAGGGGTCTCAGTGTGTGGGGATGATTTTCAGTGCGTGCGGAAGGGGTTTCAGTGTGCGGGGAAGGAGTTTCAGTGTGTGGCAGAGGGGTTTCAGTGTGTGGGGAAGGTGTTGCAGTGTGTGGGGAAGGTGTTTCAGTTTGTGGGGATGGATTTCAGTGTGTGGGGATTGGTTTCAGTGTGTGGGGATGGGTTTCAGTGTGTGCGGAAGGGGTTTCAGTGTGTGGCGAAGGTGTTTCTGTGTGTCGGGATGTGTTTCAGTGTGTGGGGAAGGGATTTCATTGTGTGGGGATGGGTTTGATTGTGTGCGGAAGGGGTTTCAGTGTGTGGGGAAGGTGTTTCTGTGTGTGGGGATGGATTTCAGTGTGTGGGGATGGGTTTCAGTGTGTGCAGAAGGGGTTTCTGTGTTTTGGGAACGTGTTTCAGTGAGGGGGGAAGGGGTTTCAGTGCCTGGGAAAGTGGTTTCAGTGTGTGGGGAAGGTGTTTCAGTGTGTGGGGTAGGGATTTCAGAGTGTGGGGATGTGGTTTCAGTGTGTGTGGTTAGGTTTCAGTGTGTGGGGATGGGTTTCAGTGCGTGCGGAAGGGGTTTCAGTGTGTGGGGAAGGTGTTTCAGTGTGTGGGGAAGGTGTTTCAGTGTGTGGCAAAGGGGTTTCTGTGTGAGGGGAAGGTGTTTCAGTATGTGTGGATGGGCTTCAGTATGTGGGGATGGGTTTCAGGGTGTGGGGATGGGTTTCAGTTTGTGCGGAATGGGTTTCAGTGTGTGGCGAAGGTGTTTCTGTGTGTGGGGATGTGTTTCAGTGTGTGGGGAAGGGATTTCAGTGTTTGGGGATGGGTTTCAGTGTGTGCGGAATGGGTTTCAGTGTGTGGGAAGGTGTTTCTGTGTGTGGGGATGGGTTGCAGTGTGTGGGGATGGGTTTCAGTGCGTGCAGAAGGGGTTTCAGTGTGTGGGGAAGGTGTTTCAGTGAGGGGGGAAGGGGTTTCAGTGTGTGGGAAAGTGGTTTCAGTGTGTGGGGAAGGTGTTTCAGTTAGTGGGGAAGGGGTTTCAGAGTGTGTGTAAGGGTTTCAGTGTGTGGGAAAGGTGTTTCAGTGCTTGGGGAAGGGGTTTCAGAGTGTGGGGAAGGGATTCAGTGTGGGTTGGAAGTGTTTTCAGTGTGTGGGGAAGGGGTTTCATTGTGTGCGGAAGGGTTTTCAGTGTGTGGCGAAGGTGTTTCTGTGTGTGGGGATGTGTTTCAGTGTGTGCGGAAGGGATTTCCGTGTGTGGGGATGGGTTTCAGTGCGTGCAGAAGGTGTTTCAGTGTGTGGGGAAGGTGTTTCTGTGTGTGGGGATGGGTTTCAGTGTGTGGGGATGGGTGTCAGTGTGTGCAGAAGGGTTTTCAGTGTGTGGGGAGGTGTTTCAGTGAGGGGGGAAGGGGTTTCAGTGTGTGGGAAAGTGGTTTCAGTGTGTGGGGAAGGTTTTTCAGTGTGTGGGGTAGGGATTTCAGTGCGTGGGGATGTGGTTTCAGTGTGTGGGGTTGGGTTTCAGTGTGTGGGGATGGGTTTCAGTGTGTGCGGAAGGGGTTTCAGTGTGTGTGGAAGGGTTTCAGTGTGTGGGGAAGGTGTTTCAGTGCGTGGGGAAGGGGTTTCAGTGTGTAGGGAAGGTGCTTCAGTGTGTGGGGTAGGTGATTCTGTGTGTGGGGAAGGTGTTTCAGTGAGTGGGGAAGGGTTTTCAGAGTGTGTGTAAGGGTTTCAGTGTATGGGAAAGGTGCTTCAGTGCTTGGGGAAGGGGTTTCAGAGTGTGGGGAAGGGTTTCAGTGCGGGTTGGAAGTGTTTTCAGCGTGTGGGGAAGGGGTTTCATTGTGTGCGGAAGGGTTTTCAGTGTGTGGCGAAGGAGTTTCTGTGTGTGGGGATGTGTTTCAGTGTGTGGGGAAGGGATTTCCGTGTGTGGGGATGGGTTTCAGTGCGTGCAGAAGGGGTTTCAGTGTGTGGGGAAGGTGTTTCTGTGTGTGGGGATGGGTTTCAGTGAGGGGGAAAGGGGTTTCAGTACGTGGGAAAGTGGTTTCAGTGTGTGGGGAAGGTTTTTCAGTGTGTGGGGTAGGGATTTCAGTGCGTGGGGATGTGGTTTCAGTGTGTGGGGTTGGGTTTCAGTGTGTGGGAATGGGTTTCAGTGTGTGCGGAAGGGGTTTCAGTGTGTGTGGAAGGGTTTCAGTGTGTGGGGAAGGTGTTTCAGTGTGTGGCTAAGGGGTTTCAGTGTGTAGGGAAGGTGCTTCAGTATGTGGGGTAGGTGATTCTGTGTGTGGGGAAGGTGTTTCAGTGTGTGAGGAAGGTGTTTCAGTGTGTGGGGAAGGGGTCTAAGATTGTGGGGAAGGGTTTCAGTGTGTGGGGATGGGGGTTCAGTGTGTGGGGAAGGTGTTTCAGTGTGTGGGGAAGGTGTTTCAGTGTGTGGGGAAGGGGTCTCAGTGTGTGGGGAAGGAGTTTCAGTGCGTCGGGATGTGCTTCAGTATGTGCGGATGTGTTTCAGTGTGTGGGAAGTGTTTCAGTGTGTGGGGATGGGTTTCAATGTGTGGGGAAGGTATTTCAGTGCGTGGGGGAGGGGTTTCAGTGTGTGGGGAAGGTGTTTCAGTGCGTGCGGATGTGTTTCAGTGTGTGGGGATGTGTTTCAGTGTGTGGGGAAGGATTTCAGTGTGTGGGGAAGGTGTTTCTGTATGTGGGGATGGGTTTGAGTGTGTGGGGAGGGGTCTCAGTGTGTGGAGATGATTTTCAGTGCGTGCGGAAGGGGTTTCAGTGTGCGGGGAAGGAGTTTCAGTGTGTGGCAAAGGGGTTTCTGTGTGTGGGGAAGGTGTTTCAGTGTGTGGGAAAGGTGTTTCAGTTTGTGGGGATGGATTTCAGTGTGTGGGGATTGGTTTCAGTGTGTGGGGATGGGATTCAGTGTGTGCGGAAGGGGTTTCAGTGTGTGGCGAAGGTGTTTCTGTGTGTCGGGATGTGTTTCAGTGTGTGGGGAGGGGATTTCATTGTGTGGGGATGGGTTTCATTGTGTGCGGAAGGGGTTTCAGTGTGTGGGGAAGGTGTTTCTGTGTGTGGGGATGGATTTCAGCGTGTGGGGATGGGTTTCAGTGTGTGCAGAAGGGGTTTCTGTGTTTTGGGAAGGTGTTTCAGTGAGGGGGGAAGGGGTTTCAGTGCCTTGGAAAGTGGTTTCAGTGTGTGGGGAAGGTGTTTCAGTGTGTGGGGTAGGGATTTCAGAGTGTGGGGATGTGGTTTCAGTGTGTGCGGTTAGGTTTCAGTGTGTGGGGATGGGTTTCAGTGCGTGCGGAAGGGATTTCAGTGTGTGGGGAACATGTTTCAGTGTGTGGGGAAGGTGTTTCAGTATGTGTGGATGGGTTTCAGTATGTGGGGATGGGTTTCAGTGTGTGGGGATGGGTTTCAGTGTGTGCGGAAGGGGTTTCAGTGTGTGGCGAAGGTGTTTCTGTGTGTGGGAATGTGTTTCAGTGTGTGGGGAAGGGATTTCCGTGTTTGGGGATGTGTTTCAGTGTGTGCGGAATGGGTTTCAGTGTGTGGGGAAGGTGTTTCTGTGTGTGGGGATGGGTTGCAGTGTGTGGGGATGGGTTTCAGTGTGTGCAGAAGGGGTTTCAGTGTGTGGGGAAGGTGTTTCAGTGAGGGGGGAAGGGGTTTCAGTGTGTGGGAAAGTGGTTTCAATGTGTGGGGAAGGTGTTTCAGTGTGTGGGGAAGGGGTTTCAGAGTGTGTGTAAGGGTTTCAGTGTGTGGGAAAGGTGCTTCAGTGCTTGGGGAAGGGGTTTCAGAGTGTGGGGAAGGGTTTCAGTGTGGGTTGGAAGTGTTTTCAGCGTGTGGGGAAGGGGTTTCATTGTGTGCGGAAGGGTTTTCAGTCTGTGGCGAAGGAGTTTCTGTGTGTGGGGATGTGTTTCAGTGTGTGGGGAAGGGATTTCCGTGTGTGGGGATGGGTTTCAGTGCGTGCAGAAGGGGTTTCAGTGTGTGGGGAAGGTGTTTCTGTGTGTGGGGATGGGTTTCAGTGTGTGGGGATGGGTGTCAGTGTGTGCAGAAGGGTTTTCAGTGTGTGGGGAGGTGTTTCAGTGAGGGGGGAAGGGGTTTCAGTGTGTGGGGTTGGGTTTCAGTGTGTGGGGATGGGTTTCAGTGTTTGCGGAAGTGGTTTCAGAGTGTGGGGAAGGTGTTTCAGTGTGTGGGGAAGGTGTTTCAGTGTGTGGGGAAGGTGTTTCTGCAAATGGGGAAGGGTTTCAGTGTGTGGGGATGGGTTTCAGTGTGTGCGGAAGGGGTTTCAGCGTGTGACAAAGGTGTTTCTGTGTTTGGGGATGTGTTTCAGTGTGTGGGGAAGGGATTTCAGTGTGTGGGGATGGGTTTCAGTGTGTGCAGTAGGGGTTTCAGTGTGTGGGGAAGGTGTTTCTGTATGTGGGGATGGGTTTCAGTGTGTGGGGATGGGTTTCAGTGTGTGCCGAAGGTGTTTCAGTGTGTGGGGAAGGTGTTTCAGTGAGGGGGGAAGGGGTTTCAGTGTGTGGGAAAGTGGTTTCAGTGTGTGGGGAAGGTGTTTCTGTGTGTGGGGAAGGGGTTTCAGAGTGTGGGTAAGGGTATCAGTGTGTGGGAAATTTGTTTCAGTGCGTGGGGAAGGGGTTTCAGAGTTTGGTGAAGGGTTTCAGTGTGGGGGGGAAGTGTTTTCAGTGTGTGGGGAAGGGGTTTCAGTGTGTGGGAAAGGGGTTTCAGTGTGTGGGGATGTGTTTCAGTGTGTGAGGAAGGGTTTTCAGAATGTGGGGAAGGTGTTTCAGTGTGTGGGGAAGGGTTTCACTGTGTGTGGAAGGGGTTTCAGTGAGTGGGAAAGGGGTTTCAGTGTGTGGGGAAGGTGTTTCAGTGTGTGGGGAAGGTGTTTCAGTGTGTGGGGAAGGTGTTTCAGTGTGAGGCAAAGGGGTTTCAGTATGTGGGGATGGGTTTCAGTGTGTGGGGATGGGTTTCAGTGTGTGTGGAAGGGGTTCCAGTGCGTGGCGAAGGTGTTTCTGTGTGTGGGGATGTGTTTCAGTGTGTGGGGAAGGGATTTCAGTGTGTGGGGATGGGTATCAGTGCGTGCGGAAGGGGTTTCAGTGTGTGCTGAAGGGGTTTCAGTGTGTGGGGAAGGGGTTTCAGTGTGTGGGGAAGGGTTTCAGTGTGGCGGGGAAGTGTTTTCAGTGAGTGGGGAAGGGATTTCAGTGTGTGGGGATGGGTTTCAATGTGTGGGGAAGGGTTTCGCTGTGTGCAGAAGTTGTTTCAGTGTGTGGGAAAGGGGTTTCAGTGTGTGGGGAAGGTGTTTCAGTGTGTGCGGAAGGAGTTTCAGTGTGTGGGGAAGGGGTTTCAATGTGTGGGGAAGGGTTTCACTGTGTGCGGAAGGGGATTCAGTGTGTGGGAAAGGGGTTTCAGTGTGTGGGGAAGGTGTATCAGTGTGTGTGGAAGGGATTTCAGTGTGTGGGGAAGGGGTTTCAGTGTGTGGGGAAGGTGTTTCAGTGATTGCAGAAAGGGTTTCAGTGTGTGCAGTGGGGGTTTCAGTGTGTGGGGAAGTGGTTTCACTCTGTGGGGAAGGTGTTTCATGGAGTGTGGAATGGGTTTCAGTGTGTGGGGAAGGTGTTTCAGTGTGTGGGGAAGGGGTTTCAGAGTGTGTGTAAGGGTTTCAGTGTGTGGGAAAGGTGCTTCAGTGCTTGGGGAAGGGGTTTCAGAGTGTGGGGAAGGGTTTCAGTGTGGGTTGGAAGTGTTTTCAGCGTGTGGGGAAGGGGTTTCATTGTGTGCGGAAGGGTTTTCAGTGTGTGGCGAAGGAGTTTCTGTGTGTGGGGATGTGTTTCAGTGTGTGGGGAAGGGATTTCCGTGTGTGGGGATGGGTTTCAGTGCGTGCAGAAGGGGTTTCAGTGTGTGGGGAAGGTGTTTCTGAGTGTGGGGATGGGTTTCAGTGTGTGGGGATGGGTGTCAGTGTGTGCAGAAGGGTTTTCAGTGTGTGGGGAGGTGTTTCAGTGAGGGGGGAAGGGGTTTCAGTGTGTGGGGTTGGGTTTCAGTGTGTGGGGATGGGTTTCAGTGTGTGCGGAAGTGGTTTCAGAGTGTGGGGAAGGTGTTTCAGTGTGTGGGGAAGGTGTTTCAGTGTGTGGGGAAGGTGTTTCTGCAAATGGGGAAGGGTTTCAGTGTGTGGGGATGGGTTTCAGTGTGTGCGGAAGGGGTTTCAGCGTGTGACAAAGGTGTTTCTGTGTTTGGGGATGTGTTTCAGTGTGTGGGGAAGGGATTTCAGTGTGTGGGGATGGGTTTCAGTGTGTGCAGTAGGGGTTTCAGTGTGTGGGGAAGGTGTTTCTGTATGTGGGGATGGGTTTCAGTGTGTGGGGATGGGTTTCAGTGTGTGCCGAAGGTGTTTCAGTGTGTGGGGAAGGTGTTTCAGTGAGGGGGGAAGGGGTTTCAGTGTGTGGGAAAGTGGTTTCAGTGTGTGGGGAAGGTGTTTCTGTGTGTGGGGAAGGGGTTTCAGAGTGTGGGTAAGGGTATCAGTGTGTGGGAAATTTGTTTCAGTGCGTGGGGAAGGGGTTTCAGAGTTTGGTGAAGGGTTTCAGTGTGGGGGGGAAGTGTTTTCAGTGTGTGGGGAAGGGGTTTCAGTGTGTGGGAAAGGGGTTTCAGTGTGTGGGGATGTGTTTCAGTGTGTGAGGAAGGGTTTTCAGAATGTGGGGAAGGTGTTTCAGTGTGTGGGGAAGGGTTTCACTGTGTGTGGAAGGGGTTTCAGTGAGTGGGAAAGGGGTTTCAGTGTGTGGGGAAGGTGTTTCAGTGTGTGGGGAAGGTGTTTCAGTGTGTGGGGAAGGTGTTTCAGTGTGAGGCAAAGGGGTTTCAGTATGTGGGGATGGGTTTCAGTGTGTGGGGATGGGTTTCAGTGTGTGTGGAAGGGGTTCCAGTGCGTGGCGAAGGTGTTTCTGTGTGTGGGGATGTGTTTCAGTGTGTGGGGAAGGGATTTCAGTGTGTGGGGATGGGTATCAGTGCGTGCGGAAGGGGTTTCAGTGTGTGCTGAAGGGGTTTCAGTGTGTGGGGAAGGGGTTTCAGTGTGTGGGGAAGGGTTTCAGTGTGGCGGGGAAGTGTTTTCAGTGAGTGGGGAAGGGATTTCAGTGTGTGGGGATGGGTTTCAATGTGTGGGGAAGGGTTTCGCTGTGTGCAGAAGTTGTTTCAGTGTGTGGGAAAGGGGTTTCAGTGTGTGGGGAAGGTGTTTCAGTGTGTGCGGAAGGAGTTTCAGTGTGTGGGGAAGGGGTTTCAATGTGTGGGGAAGGGTTTCACTGTGTGCGGAAGGGGATTCAGTGTGTGGGAAAGGGGTTTCAGTGTGTGGGGAAGGTGTATCAGTGTGTGTGGAAGGGATTTCAGTGTGTGGGGAAGGGGTTTCAGTGTGTGGGGAAGGTGTTTCAGTGATTGCAGAAAGGGTTTCAGTGTGTGCAGTGGGGGTTTCAGTGTGTGGGGAAGTGGTTTCACTCTGTGGGGAAGGTGTTTCATGGAGTGTGGAATGGGTTTCAGTGTGTGGGGAAGGGGGTTCAGTGTGTGGGGATGTGTTTCAGTGTGTGGGGAAGGGGTTACAGTGTGTGGGGATGTCCTTCAGTGTGTGAAGAAGTTGTTTCAGAATGTGGGGATGGGTTTCAATTTGTGCGGATGGGGTTTCAGTGTGTGGGGAAGGGGTTTCAGTGTGTGGGGAAGGTGTTTCAGTATGTCAGAAGGGGTTTCAGTGTGTGGGGAATGGGTTTCATTGTGTGGGGAAGGGTTTCACTGTGTGGGGATGGGGTTTCAGTGTGTGGGTAGGCGTTACAGTGTGTGGGAAGGTGTTTCATTGTGTGGGGAAGGTGTTTCAGTGTGTGGGGAAGGTGTTTCAGTTTGTGGGGTAGGGGTTTCAGTGAGTGGGGAAGCTGTTTCAGTGTGTGGGGAAGGTGTTTCAATGTGTGGGGAATGTGTTTCACTGGGTGGGGAAGGGGTTTCAGTGTGTGAGGAAGGTGTTTCAGTCTGTGGTGAAGGTGTTTCAGTGTGTCGGGAAGGGGTTTCAGTGTGTGGGGATGGGTTTCATTTTTTGGGGAAGGGGTCTTAGTGTGTGGGGAAGGGTTTCAGTGTGTGGGGAAAGTGTATCAGTGTGGGGGGGAAGTGTATTCAGTGTGTGGGGAAGGGGTTTCAGTGTGTGGGAAAGTGGTTTCAGTGTGTGGGGAAGGCGTTTCAGTGTGTGGGGAAGCGGTTTCAGAGTGTGTGTAAGGGTTTCAGTGTGTGGGAAAGGTGCTTCAGTGCTTGGGGAAGGGGTTTCAGAGTGTGGGGAAGGGTTTCAGTGTGGGTTGGAAGTATTTTCAGCGTGTGGGGAAGGGGTTTCATTGTGTGCGGAAGGGTTTTCAGTGTGTGGCGAAGGAGTTTCTGTGTGTGGGGATGTGTTTCAGTGTGTGGGGAAGGGATTTCCGTGTGTGGGGATGGGTTTCAGTGCGTGCAGAAGGGGTTTCAGTGTGTGGGGAAGGTGTTTCTGTGTGTGGGGATGGGTTTCAGTGTGTGGGGATGGGTGTCAGTGTGTGCAGAAGGGTTTTCAGTGTGTGGGGATGTGTTTCAGTGAGGGGGGAAGGGGTTTCAGTACGTGGGAAAGTGGTTTCAGTGTGTGGGGAAGGTTTTTCAGTGTGTGGGGTAGGGATTTCAGTGCGTGGGGATGTGGTTTCAGTGTGTGGGGTTGGGTTTCAGTGTGTGGGAATGGGTTTCAGTGTGTGCGGAAGGGGTTTCAGTGTGTGTGGAAGGGTTTCAGTGTGTGGGGAAGGTGTTTCTGTGTGTGGCTAAGGGGTTTCAGTGTGTAGGGAAGGTGCTTCAGTATGTGGGGTAGGTGATTCTGTGTGTGGGGAAGGTGTTTCAGTGTGTGAGGAAGGTGTTTCAGTGTGTGGGGAAGGGGTCTAAGATTGTGGGGAAGGGTTTCAGTGTGTGGGGATGGGGGTTCAGTGTGTGGGGAAGGTGTTTCAGTGTGTGGGGAAGGTGTTTCAGTGTGTGGGGAAGGGGTCTCAGTGTGTGGGGAAGGAGTTTCAGTGCGTCGGGATGTGCTTCAGTATGTGCGGATGTGTTTGAGTGTGTGGGGAAGGGTTTCAGTGTGTGGGGATGGGTTTCAATGTGTGGGGAAGGTATTTCAGTGCGTGGGGGAGGGGTTTCAGTTTGTGGGGAAGGTGTTTCAGTGCGTGCGGATGTGTTTCAGTGTGTGGGGATGTGTTTCAGTGTGTGGGGAAGGGTTTCAGTGTGTGGGGAAGGTGTTTCTGTATGTGGGGATGGGTTTGAGTGTGTGGGGAGGGGTCTCAGTGTGTGGGGATGATTTTCAGTGCGTGCGGAAGGGGTTTCAGTGTGCGGGGAAGGAGTTTCAGTGTGTGGCAAAGGGGTTTCTGTGTGTGGGGAAGGTGTTTCAGTGTGTGGGAAAGCTGTTTCAGTTTGTGGGGATGGATTTCAGTGTGTGGGGATTGGTTTCAGTGTGTGGGGATGGGATTCAGTGTGTGCGGAAGGGGTTTCAGTGTGTGGCGAAGGTGTTTCTGTGTGTCGGGATGTGTTTCAGTGTGTGGGGAGGGGATTTCATTGTGTGGGGATGGGTTTCATTGTGTGCGGAAGGGGTTTCAGTGTGTGGGGAAGGTGTTTCTGTGTGTGGGGATGGATTTCAGTGTGTGGGGATGGGTTTCAGTGTGTGCAGAAGGGGTTTCTGTGTTTTGGGAAGGTGTTTCAGTGAGGGAGGAAGGGGTTTCAGTGCCTTGGAAAGTGGTTTCAGTGTGTGGGGAAGGTGTTTCAGTGTGTGGGGTAGGGATTTCAGAGTGTGGGGATGTGGTTTCAGTGTGTGCGGTTAGGTTTCAGTGTGTGGGGATGGGTTTCAGTGCGTGCGGAAGGGATTTCAGTGTGTGGGGAAGGTGTTTCAGTATGTGTGGATGGGTTTCAGTATGTGGGGATGGGTTTCAGTGTGTGGGGATGGGTTTCAGTGTGTGCGGAAGGGGTTTCAGTGTGTGGCGAAGGTGTTTCTGTGTGTGGGAATGTGTTTCAGTGTGTGGGGAAGGGATTTCCGTGTTTGGGGATGTGTTTCAGTGTGTGCGGAATGGGTTTCAGTGTGTGGGGAAGGTGTTTCTGTGTGTGGGGATGGGTTGCAGTGTGTGGGGATGGGTTTCAGTGTGTGCAGAAGGGGTTTCAGTGTGTGGGGAAGGTGTTTCAGTGAGGGGGGAAGGGGTTTCAGTGTGTGGGAAAGTGGTTTCAATGTGTGGGGAAGGTGTTTCAGTGTGTGGGGAAGGGGTTTCAGAGTGTGTGTAAGGGTTTCAGTGTGTGGGAAAGGTGCTTCAGTGCTTGGGGAAGGGGTTTCAGAGTGTGGGGAAGGGTTTCAGTGTGGGTTGGAAGTGTTTTCAGCGTGTGGGGAAGGGGTTTCATTGTGTGCGGAAGGGTTTTCAGTGTGTGGCGAAGGAGTTTCTGTGTGTGGGGATGTGTTTCAGTGTGTGGGGAAGGGATTTCCGTGTGTGGGGATGGGTTTCAGTGCGTGCAGAAGGGGTTTCAGTGTGTGGGGAAGGTGTTTCTGTGTGTGGGGATGGGTTTCAGTGTGTGGGGATGGGTGTCAGTGTGTGCAGAAGGGTTTTCAGTGTGTGGGGAAGTGTTTCAGTGAGGGGGGAAGGGGTTTCAGTGTGTGGGAAAGTGGTTTCAGTGTGTGGGGAAGGTTTTTCAGTGTGTGGGGTAGGGATTTCAGTGCGTGGGGATGTGGTTTCAGTGTGTGGGGTTGGGTTTCAGTGTGTGGGGATGGGTTTCAGTGTGTGCGGAAGTGGTTTCAGAGTGTGGGGAAGGTGTTTCAGTGTGTGGGGAAGGTGTTTCAGTGTGTGGGGAAGGTGTTTCTGCAAATGGGGAAGGGTTTCAGTGTGTGGGGATGGGTTTCAGTGTGTGCGGAAGGGGTTTCAGCGTGTGACAAAGGTGTTTCTGTGTTTGGGGATGTGTTTCAGTGTGTGGGGAAGGGATTTCAGTGTGTGGGGATGGGTTTCAGTGTGTGCAGTAGGGGTTTCAGTGTGTGGGGAAGGTGTTTCTGTATGTGGGGATGGGTTTCAGTGTGTGGGGAAGGTGTTTCAGTGAGGGGGGAAGGGGTTTCAGTGTGTGGGAAAGTGGTTTCAGTGTGTGGGGAAGGTGTTTCAGTGTGTGGGGAAGGGGTTTCAGAGTGTGGGTAAGGGTATCAGTGTGTGGGAAATTTGTTTCAGTGCGTGGGGAAGGGGTTTCAGAGTTTGGTGAAGGGTTTCAGTGTGGGGGGGAAGTGTTTTCAGTGTGTGGGGAAGGGGTTTCAGTGTGTGGGAAAGGGGTTTCAGTGTGTGGGGATGTGTTTCAGTGTGTGAGGAAGGTTTTTCAGAATGTGGGGAAGGTGTTTCAGTGTGTGGGGAAGGGTTTCACTGTGTGTGGAAGGGGTTTCAGTGAGTGGGAAAGGGGTTTCAGTGTGTGGGGAAGGTGTTTCAGTGTGTGGGGAAGGTGTTTCAGTGTGTGGGGAAGGTGTTTCAGTGTGAGGCAAAGGGGTTTCAGTATGTGGGGATGGGTTTCAGTGTGTGGGGATGGGTTTCAGTGTGTGTGGAAGGGGTTCCAGTGCGTGGCGAAGGTGTTTCTGTGTGTGGGGATGTGTTTCAGTGTGTGGGGAAGGGATTTCAGTGTGTGGGGATGGGTATCAGTGCGTGCGGAAGGGGTTTCAGTGTGTGCTGAAGGGGTTTCAGTGTGTGGGGAAGGGGTTTCAGTGTGTGGGGAAGGGTTTCAGTGTGGCGGGGAAGTGTTTTCAGTGAGTGGGGAAGGGATTTCAGTGTGTGGGGATGGGTTTCAATGTGTGGGGAAGGGTTTCGCTGTGTGCAGAAGTTGTTTCAGTGTGTGGGAAAGGGGTTTCAGTGTGTGGGGAAGGTGTTTCAGTGTGTGCGGAAGGAGTTTCAGTGTGTGGGGAAGGGGTTTCAATGTGTGGGGAAGGGTTTCACTGTGTGCGGAAGGGGATTCAGTGTGTGGGAAAGGGGTTTCAGTGTGTGGGGAAGGTGTATCAGTGTGTGTGGAACGGATTTCAGTGTGTGGGGAAGGGGTTTCAGTGTGTGGGGAAGGTGTTTCAGTGATTGCAGAAAGGGTTTCAGTGTGTGCAGAGGGGGTTTCAGTGTGTGGGGAAGTTGTTTCACTCTGTGGGGAAGGTGTTTCATGGAGTGTGGAATGGGTTTCAGTGTGTGGGGAAGGGGGTTCAGTGTGTGGGGATGTGTTTCAGTGTGTGGGGAAGGGGTTACAGTGTGTGGGGATGTCCTTCAGTGTGTGAAGAAGTTGTTTCAGAATGTGGGGATGGGTTTCAATTTGTGCGGATGGGGTTTCAGTGTGTGGGGAAGGGGTTTCAGTGTGTGGGGAAGGTGTTTCAGTATGTCAGAAGGGGTTTCAGTGTGTGGGGAATGGGTTTCATTGTGTGGGGAAGGGTTTCACTGTGTGGGGATGGGGTTTCAGTGTGTGGGTAGGCGTTACAGTGTGTGGGAAGGTGTTTCATTGTGTGGGGAAGGTGTTTCAGTGTGTGGGGAAGGTGTTTCAGTTTGTGGGGTAGGGGTTTCAGTGAGTGGGGAAGCTGTTTCAGTGTGTGGGGAAGGTGTTTCAATGTGTGGGGAATGTGTTTCACTGGGTGGGGAAGGGGTTTCAGTGTGTGAGGAAGGTGTTTCAGTCTGTGGTGAAGGTGTTTCAGTGTGTCGGGAAGGGGTTTCAGTGTGTGGGGATGGGTTTCATTTTTTGGGGAAGGGGTCTTAGTGTGTGGGGAAGGGTTTCAGTGTGTGGGGAAAGTGTATCAGTGTGGGGGGGAAGTGTATTCAGTGTGTGGGGAAGGGGTTTCAGTGTGTGGGAAAGTGGTTTCAGTGTGTGGGGAAGGCGTTTCAGTGTGTGGGGAAGCGGTTTCAGAGTGTGTGTAAGGGTTTCAGTGTGTGGGAAAGGTGCTTCAGTGCTTGGGGAAGGGGTTTCAGAGTGTGGGGAAGGGTTTCAGTGTGGGTTGGAAGTATTTTCAGCGTGTGGGGAAGGGGTTTCATTGTGTGCAGAAGGGTTTTCAGTGTGTGGCGAAGGAGTTTCTGTGTGTGGGGATGTGTTTCAGTGTGTGGGGAAGGGATTTCCGTGTGTGGGGATGGGTTTCAGTGCGTGCAGAAGGGGTTTCAGTGTGTGGGGAAGGTGTTTCTGTGTGTGGGGATGGGTTTCAGTGTGTGGGGATGGGTGTCAGTGTGTGCAGAAGGGTTTTCAGTGTGTGGGGATGTGTTTCAGTGAGGGGGGAAGGGGTTTCAGTACGTGGGAAAGTGGTTTCAGTGTGTGGGGAAGGTTTTTCAGTGTGTGGGGTAGGGATTTCAGTGCGTGGGGATGTGGTTTCAGTGTGTGGGGTTGGGTTTCAGTGTGTGGGAATGGGTTTCAGTGTGTGCGGAAGGGGTTTCAGTGTGTGTGGAAGGGTTTCAGTGTGTGGGGAAGGTGTTTCTGTGTGTGGCTAAGGGGTTTCAGTGTGTAGGGAAGGTGCTTCAGTATGTGGGGTAGGTGATTCTGTGTGTGGGGAAGGTGTTTCAGTGTGTGAGGAAGGTGTTTCAGTGTGTGGGGAAGGGGTCTAAGATTGTGGGGAAGGGTTTCAGTGTGTGGGGATGGGGGTTCAGTGTGTGGGGAAGGTGTTTCAGTGTGTGGGGAAGGTGTTTCAGTGTGTGGGGAAGGGGTCTCAGTGTGTGGGGAAGGAGTTTCAGTGCGTCGGGATGTGCTTCAGTATGTGCGGATGTGTTTGAGTGTGTGGGGAAGGGTTTCAGTGTGTGGGGATGGGTTTCAATGTGTGGGGAAGGTATTTCAGTGCGTGGGGGAGGGGTTTCAGTTTGTGGGGAAGGTGTTTCAGTGCGTGCGGATGTGTTTCAGTGTGTGGGGATGTGTTTCAGTGTGTGGGGAAGGGTTTCAGTGTGTGGGGAAGGTGTTTCTGTATGTGGGGATGGGTTTGAGTGTGTGGGGAGGGGTCTCAGTGTGTGGGGATGATTTTCAGTGCGTGCGGAAGGGGTTTCAGTGTGCGGGGAAGGAGTTTCAGTGTGTGGCAAAGGGGTTTCTGTGTGTGGGGAAGGTGTTTCAGTGTGTGGGAAAGCTGTTTCAGTTTGTGGGGATGGATTTCAGTGTGTGGGGATTGGTTTCAGTGTGTGGGGATGGGATTCAGTGTGTGCGGAAGGGGTTTCAGTGTGTGGCGAAGGTGTTTCTGTGTGTCGGGATGTGTTTCAGTGTGTGGGGAGGGGATTTCATTGTGTGGGGATGGGTTTCATTGTGTGCGGAAGGGGTTTCAGTGTGTGGGGAAGGTGTTTCTGTGTGTGGGGATGGATTTCAGTGTGTGGGGATGGGTTTCAGTGTGTGCAGAAGGGGTTTCTGTGTTTTGGGAAGGTGTTTCAGTGAGGGAGGAAGGGGTTTCAGTGCCTTGGAAAGTGGTTTCAGTGTGTGGGGAAGGTGTTTCAGTGTGTGGGGTAGGGATTTCAGAGTGTGGGGATGTGGTTTCAGTGTGTGCGGTTAGGTTTCAGTGTGTGGGGATGGGTTTCAGTGCGTGCGGAAGGGATTTCAGTGTGTGGGGAAGGTGTTTCAGTATGTGTGGATGGGTTTCAGTATGTGGGGATGGGTTTCAGTGTGTGGGGATGGGTTTCAGTGTGTGCGGAAGGGGTTTCAGTGTGTGGCGAAGGTGTTTCTGTGTGTGGGAATGTGTTTCAGTGTGTGGGGAAGGGATTTCCGTGTTTGGGGATGTGTTTCAGTGTGTGCGGAATGGGTTTCAGTGTGTGGGGAAGGTGTTTCTGTGTGTGGGGATGGGTTGCAGTGTGTGGGGATGGGTTTCAGTGTGTGCAGAAGGGGTTTCAGTGTGTGGGGAAGGTGTTTCAGTGAGGGGGGAAGGGGTTTCAGTGTGTGGGAAAGTGGTTTCAATGTGTGGGGAAGGTGTTTCAGTGTGTGGGGAAGGGGTTTCAGAGTGTGTGTAAGGGTTTCAGTGTGTGGGAAAGGTGCTTCAGTGCTTGGGGAAGGGGTTTCAGAGTGTGGGGAAGGGTTTCAGTGTGGGTTGGAAGTGTTTTCAGCGTGTGGGGAAGGGGTTTCATTGTGTGCGGAAGGGTTTTCAGTGTGTGGCGAAGGAGTTTCTGTGTGTGGGGATGTGTTTCAGTGTGTGGGGAAGGGATTTCCGTGTGTGGGGATGGGTTTCAGTGCGTGCAGAAGGGGTTTCAGTGTGTGGGGAAGGTGTTTCTGTGTGTGGGGATGGGTTTCAGTGTGTGGGGATGGGTGTCAGTGTGTGCAGAAGGGTTTTCAGTGTGTGGGGAGGTGTTTCAGTGAGGGGGGAAGGGGTTTCAGTGTGTGGGAAAGTGGTTTCAGTGTGTGGGGAAGGTTTTTCAGTGTGTGGGGTAGGGATTTCAGTGCGTGGGGATGTGGTTTCAGTGTGTGGGGTTGGGTTTCAGTGTGTGGGGATGGGTTTCAGTGTGTGCGGAAGTGGTTTCAGAGTGTGGGGAAGGTGTTTCAGTGTGTGGGGAAGGTGTTTCAGTGTGTGGGGAAGGTGTTTCTGCAAATGGGGAAGGGTTTCAGTGTGTGGGGATGGGTTTCAGTGTGTGCGGAAGGGGTTTCAGCGTGTGACAAAGGTGTTTCTGTGTTTGGGGATGTGTTTCAGTGTGTGGGGAAGGGATTTCAGTGTGTGGGGATGGGTTTCAGTGTGTGCAGTAGGGGTTTCAGTGTGTGGGGAAGGTGTTTCTGTATGTGGGGATGGGTTTCAGTGTGTGGGGAAGGTGTTTCAGTGAGGGGGGAAGGGGTTTCAGTGTGTGGGAAAGTGGTTTCAGTGTGTGGGGAAGGTGTTTCAGTGTGTGGGGAAGGGGTTTCAGAGTGTGGGTAAGGGTATCAGTGTGTGGGAAATTTGTTTCAGTGCGTGGGGAAGGGGTTTCAGAGTTTGGTGAAGGGTTTCAGTGTGGGGGGGAAGTGTTTTCAGTGTGTGGGGAAGGGGTTTCAGTGTGTGGGAAAGGGGTTTCAGTGTGTGGGGATGTGTTTCAGTGTGTGAGGAAGGTTTTTCAGAATGTGGGGAAGGTGTTTCAGTGTGTGGGGAAGGGTTTCACTGTGTGTGGAAGGGGTTTCAGTGAGTGGGAAAGGGGTTTCAGTGTGTGGGGAAGGTGTTTCAGTGTGTGGGGAAGGTGTTTCAGTGTGTGGGGAAGGTGTTTCAGTGTGAGGCAAAGGGGTTTCAGTATGTGGGGATGGGTTTCAGTGTGTGGGGATGGGTTTCAGTGTGTGTGGAAGGGGTTCCAGTGCGTGGCGAAGGTGTTTCTGTGTGTGGGGATGTGTTTCAGTGTGTGGGGAAGGGATTTCAGTGTGTGGGGATGGGTATCAGTGCGTGCGGAAGGGGTTTCAGTGTGTGCTGAAGGGGTTTCAGTGTGTGGGGAAGGGGTTTCAGTGTGTGGGGAAGGGTTTCAGTGTGGCGGGGAAGTGTTTTCAGTGAGTGGGGAAGGGATTTCAGTGTGTGGGGATGGGTTTCAATGTGTGGGGAAGGGTTTCGCTGTGTGCAGAAGTTGTTTCAGTGTGTGGGAAAGGGGTTTCAGTGTGTGGGGAAGGTGTTTCAGTGTGTGCGGAAGGAGTTTCAGTGTGTGGGGAAGGGGTTTCAATGTGTGGGGAAGGGTTTCACTGTGTGCGGAAGGGGATTCAGTGTGTGGGAAAGGGGTTTCAGTGTGTGGGGAAGGTGTATCAGTGTGTGTGGAACGGATTTCAGTGTGTGGGGAAGGGGTTTCAGTGTGTGGGGAAGGTGTTTCAGTGATTGCAGAAAGGGTTTCAGTGTGTGCAGAGGGGGTTTCAGTGTGTGGGGAAGTTGTTTCACTCTGTGGGGAAGGTGTTTCATGGAGTGTGGAATGGGTTTCAGTGTGTGGGGAAGGGGGTTCAGTGTGTGGGGATGTGTTTCAGTGTGTGGGGAAGGGGTTACAGTGTGTGGGGATGTCCTTCAGTGTGTGAAGAAGTTGTTTCAGAATGTGGGGATGGGTTTCAATTTGTGCGGATGGGGTTTCAGTGTGTGGGGAAGGGGTTTCAGTGTGTGGGGAAGGTGTTTCAGTATGTCAGAAGGGGTTTCAGTGTGTGGGGAATGGGTTTCATTGTGTGGGGAAGGGTTTCACTGTGTGGGGATGGGGTTTCAGTGTGTGGGTAGGCGTTACAGTGTGTGGGAAGGTGTTTCATTGTGTGGGGAAGGTGTTTCAGTGTGTGGGGAAGGTGTTTCAGTTTGTGGGGTAGGGGTTTCAGTGAGTGGGGAAGCTGTTTCAGTGTGTGGGGAAGGTGTTTCAATGTGTGGGGAATGTGTTTCACTGGGTGGGGAAGGGGTTTCAGTGTGTGAGGAAGGTGTTTCAGTCTGTGGTGAACGTGTTTCAGTGTGTCGGGAAGGGGTTTCAGTGTGTGGGGATGGGTTTCATTTTTTGGGGAAGGGGTCTTAGCGTGTGGGGAAGGGTTTCAGTGTGTGGGGAAGGTGTATCAGTGTGGGGGGGAAGTGTATTCAGTGTGTGGGGAAGGGGTTTCAGTGTGTGGGGAAGGGTTTTGCTGTGTGCAGAAGGGGTTTCAGTGCGTGGGAAAGGGGTTTCAGTGTGTGGGGAAGGTGTTTCAGTGTGTGCGGAAGGAGTTTCAGTGTGTGGGGAAGGTGTTTCAGTGTGGGGGGAAGGGGTTTCAGTGTGTGTGAAAGGTGTTTCAGTGCGTTGGAAAGGTGTTTCAGTGTGTGGGGAAGGGGTTTCAGTGTGTGGGGAAGGGGTTTCAGTGTGTAGGGATCTGTTTCAGTGTGGGAGGAAGGGGTTTCAGTGTGTGGGGAAGGGGTTTCTGTGTGTGGGGAAGGGTTTCACTGTGTGCGGAAGGGGATTCAGTGTGTGGGAAAGGGGTTTCAGTGTGTGGGGAAGGTGTTTCAGTGTGTGCGGAAGGGGTTTCAGTGTGTGGGGAAGGGGTTTCAGTGTGTGGGGAAGGTGTTTCAAGTGTGTGCGGAAAGGGTTTCAGTGTGTGCAGAGGGGGTTTCAGTGTGTGGGGAATGGGTTTCAGTCTGTGGGGAAGGTGTTTCAGAGTGTGTGGAATGGGTTTCAGTGTGTGGGGAAGGGGTTTCAGTGTGTGGGGATGTGTTTCAGTGTGTGGGGAAGGGGTTTCAGTATGTGGGGATGTGTTTCAGTGTGTGAAGAAGGTGTTTCAGTGTGAGGGGATGGGTTTCACTTCGTGCGGAAGGGGTTTCAGTGTGTGGGGATGGGGTTTCAGTGTGTGGGTAGGCGTTTCAGTGTGTGGGAAGGTGTTTCATTGTTTGGGGAAGGTGTTTCAGTGTGTGGGGAAGGTGTTTCAGTTAGTGGGGTAGGGATTTCAGTGAGTGGGGAAGCTGTTTCAGTGTGTGGGGAAGGTGTTTCAATGTGTGCAGAAGGGGTTTCAGTGTGTGGGGAAGGTGCTTCGGTGTGTGGGGAATGTGTTTCACTGGGAGGGGAAGGGGAAGGGGATTCAGTGTGTGGGGAAGGTGTTTCAGTGTGTGGGGAACGTGTTTCAGTGTGTGGGAAAGGGGTCTCAGAGTGTGGGTAAGGTTTACAGTGTGTGGGGATGGGATTTCAGTGTGTGGGGAAGGTGTTTCAGTGTCTGGGGAAGGTATTTCAGTGTGTTGGGAAGGGGTCTCAGTGTGTGGGGAAGGAGTTTCATTGCGTCGGTTTGTGCTTCAGCATCTGCGGATGTGTTTCAGTGAGTGGGGAAGGGTTTCAGTGTGTGGGGAAGGTGTTTCAGTGTGTGGGGACGGGTTTCAGTGTGTGGGGAAGGTGTTTCAGTGCGTGGGGAAGGGGTTTCAGTGTGTGGGGAAGGTGTTTCAGTGTGTGGGGATGTTTTTCAGTGTGTGGGGATGTGTTTCAGTGTGTGGGGAAGGGTTTCAGTGTGTGGGGTAGGTGTTTCAGTATGTGGGGATGGGTTTGAGTGTGTGGGGATGGGTTTCAGTGTGTGGGGATGGGATTCAGTGTGTGCGGAAGGGATTTCAGTGTGTGCGGAAGGTGTTTCTGTGTGTGGGGATGTGTTTCAGTTTGTGAGGAAGGGATTTCAGTGAGTGGGGATGTGGTTTCTGTGTGTGGTGTTGGGTTTCAGTGTGTGGGGATGGTTTTCAGTCTGTGCGGAAGGGGTTTCACTGTGTGGGGAAGGTTTTTCAGTGTGTGGGGATGGTGTTTCAGTGTGTGGCAATGCGGTTTCTATGTGTGGGGAAGGTGTTTCAGTGTGTGGGGAAGATGTGTCAGTTTGTGGGGAAGAGGTTTCAGTGTGTGGGGATTGGTTTCAGTGTGTGGGGATGGGTTTCAGTGTGTGCAGAAGTGGTTTCAGTGTGTGGCGAAGGTGTTTCTGTGTGTCGGGATGTGTTTCAGTGTGTGGGGAAGGGATTTCATTGTGTGTGGATGGGTTTCAGTTTGTGCGGAAGGGGTTTCAGTGTGTGGGGAAGGTGTTTCTGTGTGTGGGGTTGGATTTCAGTGTGTGGGGATGGGTTTCAGTGTGTGCAGAAGGGGTTTCACTGAGTGGGGAAGGTGTTTCAGTGTGTGGGGAAGGTGTTTCAGTGTCTGGCAAAGTGGTTTCTGTGAGTGGGGAAGGTGTTTCAGTTTGTGGGGAAGGTGTTTCAGTCTGTGTGGATGGGTTTCAGTGTGTGGGGATGGGTTTCAGTCTGTGCGGAAGGGGTTTCACTGAGTGGCGAAGGTGTTTCTGTGTGTGGGGATGTGTTTCAGTGTGTGGGGAAGGGATTTCAGTGTGTGGGGATGGGTTTCAGTGTCTGCGGAAGGGTTTTCAGTGTGTGGGGAAGGTGTTTCTGTGTGTGGGGATGGTTTTCAGTGTGTGGGGATGGGTTTCAGTGTGTGCGGAAGGGGTTTCAGTGTGTGGGGAAGGTGTTTCTGTGTGTGGGGATGGGTTTCAGTGTTTGGGGATGGGTTTCAGTGTTTGGGGAAGGGGTCTCAGAGTGTGGGGAAGGGTTTCAGTGTGTGGGGAAGGTGTATCAGTGTGTGGTCAAGGGGTTTCAGTGTGTGGGGAAGGTGCTTCAGTGCGTGGGGTAGGTGTTTCAGTGTGTGGGGAAGGTTTTTCAGTGTGTTGGGAAGGGGTCTCAGAGTGTGGGGAAGGGTTTCAGTGTGTGGGGATGGGATTTCAGTGTGTGGGGAAGGTGTTTCAGTGTGTGGGAAGGTATTTCAGTGTGTGGGGAAGGGGTCTCAGTGTGTGGGGAAGGAGTTTCATTGCGTCGGGATGTGCTTCAGTATGTGCGGATGTGTTTCAGTGTGTGGGGAAGGGTTTCAGTGTGTGGGGAAGGTGTTTCAGTGTGTGGGGACGGGTTTCAGTGTGTGGGGAAGGTGTTTCAGTGCGTGGGGAAGGGGTTTCAGTGTATGGGGAAGGTGTTTCAGTGTGTGGGGATGTGTTTCAGTGTGTGGGGATGTGTTTCAGTGTATGGGGAAGGGTTTCAGTGTGTGGGGTAGGTGTTACAGTATTTGGGGATGGGTTTGAGTGTGTGGGGATGGGTTTCAGTGTGTGGGGATGGGATTCAGTGTGTGCGGAAGGGATTTCAGTGTGTGCCGAAGGTGTTTCTGTGTGTCGGGATGTGTTTCAGTGTGTGGGAAAGTGGTTTCAGTGTGTGGGGATGTGTTTCAGTGCGTGGGGTAGGGATTTCAGTGTGTGGGGATGTGGTTTCAGTGTGTGGGGTTGGGTTTCAGTTTGTGGGGATGGGTTTCAGTGTGTGCGGAAGGGGTTTCACTGTGTGGGGAAGGTGCTTCAGTGTGTGGGGAAGGAGTTTCAGTCTGTGGCAAAGTGGTTTCTGTCAGTGGGGAAGGTGTTTCAGTGTGTGGGGAAGGTGTTTCAGTTTGTCGGGATGGGTTTCAGTGTGTGGGGATGGGTTTCAGTGTGTGCGGAAAGGGTTTCAGTGTGTGGCGAAGGTGTTTCTGTGTGTCGGGATGTGTTTCAGTGTGTGGGAAAGGGATTTCATTGTGTGGTAATGTGTTTCAGTCTGTGCAGAAGGGGTTACAGTGTGTGGGAAGGCGTTTCTGTGGGTGGGGATGGAGTTCAGTGTGTGGGGTTGGGTTTCAGTGTGTGGGGTTGGGTTTCAGATTGTGGGGATGGGTTTCAGTGTGTGCGGAAGGGGTTTCACTTTGTGGGGAAGGTGTTTCAGTGTGTGGGGAAGGTGTTTCAGTGTGTGGCAAAGTGGTTTATGTGAGTGGGGAAGGTGTTTCAGTTTGTGGGGAAGGTGTTTCAGTCTGTGTGGATGGGTTTCAGTGTGTGGGGATGGGTTTCAGTGTGTGCGGAAGGGGTTTCACTGAGTGGCGAAGGTGTTTCTGTGTGTGGGGATGTGTTTCAGTGTGTGGGGAAGGGATTTCAGTGTGTGGGGATGGGTTTCAGTGTGTGCGGAAGGGGTTTCAGTTTGTGGGGAAGGTGTTTCTGTGTGTGGGGATGGGTTTCAGTGTGTGGGGATGGGTTTCAGTGTGTGCGGAAGGGATTTCAGTGTGTGGGGAAGGTGTTTCTGTGTGTGGGGATGGGTTTCAGTGTTTGGGGATGTGTTTCAGTGTTTGGGGAAGGGGTCTCAGTGTGTGGGGAAGGGTTTCAGTGTGTGGGGAAGGTGTATCAGTGTGTGGGCAAGGGGTTTCAGTGTGTGGGGAAGGTGCTTCAGTGCGTGGGGTAGGTTTTTCAGTGTGTGGGGAAGGTGTTTCAGTGTGTGGGGAAGGTGTTTCAGTGTGTGGGGAAGGTATTTCAGTGTGTGGGGAAGGGGTCTCAGTGTGTGGGGAAGGAGTTTCATTGCGTCGGGATGTGCTTCAGTATGTGCGGATGTGTTTCAGTGTGTGGGGAAGGGTTTCAGTGTGAGGGGAAGGTGTTTCAGTGTGTGGGGACGGGTTTCAGTGTGTGGGGAAGGTGTTTCAGTGCGTGGGGAAGGGGTTTCAGTGTGTGGGGAAGGTGTTTCAGTGTGTGGGGATGTGTTTCAGTGTGTGGGGATGTGTTTCAGTGTATGGGGAAGGGTTTCAGTGTGTGGGGTAGGTGTTACAGTATGTGGGGATCGGTTTGAGTGTGTGGGGATGGGTTTCCGTGTGTGGGGATGGGATTCAGTGTGTGCGGAAGGGATTTCAGTGTGTGCCGAAGGTGTTTCTGTGTGTGGGGATGTGTTTCAGTGTGTGAGGAAGGGATTTCAGTGTGTGGGGATGTGGTTTCTGTGTGTGGTGTTGGGTTTCAGTGTTTGGGGATGGTGTTTCAGTGTGTGGCAAAGCGGTTTCTATGTGTGGGGAAGGTGTTTCAGTGTGTGGGGAAGGTATTTCAGTTTGTGGGGATGGGTTTCATTGTGTGCAGAAGTGGTTTCAGTGTGTGGCGAAGGTGTTTCTGTGTGTCGGGATGTGTTTCAGTGTGTGGGGAAGGGATTTCATTGTGTGGGGATGGGTTTCAGTTTGTGCGGAAGGGGTTTCAGTGTGTGGGGAATGTGTTCCTGTGTGTGGGGATGGATTTCAGTGTGTGGGGATGGGTTTCAGCGTGTGCAAAAGGGGTTTCCGTGTGTGGGGAAGGTGTTTCAGTGAGGGGGGTAGGGGTTTCAGTGTGTGGGAAAGTGGTTTCAGTGTGTGGGGATGTGTTTCAGTGCGTGGGGTAGGGATTTCAGTGTGTGGGGATGTGGTTTCAGTGTGTGGGGTTGGGTTTCAGTTTGTGGGGATGGGTTTCAGTGTGTGCGGAAGGGGGTTCACTGTGTGGGGAAGGTGCTTCAGTGTATGGGGAAGGTGTTTCAGTGTGTGGCAAAGTGGTTTCTGTGATTGGGGAAGGTGTTTCAGTGTGTGGGGAAGGTGTTTCAGTTTGTGGGGATGGGTTTCAGTGTGTGGGGATGGGTTTCAGTGTGTGCGGAAAGGGTTTCAGTGTGTGGCGAAGGTGTTTCTGTGTGTCGGGATGTGTTTCAGTGTGTGGGAAAGGGATTTCATTGTGTGGTAATGTGTTTCAGTCTGTGCAGAAGGGGTTTCACTGTGTGGGGAAGGTGCTTCAGTGTATGGGGAAGGTGTTTCAGTGTGTGGCAAAGTGGTTTCTGTGAGTGGGGAAGGTGTTTCAGTGTGTGGGGAAGGTGTTTCAGTTTGTGGGGTTGGGTTTCAGTGTGTGGGGTTGGGTTTCAGATTGTGGGGATGGGTTTCAGTGTGTGCGGAAGGGGTTTCAGTGTGTGGGGAAGGTGTTTCAGTGTGTGGCAAAGTGGTTTCTGTGAGTGGGGAAGGTGTTTCAGTTTGTGGGGAAGGTGTTTCAGTCTGTGTGGATGGGTTTCAGTGTGTGGGGATGGGTTTCAGTGTTTGCGGAAGGGGTTTCACTGAGTGGCGAAGGTGTTTCTGTGTGTGGGGATGTGTTTCAGTGTGTGGGGAAGGGATTTCAGTGTGTGGGGATGGGTTTCAGTGTGTGCGGAATGGGTTTCAGTTTGTGGGGAAGGTGTTTCTGTGTGTGGGGATGGGTTTCAGTGTGTGGGGATGGGTTTCAGTGTGTGCGGAAGGGGTTTCAGTGTGTGGGGAAGGGGTTTCTGTGTGTGGGGATGGGTTTCAGTGTTTGGGGATGTGTTTCAGTGTGTGGGGAAGGGTTTCAGTGTGTGGGGAATGTGTATCAGTGTGTGGGCAAGGTGTTTCAGTGTGTGGGGAAGGTGCTTCAGTGCGTGGGGTAGGTGTTTCAGTGTGTGGGGAAGGTGTTTCAGTGTGTGGGGAAGGGGTCTCAGAGTGTGGGGAAGGGTTTCAGTGTGTGGGGATGGGATTTCAGTGTGTGGGGAAGGTGTTCCAGTGTGTGGGGAAGGTATTTCAGTGTGTGCGGAAGGGGTCTCAGTGTGTGGGGAAGGAATTTCATTGCGTCGGGATGTGCTTCAGTATGTGCGGATGTGTTTCAGTGTGTGGGGAAAGGTTTCAGTGTGTGGGTAAGGTGTTTCAGTGTCTGGGGACGGGTTTCAGTGTGTGGGGAAGGTGTTTCAGTGCGTGGGGAAGGGGTTTCAGTGTGTGGGGAAGGTGTTTCAGTGTGTGGGGATGTGTTTCAGTGTGTGGGGATGTGTTTCAGTGTATGGGGAAGGGTTTCAGTGTGTGGGGTAGGTGTTACAGTATGTGGGGATGGGTTTGAGTGTGTGGGGATGGGTTTCAGTGTGTGGGGATGGGATTCAGTGTGTGCGGAAGGGATTTCAGTGTGTGCTGAAGGTGTTTCTGTGTGTGGGGATGTGTTTCAGTGTGTGAGGAAGGGATTTCAGTGTGTGGGGATGTGGTTTCTGTGTGTGGTGTTGGGTTTCAGTGTGTGGGGATGGTGTTTCAGTGTGTGGCAAAGCGGTTTCTATGTGTGGGGAAGGTGTTTCAGTCTGTGGGGAAGGTGTTTCAGTTTGTGGGGAAGGGGTTTCAGTGTGTGGGGATGCGTTTCAGTGTGTGGGGATGGGTTTCATTGTGTGCAGAAGTGATTTCAGTGTGTGGCGAAGGTGTTTCTGTGTGTCGGGATGTGTTTCAGTGTGTGGGGAAGGGATTTCATTATGTGGGGATGGGTTTCAGTTTGTGCGGAAGGGGTTTCAGTGTGTGGGGAAGGTGTTTCAGTGTGTGGCAAAGTGGTTTCTGTGAGTGGGGAAGGGATTTCAGTGTGTGGGGAAGGTGTTTCATTTTGTGGGGATGGGTTTCAGTGTGTGGGGATGGGTTTCAGTGTGTGCGGAAGGGGTTTCAGTGTGTGGCGAAGGTGTTTCTGTGTGTCGGGATGTGTTTCAGTGTGTGGGAAAGGGATTTCATTGTGTGGTAATGTGTTTCAGTCTGTGCAGAAGGGGTTACAGTGTGTGGGAAAGCGTTTCTGTGGGTGGGGATGGAGTTCAGTGTGTGGGGATGGGTTTCAGTGTGTGCAGAAGGGGTTTCAGTGTGTGGGGAAGGTGTTTCAGTGAGTGGGGAAGGGGTTTCAATGTGTGGGAAAGTGGTTTCAGTGTGTGGGGAAGGCGTTTCAGTGTGTGGGGTAGGGATTTCAGTGTGTGGGGAAGGGGTTTCAGTGTGTGGGGTTGGGTTTCAGTGTGTGGGGATGGGTTTCAGTTTGTGTGGAAGGGGTTTCAGTGTGTGGGGAATGTGTTGCAGTGTGTGGGGAAGGTGTTTCAGTTCGGGGCAAAGGGGATTCTGTGTGTGGGGAAGGTGTTTCAGTGTGTGGGGAAGGTGTTTCAGTATGTGTGGATGGGTTTCAGTGTGTGGGGATGGGTTTCAGTGTGTGGGGATGGGTTTCAGTGTGTGCGGAAGGGGTTTCAGTGTGTGGCGAAGGTGTTTCTGTGTGTGGGGATGTGTTTCAGTGTGTGGGGATGTGTTTCAGTGTGTGGGGATGGGTTTCAGTGTGTGCAGAAGGGGTTTCAGTGTGTGGGGAAGGTGTTTCAGTGAGGGGGGAAGGGGTTTCAGTGTGTGGGAAAGGGGTTTCAGTGTGTGGGGAAGGCGTTTCAGTGTGTGTGGAAGGGGTTTCTGAGTGTGCATAAGGGTTTCAGTGTGTGGGAAAGGTGTTTCAGTGCGTGCTGAAGGGGTTTCAGTGTGTGGGGAAGGTGTTTCTGTGTGTGGGGATGGATTTCAGTGTGTGTTGATGGGTTTCAGAGTGTGCAGAAGGGTTTCAGTGAGTGGGGAAGGTGATTCATTGAGGGGGGAAGGGGATTCAATGAGTGGGAAAGTGGTTTCAGTGTGTGGGGAAGGTGTTTCAGTGTGTGGGGTAGGGATTTCAGTGCGTGGGGATGTGGTTTCAGTGTGTGGGGTTGGGTTTCAGTGTGTGGGGATGTGTTTCAGTGTGTGCGGAATGGGTTTCAGTGTGTGGTGCAGGTGTTTCACTGTGTGGGGATGGTGTTTCAGTGTGTGGCAAAGGGGTTTCTGTGTGTGGGGAAGGTGTTTCAGTGTGTGGGGAAGGTGTTTCAGTATGTGTGGATGGGTTTCAGTGTGTGGGGATGGGTTTCAGTGTGTGCGGAAGGGGTTTCAGTGTGTGGAGAAGGTGTTTCTGTGTGTGGAGATGTGTTTCAGTGTGTGGGGAAGGGATTTCAGTGTGTGGGGAAGGTTTTCAGTGTGTGCGGAAGGGGTTTCAGTGTGTGGGGAAGGTGTATCTGTGTGTGGGGATGGGTTTCAGTGTGTGGGGATTGGTTTCAGTGAGTGCAGAAGGAGTTTCAGTGTGTGGGGAAGGTGTTTCAGTGAGGGAGGAAGGGGTTTCAGTGTTTGGGAATGTGGTTTCAGTGTGTGGGGAAGGTGTTTCAGTGTGTGGGGAAGGAGTTTCAGGGTGTGGGTAAGTGTTTCAGTGTGTGGGAAAGGTGTTTCTGTGCGTGGGGAAGGGGTTTCAGTGTGTGGGGAAGGGTTTCAGTGTGGGGGGAAGTGCTTTCAGTGTGTGGGGAAGGGGTTTCAGTGTGTGGGGAAGGGGTTTCAGTGTGTGGGGATGTGTTTCAGTGTGTGTGGATGGGTTTCAGTGTGTGGGGAAGGTGTTTCAGTGCGTGGGGAAGGGGTTTCAGTGTTTGGGGATGTGTTTCAGTGTGTGGGGATGTGTTTCAGTTTGTGGGGAAGGGTTTCAGTGTGTGGGGAAGGTGTTTCAGTCTGTGGGGATGGGTTTGAGAGTGTTGGGATGGGTTTCAGTGTGTGGGGATGGGTTTCAGTGTGTGCAGAAGGGGTTTCAGTGTGTGTGGACGGTGTTTCTGTTTGTGGGGATGTGTGTCAGTGTGTGGGGAAGGGATTTCAGTGTGTGGGGATGTGGTTTCAGTGTGTGGGGTTGGGTTTCAGTGTGTGGGGATTGTTTTCAGTGTGTGCGGAAGTGGTTTCAGTGTGTGGGGAAGGTGTTTCAGTGTGTGGGAAAGGTGTTTCAGGGTGTGCCAAAGGGGTTTCTGTGTGTGGGGAAGGTGTTTCAGTGTGTGGAGAAGGTGTTTCAGTTTGTGGGGATGGGTTTCAGTGTGTTGGGATTGTTTTCAGTGTGTGCGGAAGGGGTTTCAGTGTGTGGCGAAGGTGTTTCTGTGTGTCGAGATGTGTTTCAGTGTGTGGGGAAGGGATTTCATTGTGTGGGAATGGGTTTCAGAGTGTGCGGAAGGGGTTTCAGTGTGTGGGGAAGGTGTTTCTGTGTGTGGGGATGGATTTCAGTGTGTGGGGATGGGTTTCAGTGTGTGCAGAAGGGGTTTCAGTGTGTGGGAAAGGTGTTTCAGTGAGGGGGGAAGGGGTTTCAGTGTGTGGGAAAGTAGTTTCTGTGTGTGGGGAAGGCATTTCAGGGTGTGGGGTAGGGATTTCAGTGTGTGGGGAAGGGGTTTCAGTGTGTGGGGTTGGATTTCAGTGTGTGGGGATGGGTTTCAGTGTGTGCGGAAGGGGTTTCAGTGTGCGGGGAATGTGTTTCAGTGTGTTGGGGAAGGTGTTTCAGTGCGTGGCAAAGGGGTTTATGTGTGTGGGGAAGGTGTTTCAGTGTGTGGGGAAGGTGTTTCAGTATGTGTGGATGGGTTTCAGTGTGTGGGGATGGGTTTCAGTGTGTGGGGATGGGTTTCAGTGTGTGCGGAAGGGGTTTCACTATGTGGCGAAGGTATTTCTGTATGTGGGGATGTGTTTCAGTGTGTGGGGAAGGGATTTCAGTGGTGGGGATGGGTTTCAGTGTGTGTGGAAGGGGTTTCAGTGCGTGGGGAAGGTGTTTCTGTGTGTGGGGATGGGTTTCAGTGTTTGGGGATGGGTTTCAGTGTGTGCAGAAGGGGTTTCAGTGTGTGGGGAAGGTGTTTCAGTGATGGGGGAAGGGGTATCAGTGTGTGGGAAAGTGGTTTCAGTGTGTGGGGAAGGTGTTTCAATGTGCGGGGAAGGGGTTTCAGAGTGTGGGTAAGGGTTTCAGTGTGTGGGAAAGGTGTTTCAGTGCTTGCTGAAGGGGTTTCAGTGTGTGGGGAAGGTGTTTCTTTGTGTCGGGATGGATTTCAGTGTGTGGGGATGGGTTTCAGTGTGTGCAGAAGGGGTTTCAGTGAGTGGGGAAGGTGTTTCAGTGAGGGGGGAAGGGGATTCAGTGTGTGGGAAAGTGGTTTCAGTGTGTGGGGAAGGTGTTTCAGTGTGTGGGGTAGGGATTTCAGTGTGTGGGGAAGTGGTTTCAGTGTGTGGGGTTGGGTTTCAGTGTGTGGGGATGGTTTTCAGTGTGTGCGGAAGGGGTTTCAGTGTGTAGGGCAGGTGTTTCAGTGTGTGGGGAAGGTGTTTCAGTTAGTGACAAAGGGGTTTCTGTGTGTGGGGAAGGTAGTTCAGTGTGTGGGGAAGGTGTTTCAGTTTGTGGGGATTGGTTTCAGTGTGTGGGGATGGGTTTCAGTGTGTGCAGAAGGGGTTTCAGTGTGTGGTGAAGGTATTTCTGTGTGTCGGGATGTGTTTCAGTGTGTGGGGAAGGGATTTCATTGTGTGGGAATGGCTTTCAGTGTGTGCGGAAGGGGTTTCAGTGTGTGGGGAAGTAGTTTCTGTGTGTGGGGATGGATTTCAGTGTGTGGTGATGGGTTTCAGTGTGTGCAGAATGGATTTCAGTGTGTGGGGAAGGTGTTTCAGTGAGGGGGGAAGGGGATTCAGTGTGTGGGAAAGTGGTTTCAGTGTATGGGGAAGGTGTTTCAGTGTGTGGTGTAGGGATTTCAGTGTGTGGGGAAGTGGTTTCAGTGTGTGGGGTTGGGTTTCAGTGTGTGGGGATGGTTTTCAGTGTGTGCGGAAGGTGTTTCAGTTTGTGGGGATTGGTTTCAGTGTGTGGGGATGGGTTTCAGTGTGTGCAGAAGGTGTTTCAGTGTGTGGGGAAGGTGTTTCAGTTTGTGACAAAGGGGTTTCTGTGTGTGGGGAAGGTATTTCAGTGTGTGGGGAAGGTGTTTCAGTTTGTGGGGATTGGTTTCAGTGTGTGGGGATGGGTTTCAGTGTGTGCAGAAGGGTTTCAGTGTGTGCGGAAGGGGTTTCACTATGTGGCGAAGGTATTTCTGTATGTGGGGATGTGTTTCAGTGTGTGGGGAAGGGGTTTCAGTGTGTGGGTAAGGGTTTCACTGTGTGTGAAAGGTGTTTCAGTGCGTGCTGAAGGGGTTTCAGTGTGTGGGGAAGGTGTTTCTGTGTGTGGGGATGGATTTCAGTGTGTGGGGATGGGTTTCAGTGTGTGCAGAAGGGGTCTCAGTGTGTGGGGAAGGTGTTTCAGTGAGGGGGAAGGGGATTCAGTGTGTGGGAAAGTGGTTTCAGTGTGTGGGGAAGGTGTTTCAGTGTGTGGGGTAGGGATTTCAGTGTATGGAGATGTGGTTTCAGTGTGTGGGGTTGGGTTTCAGTGTGTGGGGATGATTTTCAGTGTGTGCGGAAGGGGTTTCAGTGTGTGGGGCCGGTGTTTCAGTGTGTGGCGAAGGTATTTCTGTGTGTCGGGATGTGTTTCAGTGTTTGGAAAAGGGTTTTCATTGTGTGGGAATGGCTTTCAGTGTGTGCGGAAGGGGTTTCAGTGTGTGGGGAAGGTGTTTCTGTGTGTGGGGATGGATTTCAGTGTGTGGTGATGGGTTTCAGTGTGTGCAGAAGGGGTTTCAGTGTGTGGGGAAGGTGTTTCAGTGAGGGGGGAAGGGGATTCAGTGTGTGGGAAAGTGGTTTCAGTGTGTGGGGAAGGTGTTTCAGTGTGTGGGGTAGGGATTTCAGTGTGTGGGGAAGTGGTTTCAGTGTGTGGGGTTGGGTTTCAGTGTGTGGGGATGGTTTTCAGTGTGTGCGGAAGGTGTTTCAGTTTGTGGGGATTGGTTTCAGTGTGTGGGGATGGGTTTCAGTGTGTGCAGAAGGTGTTTCAGTGTGTGGGGAAGGTGTTTCAGTTTGTGACAAAGGGGTTTCTGTGTGTGGGGAAGGTATTTCAGTGTGTGGGGAAGGTGTTTCAGTTTGTGGGGATTGGTTTCAATGTGTGGGGATGGGTTTCAGTATGTGCAGAAGGGGTTTCAGTGTGTGGCGAAGGTATTTCTGTGTGTCGGGATGTGTTTCAGTGTGTGGGGAAGGGATTTCATTGTGTGGGAATGGCTTTCACTGTGTGCGGAAGGAGTTTCAGTGTGTGGGGAAGGTGTTTCTGTGTGTGGGGATGGATTTCAGTGTGTGGTGATGGTTTTCAGAGTGTGCAGAAGGGATTTCAGTGTGTGGGGAAGGAGCTTCAGTGAGGGGGGAAGGGGTTTCAGTGTGTGGGAAAGTAGTTTCAGTGTGTGGGGAAGGCGTTTCAGTGTGTGGGATAGGGATTTCAGTGTGTGGCGAAGGGGTTTCAGTGTGTGGGGTAGGGTTTCATTGTGTGGGGATGGGTTTCAGTGTGTGCGGAAGGGGTTTCAGTGTGTGGGGAATTTGTTTCAGTATGTGGGGAAGGTGTTTCAGTGCGTGGCAAAGGGGTTTCTGTGTGTGGGGAAGGTGTTTCAGTGTGTGGGGAAGGTGTTTCAGTATGTGTGGATGGGTTTCAGTGTGTGGGGATGGGTTTCAGTGTGTGCGGAAGGGGTTTCAGTGCGTGGCGAAGGTGTTTCTGTATGTGGGGATGTGTTTCAGTGTGTGGGGAAGGGATTTCAGTGGTGGGGATGGGTTTCAGTGTGTGTGGAAGCGGTTTCAGTGCGTGGGGAAGGTGTTTCTGTGTGTGGGGATGGGTTTCAGTGTGTGGGGATGGGTTTCAGTGTGTGCAGAAGGGGTTTCAGTGTGTGCAGAAGGGGTTTCAGTGTGTGGGGAAGCTGTTTCAGTGAGGGGGGAAGGGGTTTCAGTGTGTGGGAAAGTGGTTTCAGTGTGAGGGGAAGGTGTTTCAGTGTGTGGGGAAGGGGTTTCAGAGTGTGGGTAAGGGTTTCACTGTGTGGGAAAGGTGTTTCAGTGCGTGCTGAACGGGTTTCAGTGTGTGGGGAAGGTGTTTCTGTGTGAAGGGGATGGATTTCAGTGTGTGGGGATGGGTTTCAGTGTGTGCAGAAGGGGTCTTAGTGTGTGGGGAAGGTGTTTCAGTGAGGGGGAAGGGGATTCAGTGTGTGGGAAAGTGGTTTCAGTGTGTGGGGAAGGTGTTTCAGTGTGTGGGGTAGGGATTTCAGTGTGTGGGGATGTGGTTTCAGTGTGTGGGGTTGGGTTTCAGTGTGTGGGGATGGTTTTCAGTGTGTGCGGAAGGGGTTTCAGTGTGTGGGGCAGGTGTTTCAGTTTGTGGCAAAGGGGTTTCTGAGTGTGGGGAAGGTATTTCAGTGTGTGGGGAAGGTGTTTCAGTTTGTGGGGATTGGTTTCAGTGTGTGGGGATGGGTTTCAGTGTGTGCAGAAGGGGTTTCAGTGTGTGGCGAAGGTGTTTCTGTGTGTCGGGATGTGTTTCAGTGTGTGGGGAAGGGATTTCATTGTGTGGGAATGGGTTTCAGTGTGTGCGGAAGGGGTTTCAGTGTGTGGGGAAGGTGTTTCTGTGTGTGGTGATGGATTTCAGTGTGGGGGGATGGTTTCAGTGTGTGCAGAAGGGGTTTCAGAGTGTGGGGAAGGTGTTTCAGTGAGGGGGAAGGGGTTTCAGTGTGTGGGAATGTAGTTTCAGTGTGTGGGGAAGGCGTTTCAGTGTGTGGGGTAGGGATTTCAGTGTGTGGGGAAGGGGTTTCAGTGTGTGGGGTTGTGTTTCATTGTGTGGGGATGGGTTTCAATGTGTGCGGAAGGGGTTTCAGTGTGTGGGGAATGTGTTTCAGTGTGTGGGGAAGGTGTTTCAGTGCATGGCAAAGGGGTTTCAGTGTGTGGGGAAGGTGTTTCAGTGTGTGGGGAAGGTGTTTCAGTATGTGTGGATGGGTTTCAGTGTGTGGGGATGGGTTTCAGTGTGTGCGGAAGGGGTTTCAGTGTGTGGCGAAGGTGTTTCTGTATGTGGGGATGTGTTTCAGTGTGTGGGGAAGGGATTTCAGTGGTGGGGATGGGTTTCAGTGTGTGTGGAAGGGGTTTCAGTGCGTGGGGAAGGTGTTTCTGTGTGTGGGGATGGGTTTCAGTGTGTGTGGATGGGTTTCAGTGTGTGCAGAAGGGGTTTCAGTGTGTGGGGAAGCTGTTTCAGTGAGGGGGGAAGGGGTTTCAGTGTGTGGGTAAGGTGTTTCAGAGTGTGGGTATGGGTTTCAGTGTGTGGGAAAGGTGTTTCAGTGCGTGCTGAAGGGGTTTCAGTGTGTGGGGAAGGTGTTTCTGTGTGTGGGGATGGATTTCAGTGTGTGGGGATGGGTTTCAGTGTGTGCAGAAGGGGTTTCAGTGTGTGGGGAAGGTGTTTCAGTGAGGGGGAAGGGGATTCAGTGTGTGGGAAAGTGGTTTCAGTGTGTGGGGAAGGTGTTTCAGTGTGTGGGGTAGGGATTTCAGTGTGTGGGGATGTGGTTTCAGTGTGTGGGGTTGTGTTTCAGTGTGTGGGGGTGGGTTTCAGTGCGTGCGGAAGGGGTTTCAGTGTCTGGGGCAGGTGTTTCAGTTTGTGGGGAAGGTGTTTCAGTGTGTGGCAAAGGGGTTTCTGTGTGTCGGGAAGGTGTTTCAGTTTGTGGGGAAGTTGTTTCAGTATGTGTGGATGGGTTTCAGTGTGTGGGGATGTGTTTCAGTGTGTGGGGATGTGTTTCAGTGTGTGCGGAAGGGGTTTCAGTGTGTGGAGAAGGTGTTGCTGTGTGTGGGGATGTGTTTCAGTGTGTGGGGAAGGGATTTCAGTGTGCGGGTATGGGTTTCAGTGTGTGTGGAAGGGGTTTCAGTGTGTGGGGAAGGTGTATCTGAGTGTGGGGATGGGTTTCAGTGTGTGGGGATGGGTTTCAGTGTGTGCAGAAGGGGTTTCAGTGTGTGGGGAAGGTGTTTCAGTGAGGGGGGATGTGGTTTCAGTTTGTGGGAAAGTGGTTTCAGTGTGTGGGGAAGGTGTTTCAGTGGGTGGTGAAGGGGTTTCAGGGTGTGGGTAAGGGTTTCAGTGTGTGGGAAAGGTGTTTAAGTGCGTGGGGAATGGGTTTCAGAGTGTGGGAAAGGGTTTCATTGTGGGGGGGAAGTGTTTTCAGTGTGTGGGGAAGGGGTTTCAGTGTGTGGGGAAGGGGTTTCAGTGTGTGGGGATGTATTTCAGTGTGTGAGGAAGGGGTTTCAGTGTGTGGGGAAGGTGTTTCAGTGTGTGGGGATGTGTTTCAGTGCGTGGGGAAGGTGTTTCAGTGCGTGTGGAAGGGGTTTCAGTGTGTGGGGAAGGTGTTTCAGTGTTTGGGGATGTGTTTCAGTGTGTGGGGATGTGTTTCAGTGTGTGGGGAAGAGTTTCAATGTGTGGGGAAGGTGTTTCAGTATGTGGGGATGTGTTTGAGTGTGTGGGGATGTGTTTCAGTGTGTGGGGATGGGTTTCAGTGTGTGCTGAAGGGGTTTCAGTGTGTGCGGAAGGTGTTTCTGTGTGTGGGGATGTGTTTCAGTGTGTGGGGATGGATTTCAGTGTGTGGGGATGGGTTTCAGTGTGTGCAGAAGGGGTTTCAGTGTGTGGGGATTGTGTTTCAGTGAGGGGGAAGGGGATTCAGTGTGTGGGAAAGTGGTTTCAGTGTGTGGGGAAGGTGTTTCAGTGTGTGGGGTAGGGATTTCAGTGTGTGGGGATGTGGTTTCAGTGTGTGGGGTTGTGTTTCAGTGTGTGGGGGTGGGTTTCAGTGTGTGCGGAAGGGGTTTCAGTGTGTGGGGCAGGTGTTTCAGTTTGTGGGGAAGGTGTTTCAGTGTGTGGCAAAGGGGTTTCTGTGTGTCGGGAAGGTGTTTCAGTTTGTGGGGAAGTTGTTTCAGTATGTGTGGATGGGTTTCAGTGTGTGGGGATGTGTTTCAGTGTGTGGGGATGTGTTTCAGTGTGTCCGGAAGGGGTTTCAGTGTGTGGAGAAGGTGTTGCTGTGTGTGGGGATGTGTTTCAGTGTGTGGGGAAGGGATTTCAGTGTGCGGGTATGGGTTTCAGTGTGTGTGGAAGGGGTTTCAGTGTGTGGGGAAGGTGTATCTGAGTGTGGGGATGGGTTTCAGTGTGTGGGGATGGGTTTCAGTGTGTGCAGAAGGGGTTTCAGTGTGTGGGGAAGGTGTTTCAGTGAGGGGGGATGTGGTTTCAGTTTGTGGGAAAGTGGTTTCAGTGTGTGGGGAAGGTGTTTCAGTGGGTGGTGAAGGGGTTTCAGGGTGTGGGTAAGGGTTTCAGTGTGTGGGAAAGGTGTTTAAGTGCGTGGGGAATGGGTTTCAGAGTGTGGGAAAGGGTTTCATTGTGGGGGGGAAGTGTTTTCAGTGTGTGGGGAAGGGGTTTCAGTGTGTGGGGAAGGGGTTTCAGTGTGTGGGGATGTATTTCAGTGTGTGAGGAAGGGGTTTCAGTGTGTGGGGAAGGTGTTTCAGTGTGTGGGGATGTGTTTCAGTGCGTGGGGAAGGTGTTTCAGTGCGTGTGGAAGGGGTTTCAGTGTGTGGGGAAGGGGTTTCAGTGTGTGGGGATGTATTTCAGTGTGTGGGGTAGGGATTTCAGTGTGTGGGGAAGGGGTTTCAGTGTGTGGGGTTGTGTTTCATTGTGTGGGGATGGGTTTCAATGTGTGCGGAAGGGGTTTCAGTGTGTGGGGAATGTGTTTCAGTGTGTGGGGAAGGTGTTTCAGTGCATGGCAAAGGGGTTTCTGTGTGTGGGGAAGGTGTTTCAGTGTGTGGGGAAGGTGTTTCAGTATGTGTGGATGGGTTTCAGTGTGTGGGGATGGGTTTCAGTGTGTGCGGAAGGGGTTTCAGTGTGTGGCGAAGGTGTTTCTGTATGTGGGGATGTGTTTCACTGTGTGGGGAAGGGATTTCAGTGGTGGGGATGGGTTTCAGTGTGTGTGGAAGGGGTTTCAGTGCGTGGGGAAGGTGTTTCTGTGTGTGGGGATGGGTTTCAGTGTGTGTGGATGGGTTTCAGTGTGTGCAGAAGGGGTTTCAGTGTGTGGGGAAGCTGTTTCAGTGAGGGGGGAAGGGGTTTCAGTGTGTGGGTAAGGTGTTTCAGAGTGTGGGTATGGGTTTCAGTGTGTGGGAAAGGTGTTTCAGTGCGTGCTGAAGGGGTTTCAGTGTGTGGGGAAGGTGTTTCTGTGTGTGGGGATGGATTTCAGTGTGTGGGGATGGGTTTCAGTGTGTGCAGAAGGGGTTTCAGTGTGTGGGGAAGGTGTTTCAGTGAGGGGGAAGGGGATTCAGTGTGTGGGAAAGTGGTTTCAGTGTGTGGGGAAGGTGTTTCAGTGTGTGGGGTAGGGATTTCAGTGTGTGGGGATGTGGTTTCAGTGTGTGGGGTTGTGTTTCAGTGTGTGGGGGTGGGTTTCAGTGTGTGCGGAAGGGGTTTCAGTGTGTGGGGCAGGTGTTTCAGTTTGTGGGGAAGGTGTTTCAGTGTGTGGCAAAGGGGTTTCTGTGTGTCGGGAAGGTGTTTCAGTTTGTGGGGAAGTTGTTTCAGTATGTGTGGATGGGTTTCAGTGTGTGGGGATGTGTTTCAGTGTGTGGGGATGTGTTTCAGTGTGTGCGGAAGGGGTTTCAGTGTGTGGAGAAGGTGTTGCTGTGTGTGGGGATGTGTTTCAGTGTGTGGGGAAGGGATTTCAGTGTGCGGGTATGGGTTTCAGTGTGTGTGGAAGGGGTTTCAGTGTGTGGGGAAGGTGTATCTGAGTGTGGGGATGGGTTTCAGTGTGTGGGGATGGGTTTCAGTGTGTGCAGAAGGGGTTTCAGTGTGTGGGGAAGGTGTTTCAGTGAGGGGGGATGTGGTTTCAGTTTGTGGGAAAGTGGTTTCAGTGTGTGGGGAAGGTGTTTCAGTGGGTGGTGAAGGGGTTTCAGGGTGTGGGTAAGGGTTTCAGTGTGTGGGAAAGGTGTTTAAGTGCGTGGGGAATGGGTTTCAGAGTGTGGGAAAGGGTTTCATTGTGGGGGGGAAGTGTTTTCAGTGTGTGGGGAAGGGGTTTCAGTGTGTGGGGAAGGGGTTTCAGTGTGTGGGGATGTATTTCAGTGTGTGAGGAAGGGGTTTCAGTGTGTGGGGAAGGTGTTTCAGTGTGTGGGGATGTGT
Organism: Heterodontus francisci; assembly: GCF_036365525.1. Lineage (NCBI taxonomy): Eukaryota > Metazoa > Chordata > Chondrichthyes > Heterodontiformes > Heterodontidae > Heterodontus > Heterodontus francisci. The sequence goes on along the minus strand of NC_090394.1, from coordinate 4,856,824 downwards.
TTCAGTGCGTGGGGAAGGTGTTTCAGTGCGTGTGGAAGGGGTTTCAGTGTGTGGGGAAGGTGTTTCAGTGTTTGGGGATGTGTTTCAGTGTGTGGGGATGTGTTTCAGTGTGTGGGGAAGAGTTTCAATGTGTGGGGAAGGTGTTTCAGTATGTGGGGATGTGTTTGAGTGTGTGGGGATGTGTTTCAGTGTGTGGGGATGGGTTTCAGTGTGTGCTGAAGGGGTTTCAGTGTGTGCGGAAGGTGTTTCTGTGTGTGGGGATGTGTTTCAGTGTGTGGGGATGGATTTCAGTGTGTGGGGATGGGTTTCAGTGTGTGCAGAAGGGGTTTCAGTGTGTGGGGATTGTGTTTCAGTGAGGGGGAAGGGGATTCAGTGTGTGGGAAAGTGGTTTCAGTGTGTGGGGAAGGTGTTTCAGTGTGTGGGGTAGGGATTTCAGTGTGTGGGGATGTGGTTTCAGTGTGTGGGGTTGTGTTTCAGTGTGTGGGGGTGGGTTTCAGTGTGTGCGGAAGGGGTTTCAGTGTGTGGGGCAGGTGTTTCAGTTTGTGGGGAAGGTGTTTCAGTGTGTGGCAAAGGGGTTTCTGTGTGTCGGGAAGGTGTTTCAGTTTGTGGGGAAGTTGTTTCAGTATGTGTGGATGGGTTTCAGTGTGTGGGGATGTGTTTCAGTGTGTGGGGATGTGTTTCAGTGTGTGCGGAAGGGGTTTCAGTGTGTGGAGAAGGTGTTGCTGTGTGTGGGGATGTGTTTCAGTGTGTGGGGAAGGGATTTCAGTGTGCGGGTATGGGTTTCAGTGTGTGTGGAAGGGGTTTCAGTGTGTGGGGAAGGTGTATCTGAGTGTGGGGATGGGTTTCAGTGTGTGGGGATGGGTTTCAGTGTGTGCAGAAGGGGTTTCAGTGTGTGGGGAAGGTGTTTCAGTGAGGGGGGATGTGGTTTCAGTTTGTGGGAAAGTGGTTTCAGTGTGTGGGGAAGGTGTTTCAGTGGGTGGTGAAGGGGTTTCAGGGTGTGGGTAAGGGTTTCAGTGTGTGGGAAAGGTGTTTAAGTGCGTGGGGAATGGGTTTCAGAGTGTGGGAAAGGGTTTCATTGTGGGGGGGAAGTGTTTTCAGTGTGTGGGGAAGGGGTTTCAGTGTGTGGGGAAGGGGTTTCAGTGTGTGGGGATGTATTTCAGTGTGTGAGGAAGGGGTTTCAGTGTGTGGGGAAGGTGTTTCAGTGTGTGGGGATGTGTTTCAGTGCGTGGGGAAGGTGTTTCAGTGCGTGTGGAAGGGGTTTCAGTGTGTGGGGAAGGTGTTTCAGTGTTTGGGGATGTGTTTCAGTGTGTGGGGATGTGTTTCAGTGTGTGGGGAAGAGTTTCAATGTGTGGGGAAGGTGTTTCAGTATGTGGGGATGTGTTTGAGTGTGTGGGGATGTGTTTCAGTGTGTGGGGATGGGTTTCAGTGTGTGCTGAAGGGGTTTCAGTGTGTGCGGAAGGTGTTTCTGTGTGTGGGGATGTGTTTCAGTGTGTGGGGAAGGGATTTCAGTGTGTGGGAATGTGGTTTCAGTGTGTGGGGTTGGGTTTCAGTGTGTGGGGATGATTTTCAGTGTGTGTGGAAGGGGTTTCAGTGTGTGGGGAAGGTGTTTCAGTGTGTGTGTCGAAGGTGTTTCAGTGTGTGCCAAAGGGGTTTCTGTGTGTGGGGAAGGTGTTTCAGTGTGTGGGGAAGGTGTTTCAGTTTGTGGGGATGGGTTTCAGTGTGTGGGGATGGGTTTCAGTGTGTGGGGATGGGTTTCAGTGTGTGCGGAAGGGGTTTTAGTGTGTGGCGAAGGTGTTTCTGTGTGTCGGGATGTGTTTCAGAATTAGAATTAGAATTAGAACATTACAGCGCAGTACAGGCCATTCGGCCCTCGATGTTGCGCCGACCTGTGAAACCAGCTGACCTACACTATTCCATTTTTATCCATGTGTCTATCCAATGTCCACTTAAATGCCCTTAAAGTTGGCGAATCTACTACTGCTGCAGGCAGGGCGTTCCACGCCCTTACTAATCTCTGAGTAAAGAAACCACCTCTCACATCTGTCCTATATCTATCACCCTTCAACTTGAAGCTATGTCCCCTCGTGTTTGCCATCACCATCCGAGGAAAAAGACGCTCACTATCCACCCTATCTAACCCTCTGATTATCTTGTATGTCTCTATTAAGTCACCTCTCCTCCTCCTTCTCTCCAACGAAAACAATCTCAAGTTCCTCAGCCTTTCCTCGTCAGACCTTCCCTCCATAGCAGGCAACATCCTAGTAAATCTCCTCTGCACCCTTTCCATAGCTTCCACATCTTTCCTATAATGCGGTGACCAGAACTGCACGCAATACTCCAGGTGCGGTCTCACCGGAGTTTTGTACAGCTGCATCATGACCTCGTGGCTCCGAAACTAGACCCCCCTACTAATAAAAGCTAACACACCATATGCCTTCTTAACAGCCTTATTAACCTGGTTAGCAACCTTCAGGGATTTATGCACCTGGACACCAAGATCTCTCTGTTCATCTACACTAGCAAGAATCTTCCCATTAGCCCAGTACTCTGCATTCCTGTTACTCCTTCCAAAGTGAATCGCCTCACGCTTTTCCGCATTAAACTCCATTTGCCATCTCTCAGCCCAGCTCTGCAGCCTATCTATGTCTCTCTGTACCCTACAACATCCTTCGGCACTATCCACAACTCCACCGACCTTAGTGTCATCTGCAAATTTACTAACCCACCCTTCTATACCCTCTTCCAGGTCATTTATAGAAATGACAAACAGCAGTGTCCCCAAAACAGATCCTTGCGGTACACCACTAGGAACTAAACTCCTGGATGAACATTTGCCATCAACCACCACCCTCTGTCTTCTTTCAGCTAGCCAATTTCTGAACCAAAGCTCTAAATCACCTTCAACCCCATACTTCCGTATTTTCTGCAATAGCCTACCGTGGGGAGCCTTATCAAACGCCTTACTGAAATCCATATACACCACATCCACTGCTTTACCCTCATCCACCTGTTTGGTCACCTTCTCGAAAAACTCAATAAGGTTTGTGAGGCACGACCTACCCGTCACAAAACCGTGCTGACTATCTCTAATGTACTTATTCTTTTCAAGATGATTATAAATCCTGTCTCTTATAACCTTTTCCAACATTTTACCCACAACCGAAGTAAGGCTCACAGGTCTATAATTGCCAGGGCTGTCTCTACTCCCCTTCTTGAACAAGGGGACAACATTTGCAATCCTCCAGTCTTCCGGCACTATTCCTGTCGACAATGATGACATAAAGATCAAGGACAAAGGCTCTGCAATCTCCTCCCTAGCTTCCCAGAGAATCCTAGGATAAATCCCATCTGGCCCAGGGGTCTTATCTATTTTCACACTTTCCAAAATTGCTTAACACCTCCTCCTTGTGAACCTCAATCCCATCTAGCCTCGTAGCCTGAATCTCAGTATTCTCAACAACATTGTCTTTCTCTACTGTAAATACTGACGCAAAATATTCATTTAACACTTCCCCTATCTCCTCTGATTCCACACACAACTTCCCACTACTATCCTTGATTGGCTCTAATCTAACTCTAGTCATTCTTTTATTCCTGATATACCTATAGAAAGCCTTAGGGTTTTCCCTGATCCGATCCACCAATGACTTCTCGTGTCCTCTCCTTGCTCTTCTGAGCTCTCCCTTTAGATCCTTCCTGGCTAGCTTGTAGCTCTCAAGCGCCCTAACTGAGCCTTCACGTCTCATCCTAACATAAGCCTTCTTCTTCCTCTTGACAAGCGCTTCAACTTCTTTAGTAAACCACGGCTCCCTCGCACGGCAACTTCCTCCCTGCCTCACAAGTACATACTTATCAAGGACACGCAGTAGCTGCTCCTTGAATAAGCTCCACATTTCGATTGTTCCCATCCCCTGCAGTTTCCTTCCCCATCCTACGCATCCTAAATCTTGCCTAATCGCATCATAATTTCCTTTCCCCCAGTTATAATTCTTGCCCTGCGGTATATACCTGTCCCTGCCCATCGCTAAGGTAAACCTAACCGAATTGTGATCACTATCACCAAAGTGCTCACCTACATCTAAATCTAACACCTGGCCGGGTTCATTTCCCAGTACCAAATCCAATGTGGCATCGCCCCTGGTTGGCCTGTCTACATACTGTGTCAGAAAACCCTCCTGCACACACTGGACAAAAGACTGACCCATCTAAAATACTGAAACTATAGTATTTCCAGTCGATATTTGGAAAGTTAAAGTCCCCCATAACAACTACCCTGTTACTCTCACCCCTGTCGAGAATCATCTTCGCTATCCTTTCCTCTACATCTCTGGAACTATTCGGAGGTCTATAAAAGACTCCCAACAGGGTAACCTCACCTCTCCTGTTTCTAACCTCAGCCCATACTACCTCAGTAGACGAGTCCTCAAACGTCCTTTCTGTCGCTGTAATACTCTCCTTGATTAACAATGCCACACCCCCCCCCCTCTTTTACCATCTTCTCTGTTCTTACTGAAACATCTAAATCCCGGAATCTGCAACATCCATTCCTGCCCCTGCTCTACCCATGTCTCCGAAATGGCCACTACATCGAGATCCCAGGTACCAACCCATGCTGCAAGCTCACCCAACTTATTCCGGATGCTCCTGGCGTTGAAATAGACACACTTTAAACCAGGTTCTTGCTTGCCAGTGCCCTCTTGCGTCCTTGTAACCATATCCCTGACCTCACTACTCTCAACATCCTGTACACTGGCACTACAATTTAGGTTCCCATTCCCCTGCTGAATTAGTTTAAACCCCCCCCCCGAAGAGCACTAGCAAACCTCCCCCCCAGGATATTGGTACCCCTCTCGTTCAGGTGACGACCATCCTGTTTGGAGAGGTCCCACCTACCCCAGAAAGAGCCCCAATTATCCAGGAAACCAAAACCCTCCCTCCTGCACCATCCCTGCAGCCACGTGTTCAACTCCTCTCTCTCCCTATTCCTCGCTTCGCTATCACGTGGCACTGGCAACAACCCAGAGATAACAACTCTGTTTGTTCTCGCTCTAAGCTTCCACCCTAGCTCCCTAAATTTCTGTCTTAAATCCCCATCTCTCTTCCTACCTATGTCGTTGGTGCCAATGTGTACTATGTTTGACAGCAGCTCCTACCTGAGGGAAGTGTTTTCCCATCTCTCCCATGTTTCTATCATTTCCTGAACAGCAGTAAAATTGGCCAGGACACTGGAAGTGCAACTGGAGAAAGCCATTCGAACTCAATGAGATTTTCAACAATAATCGAGGCCGTATGCAGAATTTCAGTGAAGTTCAACACAGTCTAAAACATGTATTTAACAAGGATAAAATTTGATGTCCTGTAGGGAAGAATCACTGCTGTCCTTACTCAGTCTGGAGGAAATATCATTCCAGACCCACAGTTTAATCTTAACTGCTCTCTGAAATGACCTCACAAGGCAATCATACTGTGGATTCTGGAAATCTGAAATTAAAACAGAAAATGCTGGAAATACTCAGCAGGTTTAGCAGCATCTGTCGAGAGAAACAAAGTTAACGTTTCAGTTCTGTGACCATTTATCAGAATGTATGAAATGAACAGATCTGATGAAAGGTCACAACCTGAAATATTAACTCTGTTTCTCCCCACAGATGCTGCCAGACCTGCTGAGTATTTTCAGCACTTTGTGTTTTTATCATCTGACGTCACTCAGTTGTATCAAACCGTTACACAATGGATAATACCAATAAAACAGGACCAATCACCCAGTATTGACCTGGGCACTGAATACAATGACGACACACTTTGCCCGGTGGACCCTGCAAAATTTTCATCACTAACATCTGGGGACTTGTTCCAAAATTTAGAAAGTTGTCCCACAGACTTGTCAAGAAAAGGGATGGGATAGCTGGTCAGATGGTCAGTTCCTCTCTGTTATAAATCTGTTTCTGTGTCTGTGTACGCTATTTATCATTGTATTTGTGTGTGACTGTGTTCGAACATAGAACATTACAGCGCAGGCCAGGCCCTTCAGCCCTCGATGTTGCGCCAACCTGTGAAACCATCTGACCTACACTATTCCATTTTCATCCATATGTCTATCCAATGACCACTTAAATGCCCTTAAAGTTGGCGAGTCTACTACTGTTGCAGGCAGGGCGTTCCACGCCCCTACTACTCTCTGTGTAAAGAAACTACCTCTCACATCTGTCACCCCTCAACTTAAAGTTATGTGCCCTCGTGTTTGCCATCAACATCCGAGGAAAAAGGCTCTCACTATCCACCCTGTCCAGCCCTCTGATTATCTTATATGTCTCTATTAAGTCACCTCTTCTCCTCCTTCTCTCTAACGAAAACAACCTCAGGTCCCTCAGCCTTTCCTCGTAAGACCTTCCCTCCATACCAGGCAACATCCTAGTAAATCTCCTCTGCACCTTTTCCAAAGCTTCCACATCCTTCCTCTAATGCGGTGACCAGAACTGCACGCAATACTCCAGGTGCGGCCGCACCAGAGTTCTGTACAGCTGCAGCATGACCTCGTGGCTCCTAAACTCGATCCCCCTACTAATAAAAGCTAACACACCATATGCCTTCTTAATAGCTCTATTAACCTGGGTGGCAACTTTCAGGGATTTATGTACCTGGACACCCAGATCTCTCTGCTCATCTACACTACCAAGAATCTTCCCATTAGCCCAGTATTCTGCAATCCAGTTACTCCTTCCGACGTGAATCACCTCACACATTTCCGCATTAAACTCCATTTGCCATCTCTCAGCCCAGCTCTGCAGCCTATCTATGTCCCTCTGTAACCTACAACATCCTTCGGCACTATCCACAACTCCACCGACCTTCGTGTCATCCGCAAAGTTACTAACCCACCCTTCTACACCCTCATCCAGGTCATTTATAAAAATAACAAACAGCAGTGGCCCCAAAACAGATCCTTGCGGGACACCACTAGAAACTATACTCCAGGATGAACATTTACCATCAACCATCACCCTCTGTCTTCTTTCAGCTAGCCAATTTCTGATCCAAAGCACTAATTCACCTTCAATCCCATACATCTGTATTTTCTGCAATAGCCTACCATGGGGAACTTTATCAAACGCCTTACTGAAATCCATATAGACCACATCCACGGCTTTACCCTCATCCACGTGTTTGGTCACCTTGTCAAAAAACTCAATAAGGTTTGTGAGGCACGACCTACCCTTCACAAAACCGTGCTGACTATCACTAATGAACTTATTCTTTTCAAGATGATTATAAATCCTCTCTCTTATAACCTTTTCCAACATTTTACCCACAACCGAAGTAAGGCTCACAGGTCTATAATTACCAGGGCTGTCTCTGCTCCCCTTCTTGAACAAGCGAACAACATTTGCTATCCTCCAGTCTTCCGGCACTATTCCTGTCGACAATGACGACATAAAAATCAAGGACAAAGGCTCTGCAATCTCCTCCCTGGCTTCCCAGAGAATCCTAGGATAAATCCCATCTGGCCCAGGGGACTTATCTATTTTCACACTTTCCAAAATTGCTAACACCTCCTCCTTGTGAACCTCAATCCCATCTAGCCTAGTAGGCTGTATCTCAGTATTCTCCTCGACAACATTTTCTTTCTCCACTGTAAATACTGACGAAAAATATTCATTTAACACTTCCCCTATCTCCTCCGATTCCACACACAACTTCCCACTACTATCCTTGATTGGCCCTAACCTATCTCTCGTCATTCTTTTATTACTGATATACCTATAGAAAGCCTTAGGGTTTTCTTTGATCCTATCCGCCAATGACGTCTCGTGTCCTCTCCTTGCTCTTCTTATCTCTCCCTTTAGATCCTTCCTGGCTAGCTTGTAACTCTCAAGCGCCCTAACTGAGCCTTCACATCTCATCGTAACATAAGCCTTCTTCTTCCTCTTGACAAGCTCTTCAAATTCTTCAGTAAACCACGGCTCCCTCGCCCAACAACTTCCTCCCTGCCTGACAGGTACATACTTATCAAGGACACGCAGTAGCTGCTCCTTGAATAAGCTCCACATTTCGATTGTGCCCATCCCCTGCAGTTTCCTTCCCCATCCTACGCATCCTAAATCTTGCCTAATCGCATCATAATTTCCTTTCCCACAGCTATAATTCTTGCCCTGCTGTCTATGCCTGTCCCTGCCCATCGCTAAGGTAAACCTAACCGAATTGTGATCACTATCACCAAAGTGCTCACCAACTTCTAAATCTAACACCTGGCCGGGTTCATTACCCAGTACCAAATCCAATGTGGCATCGCCCCTGGTTGGCCTGTCTACATACTGTGTCAGAAAACCCTCCTGCACACACTGGACAAAAACAGACCCATCTAAAGTACTCGAACTATAGTATTTCCAGTCAATATTTGGAAAGTTAAAGTCCCCCATAACCACTACCCTGTTACTCTCGCACCTGTCAAGAATCATCTTTGCTATCCTTTCCTTTACATCTCTGGAACTATTTGGAGGTCTATAGAAAACTCCCAACAGGGTGACCTCTCCTCTCCTGTTTCTAACCTCGGCCCAGACTACCTCAGTAGACGAGTCCTCAAACGTCCTTTCTGCCGCTGTTATACTTTCCTTGATTAACAATGCCACACCCCCCCCCCCCCTCCTTTTACCCTCTTTTCTGTTCTTAGTGAAACATCTAAATCCCGGAACCCGCAACATCCATTCCTGTCCCTGCTCTACCCATGTCTCTGAAATGGCCACAACATCGAGATCCCAGGTACCAACCCATGCTGCAAGCTCACCCACCTTATTCCGGATGCACCTGGCGTTGAAGTAGACACTTTTTAAACCAAGCTCTTGCTTGCCAGTGCCCTCTTGTGTCCTTATAACCTTATCTCTGCCCTCACTACTCTCAACATTCTGCACACTGGAACTAGAATTTAGGTTCCCATCCCCCTGCTGAATTAGTTTAAACCCCCCCGAAGAGCACTAGCAAATCTCTCCCCCCATCCCCCCTCCCCAGGATATTGGTACCCCTCTGGTTCAGGTGACGACCATCCTGTTTGTAGAGGTCCCACCTACCCCAGAAAGAGCCCCAATTATCCAGGAAACCAAAACCCTCCCTCCTGCACCATCCCTGCAGCCACGTGTTCAACTCCTCTCTCTCCCTGTTCCTCACTTCGCCAGCACGTGGCACTGGCAACAACCCAGAGATAACAACTCTGTTTGTTCTCGCTCTAAGCTTCCACCCTAGCTCCCTGAATTTCTGCCTTAAATCCCCATCTGTCTTCCCACCTATGTCGTTGGTGCCTATGTGTACCACGACTTTGGGCTGCTCCCCCTCCCCCTTAAGGATCCCAATAACACGATCCGAGACATCACGTACCCTGGCACCTGGGAGGCAACACACCAACCGTGAGTCTCTCTCGTTCCCACAAAACCTCCTATCTGTTCCCCTAACTATGGAGTCCCCAATGACTAATGCTCTGCTCCTCTTACCCCTTCCCTTCTGAGCAACAGGGACAGACTCTGCGCCAGAGACCTGTATCCCATTGCCTATCCCTGGTAAGTCGTCTCCCCCAACAGTATCCAAAACGGTATACCTGTTGTTGAGGGAAACGGCCACAGCGGATCCCTGCACTGCCTGCTGGTTCCCTCTCCTTCCCCTGACGGTAACCCATCTACCTTTTTCTTTTACCTGAGGTGTGACTGCCTCCCGATAACTCCTCTCAATAATCCCCTCCACCTCCCGAATGATCCGAAGATCTTCCAGCTCCAGCTCCAGTTCCCTAACGCGGTCCTCGAGGAGCTGGAGCTGGGTGCACTTCCCGCAGATGCAGTCAGCAGGGACACCCTTGGCGACCCTTACCTCCCACATTCTGCAGGAGGAACATTCAACTGCCTTAACCTCCATTGCCACTATTCTAAATTCCCAAGTTTTTAACCAATCTCACGATAAAACAAGAAGAGAAATAGAAAAAGCCTTACCTTACCTACACACAATCGCGTCCTTATTTATGGTAAGAGGAGGAGGGCGGGTGGGAGACACTACAAGAGTAGTCTCGGGTTCAGAGCAGCCCAAATATATAGGTTTCTACTGACCCAGCAGTCCCTGCTCCACCGAAACTTCCGATGAAATTGACTTCCCAGCTGTTCACTCCTCGTTCGCAATGCCTGTGCTCCTGGAAAAGCTGCACAACAAAAAGGTAAGAGAATTTACACAGCCCAAATATATAGGTTTCTACTTACTCAGCAGTTCAACTCCACCGAAACTCGCGATGAAATTGACTTCCCAGCTGTTCACTCCTCGCTCGCAATGCCTGTGCTCCTGGAAAATCTGCACAACGAAAAGGTAAGAGAATTTACACAGCCCAAATATATAGGTTTCTACTTACCCAGCAGTCCCTGCTCCACCGAAACTCCCGATGAAATTGACTTCCCAGCTGTTCACTCCTCGCTCGCAATGCCTGTGCTCCTGGAAAAGCTGTTGTGTGTAAATGTATTTTTGCGTAATTTAAAAGTAGCTTGTTGTGAAATAAACACATCCAAAATACACTTTGAGTGAAGACAGATGTGTCCCAAATAAATCAATAAATTTTACTAACAACATGTAAATAAATATGTCAACAGCAGGATCATGAAACACAGTTACATGTAAACAAATCAGAAGAGCAGCTGTCGAGAACAAATTTGCAGGGCTACGGGAAGTGTGAATATCTGCATTGCTGTTTCAAAGGGACAGCACACTCACAGTGGGCCGAATGGCCTGTTTCTATGATTTATAATTTGGTATCCACTATGGATAGACTCAATGATATACAGGTTTATGAAGATATTGTTACAGTGTTCCCTGTTTATCGAGAGCTGAGGTTTCTGTGTCTTCACAATACAGACCAGGTTCAATTTCTCATCAGAAAATTGAATTAGCCAACAGAGTTGTTATATTATGTAAGTTAATTTCAGTATTTCAGTCGAATACTTCTTGCAGATCATGTTAAGAGGGGCAGAGAAGTGATAAGCGTCCCTTTGAATAGACATGCATACTGTCATAGCAAAGCACCTGGGATGGGCAGAAAATTGACAAGCCTTTTGGTTGTCACTCTGTGAATGTTTGTGTGCACGTGTGTGTGTGAGTGTATGTGCGTGTGTGAGTGTGAGTGTATGTGTGTGAGTGTGCGTGTTTGACAGAGTGCGAGTGTGTGGGTGAGTGTGTGTGTGTGTGTGTGTGAGTGTATGTGTGTGTGTGAGTGTGTGTGTGTGTGTGTGTGTATGTTTGTGTGTGAGTGTTTGTATGTCTGTGTGTGTTCGTTCGTGCATGTGTGTGTGCATGTGCTTTACCTTCTGGCAGGAGATAAAGTCAAGTCTGCTGATGTGTCATGGAAGGAGAAAAGATAACAACCCAGCTCACTTTCCAGCAATTCCATGAAAGACCAAGTGAAGTCCACTGTGTAGATTCTTCTCATCTCCTGTCGTTGAGGAGGGCTTGCTAGAGATGCTTCTCAGCGCCGCCTGAAGAGAACTTTTTTCAGTGAATACAGGTGGCCTGCCTGCATGTACTCAGAGGTTGGACTGTGTGACAGCTTTGGTGCAACGTGTCTCATCTGCTTTCTTCAGGGGTGGGCAAGTGATCAGCCTTGGTGTTTTTTTTTGCCTGTAACAGAGCTCTGATCCAAAAATACTTTTTTTTAAATTATTTTTCAATTAACTGGTGTACATATATGTCTGTGTGCGTGAGTGTGAGATGCTAAGGTAAAAAAAAGGTCTTTAAAATTCAATGTTGGCACTTTAAAAATTTCAATCTGTGTGTGTGTTTTATGTCATTACTAGTTTAGACTTATTTTCTAATAACCTGATAATTTTGTTGTTCAATAAAGAAACCTGGTTAATGTTTTCAATTCTGTGAAAAATAGTTACATGATGGTCCATATGTGTAAGTGGGAATACTTGAAATAATACTTGGTGACCTGTGCAGAAGTGGGACTGAATTCACAGTGCTCTCCTCCCTTCTCGGTCATAACATCCAGTCCTGACCCTGTTACATTCAGCAGGTGCTCACCCAGATCCCACTCTTATCAACACTGAACATTGTTACCGAAACCCTTTAGATGCTGTTTACATAACGAGAGAAAAGTTCAAAGTTCATTGTAGCTGGATGCAAAGTTTATTTATTTAGACATCACTCAGAAATCACGTTAAACATTCCTACAATCGGTAACGTAAATTGTCGCTGCAAGAAACGTTTTCACTTGGTTGAATAATTTTAGTATGAGGAATGTTCCAGCATCATAAACCAGTGGAATGTGCTGACTGAGCTGTGTCTTCATCACTTCTGGACAGTCAAACAGTTCACCCTTCATTCTGTTCTGATTCACTTTCCCAAAGAGGATCGACAGATTCTCAAATCTGGGATGGGATTTTCTTATTTTGATTTTTTATCTCCTGACCATGTGCTCCAAACATCGGATCAACCTTGTGTCGTGTCCCAGTCTCAGTTTAACGATGAAGGGTCACTGACCTGAAACGTTAACTCTGCTTCTCTCTCCACAGATGTTACCGGACCTGCTGAGTATTTCCAACATTTCTTGCTTTTAGTACCCAAACTTATCATCACTTTGTACGTTCCACTGAACCGTGTATTTAATGGTTCACCCTGTAAAGGTAGAAATATCAATACTTCATCCCCTGGTTTAAAATTTTTGGTCTTTGCGTTCTTGTCTGACCATTTTTTGCATATGTTTTGTCAGTCAACCTATTTGAAAGGACTAAAACCTGTAGACTCATTCGATGAATTTCTAGCTGCAAATAAATACAGTCTAGCCCTTTATCCCAATCATGCAGATCTTCGTGACAGTGTGATCTGATTATTGTTTTGAGACGTTGATTGTACGTCTCTAAAGCCCCCTGTGTCTGTGGGTGTTATGCTGAAGATTTTAACTTTCTGATACTCACATTGCTCATAACGTCTTGAAAAGTTTTTGACATGAATTTAGAACCCTGATACGCTTGATCTTCAAGTAGTAATCCATATCTCGTAATGAATTGGTTCAACTTCTCTACTACTACTTTATCAGTAATTGTCCTCAAATGAATGGCCACTGGATATCAAGCAGGCATACCAATGATAGTAAGTATATATTGATTTCCTGTTTTTTTTGGCAAGGGTCCTACACAGTCTACCAATAAGCTACTAAATGGTTCCTTAATATTCTTTGGCCTACCTGTCTCGAGAGACAATGGGTAAGCGCCTGGAGGTGGTCAATGGTTTTTGAATCAGCGCCTGGAGTGGCTATAATTCTGGAATGACAGGCCCTTCCACTGGTGCTGCAGGTAAAATTGGTTGTCGGTGCTGTGACACAGTTGGCTCTCTCCTTGCGCTTCTGACTTTCTTCCTGCCAACTGCTAAGTCTATTCGACTCGCTACGGTTTAGCTCCGCCTTTATGGTTGCCCACCACTCTGGCGATTGCTGGCAACTGACTCCCACGACTTGTGATCAAGGTCACAGGACTTCATGCCTCATTTGCAGACCACTTTAAAGCGGAGACAAAGACGGCCGGTTGGTCTGATAGCAGTGACGAGCTTGCTGTACAATGTGCCTTTGGGAATCCTGCCATCTTCCATGCAGCTCAGATGGCCAAGCCATCTCAGGCACCGCTGGCTTAGTAGGGTGCATATGCTGGGGCTGTTGGCCGCCTTGTGGGCTTTAGTGTTGGAGATACGGTCCTGCCACCTGATGCCAAGGATCCTCCGGAGGCAGTGAAGATGGAATGAATTGAGACGTCGCTCTTGGCTGACGTACATTGTCCAGGTCTCGCTGCCATTGAGCAAGGTACTGAGGACACAGGCTTGATGCACTTGGATTTTGTGTTCTGTGTCAGTGCGCCATTTTCCCACACTCTCTTGGCCAGTCTGGACATAGCAGTGGATGCCTTTCCCATGCGCTTGTTGATTTCTGCATCGAGAGACAGGTTACTGGTGATAGTTGAGCACAGGTAGGTGAACTCTTGAACCACTTCCAGTGTGGTCAACGATAGTTATGGATGGGGCATTCGCGATGTCCTGTCCCATGATGTTCGTTTTCTTGAGGCTGATGGTTAGGCCAAATTCGGTGCAGGCAGCCGCAAACCTGTCGATGAGACTCTGCAGTGTGAGATGTTAATGCAGGATCGTCAGCAAAGAGGAGTTCCCTGATGAGGACTTTCCGTCCTTTGGTCTTCGCTCTTAGACGGGCAAGGTTGAACAACCTGTCACCTGATCTTGTGTGGAGGAAAATTCCTTCTTCTGAAGACTTGAACGCATGTGAGAGTAGCAGGGAGAAGAAGATCCCAAACAGTGTAGATGCGAGAACACAGCCCTGTTTCACGCCACTCAGGAAACGAAAGCTGTCATGTTGTCATGGAATGAGGTGATGATACCTAGTAGCTTTGGTGGGCATCCAATCTTTTCTAGTAGTCTGAAGAGACCACGTCTGCTGACAAGGTCAAAGGCTTCAGTGAGATCAATGAAAGCAATGTAGAGGGGCATCTGTTGTTCACGGAATTTCTCCTGTAGCTGTCGAAGTGAGAACAGCATGTCAATGGTGGATCACTCTGCTCGAAAGCCACACTGTGCCTCAGGGTAGACACGCTCAGCCAGCTTCTGTATCCTGTTTAAAGCGACTCGAGTGAAGACTTTCCCCATTATGCTGAGCAGGGAGATTCCACGGTAGTTGTTGCAGTTAGCGCTGTTTCCCTTGTTCTTATAGAGCGTGATGATATTGGTATCGCGCATGTCCTGTGGTACTGCTCCCTCTTCCCAGCACAGGCAAAGCAGTTCGTGCAGTGCTAAAAGTATAGCAGGCTTGGCACTCTTGATAATTTCAGGGGTAATGCCGTCCTTCCCAGGAGCTTTTCTGCTGGCTAGAGAATCAATGGCATCACTGAGTTCCGATTATGTTGGCTGTACGTCCAGCTGTGGGAATTAGTTGTGCTGGTTTTTGGTAGGTTGCGGTTTTCCCACCATTTTGTATGAATGGCATGTCCTACAAAATTGCCTCATGTTCTTTGTAAGGAGTGGCCAGTAATAATTGTTCTTTACGAAGAGGGTGGTGGGCACCTGGAACGCATTGCCAGCGGAGGTGGTAGATGCGGGCACGATGGAGTCTTTTAAGATGTATCTAGACAGATACATGAATGGGCAGGAAGAAAAGAGATACAGAACCTTAGAAAATAGGCGACATGTTTAGAGAGAGGATCTGGATCGGCGCAGGCTTGGAGGGCCGAAGGGCCTGTTCCTGTGCTGTAATTATCTTTGTTCTTTGTATAATGTTGACTTATACGTGAGTTTATCTTCTGAATCCGCCTATGTCCTGCTAGAGGACAGCAATGTGCTAACCTTAATCATTTCTGGTGATACTTAGGTGTTACCATTATCTGTTGAATAACTTTCCAGTGTTCATCTGCAGGTCTGTGATGCGATCGCCATTTCCTCCTCAGAATACCATGCTCAACGTAATAACCTTCTGGAACTCCTTTTGCCTCAGTTTCTGTCAGAGCCGACAGTGCTATTCTATGTTACTGTGGATCAGCTTGTTGTGCTGCAATTATAGAAGATTTATTAAACAGTCCACCTGGATTATCCAAATCCCCAAATACATTTTTCAGATACTCGGCTATCTGTTTGTGGTGAAAATTTAATCTCAGACAATGGAACCTCTTTAGCCATTACTTAGGTAACTACCCACATAGGAAATATTCCCGGAATTTGTTTCTGTAATTCTTCTGTTTCTTTAACTTCACTTGTTTTATCTGTAATTATAGGATAAACTTATACTTTTGATCCAGCCAAATCATTTCGTAAGAGTAGGTCAATTCCCTCTACTGGCAAACTATCCACAACTCCTACAGTTACCATCCCAGATATTAGGTCACATTTTAGGTGTACTCTGTGTAAAGGTACGGGTATACCCTCCCCACAAATTCCATTAATTAAAACTTTAGTGTTCAGTGCGCTCTCTGGTGGAAATGTTTAATGTTTCCCCAGCAAAATGGTTTGGGTTGCTCCTGTATCCCTCGGTATAATGATAGGTTTTTCTACCTTCCTTAAAAGATATGGAGTTACTTTTCCCTTTGACAAGAATTCATTATAACTTTCAGGTATCTTATCCTTACTTTCAACACATACTTCTTGTTTTTGTGTCTGGTTTTAAAGTTACCATTACAGCTACAACCTGGTCTGAAGTACTCTCAGTCAGAGTCGCTTTCTCTGCAGTAGTATTGTGTATCTCAACAAGTCTCATGGGTTTACCTCGTAACTTCCAGCATTCTGACCGAAGTTGTCCTACCTTGTGGCAATGATAACACTTTGGCTTGCTGTCTTCATTTCTACCCTCAGCACATTCCTTTCTGGCCTGGGGAGGTGATCCTGGGGCATTCCCAACTGCTCTCTCTTGTCCTCGGATACTTGCCTTCCTTTCACTCTCCCACTTCCTGTCCTTCTCGGGTTTATGGGGGTGATGGATAAAAGGTTTTGGCTTATTCACAAGCTCAAAATCATCAGCAACTTATTCTGCTTTCCTGGCTTTTAAAATTTTCATGTTATTTACATGAGTGCACACTACTGAAGGGATCCAATTTTCAATCTCTTTCAAAGGATTCAGTTCTCTCAGGTTCTCATACGTGGGTTCCATCCTGAATGCCCGTATCCAGCGATCAAATTAATTTCCTTCACCCTCTCAAATTCTACATATGTCTGCCCAGCCAATCACCATTAGTTCCAAAACCTCTGACGGTACGATTTCGGTACTAACTCATAGGCAACAAGAATGGCCTTTTTTGCTATTGCACAATCTGCAGAATCTTCTTCAGGAAGCATGGCAAAAATATCATGAGCTCTGCTCATCAACCTGCTTTACTCAAGCACTGGCCAGTTTTCCTTTGGCCATTTCATTTCTTTGGCTACTTCATCAAAGGATATGAAAGCATGCCTCTCCATCTCTTTCTGTAAACTTCAGGACAGCTTATATACATTTAAACAGCTTCCCATTGGGTCTTTAGATTTTAGTTTAGAGATACAGCACTGAAACAGGCCCTTCGGCCCACCGAGTCTGTGCCGACCATCAACCACCCATTTCTACTAATCCTACACTAATCCCATATTCCTACCACATCCCCACCTGTCCCTATATTTTCCCTACCACCTACCTATACTAGGGGCAATTTCTAATGGCCAATTTTCCTATCAACCTGCAAGTCTTTGGCATGTGGGAGGAAACCGGAACACCCGGAGGAAACACACGCAGACACAGGGAGAACTTGCAAACTCCACACAGGCAGTACCAGGAATTGAACCCGGGTCGCTGGAGCTGTGAGGCTGCGGTGCTAACCACTGCGCCACTGTGCCGCCCTGCGGTCCTGGGCTGGATTCAGATTCTTCCTGACTGGAATTTATCCTGGATTCAATAACACTCCTTTGTCTTCATTCCATTTTTTAAAATTTGATTCCCTTGCTCCTTTTTCACTTTCTCTCTGAAATTCAAGTCAAGTCTTTCCAATGCTATTTCTTTTCATTTTTTTCTTTTTTTCCTTGTCAAGTTTTCTTAATTCTTTTTATTTGTCTTGCTCAATGTATTTTTTTTCGTTTATAGCTGTATTCCAGTCAATATCACTCTCTGACTGACTATCTGATGGTTCTTCTTCTTCCAACAAGTTCAATTGCTGGATGATTGCATCAAATTTCTCTACTTTTGTGGCACCTGATTTTAACTCTAACCCCAATTTTGAGGCGAGTTCTATCAATTTAACCTTGGTTAAAGTTTTCAAGACACTGAGTGACACATTTTCCTTTCCCAGAAACTCTGCTGCATCGGCTAATGCCATTCCGATACTGTACCCTGTACCCTTGCACAAGAAACATGGTTCCTTTTTTTCATTTCAAATTTCCCCTTGTAATTCATGTAATTAGCATAGAAACATAGAAAATAGGAGCAGGATTAGGCCATTCGGCCCTCCGAGTCTGCTCCACCATTCATTATGATCATGGCTGATCATCCAACTCAGTAGTCTGTTCCCACTTTCGCCCCATATCAATTGATCCCTTTTGGACCCAAGAACTATATGTAGCTCCTTCTTGAAAACATGCAAGATTTTGGCCTCAACAGCTTTCTGTGGTAGAGAATTCCACAGACTCACCACTCTCTGGGTGAAGACATTTCTCCTCATCTCAGTCCTGACAGGTTTACCCCGTATCCTTAGATTATGACCCCAGGTTCTGGACTCCCCCACCATCAGAAACATTCTTTCTGCATCTACCCTTTCAATTTCTGTTGGAATCTGATAGGTTTCTATGAGATTTCCCACTCACTCTTCTGAACTCCAGTGAATGTAATGCTAACTGACTCAATCTCTCGTCATATGTCAGTCCCACTATCCCAGGAATCAGTCTGGTAAACATCCGCTGCACTCCCTCTATAGCAAGAACATCCTTCCTCAGGGCGGCTCAGTGGTGCTGTGGTTAGCACCGCAGCCTCGTAGCTCCAGCGACTCGGGTTCAATTCTGGGCACTGCCTGTGTGGAGTTTGCAAGTTCTCCCTGTGGCTGCGTGGGTTTCCTCCGGGTTCTTCGGTTTCTTCCCACATGCCAAAGACTTGCAGGTTGGTAGGTTAATTGGCTGTTATAAATTGCCCCTCGTTTAGGTGGGTGGTAGGGAAATATAGGGACAGGTGGGGATGTGGTGGGAATATGGAATTAGTGTAGGATTAGTATAAATGGGTGGTTGATGGTTGGCACAGACTCGGTGGGCTGAAGGGCCTGTTTCAGTGCTGTATCTCTAATCTAAAAAAAATAAGGAGACCAAAGCTGCACACAATATTCAAGGTGTGGCCTCAGCAAGGCCCTGTATAATTGCAGCAAGACATCCCCACCCTGTACTTGAATCCATTCGCCATGAAGGCCAACATAGCATTTGCCTTTTATACCACCTGTTGCACCTACATGCTTACCTTCAGCGACTGGTGTTCGTGAACACCCAGCTCTCGCTGCATATTCCCCTCTCCCAATTTATAGCTTTTCAGATAATAATGTGCCTTCCTGCTTTTGCTACCAATGTGGATAACCTCACATTTATCCGCATTATACTGCAGCTGCCATGCATTAGCCCACTCACTCCACTTGTCCAAATCACCCTGAAGCCTCTCTGCAACCTCCTCACAACTCATCCTCCCATCCAGTTTTTTTGTCATCTGCAAATTTGGAGATATTACATTCAGTTCCCCATCTAAATCACCAATGTATATTGTGAATAGCTGTGGTCCAAGCGCCAATCCCTGGGGTACCCCACTAATCACTGCCTGCCATTCGGAAAAATACCCATTTATGCCTGCTCTTTCTTACCTGTCTGCCAATCAATTTTCTATCCATCACAATATACGACCCCCAATCCCATGCACTTTAATTTTACATGCTAATTTATTATGTGGGACTTTGCTGAAAGCCTTCTGAAAGTTCAAATAAACCACATCCACTGGCTCCCACTCATCAACTGTACTAATTACATCCTCGAAAAGTTCTACTAGATTTGTCAAGCATGATTCCCCTTTCGTAAATCCATGCTGATTCTGCCCGATTCTACCACTGTGCTGTAAGTGCTCTGCTATAAAATCTTTGATAATGGACTCTAGACTTTTCCCACGACCGACGTCAGGCTGACTGGTCTATAATTCCCTGCTTTCTCTCTACCTCCCTTTTTAAGTAGTGGGGTTACATTAGCTACCCTCAAATCTGTAGGAACTGTTCCAGAGTCGAAGGCATCTTGGAAGATGATCACCAATACATCCACTATTTCTCGGGCCACTTCCTTAATTACTCTGGGATGCATACCATCAGGCCCTGGGGATTTATTGGCCTTCAATCCCATCAATTTCCCCAACACCATTTCTCTACCCATACTGATTTCTTTCAGTTCCTTTCTCTCACTAAACCCTGTGTTCACCAACATTTCTGGTATGCTATTTGTGTCCTCCTTTGTGAAGACAGAAGCAAAGTATGCATTTAGTTGGTCAGCCATTTCTTTATTATCCATAATAAATTCCCTGTTTCTTACTGTAAGGGACCTGCATTTGTTTTCACCAATCTTTTTCTCTTCACTTACAAATAACAAAGAACAGTACAGCACAGGAACAGGCCATTCGGCCCTCCAGGCCAGCGCCAATCTTGATGCCTCCATAAACTAAAACCTTCTGCACTTCCGGCGACCATAACCCTCTATTCCCTTGCCATTCATATATTTGTCAAGATGCCTCCTAAATGTCTCTATGGTACCTGCTTCCACGACCTTCCCCGGCAGCAAGTTCCAGGCACTCACCACCCTCTGTGTCAAGAACTTGCCTCGCACATCCCCTCCAAATTTTGCACCTCTCACATTAAACCCATGTCCCCGAGTAACTGACTCTTGCACCCTGGGAGAAAGCTTCTGATGATCCACTCTGTCCATGCCGCTTATAACTTTGAAAACCTCTATCATGTCGCCCCTCCACCTCCGTCGTTCCAGTGAAAACTATCCGAGTTTATCCAACCTCTCTTCATAGCTAATGCCCTCCAGAGAAGGCAACATCCCGGTAAACCTCTTCTGTACCCTCTCCAAAGCCTCCACATCTTTCTGGTAGTGTGGCGACCAGAATTGCACGCAATATTCTAAGTGTGGCCTTACTAAAGTTCTGTACAGCTGCGGCATGGCTTCCCAATTTTTATATTCCCTGCCCCAACCAATGAAGGCAAGCATGCCGTATGCCTTCTTGACTACCTTATCCACCTGCGTTGCCACTTTCAGTGACCTGTGCGCCTGTATGCCCATATCTCTCTGCCTGTCAATACTCCTAAGGGTTCTGACATTTACTGTATACTTCCCACCTGCATTAGACCTTCCAAAATGCATTACCTCACATTTGTCCGGATTAAACTCCAACTGCCATTTCTCCAGCCAAGTCTCCAACCGATCTATTTCCTGCTGTATCATCTGATAATCCTCATCACTATCCAGAACTCCTCCAACCTTTGTGTCATACCGATAAAAACTTTTACAGTAAGTTGTTATGTTCCCTGCAAGCTTGCTTCTGTACTCTATATTGCCCTTCTTAATCAATACCTTGTTCCTCCTTTGCTGAATTCTAAACATCTCCCAATCCTCCGGTCTGTTGCTTTTCCTGGCGAATTTATATGCCTCTTCCTTGGATCTAATGATATCTCTAATTTTCCTTGTCAGCCATGGTTTGTCTCCCTTTCCCGCTTTACTTTTGCATTGATTTAACATGAGTGGCAAATGAACCAAAGAACATGAGGAAAAATATTTTTTGATGCAGCTGGTAGTTGGATCTGGAAAGCATTGTCTGAGAGTGTGGTGGAGGGATATTCAATCGTGGCGTTGAAATGGGAATTAGATAATTATCTGAATATAAAGAATTGCGGGAAATATAGGGAAAAGATGGAGGAGTGGGATGAGTTGTGTTGCTCTTGTAGAGTCCAGTATAGACATGATCAATGTCCTTCTGTGATTCCATGGTTCTTTGCTTCAATGTTAAATTTCCTCACCTCCAAGTGTAAACACCTCTATTTCTACTTGATTAAACCCCCTCATAATTATAAACAACTCTGTCTACTCTCGAACTTCACTTTTGGAGACAAAGGAGTCCCAGTCTGTCCAATCATTCATTAAAGTTCTACCATCTCACTGACAATGCCATTCTTACAATTTTTTCACACATCCTCCAGTATTTTTATAATCTTATTTTACGATGAAGACAGTAACTATGCACAGTTCTCTGACCAGAGTATATCTTAGACCACGCTGATTCTATGAAAAACTCTCATTGAGTTTAAAACCTTTATTAAACCTCCCCTTACACTACCCAACAATCCTAGTATGTCTCCAGAACAGAAGTCACCCATGTCTGGTATAATTCTGCTAAATCTCTCAGACTTTGATATCGGTCCTAAAGTATGGTCCCAAAAATTGCTACAGCTGAGGCCTAACCAGTTATTTATACAAGTTAAGCATCTCCTCATTGTTCAGTGTTAGAAACTGAAATAGACTCCTAAAAGGTGTGGGGTAGTAAACATATATAAATTAGGCATTTACAGGACAAATGGGATTCAGTAGGGAAGTGGGATTAATTACATTAATTTTTCAAAGTCGCAGCACAGAAACCATGGACTGAAAAGAATCGCGCTGTGTTTTAAGATTTGATGAATCTCATGGTACCGGGACTTTAAACCAAGGTCTATACAGGCAACATAGGCAAGGTACCACTGAGCTACACCAATGGATGGGTTAACATTATCGCACACGGACTTCTTTGTGTTTCAGTAACAGGCAGCGACTCAGACATGAGGGTGTGTTCACAATATTCAGTGTTGGCTGCACTTCACAGGGCTCTTTAACCTTCCAAAATATGTAGAGGCAAACGCAGTTACACTGGCTAAGAGTGGGGCAGGGACCTCATAAATAGTAAAAGGCTTTTCCGGTAGCAACTGTTCATCTGTACGGCGTAACACGCTCTACTTATACTTCACGGGAAGCAAACAAATAGACAAGCAGATCTCCCCCGTACTCTCCGTGTAATCATTGGATGTGAAATGGCTTTCCAGCATGGCAAGACTCCAGATAATAAATGGATTTGTCCAAATCTAATAGGGGCTGCACAGAGTTAAAGAAACGGAACATCCAAGGCTGGAATTCAAAAGTCCCGCATGCTTAACATTTTTAGGCTGTTATCACATGGAAGCCTTCCTCTATTCACAATCCCAATTTATCTGCTAAAATTCTGGACAATACCCAAGAATTAACATTTCACTCTCAGGCTATTCACTTAGCCTACGAGCTCTGTCTGTACAGAATGTGATTGAATCGAATTTTACACCTACAACTAACACAAGGGCTACTGTTCAACCATATCAACACCAGGGCTATTGTTCCTGATACTGTTCATCCACATCAATGCCAGGGCCATTGTTCCTGAGACTGTTCATCCACATCAATGCCAGGGCTATTATTCCTGTGACTGTTCATCCACATCAACACCAGAACTATTGTTCCTGAGACTGTTCATCCACATCAATGCCAGGGATATTGTTCCTGAGACTGTTCATCCACATCAATGCCAGGGCTATTGTTCCTGAGACTGTTCATCCACATCAACACCAGGGCTATTGTTCCTGAGACTGTTCATCCACATCAATGCCAGGGCTATTGTTCCTGAGACTGTTCATCCACATCAACAACAGGGCTATTGTTCCTGAGACAGATCATGGACATCAACACCAGGGCTATGGTTTCTGAGACTGTTCATCCACATCAGCACCAGGTCAATTGTTCCTGAGTCTGTTCATCCACTTCAAAACCAGGACTATTGTTCCTGAGTCTGTTCATCCACATCAACAGCAGGACTATTGTTCCTGAGTCTGTTCAGCAAATCAACACCAGGGTTATCGTTCCTGAGACTTTTCGTCTACTTCAACACCAGGGCTATTGTTCCTGAGACTGTTCATCCACATCAATACCAGGGCTATTGTTCCTGAGACTGCTCATCCACATCAACACCAGGGCTATTGTTCCTCTGACTTTCATCCAAATCAACAACAGGACGATTGTTTTTGATACTGTTCATCCACATCCAAACCAGGGCTATTGTTCCTGATACTGTTCATCCACATTAACAACAGGTCTATTGTTTCTGAAACTGTTCATCCACATTAGAACAAGGACTATTGTTCCTGAGACTGTTCACCCTCACCAATACCAGGGCGATTGTTCCTGAGACTGTTCATCTACATAAACACCAGGGCTATTGTTCCTGAGACTGTTCACCCACATCAACACCAGGTCTATTGTTCCTGAGACTGTTCATCCACATCCAAACCAGGGCTATTGTTCCTGATACTGTTCATCCACATCAACACCAGGGTTATTATTCCTGAGACTGTTCCGCCACATAAACACTTGAGATCGTAGTAAAAGAAGTTGCAAAGCAGTTTATGAAAAACATTTCTCGAATTTTGCAATTATTTTGTTTTCCATATTCTCTAATGACTCTATTGTGTGCAGAAAATAGTACATTACATCAATTTATTCACTGGACTGTAACTAATATCCCTGAAAACATTCCCTAGATGACTGCCCCCATGGAGGTTTCTCTCTGCTATTAATATGGGTTCGCGTGAAGAAGTGTCTGCATTGACGTTTCACAGAAGGAATGGGTACCCTGTAATTTATCAGGTCGAGCTCATTTACTACCCGATTCTTGCAGCCGTCAGTATTCCTGGTAAGACAGTTAAATGATGCATTGAAAGATGAATATCAATGTGTGACTCTTCATGTTATATTTACCCTCTTTGATGGCATCAGTTAAGGAGCAAGTGATTGTCATGTTCTCTCAATGTGATTTATTAATTAAAGTTATATTGTGGCTTGAATGTTCAGCACAGAAAATGCT
Source organism: Heterodontus francisci (assembly GCF_036365525.1). NCBI lineage: Eukaryota > Metazoa > Chordata > Chondrichthyes > Heterodontiformes > Heterodontidae > Heterodontus > Heterodontus francisci. The sequence continues at coordinate 4,832,385 of NC_090394.1, read as the reverse complement.
AAAATATCAATTCCCTTTAATGTTTACAATGGAAACTTTTCACAGAGTTTGCATGGACATCAGATCAGAAATAAATGAGCAATTTTAAATCTCCTGATGTTGTGAAGTGGATTACACGTGTAACTGAGAATTCTCGGAGTTATTGTGTTTTTATTTTATTTCAATTTGTCCTTTCGTGTAACAGCAGAATTTCTCTTGTTTGCATGGATTTGAATTCAGCTTTGATTTTGTTTCTCAATGGAAGTGGAAGGGAACTCCTGCTGATTTCTGTTACTGGTGCATGAGCCACCCCTCGAGATATTTCCATTCTTCACTTTGCTTGGTCAATATTTTAAAAGAAGAGGAGAGTTCACTGTCAATGTTGTACAAACAATAGTCTAACAGGACAAGAGTGCACTTCCCAACTTGGACAGTCTGTATTGTAACAGGACGAGAGTGTGCTCTCCATGTTGGACAGACTGTAACCGAACAGTATACTCTCCAGAATAATGAAAACAAAATACTGCAGATGCTGGAAATCTGAAATAAAAACAGAACGTTCTGGAAATACACAACAGGTCTGGCAGCCTCTGTGGAGCCAGGAACAGAGTTAAAGTTTAGGGTCTGTGACATTTCATCAGAACCGGCAAAGGTTAGGAATGTGATAGGCTTTGATCAAGTGAATAGGGGGAGGGGAAAAAATAACAAAAGGAAAGGTGTACGATAGGGCAGAGGGCAAAAGAGATTAAATGACAAAGCTGTCATGGAACAAAGGCAAAGGAGCATTTAGCAATATGGAAAGACAAGGTATTAGTCCAGAGAGAGTGCTAATGGCAGAGAAATGAACAGATCTGTTCAAAAGTAAAAACCTGAAAAACAAGTTAAGACAGGCCCATGGTTAAAGGTGGAATAAAGTAAAATAAAACTAATAAAATGCAATAAAATGGAATGAAAAGAAAGTCATGCTCTGAAATTGTTTAACCCATTGTTGAGTCCAGAAGGCTGTAGAGTGACTAATGAGAAGATAATGTGCTGTTCCTCGATCTTGCTTTGATGTTCACTGGAACACTGCTGCAGACCACTGACAGGGAACAGGGTGGTGAATTACAATAGTAAGCAATAGAATGCTTGGGGTAATGTTTTTGGACTGAATGGAGGTGTTCCAGACATCAGTCACCCGAACTGTGTTTGGTTTCCCCAGTGTAGAGGCAATCACATTGTGAACAGTGAATATTATATACTAGATTGAAAGAAGAACAAGTATATTCCTGCTTCACCTGGAATGAGGCTTTGGTGTCTTGGATGGAGAAGAGAGAAGAGATGAAAGCAAAGGTATTATACACCCTGCGATAGCATGGGAAGATGCTTTGCGAAGGGGGCGAGGTGTCACGGAGGGAATCATCCCTTTGGAATACTGAGAGGGGAGGGGAGGGGAAGGGACAATGTGCTTAGTGGTAGTAGCACACTGGAGGTGTTGGAAATCGCAGAGGATGATATTTTTGATGTGAAGACTGGTCGAATAGGAGGTGAGGGCAAGGGAAACCATGTCGCAGTTCTGGGAGGGAGGGGAAGATTTTGGCAGTAGTGCGGGAAATGGTTCAGACATGGCTCAGGGTCTTCTCACCCACAGCTGAGGAAAAAGGAAGACATATCAGAAGCGTTGTTGTTGAAGGTAGCATCATCAGGACCCAACAGGGCGCAGCTGATGTGCAACTACTTACCTTTGGAGACAGTCGTGTTTTGGGTCCCAGAATTCTCCAGAAAAACGTCAATACTTTTGGCTTTTACCACAGCATATGTTTCGCTCTCTGAGGGCCAGAACCTGTTTTACTCTTTAATTTTCCCATACCTATTTTGCCACAGATTTCCCTGCGAAAAATAAATAGTTCTTTAAATTAAACTTGCATTTAATTCAGATCTGAATATCTTATATTTTCAGGCTGTCTTAATCAACTTTAAATGATTCTCCAAAAATGTTTGGGGACAGTGTTGAGGTAAATTTCAAGTTTTCTGTTTCTTACAGTGAACTTGGTGGCGATTGTGATTTTGTCTCGAGGAAAGTGCGGTCTCTACAAATGTATCACTCACTATCTGGTGGCCATGGCAGTGGCGGATTTAATGGTGATTGTCATCCATGTGGTATTACACAAGATTAATATCATGTACTTTCCAATTAGTTTCCTGTTTATAAATCCTGTGTGTACGGTGAACCTTGTCGTATACACTGCAGCTTTAGACTATTCTGTCTGGTTTACTGTCGCCTTCATGTTTGATCACTTTGTAACAATTCGCTGTCAGAAGCTGCAATCAAAATATCACACAGAGAAAACAGCCACCGTGGTTATCGCCATCTTGTTTGTGGTGAGCTGTCTTGTAAATATTCCCTATTACTATGCAGTTGACCCTGTATTTATAATTGACAATGTACCTTGGTATTGTGTTGCTACTGCTGATTACCTCACTTCCCTCCCAAATTTCCCAATGTCAATTTCACTGCTGGATTTATGGATTTACAGCAACTGTACTGTACACCATTAAAATACATCAAATTAATTCCCCATAAGGAAGCAGTAACACTAAATGGTATATTCTGCTCATTCAGAACAAGCTCCGGTAGTCATGCTCTGACAGTCATTACAATTGGCCATTGGATCAATTCATGACAACAATTTTGTTTTTCAAGAACAAACTTACATGGTTAGAAAAGCCACAAATGCAGGAAAAAGAACCTTCAAAAAGAGGCCAAGGTGGATTCAAATTCGAGAGAAAAATCTAGTCTTTGTCGGTACCATGACTGTCTCCTTCACTCATTGAATGTCCTGTTCTGGCCTTATATTTGCTGTCCTTAGTCCATGGGATGGATTCTTGAGTGTTTCTGCTCCACGGCTGGTTCATGTTGGAACACATTAATCGGGCCTCACAGTTGTCTATGTGGTAATTTCTCCAGGAGCATCCTGGAATGCAAAGATAGCCCCTGTGTCTCTTCCTGTATCATCAAACATTATAGACCCCTCTCCCTTACATCCTTCTCCCTTACCTCAGTCATAAACTCAGCAATGTCTTTGCCTCTCTCACATTGAGAGCAACTGTTCACCTGCTCCTGTTGAAATCAGCCTTCGATTGTCCACCAAACCAATCCTTTCTGTCCTGAACCAACTGCTTTCACCAATCGCTCTCCTATCTCCCCTCAATCTCTGAGCAAATGTGTCTAGTCCTTGAAAGTCTCCTCCTGCAACCTTGAGCTTATTTCCACTCGAATAATAATCACTCCTGTTCCTGGTCCCCATATTAGTTGAGATTTGGCATGTGTCTCTATTCTCACCTTCTTCTCCATCCCTTTCAAAACAACTATTGTCATCCCTTCCTCAAACGTCAAGGCATATCCCCTCCATTCTTAAAAAAGTAACTACAATCCCATCTCACACTTCCCTTTCCTCTCCAAATCCCTTCAACATGTTGTTGTCTCCCAAATCCGTGCACATCCTTCCGACAGTATCATGTTTGTATCTCGTCAATCAGGTTTCCACCCCGACCTCAATATTCAAACGGTCCCAGAAAAGTGAAATCTTCTGTGACTGTTACTGTGGTGCACAATCCCTCCATAAGACCTCCTCAGTCTCCCTGTATTCTTTGATAAGGTTGACCACACAATTAGCCTTCAATGTCTCTGATCTATTAGCCTGATAACTGGTACTGTCCTTGTGTATTTCTGCTCTTATCTGCTATCCAAAAGTAACTTCAGGTTTTGTCTTGGAGCCTTCAAGGATCTACTCTAGCTCTCCAGCGGTTCTTTCCCATCTCCATGCTGCCCTTTGAATATATTATCAGAACACATAGGGTCAGCTTCCACATGCACACTGACGGCACCTATTTTTACCTCTCCATTACCACACTCAACCCTTACAATGCCACTGAGTTTCAGATTGCTTGAATGACGTTTAGTATTTATAATTCACAGTTCCCACCAGTTATACATTGGGAGGACGGAGCCACCATCTTCAAGTCCACAGCACGAACTCTGCACTTTCCACTTTCTACTACTGCTCCTTGGCCTTTGGCTTAGTTGGACAAATAATGTCTGCAACCTTGGCTTCCCATTCAACCCCACAATGAGTTTCAGGAACTCATATTCTCCAATCACAAAGACCACCTAATTCCATAACATCAAATTCCTCCATTCACTCCATCATCCAAGTGCTGTTGAAACTCTCATCCATGCTCTTGTCATCTCGAAACTCACATCCTTTCCCATCCAAGCTCCTCTCTATGCCTGGCATATTCTTGTTGAACTACATTAGGTTCTAGGCCTCCAAAATCCTGAATTTAAAGTTCTGATCCTTGTGTTTAAATCATTACTTATGATGATATGTTCTATATCAGTAACATTCTCCAGCCCGACTCTAACTCACCCTACACACACAACTCTCTTTTGCTCTAACACCCATGTTTATGCTCTGTCCCTTGGCTCGGCCATGCCCGGTGATGACTTCAACAATCAAATCATATAAGGATCGAAATCACAATCAGATCTAAACATTTATCTTCATCTGTACCACTAGTTCATCCATGTTAAGATGAAATCTTCACGTATTCTGAGAAAGAGGCTTTAATTTTATTGTTTTACTATTATTGTTTGGAGAAACCTTATTCCCTGGTGCACTATTCCCATCAAACTCTCTGTCCCTTCCTGTCCTTCTCTGCTGTCCGTAGTTAAATCGCTACACTGCTCTGTTCCCTGGAATTTTCTCTTTAGTTTCATAAATCTCCCTTCACCTGAACCCTCCCCCACCCTTTTAATTCAAAGCCCTGCCCAGATCCCTAGTTATACGGATCGCCAGGAACCTGATCCCAGATTGGTTTAAGTGGAGCCCATAGCAATGGAACAGCTCCCGGATTCCCTCGAAATGATGCCAGTGCCCCATGAATCGAAGCCCCTCCTTTCCAAACCACTCATTGAGCCACACATTTAATTCTCTAATCTTCCTGACCCTTTACCAATTGGCATGGCCCAATTAACAATCAGTGATCATTACGTTTGAGGTTCTGCATTTTAATTGGTACCCGAAATACTCAAACTCACTCAGCAGAACATCATTCCTGTTTCTTTCTGTGTTGTTTCTTCCTATGTGGACCATGACAGCTGAATTCTTCCCCTCCCAATCCTAGTTCATCTCCATATGTGAGGTGGTGACTTTCACCCTGACACTGGGCAGACACGTATCCTTAGACTATGACCCCCTGGTTCTTGACTCCCCCACCATCGGGAGCATCCTACCTGAATCTACCCTGGCAAGTCCTGTTAGAATTTTGTAGGTTTCTCTGAGATCCTCCTCACTCTTCTGAACTCCAGCGAATATATTGTTAACCGACTAAATCTCTCCTCAGTCGTCAATCCTGCCATCCCAGAAATCAGTCTGGTAAACCTTTGCTGCACTGCCTCAATAGCAAGAACATCCTTCCTCAGGTACGGAGACAAAAACTGCATACAATATTCCAGGTGTGGCCTCACCAAGGCCCTGGATAATTTCAGCAAGACAACCCTGCTCCTGTACTCGAATCCTCTCGCTATGAAGGCCAACATACCATTTTCCCTTTTTGCTGCCTGTTGCACCTGCATGCTTACCTTCAGTGACTGGTGTACTAGAACACCCAGGTCCCGTTGCATATTCCCCTCTCTCAGTTTATAGCCGTTCAGATAATAATCTGCCTTCCTGTTTTTGCTACCAAAGTGGATAACCTCATATTTATCCACATTATACTGCATCAGCCATGCATTTTCCCACGCTCTCAACTTGTCCAAATCACCCTGAAGCCTCTCTTCATCCTGCTCACAAATCACCCTCCCACCCAGTTTTGTGTCATCCGCAAATTTGGAGATGTTGCATTTAGTTCCCTCATCTAAATCATTAATATATATATTGTGAATCTGGTCAAAATGAGGAGTCAGCCTGGTGACGCTACAACACAGGGCTACTTGCCTGCCAAACTGCGTAATCAGCTTGCGATAGACAGAGTTAAGCCACCCCATAACAAACGGATCAGATCTAAGCTCTGCAGTCCTGCTTCATTGAGTCGTGAATGGTGGTGGACAATTAAACAACTGGAGGAGGTGGCTTCACAAAGATCCCCATTCTCAATGATGGGGGAGCCCAGCACATCAGTACAAAAGATAAGGCTGAAGCATTTGCAACAATCTTCAGCCAGAACTGCCAAGTTGATGATCCATCTTGGCCTCCTTCTGAAGTCCCCAGCATCACAGATGCCAGATTCCAGTCACTTCGATTCATCCCGTGTGATATCAAGAAACGACTGAAGGCACTGGATACCGCAAAGGCTATGGGTCCTGACAATATTCCGGCAATAGTACTGAAGACCTGTGCGCCAGAACTAGCCGCGCCCCTAACCAAGCTGTTCCAGTACAGCGACAACACTGGCATCTACCCTGCAATGTGGAAAATTGCCCAGGTATGTCCTGTACACAAAAAGCAGGACAGGAACAACCCGGCCAATTTCTGCCCCATCAGTTTACTCTTAATCATCAGTAAAGTGATGGAAGGTGTCATCGAATATCAAGCGACACTTGCTTCGCGATAACCTGCTCAGTGATGCTCAGTTTAGGTTCTGTCAGGGCCACTCAGCTCCTGACCTCATTACAGCCTTGGTTCAAAAATGAAAAAAAGAGCTGAATTCAAGAGGTGAGGTTAGAATGACTGCCCCTTGACACCAAGGCAGTATTTGACCGAGTGTGGCAACAAGGAGCCCTGGCAAAACTGAAGTCAATGGAAATCGGCCGAAAACTCTCCGCTGAGCGCAAAGGAAGGTGGTTGGGGTTGTTGGAGGTCAATCATCTCAGCTCCAGGACATCACTGCAGGAGTTCCTCAGGGTAGTGTACTAGGCCGAACCATCTTCAGCTGCTTCATCAATGAGCTTCCTTCAATCATAAGGTCAGATGTGAGGATGTTCGTTGATGATTGCACAATGTTCAGCACCATTTACAACTCCTCAGATACTGAAGCAGTCCGTGTAGAATTGCAGTAAGACCTGGACAATAGCCAGGCTTGGGCTGATAAGTGGCAAGTAACATTTGCAATACACAGATGCCAGGCAATGACCATCAACAACAAGAGAGAATCTAACAATCTCTCCGTGACATTCAATGGCATTACATTCGCTGAATCCTCCACTATCAACATTCTCGGGGTTACCATTTACCGGAATCTGAACTGGAGTAGCCATATAAATACCATGCCGACAAAAGCAGGTCAGAAGCTCGGAACCCTGCGTTGAGTAACTCACCTCCTGACTCTCCAAAGCCTGTCCACAATCTACAAGGCATAATCAGGAGTCTGTTGGAATACTCGCTACTTGCCTGGATGGAAGCACATCCAACAACACTCAAGAAACTCGACACCATCCAGGACAAAGCAGCTCGCTTGATTGGCACCCCATCCACAACTTTCACTCCCTGTACCACCGATGCACAGTGGCAGCAGTGTGAACCATCTGCAAGATGCACTGCAGCAATGCACCAAGTCTCCTTAAACAGCACCTGCCAAACCCGTGACTTCAACCAACAAGAAGGACAAGGGCAGCAGATACATGTGAACACCACCACCTGCAAGTTCCCCTTCCAGTCAGGCACCATCCTGACTTGGAACTATATCACCATTCCTTCACTGTCACTGGGTCAAAATCCTGGAACTCCCTTCCTAACAGCACTGTGGGTGTACCTACCTCACATGGACTGCAGCCGTTCAAGATGACAGTTCACCACCACCTTCTCAAGGTCAATTAGGAATGGGCAACGAATACTCACCTAGCCAGCGACGCCCACATCCATTGACTGAATAAACAAATGTATTTGATTACACAACTAGTTTTAATTTTGTAAAGTCAGAGCAAGTTATGGTCTTGGATAGTGTCTTGTTCTTGGAGTTTTTTTTTTTTGGAATATGCGGTTTGCCATTAAGGCTTGCAAGGGATCAGGACTGCTTTAAGAGACGGCAAGCCTTAGGAGTTTTTGGAAGGTGCATTTTAGTTGCCTTAGAAGCAGCCATTTGGAGACTGCGATTCAAAGGATGCATTCTCGATACCATGGAAACAGCCACGGGGAGTGAGCCTGATGCGATACAGTTTGAACTGGCAGTTAGTAAGACAGTCTGAACATACACAAACAGAAGACACAGATAGCTGTGGTGTCAGCACTGAAAAGGAACTCTCAACCATTTAAACTGAAGGAAATAAGATTTCTGTCCGTTTAATTGTTCTCTCTTGAAATTCTAAAAAGGCAAGCCAAGACAGAGATCCCTGATAATTTAAATTTAAGAAAGGGAAGTTAGACTGTGACAATCTTTTATCCCTCAAAAACTCTGAAGTTATTGATTCGGTTGAAAGTGCTTGCAGGTCGTTAATTGTTGAAATTCGCTGGACTTCGCACAACATTCTGTGAGGGCTTTGAACGACATTCTGCAAGGACTTCCAGCAACATTCTGTTAGGATTTCAAACAACATTCTTCGGGGTCTTCGAACAACATTCTGTGAGGACTTCGAACAACATTGGACTGTAAATGTGCAAGGACTCTAAATTGTCTATTTTTAAATCTTCGTAGTGTTGAAGAATTTCCCTCTTATAATTAAAGAGTTAATTGTTTGATTTAAAAAAGCTGGTTTGGTTAGCCTCATTTGGGAGTTAATAGGTGGGACAATTCGGTTGGGTCTTTAATTTGGAAAGTTTTAAATGATATGCTAGCCGATCTGTGGAATGATGGGATTGAATTAACAGTGCATCGGTCCATTTGGTCTCTGCAATAGTCCTCCTGTGCTGCAAGATACCACAATCAGAATCGTATATTTTGATTGGGGGCTTTGAAAGGAACAGTCGGTCGTAACAACAGTTACAGATGTAGAACACCATCAAAGTTTCTGACTGATAATGGAGGGGAATTTGCCAATGACAAGTTCCAAGACTTGTGAAAATATGAACATCATGAACATGAATACTACAGCTGAAAGTCCTTTCAGAAATGGACTCTTTGAAAGGAATCAGGTGGTGATCGCTGAAATATTGCAAAAACAAATTTACTGATGAACCTGCAAGTTGACAACCACCTGACATGGACGGTTCCCACAAATAAATCACTCCAGACATTTGGAGGCTACAGTCCCTATCAATTAGTCTGTGGGTGAAACCACAAATTAAATTTTGGTCTGTGCAATAGTCCTCCTGTGCTAGAAGATACAACAATCAGATCAATTTTACTGCGTAGTTGAATAATTGAAAATTCAAGGAGCTCTGAGACATCATTTAAGATCATCTGAAACAGACTTCACTTCAGTAGATTTAGTATTCTATAAAGGAAAGAGTCGTAGGCAATAAAGTGCCCCTGAAAAGGTTATAGATGGTTTTGGGAAAGCGCTATTTTGCTAAAATGGCAGTCAAACTGTAAAGATTCATTCATCACGTTTAGACAGCATTAATTACAAAATATCAGACTCTGTGCAGCCAATGGATGTAAACGAGGCAACGTGTACAGGAAATGCTCATGTGCTTTGTGATGAAGTTTCTGAGAAGCAGAATGAGGTGGATCAATTGCTGGTAGTGGTAATTGGAATGATCATGACAAGGCTATCACATCCATAGACCAATTACCCAGACTGGGTACTCGGTGACACATATTCCAGATTAGAGGCATACAACAGTTGTGGGGTGTGCACGAAAAGCATCCGGCAAGTTTAAATATTAGTTGAATGTTCAGCATCATGGTTTAGAAATGAGGTCCATGGACTGGCAGAATCTGTATGAAAGCACAGTCCAAGTACTGGTAGTGAGACCAGAAATTACCCTTGTGAGAGAAAGCTTTTCTGTATTCTTTCATGAGATATGGGCATCGTCAGCAAGGCCAGCATTGATTGCCCATCCTTAATTGACCCTAAGAAGGTTTTGGTGAGCCACCATCTTGAACTGCTGCAGTCCGCCTGGCACAGGTACACCCACAGTGCTGTCAAATAGGGAGAGCTTGCAGCAGCAGTCCCGGCAGAAATAACAGTGAAAGTAGAGTCCATAACTTGAATTAATTAAACAATGCAATAAAGCCAACAGAGAGCAGGACTAGAAGCAGAATTCGTTTTGACTGAACTTTTAGTGGCTGCTTATAATCTTGAGGAGCAAACAATAGGTGAGACAGAAAAAGGGAGTGGGATAGTTGGAGCGAGTTTGGAATTTATTCTGAATTACCTGATAATGTGAAACAAACTTTGTGACAAAGGTTGTTTTGTGCTGAACAACTCCTTGCAAATTTACCTGATAAGGCGAAAGCTTGGGGTTTTGAAGAATAACTGCGTGATGCAGATGTTTGAGTGGACACTTAAAATTCGAAAAGTACTCTTAAAACACCTTCAGATTTTTTGGCCACATTGTCTTGGAGTATAGGTAAATTGACATAAAAGCTATATCTCTGCACGGCAATATTTATCAGAAGTGTTTCTGAAACTATGCAAAGAGACAGCAGATGCAGGCTAAAACTCCTTTAGACTGAACAAATGTGTCTATGGCCTGAATGGATTTGGTATTTTCCAGTGAGGTGTGTTCAACCTAAAAGCAAATCCTGCATTTTTTCATTGGATTCATAAAGGGAAACTTTTAGGAATCATCATGAAACATATTATGATTTCTTTTGGGGTGGTGCTTGTGAAATTTGTGAAATAGGTTGTTTTTGAAAACAGAGTCGTGTTGTCTAAGCTTTTCGTCTTGCACTCATCAGGACAGTCCGCAAGAATAACCAATGTAAGGGAAAACAAAAACCTATTCGGCATGAAAAGAGAGTGCTGATCGGTTGGCAAGTGAACTCTGGTTGGTAGAGGCGTTGCCATGGAGAATGCACCAGTTTATGGTGACTGACAGTTAACTTCCAAGCATTGTTTGAAATTTAAACCAGGCACCTTGACCCTGATTGGTCAAGGCATTGCCCTGAGGAATGAACCACTGAGTGGCTCTCACTTATTTTGGTCGGCTGAAACAGGTACAATGTTTGTACATATTATTTCCGTCTGCAAGTAACAGGGCCCTGTGTATTAAGATATGTAGCTTCCAGTATGCTCACATGCTCCACACTGCGAGCGCTCCTGACAACCTTAAATTGGTTTTAACGTCATTCTTCGCCCATTGTGGATTATTTAGCAAATGTTGTCCAATCGTGGAATCACATTAAATGTTGGATCCTGTGCTTTGTGTTTTACAAGCATGGGCTGGTTGAGTTTGACCTGTACCTTATCTTTTGTGAACATTGGAAGGGACATGTTGTTTGATGTGATCTGCCAGTCATTGGGACGTACGGCCCATATACCTAGCATCACACTGGCACTGCAATTTATATATCACATTATTCATTTGTGTAATAAGCAGGATGTTTTTGGCTTGACGGCAGCATCTGGTTGGTGGCGAACATCACACATGTTGCTGCAGCATAGTAGCAGCATGAAAGAGCTAGCTTTACCGGTTGCTCAAAGATTTGGGATATATTACCCTTCCAGCGTAATCTGAGGTAGACTGGGCAATTTTCAGGGCAGAAAAAAAATAATCTTAGGCTGATTCATAGGTTTACACAACAAATAGTGAGAAATGATCTTGATCAGGGTAACCATTTTCATGCAGGATGTCTTTGATTCGCCCGATTTCAGCAACAAGCTAGCGTGGTGAGCAAATGACACAGGTCCTATTTCAGCCACATCAACACCTGGACTATTGTTCCTGAGACTGGTAATCCACAGCAATACCTGAGACCATAACACAATAATTTGTACATCATATTTTGAAGACATTTATAAGGAATAGAAAATTATTTTGTTTTCTATATCATTTATTGATGATATTTTATTACACACAACTAAAAACGGTTTGCCAAATCAGTTTCTTCAGTGGACTTTTACTAATATCCCTGCTCACATTCCCTAGATGACTGTCCCTATGGAGGTTGATCTGTACTATTAATAAGGGCTCCTCCGAAGAAGTCTCTACATTTGTGTTTAGCACAATAAATAGGATACACAGTAATTTACCAGGTAGAGATCATTTACTACCCGATTCTTGCAGCCGTCAGTATTCCTGAAAAGACAGTGAATTAAGACAGTGATATTTCAATATCAATATTGACACCTCATGTTATATTTTCCCTGTTTGCTGCCATCAGTTAAATGTCAAGTGATTGTCTTGTTTTCTTAATGTGATTTCCCAATGAGAATTCGAATACTTCTTGAATTTTTTGCACAGACAGCGATTGAACAGAAATCCCTTCATCTTTACAATAGAACCTTTTCCCTAGATTCTGCATGGACATAACAGAAATGTTTCAGCAATTTTCAATGTGCTGATGTTGTTAAGTGGGTTACACGTGTACCATGGGGAATCTAGGAGATATTGTATTGTAAATGTTTTTCATATTAACATATGTAGTTACTGCAGAGATTTCTGTTGTTGGTATGGATTTGAATTCATTTTCAATTGTGTTTCTGAGTGTAAGTGGAAGGAATGGACATGTTACTGAAACATGACCCATTCCACCAGAGATTTCTATTCTGCATTTTGCCAGCCAATGCTTAAACAGAGGGAGAGAGTGCACTCTCCATGCTGCACAGATCATAATGAAACAGGATGGGAGTGAGGTCTCATGTTGTACAGAATATATCCCCGGTGAGGCAAGAGTGCACTCTCCATGTGGTACAAACTGTAACACAACTGGATGAGAGTGCACTCTCTTTGTTGCACAGATTATAATCCAACAGGATGAGAGTGCACTCTTCATGTTGAACAAACTGCAACACAACAAGGCGAGAGAGCACTCTCCATGTTATACAGACTATAACCCAACAGGGTGAGAGTCCACTCGCCATATTGTACTGACTATAACCCAACTGGGTGAGAATGCACTCTCCATGTTATACAGACCAGAACCCAACAGGGTGAGAGTGCACTCTCCATGATATACAGACCATAACCCAACAGAGCCAGAGTACACTCTCCATGTTGTACAGACTACAACCCAACAGGGTGAGAGTGCACTCTTTATGTTGTACAGACTATAACCCAACAGGGTGAGAATGCACTCTCCATGTTGTACAGACCATAACCCAACAGGGTGAGAGTGCACTCTCCACGTTATAGAGATAATAACCCAACAGGGTGAGAGTGTACTCTCCATGTTATAGAGACCATAACCCAATAGGATGAGAGTGTACTCTCCATGCTGTACAGACAAGAACCCAACAGGGGGACATTGCACTCTCCATGTTGTACAGACTATAACCCAACAGGGTGAGAGTAGGAGTACACTCTCCATATTATTCAGACCATTACCCAACAGGGTGAGCCTGCACTCACCATGGTGTACAGACTATAACCCAACAGGGTGAGTGTGCACTCTCCATGTTATCCAGACTATAAGCCAACAGGGTGAGATTGCACTCTCCATGTTGTACAGGCGATGATCCAACATGGTGAGAGTGCACTCTTCGTGTTATAGAGATAATAACCCAACAGGGTGAGAGTGTACTCTCCTTGTTGTACAGTCTGTAACACAACAGGGCGAGAGTGCACTCTCCACGTTATCGAGATAATAACCCAACAGGGTGAGAGTGTACTCTCCATGTTATAGAGACCATAACCCAGCAGGGTGAGAGTGCACTCTACATGTTATCGAGACCATAACCCAACAGGGTGAGAGTGTACTCTCCTTGTTGTTCAGACTTTAACCCAACAGGGGGAGAGTGCACTCTCCATGCTGTACAGACAAGAACACAACAGGGGGAGAGTGCACTTTCCATGCCGTCCAGACAAGAACCTAACAGGGGGACAGTGCACTCTCCATGTTGTACAGACAATAACCCAACAGGGTGAGAGTGCACTCTCCATGTTGTACAGATAACAACCCAACAGGGTGAGAGAACACTCTTCTTGTTGCACAGTTAATAACCCAACAAGGAGGTGCTGATCTGCAATTATTTACTTTTGGAGACACTGGTGATTTGGATGCCAGAATTCTTCAAAAAAATGCATTACTTTTTTTTTTAACCTCAGCATCTATTTCTCCATCTGGGGTCAACAATTTTATTTGCATTTTATTTTTCCCCGATCTTCTTTTGCCACAGATGTCAATGCTGCCAATGAGCATTTCTTTAAATTAACAATTACTTTTAATATTCAACGGTAAAACTCATATTTACAGACTTTCTTCTTTGCCTTTAATTGGTTCTTTACAAAATGTTTTTGGGCCAGTGTCACGGTAAATTTCTGTTTCCTACAGTTAACTTGTTGGCGATAATAATATTGTTTCGAGGCAAGTGCTCGATACATTTCAAAATGTATCACTCACTATCTGGTGGCCATGGCAGTGGGGGATCTAATGGTGGTTATCATCCATGTGATGTTACACCGGATCAATACCATGTACTTTCCAGTTAGCTTCCTGTTTATAACTCCTGTGTGAATGGTAACCCCCACATGTACTGTAGCTTTCGACTGTTCTGTCAGGTTTACTGTTGCCTTCACTTTTGATCGCTTTGTAAAAATTTGCTGTCAGAAGCTACAATCATAATATAACACCGAGAAAACAGTGACAGTGGCTGTTGCCACTATGTATGTCGTGAGCTGTCTTAGGAGTATTCCCTTTTACTACTCATGTATTTATAATTGACAACGTGCCTTGGTATTGTGTTCCTACAGCTAATTATCTCACCTGCCCCTTGTGGAGGGCATGCATTTATATCAACAACATCATAACACCTCCATCACCAATTCTTTTAACTCTGTTGTTCGATGCTCCGACCGGCAGAGACATTATCATGCCTCATTATTACACGCCTTCCCACCTATTTTTGTATCGTCAGCAAACTTGGATACATTACACTCTGTCCCTTCCGCTAAGTCAGTAATGTAAACAGTAAATAGCTGAGGCCCTAGGACCGATCCTTGTGGCACCCCACTAGTTACGGTGTTCCAATCTGAAAAATACACATTGCTCCCTACTCTCTGTCTTCTGTGTGTTAGCCAATCCTCAATCCATGCCAACACATCACCCCCAATACCCTGAGCTCCAATTTTATGCAATAACCTTTTATGTGGCACCTTGTCAACCGCCTTCTGAAAATCTAAATACACAATATCTACTGGTTCACCTTTATCCACTCTGCTTGTTATACCCTCAAAGAAATCTAACAAATTTGTTAAACATGATTTTCCTTTCATAAAACCATTTTGACTCTATTTGATTCCATTATCTTGTTCTAAATGTCCTGCTATTTCTTCCTTAATAATCAACTGAAGCATTTTCCCAATGACTGATGTTAAGCTAACTGGTCTGTAGTTTCCTGCTTTCTGCCTACCTCCATTTATTTACACCTTGCTCATATATTGTTGGGATGTTTATAGTCTCCTCCACCATGAAGGCTGATGCAAAATATTGGTTTAAATTATCTGCCATTTCCCTGTTTCCTGTTATTAATTCCCCATCCTCATCTTCTAAGAGTCCCTCACTTACTTGAGCTAATCTCTTCCTTTTAATATAACCGCAGAATCTCTTACTGTTTGTTTTCATATTTCTTGCCAATTTACTCTCATAATCAATTTTCTCCCTCTTTATTAGATTTTTAGTCATCCGCTGCTGGTTTCTAAAAACTTCCCAATCCTCTGACCTACCACTCGTTTTCGCCACATTGAGCGCCTTTGTTTTTGATTATTTCTTTGCTATCCACGGGTGAGTCATCGTTCTCTTCGAGTCCTTCCTTCTGACTGGAATAAATGTTTGCTGCATGTTTTGAAATATCTGCTTAAACGTCAGCCACTGCTCATCCACTGACTTCCCCTGTAGTCTATTTTCCCAGCCCGCTTGACACAACTCTTTCTTCATACCTCTGTAATTGCCCTTGTTTAAGTTGAAGACACTGGTTTGAGACCCAAGTTGCTCACCCTCAAACTGAATTTGAAATTCTACCACGTTATATTTGCTTCTCCCTAAAGGATCCTGAACTATTAGATATCTTATTAATCCTACCTCATGACACAATACCAAATCTCAATGCCTGTTCCCTGGTAGGTTCTGTAACATATTGCTCGAAGTAACAGTCCTTGAGGCACTCTACAAATTTGTCTTCCATGCTACCCTTGTCAATTTGATTTGTCCAGTCTATATGAAGATTAATATCACCCATGAAAATTGCAGTGGCCTTCTTAAACACCTCCATTATTTCCTGATTTGTACCTTGTCCTGCAGCGGGGCTACTCTTTGGGGGCCTCTTGACCACTCCCACGTGTGACTTCTTTCCCTTGCTATTCCTTATTTACCCCCAAACTGATTCCACATCATGATCTATTACACCTATAACATTACTCACAACTCATCCATTCCTTTAATAACACAGCTACCCCACCCCCTTTTCCTTTCTGCCTATTCTTTTGGAACGTTGAATATCCTTGAACATTAACATTCCAGTCCTGGTCATCTTGCAACCACGTCTCAGTGATAGCTATAAAATCATATTCATTTATTTCTATTTGTGCCGTCAGCTCATCTATCTTGTTACAAATGCTACGTGCATTCAGATAGAGCCTTAAGCTTCGACTTTTTACCATTTTTACCTACTCTGGTTCTCATTTCTGCTGTACTCTTGTGCTTGTATTCTCTGCCCCTTCCTGTCAATCTCTGACTAATGTATGCTCCTTCCCTACCCTGCACCTCTGCGCTCTCGTTACTCTACGACTTTTTTAGACTTCCCGTCAATTAAACCCTCCCCCCCCCCCCCACTATTTTGTTGAAAGCTTTATCTACAACCCTCGTTATACAAATCGCCAGCACACTGGTCCCAGCATGGTTCAAGTGAAGCCCATCCCAATGGAACGTTCTCTTTCCCCAGTACTGGTGCCAGTGTCCCCTGAATCGGAACCCATTTCTCCCACACCAGTCTTTGAGCCACACATTTACCTCTCAAATCTTATTTACCCTATGCCAATTTGCACATGGCTCAGGTAGTAATCCGGACATTATTACCTTTCTGGTTCTGCTTTTTAATTTGTCCCCGAGCTGCTCATAGTCCCTCAGCAGAACCTCTTTCCTAGTCCGACCTATGTCGTTGGTACCTACGTGGACCACGACAACTGGATCTGTTCCCTCCCACTCCACGCACATTAATATGCTCAAACCATATTACCACAGGGCGGAGGATAAGCCAGCACAGTTATGTCAGGTAACTGGGACTGTGGAGAAGGAAAAGGATAGTGAGGATGAGGCAGAAGTAGGCCTAGGAAATTTTGAGATTGAACCTCTCACTATCTCAATAGCGAATGCAGAATGGCTAAGAAAATTAAACCATAGGCTTTTATACTTAGAGGCGGTACCCAACTAGTCACTGCCTGTCATTCAGAAAAAGACCTGCTTATTCCTATTCTTTGCTCCTGTCTGCCAACCAATGTTCTATCGATCGCAGATACTGCCCCAATCTCATGCGCCTTAATTTTACACACTAATCTCTTATGTAGGACTTTGTAAAAAGCCTTCTGAAAGTCCAAATAAACCACATCCACTGGCTCCCCTTCATCAACTCTGCCGGTTACATCCTCAAAGAATTCTAGCAGATCTTTCAAGCTTCAAGCATGATTTCCCATTTGTAAATCCATGCTGACTCCGCCCGATTCTACCACTGTTCTTCAATTGCTCTGCTATAAAATCTTTGATAATGGACTCTAGAATTTTCCCCACTACCCACGTCAAGCTAACTTGTCTATAATTCCCTGCTTTCTCACTACCTCTCTTTGTAAATAGTGTTGTTACATTACCTACCGTCCAATCTATAAGAACTGTTCCAGAGTCTATAGAATCTTGGAAGGTGACCACCAATGCATCCATTATTTCGAGGGCCACTTCCTTCAGTACTTTGGGAGGTAGATTATCAGGCCCTGGGGATTAATTGGCCTTCAGTTATATCAGTTTCCCCAACACCATTTCTCTATTAATACTGGTTTCTTTCAGTTCCTCCCTCTCACTAAATCCTGTGTTCCTCAACTTTTCTGGTATGATATTTGTGTCCTCTTTTGTTAAGACAGATCCAAAGTATGCATTTAGTTGGTCATCCATTTCTTTATTCCCCGTAATAAATTACCCCGTTTCTGACTGTAAGGGACCTACATTTTGCTGCTTCAATCTTTTCCTCTTCACATACCTATAGAATGTTTTACAGTCAGTTTTTATGTTCCCCGCAATCTTACTCTTGTACTCTATTTTCCCCTTCTTAATCAATTCCTTGGTCCTCCTTTGCTGAATTCTATACTGCTCCCTGTCCTCAGGTCTGTTTTTTTTTTTTCTGGTGAATTGTATGTCTCTTCCTTGGATCTAATGCTGTCTCTAATTTTCCTTGTAAGCCATGGTTTGGCTATCTTTCACGTTTTACTTTTGCGTCATACAGGAATAAAGAACTGTTGCTGTTCATCCATGTGCTCTTTGAATGTTTGACATTACCTATCCACCGTCATCCCTTTAAATAACATTTCCCAATCCATCATAGCAAACTCGCACCTCATACCATCGTATTTTCGTTTATTAAGATTCAAGACCCTAGTCTCAGAGTCAACTACGTCCACTTTCCATCTTGATGAAGAAATTTATCATCTTATGATTGCTCATTCCCATGGGGTCTTGCACAGCTGGATTTTCAATTATTCCTCTACCATTACACAATACCTAAAGAGACAGATGTGTCAGAGGGATACTGTCAAATTCCTTTGAAACCCCAGGGTGAGAGAAAATCAGCTTCTGTTGCAGTGGACAGGGTTTACCAGTGTCTCGTGATGAAACATAGGTTAAGGGGTACTCGAGAAACTTCTCAGAGATGAGTGAACCCAGTAGTGGTCAATGCTCCTTGCTCTGCATTTCACCTGGCTGAGGTGATGGACAATAGGGATACTTGGAAGGAAAACATGAAACAATTGGAAGGGTATGGTTGCAAATGTGAAATGGGCTAATTGGAACAACCTTTTCAAAATTTAAAGCCAAAATGTTCTGTTGGACCTTGTTGTTACAGTCTAAACATTTATTTTAAAGAAATGTGTATATCTGTAATTCCGGCAAAAAAAAATGTTCTTTTTTTCAACCGATCGTAATGAAATGTTTTACAGGAACGGCATTTCATTCCACTAGGGGTTTGGTGGAGTTGTTCTGGTCCTGTAGTTTATTTTTCTCGTGAAAATTCGGTGTACCTTTAAGACTTGCAAAGGATCAGTACTGCTTTCAGAACCAACAGGTCTCCGGATTTATCAAGAAGGTGCATTTTCGTTGCCATGGATACAACCACTTGGATTGAGCATCATGCGATACATTTGTCACAATTCAATTTTGAACTGGCTTTTCGCTGAACCCAGTTTGTTCTAAGATGGATAGCTCATGTTAGCCCCTGAAAAAAGAGCTCTCAGCCATTTACCATGAAGGAAGAGAATTTTAGTCTGTTTAATGGTTATTATCTCTCAATTTTTTTTAAAAGTCAAGCCAAAACGGAGATCTCTGATAACCTGAACTGAAGGAAAGGAAGTTAATGCATGATACATTTTTGATCCCTCAAAAACTCAAAAGGAAGATTGATTCTATTGAAAAGGTTGGCAAGTTGTTAATTGTTGAAATCTATTGCTGAAGAAGGAAGCATCACTTAATGCTGGAGTAAGACTACAGACAGTTCTACTGTGGAAGAACCTTATTTCCCCATCTGACTGCTGTGAGGACTTTAAGCAACATTGGACTGTAAATTTTCAAGGACTCTAATTTTTTCTATTAAAATGTAGTTTATATCTTCATAGTGTTTAAGATTTTTTTTAAAAATTTGACAGTTAATTTGTTGTTTTAAAGACACCCGGTTTGGTAAGCCTCATTCGGGGGTGATTAGAAAGCACAATTTGGCTGAGTCATTCTTTAATTTGGAAAGTTTAAAATGATATGTTAGGCAATCTGTGGAGAGACCGGATTGAATTAACAATGCATTTCTCCCACCACAATCAGAATCGTATATTTTGATTGGGGACTTTGACTGGAACAGTCGGTCGCAACAGTAGACTGTCTTCAGGATGCCTATCACATAGAATAACACGTAAATATTTAACAAAGAGAATCACATCCATTTTCTCCACAAGGGCCAGTGTTTCTGTCGACAAAGTACTTTTAAGTCCATTTTATTTTCTTACCTTCCCAAGCTATGGGACATTTCCAAAACTCACCCATCAAATTTATTATGAATCAAGCTGGACTAGAATATCCACCAGGAAGATTAGCATGTGAAGCATTGCTAAAAAATCACCAGCTTCATGTTCTCTGGGTGACCGAATAATAGGACCCTAAGGATGCATTCAACCGGATTTAATTTTCTTGCTGTTTTATTTGCCCTTAAACATTCTCCACTTTAGGTTATTTCATCCTAGTAGTTAACTCCAATACATCAAAAGTAGCTTCTGGTCAAATCTGAGTGATCAACCAATTCAACTGAAAAATTAAGCTTCGCAATTGTCCATTTTGTTCCTGAGATTAAAAAGTCATCTTTCTATGAGGTCCGAGTATGATTGGAATACCACCCTCTAAACAGGATTGTTGATTTAAAGTTATTCCAGAACTACTTTGCTTGATATCTAAACCGATATATTTAAAAACTCTCCAAACTGACTCAATTTTAAATTCCAGACTAATTTTTTGATAACATATTTCTCAAATTCCGCAGAACCATCCCAGAAGAAATCATTAACATGTATCGTGATGATGGCTAAAAGTTTCCCTTTATGATTCCAATGATAAATTGTAGGAATTGCTTTTAGTTGAACACATCTCACTGAAAAGTACTGAACTGTGGAGGCATCATTCTGACCATAGACACAGTTATTCAGTCTCCAATGCTTTCTTACTGCATGTGCTGAGTCTTTGGGTAGTTGCAGAAACACTTGTCTCTGAAAAATAGTGTCGTGCAGAGATACGGTGTGTTTGTCAACTTACCTATACTCCCATGACTATGTGGCCAAAAAATCTGAAGGATTTTTAAAGTTACATTTCCAGCTGTGGGAGTGTCCATTCAAACATCTGTATTATGCAGTTATTCTTCAAAACACTGAGCACCTCGACTCGCTTTCGACTTATAAGTCAAATTTACAAGGAGTTTTTCAGCACTAAACAACTGTTATGACCAGGTGAGAAAGGTATCGAAGGGGTATTTTACTGTCTTCACCCGGCCTTTTATTTTTTTTTATTTAGAGATACAGTACCGAAACAGGCCATTCGGCCCACCGAGTCTGTGCCGACCACCCACCACCCATTTACACTAATCCTTTTCTCATTCCATATTCCTACCACATCCCCATCTGTTCTTATTTTCCCTGCCACCTACCTATACTAGAGGCAATTTATAATGGCCAATTTAACTATTAACCTGCAAGTCTTTGGCATGTGGGAGGAAACCGGTCTTATTGTAGCAGGGTTTGATTTTTAAACACACTGTATCTTTAGCTCCCCCTTGATGAATCCTTGTTCACTCCTTTCCAATTATAAGGCAAATAAATCAAACAGACAGGTTTTCTCAGGTTTAAAGAAGAAAAGTGGAATCTTATTAAACTTACTTAACTCTAATTCAGTTAATGCCTATGGATATACGACGTGCCCACGCTTGCATGCACAAGTGATATGCACATGCAGATAGGGACAGAGAAGAGAAAAAGAATATATAAGGTGAAAGGGTCGATGATGTCTCTGAAGGGAGATTCTTGTGACTGCTTCTGGGTTTCCAGCTCACTGTAGAGTCGGTGATTGACAAGAGCTCTTAATTTTTGCTGGTGCTCAGTATTCTTCTCAAACCTTGTTCACGTAGGAAACCTTTCTCTCTTTGAGCTTCACGTGTCTTCACAAGATTCAGTTCTGAGAGAATGAGATGGGAGCTAACAGGAGAGACATGTTCTCAGTCCAGGAGGAAAGAATTTCTGCCTCAGTTCCAAGCTCTGTGGCCAGTTCAAATTCTGCAACAGCTAGTTAGTCATGTGACTAAACAGGTCTGACCAATCCTGGCTGTTGTGTATTTGTCTTATTCTAGCAGATCCTGGAATGTCTACTCTACACACAATACCTGGTGATCAAAGGCCTGTTGTGGATTAAATTGGAGCAGGGAATAGTCCCTTTGTCCTTTGAAGTACTGTCTGTTGATAGGCAAATGCGTCACTACAGATAAAATATGTTTTTTTTTTAAAGCCAGTTCTTTCTTCCCCAACAACAGATTTAAAATCAATGTTCATGCGGTGAAATTAATATTCCTCATTCTTGGCAGGTGGGACCTGCATTACACCTCCACACCCAAGGGGATGAAATGCAATTTGAAACACATGCACATTTCATTAAAAAGTTGTGAGAGAAGTATGAGATTTCGGAAAAGAAACCATGCATTTCTCTCATTCACTTCAATTCATTCATGAATCATAAAGCTTATTAAAATTGTCTTTTCTGGGTGCCTGTGCTGCTTTAATTTCCCCCTTTTGGCATTCCAATAGGGATGTGTTTCTTTGGGGAATTTGTTGTTCAGTTTGCCCATTTGCATGGCTGCTTATGGCATTTGAGTTGCATCGGCTTTTGACTTCGGGGCATGAGTGGTTCCCTTTTCTCTGATTGTGGGGGAGGATTCTTTGTGAATCTCCCCTTTGTTCTCCTGGACATTTCTGTTCTGCAGGTAGTTGTCTCGACTCTACTGTGGCATTTCAGCTCGGTGAGACATCACCCTCACGGATTCTCTGCCACCGAGAGGTCTTTCATTGCCTCTGCAGGTTCCTGTAAAAACTGTTACCAGCTCTGGTGGGGTGCTTCTAGAGTCTGCATTTACATCGGAGTAAATGTGGGGTCTAACATTTCGCATTTTTGGAGTTGGCTGACTGGACTGTAGGGGTTTTCATCTGCGATTCTTTGCAGACTTCCTTTAATCTGCCCTCTTGGTCACTTTTTTCCCCTTCTCTTTCTCAAATTTTGCCAGTCTTGTGCCTGCCTGTCCCATTTCTTTCTCAGCGGTAGTCCCTCACAATTCACCAGCGTTCTGCTGGAGAGTCCTCCAAACATTGGTAAAGGACTTGGGCGTTCACATGTCGCTGTAGGTTGTGTTTGCCCCTCAACCTGGCACATGTGGCAACTCCTGAAGCACTCCATCACATCTTTGTGGAATGTTGGCCATTCAAACTACTGTCTTATACAGGCTTTGATCTTTTGTATACCAGCATGTACAGCCACTATAGCCTCGTGGGCCCTTTGTAATATTTCTCTCCGGTACCTCGGCGCCACGACAAACTCGATAATTACTGCCCATTCCTTGCTCTCAGTTCTGTGAGGAGAACTCAATTTCCTCATCAGTACCTCATTCTTTAAATAGTAGAAATCAGGGACTCCCTCTGCTTCACTTTCAGATTGGGCAGCCTGTGTTAACTCTCTCAATACTGGGTCAGCTCGCTGAGCCTCACCTCTTGAAAATCCATTTAATTCATTCCCTGGGTCTCCTAACTTCCCAAGGAAAGTCTCAGACAGACAGATTGAGTCATCTGTCTGCAGTGTTAATTCAGTCTCCTCTGGAGGACATGGTTTGATCAATGCCTGATCCATTACACATTCAGGGAAAATGCAGGGGACTGTCTCTCTCCACTGCCTTGTCTCTCGGACCTCTTGCAGCCTTTCTTTCACTACTGCGTGGGACTAACACCTTCATCCCCGTCAGATCATTATCTAGGAGCAGGTCAACACTGTCCACAGGCAAACAAGGGACGATCCCTACAGTCACTGGTCCTGAAAATAGGTCGCACTCCAGGTGCACCTGGTGTACAGGTATAGGCATAAACTGCCTTCCAATACCATTCAACACCATTCTGGTGTTCACTGCACTCTCTGGGGGAAAGGTCATGCCTTTTCCCAGTAAAAAGTATCTGGTGACCCCCTGTGTCTCTGAGAATTACTGTGGGATTGCTTGTACCACTTGAGCGATATGAGGTTATTTTCACTTCAAACGCAAAACCATGATAACCTTCAGGAATGCTATTAACATTTCATGCTGTTGCAGCTGTAAGCTTCCTGGGTTGCACTATTCCTGCTGTTAAAGCCACAGCTTGTTCTGCTGTGCTTTCCCTCAGGGCCCCTTCATCACTGAGCGGGTTTGCCCTGATCAACCTTATTGGGTTTCCTTTTAGTTTCCAGCAGTTAGCTTTCAAATGCCCTGCTTTATTACAATGGAAGCAGACAGATCTCCGGGTCTCTCTCTTGTCACAGCACCTTTCTTTTTGGCTGGAGGAGTGCCCCATGTGTATCCTGCTTTCCTTTCTCTCCAGGACTTCCTGGGCTTCTATCACCTTCCCACCCTTTGTCCTTTTCGGATTTGTGGGGGTGACTGGGAAAGGTTCTCCCATGGGAAACCGACTGATAAAGCAAAATGTTTGGCTAAAACGGCCGCTTGCCGGGTTCTCTAAACCTGCAGCTCCTCCACAAGAGACTTTATTGAGAATGGGAGAGAGTTTTTAAATCCCTCGAACAGAATTACATCTCTGAGAGTCTCACAGCTGTGCTGTTCTTTCTGAGTTCTCAGCTACTTACTTCTTTCAAACTCCAGATAGTTTGATTGGATTGCTTCTTAGTGGTTCTAAACTTTTGGCGATAGACTTCACGTACAATTCCATATGCCCCGAGGATAGTATTTTTGGTCAGTTCATCATTTGATGAACTCTCATCTGACAGCAAGAAATAAACCTTATGTTCCTTTCCTGTTGATTTGCTTTGCAATAAATGAGACCAGCTCTCAGTTGGCCATTTTGAGCTGTCTGGCCAGTTTCTCAAAAGGCAAAAATGAGTCCATTTTGTCCTCATTGAATTGTGGAATTAATTTGGCTAGTTCTAACAATTTTGTACCTTCCCCAGAATTATACTCCTCCATATTGGCCAGCTTTCACTGGGTTACTCTGTCACCCCCTAGTTAACTCAAGCCGCTTCAACTCTTTCTCTTCATATTCTCTCTGGAATATTCTTTCTTTCTCCCTCTCCTGCCTCTCTCTCTCTCTTTCGGCTCTAATTTAGGTTTCCTTTGTTTCAGTTATATCTTTGCTAGCAGTACCCTGTCTGGGTCTACTTCTAACATTGCTTCTGCTTCTTCAGATTCAAGAGAAAAATGGTTGGTCACTAATCTTATTAGTTCAGACTTTCTGGCCTTGCGACGTTCAGTGATCCCACACTGCTCTGACATTTTCCTCAACTCCTCCATAGACAGTGTTTTTAACTTATCCCAAGTTATTTTACGCTGGCTTTGAGAACTACTAGCTTCAGTTGCAGACATGTCAGTTTTCAATCATACACAAACACCAGAAAACCCGTATTGAAATTTAATCTATTTGATGCGGACTGATTTGCCTTCCCACTTCCATTTACTCTCGTTTTTCTGTGGGTCATCTCTGGACGCCAGCACCCAATTTTTTTGTGATGACCTGGTGAGAAAGGCGTCGAGGGGTATTTTACTGTCTTCACCTCATCTTATTGTAACAGAGTTTGATTTTTAAACACAATGTAATGTTAGTTCCCCCTTGATAAATCCTTGATTATTCCTTTCCAATTATAAGGCAAAGAAATCAAACAACAGGTTTTCTCAGGTTTAAAGAAGAAAAGTGCAATTTTATTAAACATACTTAACTCTAACTATGCCTACGGATATATGATGCGCCCACGATAGCGTGCACACGTGATGTACACATGCAGATGGGGACAGAGAAGAGAATAACGTATAAGGTGAAAGGGTTGATGCAGTCTCTAAAGGGGGTTTCTTGTGATTTTTTTCTGTGTTTCAAGCTCAGTGTAGAATCTTTGATAGTGGACATCTTTTACTTTTCATTGGGGCCCAATATTCTTCTTAAACCTTGTTCACATAGAAGACTTTTCTCCCTTTGAGATCCACGTGTCTTCACAAGATACAGTTCTATGAGAAAGTGATGGGAGCAGACAGGGGAGAGATGTTCTCAGTCCAGGAGCAAAGTGCTTTCTGCCCCCGTTCCAAGCTTTGCGGCCAAGTCAAAATCTGCAACAGACAGTTAGGCACGTGATGAAACTGGTCTGACCAATCCTGGCCCTTGTGTCTTGTTCTAGCAGATTCTGGAATGGATGCTCTGTACACAATATCTGTTGGTTAAAGGTCTATTGTGGATTGAATGTGACTCCCCAGCTAAACATATATATGTATATTTTAAAGCCAGTTCTTGGTTCCCAACGACAGTTTTTAAAATCAATGTTCTGGTGGCGAAATTAATATTTTTCATTCTTGGCAAATGGGGTCTGCATGACACCAATCTATGTCACAATGCTGGTTTAACATTATCTCTTAACTCAGAATAAGCTCTAATCTCTCTCCAACTATCCCACTCCCTTTGTTTTTCCTCTCCTATTGGTTACTCCTCAAGTTAATTGGCAGCCAGCAAAACTTTACAGTCATGAAGAATTCTGCTTCTAGTTCTGTTCTCTGTTGGCTTTATTACATTGTTTAATTTATTCAAGCTATGGACTCTACTTCCACTGTTATGTCTGCCTGGACTACTACTGCCATATCTCCCTCTTCAACAGCAGTGGGTGTACCTGCACCAGATGAACTGCAGCAGTTCAAGACGGTAGCTCAACAAGACCTTCTCAAGGTCAATTAGGGATGGGAAACAAATGCTGGCCTTGCCAACGACACCCACATCCCATGAAAGAATAACAAATAATCTATTGGCGGCTCTTTCTCTCAAAAGGATCATTTCTGGTCACACTACCAGTACTTAAACTGTGCGTATGTGCACAACACTCTCAGGAACCCATTCTGCCAGTCCATGGACCTCATTTATTCACCGTGATCCTGAACATTCAACTAATATTTCAACTTGCCAGTAACACCGCACAACTCAAATCACAGGAACACTCTGGAATTTATGTCACCCCAGTATCCAGTCTGGGTAATTGGTCTGGGATGTGATAGCCCTGTCATGACTATCCAATTACCACTACCTGCCCTTGATCTACCCCATTCTGTTCCTCATAACCTGTATTACTAAACACATGAGCATCTGTGGTACATGTTACCTCGTTTACTTCTATTGGTCGGTCAGAGTCTGAGATTTTGTAATGAATGTTGACTAATCCTGATGAAAGAAACCTAACAGTTTGATTGTTATTTTTGGTCATTAATGTCTTCCCTACACCACATATTGCCTTCCCTGGGTCTTTTCGTTATGTATGACTCTCTGATTTATCGGATACTTCATCTCCCGATTTGAGGTATGTATCAGTTGGTCTTAAACGATGGTTCAGTGCTCTTCGAATTTTCAATTAGTCAGTTATGCAGTGAAATGGAACTGATTATGGTAGCTTCTGGCACAGGAGGACTATTGCATAGAACAAAATGCGATTTGGGGTATTGCACATAAACTAATTAATAGGGACGATAGCCTTGAACTATCTGGAGTGAATTATTTGTGTGAACCGCCCATTCCTGGGTGGATGTCAACTGGCAGTGTGGTCATTGACCTGAAACATTAATTTTGCTTCTCTCTCCACAAATGCTGCCAGATCTGCTGAGTATTTCCCAGCACTAATTCGTTTTATTTCAGATTTCCAGCATCTGCATTATTTTGCTTTTATTATTGCAGTGTGAGTCATCAGTTATTTATTTATTTTTTTGCAATACTTCAGTAATCACCACCTGATTCCTTTCACAGAGTGCATTACTGAAAGGACTTTCAGCTGTGATATTCATGCTCATGATATTGACATCTTCACACATGTCTCTGAACACGTCACTGGCAAATTCCCCTCCGTTATCAGTCAGAAACTTTACTAGTGTTCCAAGTCTGTAACTGTCCAAGACTGTAACTTGTTATTCCTTTACTAAATTAGTAACCAGTTAAATAATCAAATAAATAAATAAGGATAGACAGACATGGCAGAGCAGATGTGCCATAACTGCAACACGTGGGAGCTTGTGTAGAGCATTGTGATGCTGGACAAGCAGATCTGTGGTTAAGTGTCTACAGCTCGAATAACTTTGTCTCCGAGTTGTTGAGGTGGAGTCCGAGCTGCATACATTGTGCACCCTCAGAGAGGGGGAGAGTTACCTGGACACGATGTTCCAGGAGGCAGTCATGCCTCTTAGGTTTATTACAAGTTCAGAGATGGTCAATGGTCAGGGAAAGGAGGATGTGACTGTGAGTCAGGTGGGGCTGAAGATCCAGCATTTAGTGATGGAGGAGCCTTGGCACTTGACTTTGACCAACAGGCATGAGATACTTTCTATCAGTGTGGATGAGAAGAAGGACTGCAGGGTGGATGAGCAAACTGAACATAGCACCTTGATAAAGGAAGCCATTCAAGTGGGGCAGTGAAACAGAATGTGACAATGATAGGGGACAGTATAATCAGGGGATGGATACTTTTATCCATGACCTGGAATTCCAAAGGTTGTGTGTCTTCCCATTGTCAAGATGAAAGGCACCTCCTCACAGCTGGATACGAATTTGGAGTAAATGGGGGAGGATCCAGCAGTCATGGTCCATATTGGAATATAGAAAATATATAGAAACTGGAATGATGTTCTACTGAGAGTGTTTGAGAAGTTAGGGTCCGAATTAAAATGTAGAATCTCAAACATAATAATTCCTGATTGTTAGTTGGGTCACGGACCAATTGGAATAGGGTCAAGAAGATTAGAGAATTAAATGTGTGGCTCAATGTGTGGTGTGGAAAGGAGGGGCTTCAATTTATGGGGCACTGGGAAAACAGGGAGCTGTTCCATTGGTATGGATTCCACTTAAACCAGGCTGGGATTATTGTCCTGATGAATTGTATAACTAGGGATATGGACTGGGCATTAAAGTCAAAGAGTTGGGGAGGGTTCAGGTGAATGGAGATTTATCAAACTAAATAGAAAATTATCAGGAACCAGAGCAGTGTAGTGATTTGACCACAGGCAGCAGAGTAGGACAGGAGAGCACAAAGAGTTTAATGGTAACAATGCATCAGGGAATAAGCTCTATGAAAAGAATAATAGTCAAAAAAAATTAAAGGCTCCTTCTCTGAATCAATTATAAAATGGATGAACTAGTGGCAGAAATGAAGATAAATGCTTTAGATTTAA
This sequence comes from Heterodontus francisci, assembly GCF_036365525.1. Classification (NCBI taxonomy): domain Eukaryota; kingdom Metazoa; phylum Chordata; class Chondrichthyes; order Heterodontiformes; family Heterodontidae; genus Heterodontus; species Heterodontus francisci. Next base: position 4,803,251 of record NC_090394.1, on the reverse strand, counting down.
TTGTCATTTGGATCCCGAGATGGAGTTTTGATGGTTGAAGGTATCACCGGGCATGGTAGGGCAAAGGAATGGAGCATTAAGATGGGTGTTCGAGCAAAAGAGAGTTGTGAGTGGATTGTGGGATTTAGTCAGGCTGGAGAATATTAATGATGTGGAAATATATTATCATAAGTAATGATCTAAACACAAGGATCTGAACTTTAAATTCAAGGTTTGGGGATCCTAGGACCTAATGTAGTTCAACAACAATATGCTTGGTGGATAGAGGAGCTTGGATGGGATCGGATGTGGACAGCAGAGTTTTAGTGGAGCTGAGCTTTGTTAATCTTGTCAGTGGAATGTCGAGCAGGAGCACATTGGATAAAGTGAGTCTCGAGATGACATGAGCATGGATGAACATTTGAACAGTACGTGGACTGTGTAGTTAATGGAGGACTTTGATGTTATGGAAGTGGGTGGTCTTTGTGATGAGAGAATATCAGTTCCTGAAGCTCATCGCGGGGTCCAACAGGGATCTGAGGTTACTCATATTATGGGTCCAACTGAGACAAAATCCAATGGATAGCAGTAGAGAATGGAAGGTACAGAGTTTGTGCTGTGGGCATGAAGATGGTGGCTCCTGTCCTCCCAATGTTTAACTGGAAGAAACTGTGAATCATAAATGTTGTACGTCATTCAAGCAATCTGAAACTCATTGGCACTGAAAGGGTAGAGTGAGGTAAAGGCTAAGTAGAAATAGATGCTGTCAGTGTACATGTAGATTCTGACCCTTTATGTTCTGATCATATCTTTAAAGGGCAGCATGGAAATGGGAAAGAACAGCTGGAGCGCTGGAGTAGATACTTGGAGGCTCAAAGGAAAAACAGGTCAACAGGTAAGAGTAGAACCACACAAGGACAGTACCAGTTATCTGGTGAATGAATCAGAGACATTGAAGGAGAATTGCATGGTTAACCATGTCAAAGATTGCAGAGAGACTGAGGAGGTCTTGTGGATGGAGAGAGCGTTGCAATAACAGTCACAGAAGGTGTGAAGTTTCACTTTGTTTGGGACAGTTTGAATATTGTGGCAGGGGTGGAAACCTGATTGAAGGGAGTCTAATATGATATAGTCGGAAGGATGCACACCGTTTTGGGAGGCGACAACATGCTGAAGGAATTTGGAGAGGAAAGAGAGGTGTGATATGGGATTGCAGATTTTTTTTTAAGAACAAAGGGGTTGGGCCTTGACTTTTGTGGAAGGGTTGACAATAGTGGTTTTGGAAGGGATGGGGAAGAAGGTGAGAATAGAGACACATGTCAAATATCAACTAATATTTGTTTTTGTGGACCAAGAACAGGAGGGATTATTATTTGAGTCGAAATAAGCTCAAGATTGCAGGACAAGACACATTTGCATAGAGACAGAGACGAGAAAGGAGAGAGATTGGTGAAAGAAGTTTGTTTAGGACAGAAAGGGTTGTTTTGGTGGGCAATCGAAGGCTGATTTCAACAGGAGCTGCAGAACAGTGTTTTTTAAAGTTCGATGCAAAGTTGGCACAGAGTTTTTCACACGTTGTTGGAGGTGAGGGAGGAGGAGGTAAGGGAAAGGGTTTATAATGTTTGCTGTTAGTGAAGAAGAGACAAGGGGATATCTTTGCATTCCAGGACGACCCTGGAGAAATGACCACATAGAGGACAGTGAGGCTGCTTCATGTAGTCCAGCATGAACCAGCTGTGGAGCAGAAACAATCAAGAATCCATCAACTGACTTGGGACAGGAAATCTGAGGGCAGAACAAGATCTTCTATGAGTGTGTGAGAGAGTCAAGGAACCAGCAAAAATGAAATGTTTATCTAACACTGAATCCATTCTGGCCTCTTTTGTGGAACTTTTTTCTGCATTTGTACCTTTTCTAACCATGTAAGTTTAGTCTTGAAAAAACAAATAGTTGAGATGAATTGATCCAATGGTGAATTGTAATAGTTGCCAGAACATCCTAGCCTGAGGTTGTTCTAAGGGTGCATAATTAACCATTTATTATTATTGCTCCTTTATGGGGAATTAATTTGATGTCTTTGGATGTTGGACGGTCACTGCAACTCCTCACATCCAGCAGTTAGATTGACATTGGCATATTTCATGTTGTACCATTCCATTTATCTACATTAACATTCATCTTTAATATTATTGGTAATTATGCACCATTATCCAAAGTCTTGTTAAAGATAATGAGACTTCATGTTGTCCTTCAGCTGCCCACAAGGATTTCAGGAATATAAAAGCAAGTGAATTATAACCTATGAATCCAGCTCCAGATCAATGTTAGTTATTTGTTATTGACATAATTTCCCATTCAGTGTAATCAAATATTTCACCCCATTCCTCAGCTCCTCTCTGAATTTCATCTGTGTCAGTCCATAGATACAAGTGTTTGTGCAGGAACTGAGAAGCTGCAACATGTACCCAACTTGTTGGGCAACATATGTCGGATTACTGTAATATTTGTCTGCATAGTAAAAGTTTACCACGGGCCAGTTTATCGAATAGACAACACACGTCATCCACAACAGTATGAAATTGGCCGAAATGGTGAAAAGTAAAATCATGGAATTCCTCCGATTCTTCACCTCTGGATCATTCTGATTCTCACTCTTGCTCCGGAGTCCTCTGCGAACTCTATTTGCCATTATAATGTGTCTGACGGTCAAAGGATTAAACAACAGAATTAATAGTATTGGCAAGAGAGGCTTTATGATGCCGTTGATACACTCGTATGACTTCCACAAGAGAGAAGTGAGGTAATCAACAGTAGCAAGACAATACCAAGGTGCATTGTCAATTATAAATACAGGGTCAACTGCATAGTAATAGGGAATATTTACAAGACAGCAGACCACAAACAAGATGGCGATAACCACAGTCGCTGTTTTCTCTGCGTTATATTTTGATTGCAGCTTCTGACAGCAAATTGTTACAAAGCGATCAAATGTGAAGGCGACAGTAAACCATACAGAACAGTCTAAAGCTGCAGTGTATGTGACAAGGTTCACCGTACACACAGAAGTTATATACAGCAAACTAACTGGAAAGAGCATGATATTAATCCGGTGTAATATCACATGGATGATAATCACCATTAGATCCACCACTGCCATGGCCACCAGATAGTGAGTGATACATTTGGAGAGACCGCACTTTCCTCGAGACAAAATCACAATCGCCACCAAGTTAACTGTAAGAAACAGAAAACATTAAATTTACCTCGACACTGTCCCCAATCATTTTTGAAGAATTATTTCAAGTTGAATAAGACAGTATGGAAATATAAGGTTTCCAGATCCAAATTAAATGTAATTTTATGTAGCAGGGAAATCTGTGGCAAAACGTATGGGAAATTAAAATGCAAAATAAGTTCTTGACCTCAGATAGTGAAAAATATGCAGTGGTAAAAGTACAAATACTGACATTTTTCTGCGGAATTCTGGTATCCAAAACATGAGAGCTTCCAAAATTAAGTAACTGCACCTTGGCTCCGCCCTGTTGGGTACTGATGATATTACCTTCGACAACACCCCTTCCCCTCACTCCCAGAACTGTGATCGGGCTCCCTTGCCCTCACTTCCCATCCATCTTCACATCCAAAGAATCTTCCTCTGCCAATACCACCACCTCCAGCATGATTTCACCACAAAATACATCTTCCCCTCTCCGCCCCTCCCCTCTCAGCATTCTGAAGAGATCATTCCCTCCACGACACCTTGGTCCACTCCTCCCTATACCCCAACACCTCATCCCCTTTCGATGACATCTTTAATGCAATCACAGGAGGTGTAATACCTGCCCGTTTACCTCTGCCTTTCTCACCAGCCAAGGCCCCAAACACTGCTTCCATATGATGCAGCAATTTATTTGTGCTTCTTTTAATTTACTATACTGTATTCACCATTCACAATGTGATTGCCTCTACATTGGGGAAACCAAATGCATTTGGGTGACTGCTTTGCAGAACACCTCCACTCATTCTGTAAACATGACCCCAAGCTTTCTATTGCTTACTATAATAATACATCAACCTGTTCCATGTCCTTGACCTACAGCAGTGTTCCAGTGAACATCAACGCAAGCTCGAGGAACAGCACCTCATCTTCAGATTCGACACTTGACAGCCTTCTGGATTCAACATTGAGTTCAACAAATTCAGAACAGGACTGTCTTTTCATTCTAAAATAAAAACAAAATACTGGAGATACTGGAAATCTGAAATAAAAGCAAGAAATGCTGGAAATACACAGCAGGTCTGGCAGCATCTGTGGAGAGAGAAGCAGAGTTAACGTTTCAGGTAAGGGACCCGTCATCAGAACTGGCAATTGTTTCAAATGAAGTAGGTTTTAAGCAAATAAAGTGGGGGTGGGGCAAGAGATAACAAAAGGCAAGTTGTTGATAGGACAGAGGGTCACAGAGAATAACTAACAAGAAGGTCTTGGAGCAAAGACAAACGGTATGTTAATGGTGTGCTGGAAGACAAAGAGTTAGTGCAGAGAGGATGTTAATTGACCGAAAAATGAACAGCACTGGCCTCACGAAAAATATAAAAAAACACTGGGTAGGCACATGGTAAAAAAACTGATTAAACAAAGTAAAATAAAATAAACAAATACATGTATACGCTATAAAAATAAAAATAAATAAAAAGGGGAGCCCGTCATGCTCTGAAATTATTGAACTCAATGTTCAGTCTGGCAGGCTGTAGTGTGCCTAATACAGAAATGAGATGCTGTTCCTCGAGCTGGCATTGATGTTCACTGGAACACTGCAGCAAGCCCAGGACTGATATGTGGGCATGAGAGCAGGGGTGTGTGTTGTAATGGCCAGCAACCAGAAGCTCGAGTCATGCTTTTGGACTGAGTGGCGGTGTTCTGCAAAGCAGTCACCCAATCTGCGTTTGGTCTCCCCATTGTAGAGGAGACCACGTTTTGAACAGCGAATGCAGTATACTAAATTGAAAGAAGTACAAGTAAATTGCTGCTTCACCTGAAAGGATCTTCTGGGGCCTGGGATAGTGAGGAGACTGAAGGTATGGTTAGATAGAGGATCTGGATCGGCGCAGGCTTGGAAGGCCGAAGGGCCTGTTCCTGTGCTGTAATTTTCTTTGTTATCTTTGTTCTTTGTAAAAGGGCAGGTGTTGCACCTACATGGGAAGGTGTCGTGCGAAGGGGACGAGGTGTTGGGGGTAGTGGGGGAGTGGACCAGTATATCGTGGAGTGAATGATCCCTTCAAAATGCTGACATTAGGGGGAGGGCAATTTGCATTTGGTGGTGGCATCACGCTGGACGTGGTGGAAATGGCAGAGGATGATCCTTTGGATGCAGAGGCAGTTGATGACTGTATTAGTGCCGTTTCCTGCTCCCGCCCCGAAATAGAAAACTTTATCAACTTTGCTTCCAATTTACCCCTTCACTAACCTTTACATGGTCCACCTACGACACTTCCCTTTCCTTCCTTAAATTCTCTGTCTCCATCTCTAGGCTGTCCACTAATAATCATTATAAGCCCACCGATTCTCACAGCTACCTTGACTGCACTTCTTCACACCCTGCCTCCTGTAAGGACTATATTCCATTCTCCCAGTTTCTCCATCTCCAACACATCTGCTCTGATGATGCAACCTTCCACAACTGCGCTTCCGATATGTCTTCCTGTTTCCTCAACCGAGGAATTTCCGCAACTGTGGTTGACAGGGCTCTTGACCGTGTCCAGCTTATTTACCACACCTCTACCCTCACCACTTCCCCTTCCTCCCAGAACTGCCACACGGATCCCTTTGTCCTCACATTCCACCCCACCTGCCTCCACATCCAAAGGATCATCCTCAGCCATTTCTGCCACGTCCAGCGAGATGTCACTACCAAACGCATTTTCCACTCCCCTCCCCTGTCAACATTCCGATGGGATCATTCCCTCCGCAACACCCTGGTCCACTCCTCAATTATCCCCACCACCTTGTCCCCTTCCCACAGCACCTTCTCATGCAAACGCAGGAGGTGTAATACCTACCATTTTCCCTTCTCTCTCCTCACTATCCCAGGACCCAAACACTCCTTTCAGGTGAAGCAGTGATTTACTTATACGTCTTTCAGTTTCGTATATTGTATTCACTGCTCAAAATGTGGTCTCCTCTACAATGGGGAGACCAAACACAGATAGGGTGATCACTTTGCAGAACACATCCACTCAGTCCAAAAGCATGACTTCGAGATTCTGGTTGCTTGCCATTTCAACACTGCCCCCTGCCCTCATGCTCACATATCAGCTCTGGGCTTGCTGCAGTGTTCCAGTGAACATCAATGCCAGCTGGAAGAACAGCATCTCATTTCTGGATTAGGCACACTACAGCCTGCCAGACTGAACATTGAGTTCAACAATTTCAGAGCATGACGGGCTCTCCTTATATTTTTATTTTTTTTCTTTTTGTTATTATTTGCTATTTCTTATTTGTTTATTTTATTTTAGTTTGTTTCGTAATTCATTTTTTTTTTTTTACCATGTGCCTCGCAACTGTCTTTTTTTTCATCTCTGTGCTTTAGGCCAGGGTTGTTCATTTTTCTGTCGATTAACACACTCTCTGTACTAACACTTTGTCTTTCAACATGCCATTGACATACCGTTTGCTTTTACTCCATGACTTGATCGTCAGTTATTCTCTGTGACCCTCTGTCCTATCAACATATCTCTTTGCTCATCCCCGGTTTATTTACTTAAAACCTAACATTTAACATGCTAATATTTGCAAGTTCTAATGAATGGTCACTGACCTGAAACGTTAACTCTGCTTCTCTCCCCACAGATACTGCCAGAGCTGCTGAATATTTCCAGCATTTCTTGTTTTTATTACTGTGTTTTCATTCTATTTTATTGCATTTTTATTAGCTTTATTTTATGTGATTCCATTTTTAAACCATTGGCCTGTCTTAACCTTGTTTTTTAGGTTTTTGCTTTTGGACTGTGCTGTTCATTATTCTGCCATTAACACTCTCTCATAACAAATGCTTTGTCCTTTCATATTGCCAAATACTCCTTTTGCCTTTGTTCCATGATATGTTTGTCATTTAATCTCCTTTGCCCTTTTCCCTATCGCAACCATTAATTCTTCTTCCCCCTCCCTCCTTCTCACTTGCTCAAAGTCTATTACATTCCTAATCTTCACCATTGCTGATGAAACGTCACAGACCCAAAACATTAAATCTGTTTCTCTCTCCACAGAGGCTGCCAAACCTGCTGAGTATTTTCCGAACTTTCTGCTTTTATTTCAGATTTCCAGGATCCACAGTATTTTGTTTATATTATTCTAGAGAGTGCATTCTCCCCCTGTTGGGTTATGGTCTGTACAACATTGAGAGCACAATCTCACCCTGTATCTGTTATAGTTTGTACATCACTGACTGTGAACTCTCCTCTTCTTTTTAAACATTGGCCAGGAAAAGTGCAGAATGGATAATTCTCGTGGATTGGATCATGCTCCTGTAACAGGAATCACCAGGAGTTCTCTTCAACTTCCATTGAGAAACACAATCAAAGCTGAATTCAAATCCATGCAAACAAGAGAAATTCTGCAGTTACAGGATATGTCAACATGAAATAAAATTAAAGTACAGTAACTGTTAGAATCCTTGGATACACATTCAACTCACGAACAACATCAGCACTTTTAAAATTGCTAATTTATTTCTGATCTGATGTTCATATCGACTCCAGAAACGTTTCTAGAGGAAGCATTAAACGGAATTGATATTTTAGCATTTTCTATGTTAAAAATTCAAGCAGCAATTTAACTTTAATTCAAGATTCAATCTTATCAAGATATCAGGAGAGTTACTTTCCACTTAACAGATGCTTTCAAACAGGGAAAATATAACTTGAAGAGCCACATACTGATATTAAATTTTACTGCGCTATTTGACTGTCTTACCAGGAATACTGATGGCTGCAAGAATCGGGTAGTAAGTGAGTTCGATCTGGTAAATTACAGGGTATCCCATTTCGCAGGTGAAACACCAATGTGGAGAATTCTTTAGAGGAGCCCTTATTAATAGCAAATACCAACGACCACGGGGGCAATCCTCTGGAAAATGTGAGCAGGGATATTAGTTACAGTCCAGAGAACAAACTGATTTAATGAATTTTTTTGCATGCATGCAATACAATAGAGTCATTACAGGATAGGGAAAGCAAAGTAAAGTTTTATTCCTTAGAAATTACTTCGTAACATGATTTGCAACTTTTTTGTTATGAGCTCAAGTGTTTCTATGGACAAACAGTCCCAGGAACAATAGCCCTGGTGTTGATGTGGAGGAACAGTCTCAAGAAAAATAGTCCTGGTGTTGATGTGGATGAACAGTCTCAGGAACAATAGCCCTAGTGTTGATGTGAATGAACAGTCTCAGGAAAAATAGCCCAGCTGTTAATATGGATAAACAGTCTCAGGAACAATAGCCCTGGTGTTGATGTCCATGAACATTCTCCGGAACAATAGTCCTGGTGTTGATGTGGATGAACAGTCTCAGGAACAACAGCCCTGGTGTTGATGTGGATGAATAGTCTCAGGAACAATAGCCCTGGTGCTGATGTGGATGAACTGTCTCAGGGACAAAAGCACAGGTGTTGATGTAAATTAACAGTCTCAGGCACAATAGCCCTGCTGTTGATATGGATAAACAGTCTCAGGAACAATAGCCCAGGTTATGATGTGGATGAATAGTCTCAGGAACAATAGCCCTGGTGTTGATGTGGATGAACAGTCTAAGGAACAATAGCCCTGCTGTTGATATGGATAAACAGTCTCAGGAACAATAGCCCTGGTGTTGAAGTCGATGAACATTATCCGGAACAATAGCCCTGGTGATAATGTAGATGAAGAGCCTCAGTAACAACGCGCTGGTGTTGATGTGGATGAACAGTTTCAGGAACAATAGCCCTGGTGTTGATGTGGATGAACGGTCTCAGGGACAATAGCCATGGTGTAGAGATGGATGAAGAGCCTCAGTAACAAAGCCCTGATGTTGATGTGGATGATGAGTCTCAGGAACAATAGCCCTGGTGTTCATGTGGATGAAACGTTTCAGGAACAATAGTTCTGGTGTTGATGTGGATGAACTGTCTCAGGGACAATAGCCCTGGTGCTGATGTGTTTGAAGAGCCTCAGTAACAAAGCCCTGGTGTTGATGTGGATGAACAGTCGAAGGAACAATAGTAATGATGTTGATGTGGATGAAGAGTCTCAGGAACAATAGCCCTGGTGTTGATGTGGATGAACAGTGGCGCAGTGGTTAGCACCGCAGCCTCACAGCTCCAGGGACCCGGGTCCGATTCCGGGTACTGCCTGTGTGGAGTTTGCACGTTCTCCCTGTGTCTGCGTGGGTTTTCTCCGGGTGCTCCGGTTTCCTCCCACAAGCCAAAAGACTTTCAGGTTGATAGGTAAATTGGCCATTATAAATTGTCACTAGTATAGGTAGGTGGTAGGGAAATATAGGGATAGGTGGGGATGTTTGGTAGGAATGTAGGATTAGTATAAATGGGTGGTTGATGTTCGGCACAGACTCGGTGGGCCGAAGGGCCTGTTTCAGTGCTGTATCTCTAATCTAATCTAAACAGCCTCAAAAACAATAGCCCTGTTGTTGATGTGGATCAAAAGTCTCAGGAACAATAGCCCTGGTGTTGATGTGGATGAACTGTCTCAGGAACAATAGCCCTGGTGTTGATGTGGATGAACAGTCTCAGGAACAATAGCCCTGGTGTTGATGTGGATGAACAGTCTCAGGAACAACAGCCCTGATGTTGATGTGGATGAACTGTCTCAGGCACAATAGCCCTGCTGTTGATATGGATAAAAAGTCTCAGGAACAATAGCCCTGGTGTTGATGTCCATGAACATTATCCGGAACAATAGCCCTGGTGTTGATGTGGATGAAGAGCCTCAGTAACAAAGCTCTGCTGTTGATGTGGATGAAAAGACTCAGGAGCAATCGTACTGGTGTTGATGTCGATGAACTATCTCAGGGGCAATAGCACTGGTGTTGATGGAGATGAACAGTCTCAGGCACAATAGCCCTGCTGTTGATATGGATAAACAGTCTCAGGAACAATAGCCCTGGTGTTGATGTGGATGACTAGTCTCAGGAACATTTGTCCGGGTGCTGATGTGGATGAACAGTTTCAGGAGCAATGGCTCTACTATTGATGTGAATGAACAGTCTCAGGAACAATAGCCCTGGTGTTGATGTGGCTGAACAGTGTGAAGGACAATAGCCCTGGTGTTGATGTGGATGAACAATCTCAGGAAAAATAGCCCTGGTGTTGATGAGGATGAACAATCTCTGGAAAAATGGCCCCGGTGTTGATGTGGATGAAGAGTCACAGGAACAATAGCCCTGGTGTTGATGTGGATCAACAATCTCAGGAACAATAGCCCTGGTATTGATGTGGATGAACAATCTCAGGAACAAGAGCCCTGGTGTTGTTGTGGATGAACAGTCTCAGGAACAATAGCCCAGGTGTTGATGTGAATGAACAATCTCAGGAACAATAGCCCTGGTGTTGATGTGGATGAACAATGTCTGGAAGAATAGCCATGGTGTTAATGTTGATGAACAATCTCAGGAACAATAGCCCTGGTGTTGATGTGGATGTCCAGTCTCAGGAACAATAAACCCTGGTGCTGATGCGGATGAAGAGTCTCAGGAAAAATAGCCCTGGAGTTGATGTGGATGAACAATCTCAGAAACAATAGCCATGGTGTTGATGTGGATGAACCATCTCAGGAACAATAGCCCTGCTGTTGATGTGGATGAACAATCTCAGGAACAATAGCCCTGGTGTTGATGTGGATGAACAGTCTCAGGAAAAATAGTCCTGGTGTTGATGTGGATGAGCAGTTTCAGGAACATAGCGCTGGTGTTGATGTGGATGAACAGTCTCAGGAACAATAGCCCTGGTGTTGATGTGAATGAACAATCTCAGGAACAAAAGTCCTGGTGCTGAAGTGGATGAACAGTCTCAGGAACTATAGTCCTATTGCTGAAGTGGAAGAACAGTGTCAGGAACAGCAGCCCTGGTGTTGATCTGGATGTAAAGTCTCAGCAACAATAGCCCTGGTTTTGATGTGGATGAACAGTCTCAGGAACAATAGTCCTGGTGTTGATGTGGATGAACAGTCTCAGGAAGAAAGCTCTGGTGTTGATATGGATGAACAATCTCAGGAACAATATTCCTGGTGCTGATGTGGATGAACAATCTTAGCAACTATAGCCCTGGTGTTGATGTGAATGAACGATCTCAGGAACAATAGCCCTGGTGTTGATGTGGCTGAACAGTCTGAGGAACAATAGCACTGGTGTTGATGTGGATGAACAGTCTCAGGAGCTATAGCCCTGGTGTTGATGTGGATGAACCGTGTCAGCAGCTATAGCCCTGGTGTTGATTTGGCTGAACAGTGTGAGGAACAATAGCCCTGGTGTTGATGTGGATGAACAGTCGCAGGAGCAATAGTCCTGGTGTTGATGTGGATGAAGAGTCCCAAGATCAATAGCCCTGGTGTTGATGTGGGTGAACAGTCTCAGGAACAATAGCCCTGGTGTTGATGTGGATGAACAGTCGCACAAACAATAGCTCTGGTGTTGATGTGGATGAAGAGTCTCAGGAACAATATATCTTTGGTGTTGATGTGAATAAACATTCTCAGGAACAACAGCCCTGATGTTGATGTGGATGAAGAGTCCCAAAATCAATAGCCCTGTTGTTGATGTGGGTGAACAGTCTCAGGACCAATAGCCCTGCTGCTAATGTGGATGAACAGTCTCAGGAACAATAGCTCTGGGGTGATATGGATGAACATTATCAGGAACAAATAGCCCTGGTGTTGATGGGAATGATCAGTCTCAGGAACAATAGCCCTGGTGTAGATGTGGATGAAGAGTCTCAGGAACAATAGCTTTGGTGTTGATGTGGATAAACGTTCTCAGGTAAAGTAGCCCTGGTGTTGATGTGGATGAACAGTCTCAGGAACAATAGCTCTGGTAATGATATGGATGAACTGTCTCATGAACAATAGCCCTGGTGTTGATGTGGATGAACTGTCGAAGGAACAATTGCCCTGGTGTTGATGTTGATGAACAGTCTCAGGAACAATATCCCTGATGTTGATGTGGGTGAACAGTCTCAGGAACAATAGCCCTGGAGTTGATCTGGATGATCAGTCGCAGGAACAATAGCTCTGGTAATGATATGGATGAACAGTCTCATGAACAATAGCCCTGGTGTTGATGTGGATGAACACTGTCAGCAACAATAGCACTGGTGTTGATGTGGATGGAGAGTCTCAGGAACAAAGGCTTTGGTGTTGATGTGGATAAACATTCTCAGGAACAGTAGCCCAGGTGATGATGTGTATGAACAGTCTCAGGAACATTAGCTCTGGTAATGATATGGATGAACAGTCTCATGAACAATAGCCCTGGTGTTGATGTGGATCAACAATTTCAGGAACAATAGCCCTGCTGTTGATGTGGATGAACAGTGTCTGGAGCAATAGATCTGGTGTTGATATGGATTAACAGTCTCAGGAACAATAGCCCTGGTGTTGATGTGGATGAAGAGTCTCAGGAACAAAGGCTTTGGTGTTGATGTGGATAAACATTTTCAGGAACAGTAGCCCGGGTGATGATGTGTATGAACAGTCTCAGGAACATTAGCTCTGGTAATGATATGGATGAACATTTTCAGGAACAATAGCCCTGATGTTGATGTGGATGAACATTCTCAGGAACGATAGCCCTGGTGTTGATGTGGGAGAACAGTCTCAGTAACAATAGCCCTGGTGTTGATGTGGATGAACATTTTCAGGAACAATAGCCCTGATGTTGTTGTGGATGAACAGTCTCAGTAACAATAGCCCTGGTGTTGATGTGGATGAACACTGTCAGCAACAATAGCCCTGGTGTTGATGTGGATGGAGAGTCTCAGGAACAAAGACTTTGGTGTTGATGTGGATAAACATTCTCAGGAACAGTAGCCCAGGTGATGATGTGTATGAACAGTCTCAGGAACATTAGCTCTGGTAATGATATGGATGAACAGTCTCATGAACAATAGCCCTGTTGTTGATGTGGATCAACAATTTCAGGAACAATAGCCCTGCTGTTGATGTGGATGAACAGTGTCTGGAGCAATAGATCTGGTGTTGATATGGATTAACAGTCTCAGGAACAATAGCACTGGTGTTGATGGGAATGAACAGTCTCAGGAACAATAGCCCTGGTGTTGATGTGGATGAAGAGTCTCAGGAACAATGGCTTTGGTGTTGATGTGGATAAACATTTTCAGGAACAGTAGCCCGGGTGATGATGTGTATGAACAGTCTCAGGAACATTAGCTCTGGTAATGATATGGATGAACATTTTCAGGAACAATAGCCCTGATGTTGATGTGGATGAACATTTTCAGGAACAATAGCCCTGATGTTGTTGTGGATGAACAGTCTCAGGAACAATATCCCTGATGTTGATGTGGGTGAACAGTCTCAGGAACAATAGCCATGGTGTTGATCTGCATGAACAGTCTCAGGAACACTAGCTCTGGTAATGATATGGATGAACAGTCTCAGGAACAATAGCCCTGGTGTTGATGTGGATGAACAGTCTAAGAAACAATAGTCCTAGTGTTGATGGGAATGAACAGTCTCAGGAACAATAGCCCTGGTGTTGATGTGGATGAGGAGTCTCAGGAACAATAGCTTTGGTGTTGATGTGTATAAACATTCTCAGGAACAGTAGCCCTGGTGTTGATGTGGATGAAGAGTCCCAAGATCAATAGCCCTGTTGTTGATGTGGGTGAACAGTCTCAGGACCAAAAGCCCTGCTGTTGATGTGGATGAACAGTCTCAGGAACAACAGCTCTGGTGTTGATATGGATGAATATTCTCAGGAATAGTAGCCCTGGTGGTGATGGGAATGATCAGTCTCAGGAACAAGAGCCCTGGTGTTGATGTGGATGAAGAGTCTCAGGAACAATAGCTTTGGTGTTGATGTGGATAAACATTCTCAGGTACAGTAGCCCTGGTGTTGATGTGGATGAACAGTCTCAGGAACAATAGCTCTGGTAATGATATGGATGAACTGTCTCATGAACAATAGCCCTGGTGTTGATGTGGATGAACAATCTCAGGAACAATAGCTCTGGTAATGATATGGATGAACAGTCTCAGGGACACTAGTCCTGGTGTTGATGTGGATGAACCGTCTCAGGAACAATAGCCCTGGTGTTGATGTGGATGAACAGTCTCAGGAACAATAGCCCTGGTGTTGATGTGGATGAACAGTCTCAGGAATAATAGAACTGGTTTCGATGGGAATGAACATTCTCTGGAACAACAGCACTGGTGTTGATGTGGATGAACAGTCTCAGGAACAATAGCTCTGGTGATAATATGGATTAACAGTCTGAGGAACAAAAGCCCTGGTGTTGATGGGAATGAACATTCTCAGGAACAATAGCCCTGGTTTTGATGGGAATGAACATTCTCAGGAACAATACCCCTTGCGTTGGTGTGGACGAACAGTCTCAGGAACAATAGCCCTGGTATTGATGTGGATGAACATTTTCAGGAACAATTGCCATGGTGTTGTTATGGATGAACAGTCTCAGGATCAATAGCTCTGGGGTTGATATGGATGAACATTCTCAGGAACAATAGCCCTGGTGTTGATGGGAATGATCAGTCTCAGGAACAATAGCCCTGGTGTAGATGTGGATGAAGAGTCTCAGGAACAATAGCTTTGGTGTTAATGTGGATGAACAGTCTAAGGGACAATAGTCCTCGTGTTGATGGGATTGAACAGTCTCAGGAACAATAGCCCTGGTGTTGATGTGGATGAACAGTCTCAGGAACAATAGCTCTGGTAATGATATGGATGAACAGTCTCATGAACAATAGCCCTGGTATTGATGTGGATGAACATTTTCAGGAACAATAGCCATGGTGTTGTTATGGATGAACAGTCTCAGGATCAATAGTTCTGGTGCTGAGGTGGATGAACAGTCTCAGGAACAATAGCCCTGGTGTTGATGTGAATGAACATTCTCAGGAACAATAGCCCTGGTTTTGATGAGATTGAACATTCTCAGGAACAATAGCCCTGGTGATGATGTGGATGAACAGTCTCCGGAACAATAGCCCTGGTGTTGATGTGGATGAACAGACTCATGAGCAATAGTCCTGGTGTTGATGTTGATTTACCGTCTCAGGAACAATAGCTCTGGTGTTGATATGTATTAATAGTCTCAGGATCAATAGCCCTGGTGTTGATCGCAATGAACAGTCTCAGGAATAATCGCCCTGGTGTTGATGTGGATGAACATTCTCAGGGACAATAGTCCTGGTGTTGATGTGGATGAACAGTCTCAGGAACAATAGCCCTGGTGTTGATGTGGATGAACAGTCCATGGAACAATAGCCCTACTGTTGATGGGAATGAACAGTCTCAGGAACATTAGCTCTGGTGTGGATGTGGATGAACTGTCTCAGGAACAATAGACCTGGTGTTGATGTGGATGAACAATTTCAGGAACAACAGCCCTGATGTTGATGTGCATGAACAGTCGCAGGAGAAATATTCCTGGTGTTGATGTTGATGAGCAGTCTCAGGAACAATAGCTCTGGTGTTGATATGTATTAACAGTCACAGGAACAATAGCCCTGGTGTTTAAGGGAATGAACAGACTCATGAACAATAGCCCTGGTGTTGATGTGGATGAACAGTCTCAGGAACAATAGCTCTGCTGTTGATATGTATTAACAGTCACAGGAACAATAGCCCTGGTGTTTAAGGGAATGAACAGACTCATGAACAATAGCCCTGGTGTTGATGTGGATGAACAGTCTCAGGGACACTATTCCTGGTGTTGATGTGGATGAACAGTCTCAGGAACAATAGCCCTGGTGTTGATGTGGATGAACAGTCTCAGGAACAATAGACCTGGTGTTGATGTGGATGAACAGTCTCAGGAATAATAGAACTGGTTTCGATGTGGATGAACATTCTCTGGAGCAATAGTACTGGTGTTGATGTGGATGAACAGTCTCAGGAAGAATAGCTCTGATGATGATATGGATTAACAGTCTGAGGAACAATAGCCCTGGTGTTGATGGGAATGAACAGTATCAGGAACAATAGCCCTGGTGTTGAAGTGCATGAATATTCTCAGGAACAATAGCCCTGGTTTTGATGGGAATGAACATTCTCAGGAGCAATACCCCTTGTGTTGGTGTGGACGAACAGTCTCAGGAACAATAGCCCTGATGTTGATGTGGATGAACATTCTCAGCAACAATAGCCCTGGTGTTGATGTGGATGAACATTTTCAGGAACAATAGCCATGGTGTTGTTATGGATGAACAGTCTCAGGATCAATAGTTCTGGTGCTGAGGTGGATGAACAGTCTCAGGAACAATAGCTTTGGTGTTGATGTTGATAAACATTCTCAGGAAAAATAGCCCGGGTGTTGATGTGGATGAACATTTTCAGGAACAATAGCCCTGGTGTTGATGTGGATGAACAGTCTCAGGAACAATAGCCCTGGTGTTGATGTGGGTGAACAGTCTCAGGAACAATAGCCCTGGTGTTGATGTGGATGAACAGTCGAAGGAACAATAGCCATGATGTTGATGTGGATGAACAGTCTCAGGAACAATAGCCCTGGTGTTGATGTGGATGAACAGTCTCAGGAACAATAGCTCTGGTCATGATATGGATGAACAGTCTCAGGAACAATAGCCCTGGTGTTGATGTGGATGAACAATCTCAGGTCCAATAGTCCTAGTGTTGATGGGAATGAACAGTCTGATGAACAAATACCCTGGTGTTGATGTGGATGAACCGTCTCAGTAACAATAGTCCTGGTGTTGATGTGGACGAACATTCTAAGGAACAATCGCCCTGGTGTTGATGTGGATGAACAGTCTCAGGAACAGTCGCCCTGGGGTTGATATGGATGAACAGTCTCAGGAATAATAGAACTGGTTTTGATGGGAATGAACATTCTCCGGAACAATAGCTCTGGTGTTGATTTGGATGAAGAGTCTCAGGAACAATCGCTCTGGTAATGATATGGATGAACAGTCTCATGAACAATAGCCCTGGTGTTGATGTTGATGAACAGTCTGAGGAACAATAGTCCTAGTGTTGATGGGAATGAACAGTCTCAGGAACAATAACCCTGGTGTTGATGTGAATGAACATTCTCAGGAACAATCGCCCTGGTTTTGATGAGATTGAACATTCTCAGGAACAATAGCCCTGGTGATGATGTGGATGAACAGTCTCCGGAACAATAGCCCTGGTGTTGATGTGGATGAACAGACTCATGAGCAATAGTCCTGGTGTTGATGTTGATTTACCGTCTCAGGAACAATAGCTCTGGTGTTGATATGTATTTACAGTCTCAGGATCAATAGTCCTGGTGTTGATGTGTATGAACAGTCTCAGGGACAATAGTCCTGGTGTTGATGTGTATGAACAGTCTCAGGAACAATAGCCATGGTGTTGATGTGGATGAACAGTCTCAGGAATAATAGCCTGGTTTTCATGGGAATGAACAGTCTCAGGAACAATAGCCCTGGTGTTGATGTGGATGAACAGTCTATGGAACAATAGCCCTACTGTTGATGGGAATGAACAGTCTCAGGAACAATAGACCTGGTGTTGATGGGGATGAACAATTTCAGGAACAACAGCCCTGATGTTGAGGTGCATGAACAGTCGCAGGAGAAATATTCCTGGTGTTGATGTTGATGAGCAGTCTCAGGAACAATACCTCTGGTGTTGATATGTATTAACAGTCACAGGAACAATGGCCCTGGTGTTTAAGGGAATGAACAGACTCAGGAACAATAGCCCTGGTGTTGATGTGGATGAACAGTCTCAGGGACACTATTCCTGGTTTTGATGTGAATGAACAGTCTCAGGAACAATAGGATGAACACTCTCAGGAACAATAGCTTTGGTGTTGATGTTGATAAACATTCTCAGGAAAATTAGCCCGGGTGTTGATGTGGATGAACATTTTCAGGAACAATAGGCCTGGTGTTGATGTGGATGAACAGTCTCAGGAACAATAGCCCTGGTGTTGATGTCGGTGAACAGTCTCAGGAACAATAGCCCTGGTGTTGATGTGGATGAACAGTCTCAGGAATAATAGAACTGGTTTCGATGGGAATGAACATTCTCTGGAACAAAAGACCTGGTGTTGTTCTGGATGAACTGTCTCAGGAAAAAAGGCCCTGGTGTTGATGTGGATGAACATTCTCAGGGACAATAGTCCTGGTGTTGATGTGGATGAACAGTCTCAGGAACAATAGCCCTGGTGTTGATGTGGATGAACAGTCCATGGAACAATAGCCCTACTGTTGATGGGAATGAACAGTCTCTGGAACATTAGCTCTGGTGTTGATGTGGATGACCTGTCTCAGGAACAATAGACCTGGTGTTGATGTGGATGAACAATTTCAGGAACAACAGCCCTGATGTTGATGTGCATGAACAGTCGCAGGAGAAATATTCCTGGTGTTGATGTTGATGAGCAGTCTCAGGAACAATAGCTCTGGTGTTGATATGTATTAACAGTCACAGGAACAATAGCCCTGGTGTTTAAGGGAATGAACAGACTCATGAACAATAGCCCTGGTGTTGATGTGGATGAACAGTCTCAGGAACAATAGCTCTGCTGTTGATATGTATTAACAGTCACAGGAACAATAGCCCTGGTGTTTAAGGGAATGAACAGACTCATGAACAATAGCCCTGGTGTTGATGTGGATGAACAGTCTCAGGGACACTATTCCTGGTGTTGATGTGGATGAACAGTCTCAGGAACAATAGCCCTGGTGTTGATGTGGATGAACAGTCTCAGGAACAATAGACCTGGTGTTGATGTGGATGAACAGTCTCAGGAATAATAGAACTGGTTTCGATGTGGATGAACATTCTCTGGAGCAATAGTACTGGTGTTGATGTGGATGAACAGTCTCAGGAAGAATAGCTCTGATGATGATATGGATTAACAGTCTGAGGAACAATAGCCCTGGTGTTGATGGGAATGAACAGTATCAGGAACAATAGCCCTGGTGTTGAAGTGCATGAATATTCTCAGGAACAATAGCCCTGGTTTTGATGGGAATGAACATTCTCAGGAGCAATACCCCTTGTGTTGGTGTGGACGAACAGTCTCAGGAACAATAGCCCTGATGTTGATGTGGATGAACATTCTCAGCAACAATAGCCCTGGTGTTGATGTGGATGAACATTTTCAGGAACAATAGCCATGGTGTTGTTCTGGATGAACAGTCTCAGGATCAATAGTTCTGGTGCTGAGGTGGATGAACAGTCTCAGGAACAATAGCCCTGGTGTTGATGTGGATGAACAGTCTCAGGAACAATAGCCCTGGTGTTGATGTGGATGAACAGTCTCAGGAATAATAGAACTGGTTTCGATGGGAATGAACATTCTCTGGAACAACAGCACTGGTGTTGATGTGGATGAACAGTCTCAGGAACAATAGCTCTGGTGATAATATGGATTAACAGTCTGAGGAACAAAAGCCCTGGTGTTGATGGGAATGAACATTCTCAGGAACAATAGCCCTGGTTTTGATGGGAATGAACATTCTCAGGAACAATACCCCTTGCGTTGGTGTGGACGAACAGTCTCAGGAACAATAGCCCTGATGTTGATGTGGATGAACATTCTCAGGAACAATAGCCCTGGTATTGATGTGGATGAACATTTTCAGGAACAATTGCCATGGTGTTGTTATGGATGAACAGTCTCAGGATCAATAGCTCTGGGGTTGATATGGATGAACATTCTCAGGAACAATAGCCCTGGTGTTGATGGGAATGATCAGTCTCAGGAACAATAGCCCTGGTGTAGATGTGGATGAAGAGTCTCAGGAACAATAGCTTTGGTGTTAATGTGGATGAACAGTCTAAGGGACAATAGTCCTCGTGTTGATGGGATTGAACAGTCTCAGGAACAATAGCCCTGGTGTTGATGTGGATGAACAGTCTCAGGAACAATAGCTCTGGTAATGATATGGATGAACAGTCTCATGAACAATAGCCCTGGTATTGATGTGGATGAACATTTTCAGGAACAATAGCCATGGTGTTGTTATGGATGAACAGTCTCAGGATCAATAGTTCTGGTGCTGAGGTGGATGAACAGTCTCAGGAACAATAGCCCTGGTGTTGATGTGAATGAACATTCTCAGGAACAATAGCCCTGGTTTTGATGAGATTGAACATTCTCAGGAACAATAGCCCTGGTGATGATGTGGATGAACAGTCTCCGGAACAATAGCCCTGGTGTTGATGTGGATGAACAGACTCATGAGCAATAGTCCTGGTGTTGATGTTGATTTACCGTCTCAGGAACAATAGCTCTGGTGTTGATATGTATTAATAGTCTCAGGATCAATAGCCCTGGTGTTGATCGCAATGAACAGTCTCAGGAATAATCGCCCTGGTGTTGATGTGGATGAACATTCTCAGGGACAATAGTCCTGGTGTTGATGTGGATGAACAGTCTCAGGAACAATAGCCCTGGTGTTGATGTGGATGAACAGTCCATGGAACAATAGCCCTACTGTTGATGGGAATGAACAGTCTCAGGAACATTAGCTCTGGTGTTGATGTGGATGAACTGTCTCAGGAACAATAGACCTGGTGTTGATGTGGATGAACAATTTCAGGAACAACAGCCCTGATGTTGATGTGCATGAACAGTCGCAGGAGAAATATTCCTGGTGTTGATGTTGATGAGCAGTCTCAGGAACAATAGCTCTGGTGTTGATATGTATTAACAGTCACAGGAACAATAGCCCTGGTGTTTAAGGGAATGAACAGACTCATGAACAATAGCCCTGGTGTTGATGTGGATGAACAGTCTCAGGAACAATAGCTCTGCTGTTGATATGTATTAACAGTCACAGGAACAATAGCCCTGGTGTTTAAGGGAATGAACAGACTCATGAACAATAGCCCTGGTGTTGATGTGGATGAACAGTCTCAGGGACACTATTCCTGGTGTTGATGTGGATGAACAGTCTCAGGAACAATAGCCCTGGTGTTGATGTGGATGAACAGTCTCAGGAACAATAGACCTGGTGTTGATGTGGATGAACAGTCTCAGGAATAATAGAACTGGTTTCGATGTGGATGAACATTCTCTGGAGCAATAGTACTGGTGTTGATGTGGATGAACAGTCTCAGGAAGAATAGCTCTGATGATGATATGGATTAACAGTCTGAGGAACAATAGCCCTGGTGTTGATGGGAATGAACAGTATCAGGAACAATAGCCCTGGTGTTGAAGTGCATGAATATTCTCAGGAACAATAGCCCTGGTTTTGATGGGAATGAACATTCTCAGGAGCAATACCCCTTGTGTTGGTGTGGACGAACAGTCTCAGGAACAATAGCCCTGATGTTGATGTGGATGAACATTCTCAGCAACAATAGCCCTGGTGTTGATGTGGATGAACATTTTCAGGAACAATAGCCATGGTGTTGTTATGGATGAACAGTCTCAGGATCAATAGTTCTGGTGCTGAGGTGGATGAACAGTCTCAGGAACAATAGCTTTGGTGTTGATGTTGATAAACATTCTCAGGAAAAATAGCCCGGGTGTTGATGTGGATGAACATTTTCAGGAACAATAGCCCTGGTGTTGATGTGGATGAACAGTCTCAGGAACAATAGCCCTGGTGTTGATGTGGGTGAACAGTCTCAGGAACAATAGCCCTGGTGTTGATGTGGATGAACAGTCGAAGGAACAATAGCCATGATGTTGATGTGGATGAACAGTCTCAGGAACAATAGCCCTGGTGTTGATGTGGATGAACAGTCTCAGGAACAATAGCTCTGGTCATGATATGGATGAACAGTCTCAGGAACAATAGCCCTGGTGTTGATGTGGATGAACAATCTCAGGTCCAATAGTCCTAGTGTTGATGGGAATGAACAGTCTGATGAACAAATACCCTGGTGTTGATGTGGATGAACCGTCTCAGTAACAATAGTCCTGGTGTTGATGTGGACGAACATTCTAAGGAACAATCGCCCTGGTGTTGATGTGGATGAACAGTCTCAGGAACAGTCGCCCTGGGGTTGATATGGATGAACAGTCTCAGGAATAATAGAACTGGTTTTGATGGGAATGAACATTCTCCGGAACAATAGCTCTGGTGTTGATTTGGATGAAGAGTCTCAGGAACAATCGCTCTGGTAATGATATGGATGAACAGTCTCATGAACAATAGCCCTGGT
Source organism: Heterodontus francisci (assembly GCF_036365525.1). Taxonomy (NCBI): domain Eukaryota; kingdom Metazoa; phylum Chordata; class Chondrichthyes; order Heterodontiformes; family Heterodontidae; genus Heterodontus; species Heterodontus francisci. Next base: position 4,780,896 of record NC_090394.1, on the reverse strand, counting down.
GTTGATGTTGATGAACAGTCTGAGGAACAATAGTCCTAGTGTTGATGGGAATGAACAGTCTCAGGAACAATAACCCTGGTGTTGATGTGAATGAACATTCTCAGGAACAATCGCCCTGGTTTTGATGAGATTGAACATTCTCAGGAACAATAGCCCTGGTGATGATGTGGATGAACAGTCTCCGGAACAATAGCCCTGGTGTTGATGTGGATGAACAGACTCATGAGCAATAGTCCTGGTGTTGATGTTGATTTACCGTCTCAGGAACAATAGCTCTGGTGTTGATATGTATTTACAGTCTCAGGATCAATAGTCCTGGTGTTGATGTGTATGAACAGTCTCAGGGACAATAGTCCTGGTGTTGATGTGTATGAACAGTCTCAGGAACAATAGCCATGGTGTTGATGTGGATGAACAGTCTCAGGAATAATAGCCTGGTTTTCATGGGAATGAACAGTCTCAGGAACAATAGCCCTGGTGTTGATGTGGATGAACAGTCTATGGAACAATAGCCCTACTGTTGATGGGAATGAACAGTCTCAGGAACAATAGACCTGGTGTTGATGGGGATGAACAATTTCAGGAACAACAGCCCTGATGTTGAGGTGCATGAACAGTCGCAGGAGAAATATTCCTGGTGTTGATGTTGATGAGCAGTCTCAGGAACAATACCTCTGGTGTTGATATGTATTAACAGTCACAGGAACAATGGCCCTGGTGTTTAAGGGAATGAACAGACTCAGGAACAATAGCCCTGGTGTTGATGTGGATGAACAGTCTCAGGGACACTATTCCTGGTTTTGATGTGAATGAACAGTCTCAGGAACAATAGGATGAACACTCTCAGGAACAATAGCTTTGGTGTTGATGTTGATAAACATTCTCAGGAAAATTAGCCCTGGTGTTGATGTGGATGAACAGTCCATGGAACAATAGCCCTACTGTTGATGGGAATGAACAGTCTCAGGAACATTAGCTCTGGTGTTGATGTGGATGAACAGTCTCAGGAACAATAGCTTTGGTGTTGATGTTGATAAACATTCTCAGGAAAAATAGCCCGGGTGTTGATGTGGATGAACATTTTCAGGAACAATAGCCCTGGTGTTGATGTGGATGAACAGTCTCAGGAACAATAGCCCTGGTGTTGATGTGGGTGAACAGTCTCAGGAACAATAGCCCTGGTGTTGATGTGGATGAACAGTCTCAGGAATAATAGCCTGGTTTTCATGGGAATGAACAGTCTCAGGAACAATAGCCCTGGTGTTGATGTGGATGAACAGTCTATGGAACAATAGCCCTACTGTTGATGGGAATGAACAGTCTCAGGAACAATAGACCTGGTGTTGATGGGGATGAACAATTTCAGGAACAACAGCCCTGATGTTGAGGTGCATGAACAGTCGCAGGAGAAATATTCCTGGTGTTGATGTTGATGAGCAGTCTCAGGAACAATACCTCTGGTGTTGATATGTATTAACAGTCACAGGAACAATGGCCCTGGTGTTTAAGGGAATGAACAGACTCAGGAACAATAGCCCTGGTGTTGATGTGGATGAACAGTCTCAGGGACACTATTCCTGGTTTTGATGTGGATGAACAGTCTCAGGAACAATAGGATGAACACTCTCAGGAACAATAGCTTTGGTGTTGATGTTGATAAACATTCTCAGGAAAATTAGCCCGGGTGTTGATGTGGATGAACATTTTCAGGAACAATAGGCCTGGTGTTGATGTGGATGAACAGTCTCAGGAACAATAGCCCTGGTGTTGATGTCGGTGAACAGTCTCAGGAACAATAGCCCTGGTGTTGATGTGGATGAACAGTCTCAGGAATAATAGAACTGGTTTCGATGGGAATGAACATTCTCTGGAACAAAAGACCTGGTGTTGTTCTGGATGAACTGTCTCAGGAAAAAAAGCCCTGGTGTTGATGTGGATGAACATTCTCAGGGACAATAGTCCTGGTGTTGATGTGGATGAACAGTCTCAGGAACAATAGCCCTGGTGTTGATGTGGATGAACAGTCCATGGAACAATAGCCCTACTGTTGATGGGAATGAACAGTCTCAGGAACATTAGCTCTGGTGTTGATGTGGATGAACTGTCTCAGGAACAATAGACCTGGTGTTGATGTGGATGAACAATTTCAGGAACAACAGCCCTGATGTTGATGTGCATGAACAGTCGCAGGAGAAATATTCCTGGTGTTGATGTTGATGAGCAGTCTCAGGAACAATAGCTCTGGTGTTGATATGTATTAACAGTCACAGGAACAATAGCCCTGGTGTTTAAGGGAATGAACAGACTCATGAACAATAGCCCTGGTGTTGATGTGGATGAACAGTCTCAGGAACAATAGCTCTGCTGTTGATATGTATTAACAGTCACAGGAACAATAGCCCTGGTGTTTAAGGGAATGAACAGACTCATGAACAATAGCCCTGGTGTTGATGTGGATGAACAGTCTCAGGGACACTATTCCTGGTGTTGATGTGGATGAACAGTCTCAGGAACAATAGCCCTGGTGTTGATGTGGATGAACAGTCTCAGGAACAATAGCCCTGGTGTTGATGTGGATGAACAGTCTCAGGAATAATAGAACTGGTTTCGATGTGGATGAACATTCTCTGGAGCAATAGTACTGGTGTTGATGTGGATGAACAGTCTCAGGAAGAATAGCTCTGATGATGATATGGATTAACAGTCTGAGGAACAATAGCCCTGGTGTTGATGGGAATGAACAGTATCAGGAACAATAGCCCTGGTGTTGAAGTGCATGAATATTCTCAGGAACAATAGCCCTGGTTTTGATGGGAATGAACATTCTCAGGAGCAATACCCCTTGTGTTGGTGTGGACGAACAGTCTCAGGAACAATAGCCCTGATGTTGATGTGGATGAACATTCTCAGCAACAATAGCCCTGGTGTTGATGTGGATGAACATTTTCAGGAAAAATAGCCATGGTGTTGTTCTGGATGAACAGTCTCAGGATCAATAGTTCTGGTGCTGAGGTGGATGAACAGTCTCAGGAACAATAGCCCTGGTGTTGATGTGGATGAACAGTCTCAGGAACAATAGCCCTGGTGTTGATGTGGATGAACAGTCTCAGGAATAATAGAACTGGTTTCGATGGGAATGAACATTCTCTGGAACAACAGCACTGGTGTTGATGTGGATGAACAGTCTCAGGAACAAGAGCCCTGGTGTTGATGTGGGTGAACAGTCTCAGGAACAATAGCCCTGGTGTTGATGTGGATGAACAGTCTCAGGAATAATAGCCTGGTTTTCATGGGAATGAACAGTCTCAGGAACAATAGCCCTGGTGTTGATGTGGATGAACAGTCTATGGAACAATAGCCCTACTGTTGATGGGAATGAACAGTCTCAGGAACAATAGACCTGGTGTTGATGGGGATGAACAATTTCAGGAACAACAGCCCTGATGTTGAGGTGCATGAACAGTCGCAGGAGAAATATTCCTGGTGTTGATGTTGATGAGCAGTCTCAGGAACAATACCTCTGGTGTTGATATGTATTAACAGTCACAGGAACAATGGCCCTGGTGTTGATGGGAATGAACAGACTCAGGAACAATAGCCCTGGTGTTGATGTGGATGAACAGTCTCAGGGACACTATTCCTGGTTTTGATGTGGATGAACAGTCTCAGGAACAATAGCCCTGGTGTTGATGTGGATGAACAGTCTCAGGAACAATAGGATGAACACTCTCAGGAACAATAGCTTTGGTGTTGATGTTGATAAACATTCTCAGGAAAATTAGCCCGGGTGTTGATGTGGATGAACATTTTCAGGAACAATAGGCCTGGTGTTGATGTGGATGAACAGTCTCAGGAACAATAGCCCTGGTGTTGATGTCGGTGAACAGTCTCAGGAACAATAGCCCTGGTGTTGATGTGGATGAACAGTCTCAGGAATAATAGAACTGGTTTCGATGGGAATGAACATTCTCTGGAACAAAAGCACTGGTGTTGTTCTGGATGAACTGTCTCAGGAAAAAAAGCCCTGGTGTTGATGTGGATGAACATTCTCTGGAGCAATAGTACTGGTGTTGATGTGGACGAACAGTCTCAGGAACAATAGCCCTGATGTTGATGTGGATGAACATTCTCAGCAACAATAGCCCTGGTGTTGATGTGGATGAACATTTTCAGGAACAATAGCCATGGTGTTGTTATCGATGAACAGTTTCAGGATCAATAGTTCTGGTGCTGAGGTGGATGAACAGTCTCAGGAACAATAGCTTTGGTGTTGATGTTGATAAACATTCTCAGGAAAATTAGCCCGGGTGTTGATGTGGATGAACATTTTCAGGAACAATAGGCCTGGTGTTGATGTGGATGAACAGTCTCAGGAACAATAGCCCTGGTGTTGATGTAGGTGAACAGTCTCAGGAACAATAGCCCTGGTGTTGATGTGGATGAACAGTCGAAGGAACAATAGCCATGATGTTGATGTGGATGAAGAGTCTCAGGAACAATAGCCCTGGTGTTGATGTGGATGAACAGTCGAAGGAACAATAGCTCTGGTAATGATATGGATGAACACTCTCATGAACAATAGCCCTGGTGTTGATGTGGATCAACAATCTAAGTTACAATACTCCGAGTGTTGATGGGAATGAACAGTCTGAGGAACACATACCCTGGTGTTGATGTGGGTGAACCGTCTCAGTAACAATAGTCCTGGTGTTGCTGTGGACGAACATTCTCAGGAACAATAGCCCTGGGGTTGATGTGGATGAACAGTCTCAGGAATAATAGAACTGCTTTTGATGGGAATGAACATTCTCCAGAACAATAGCTCTGGTGTTGATGTGGATGAAGAATATCATGAAATACAGCTTTGGTGTTGATGTCGCTACAGAGTCTCAGGAACAATAGCTTTGGTGTTGTTCTGGATCAACATTCTCAGGAACAATAGCGCTGGTGTTGATGTGGATGAAGAGTCTCAGGAACAATAGCTCTGGTGTTGAAATGGATGAACAGTCTCAGGAAAAATAGACCTGGTGTTGATGTGGATGAACAGTCTCAGGAACAATAGTCCTAGTTTTGATGGTAAAGAACATTCTCACTAACAATAGCACTTTTGTTGAAGTGGATGAACAGTCTCAGGAACAACAGCCCTGTTGTTGATGTGGATGAACAGTCTCTGGAGTAATAGATCTGGTGTTGATATGGATTAGCAGTCTCAGGAACAATAGCCCTGGTGTTGATGGGAATGAACAGTCTCAGGAACAATAGACATGGTGTTGATGTGGATGAACAGCCTCAGGAACGATAGGCCTGGTGTTGATGGGGATGAACATTCTCAGGAGCAATACCCCTTGTGTTGGTGTGGACGAACAGTCTCAGGAACAATAGCTCTGATGATGATATGGATTAACAGTCTGAGGAACAATAGCCCTGGTGTTGATGGGAATGAACAGTATCAGGAACAATAGCCCTGGTGTTGAAGTGCATGAATATTCTCAGGAACAATAGCCCTGGTTTTGATGGGAATGAACATTCTCAGGAGCAATACCCCTTGTGTTGGTGTGGACGAACAGTCTCAGGAACAATAGCCCTGATGTTGATGTGGATGAACATTCTCAGCAACAATAGCCCTGGTGTTGATGTGGATGAACATTTTCAGGAACAATAGCCATGGTGTTGTTATGGATGAACAGTCTCAGGATCAATAGTTCTGGTGCTGAGGTGGATGAACAGTGTCAGGAACAATAGCTTTGGTGTTGATGTTGATAAACATTCTCAGGAAAAATAGCCCGGGTGTTGATGTGGATGAACATTTTCAGGAACAATAGCCCTGGTGTTGATGTGGATGAACAGTCTCAGGAACAATAGCCCTGGTGTTGATGTGGGTGAACAGTCTCAGGAACAATAGCCATGATGTTGATGTGGATGAACAGTCTCAGGAACAATAGCTCTGGTCATGATATGGATGAACACTCTCATGAACAATAGCCCTGGTGTTGATGTGGATGAACAATCTCAGGTACAATAGTCCTAGTGTTGATGGGAATGAACAGTCTGATGAACAAATACCCTGGTGTTGATGTGGATGAACCGTCTCAGGAACAATAGCTCTGGTAATGATATGGATGAACACTCTCATGAACAATAGCCCTGGTGTTGATGTGGATCAACAATCTAAGTTACAATACTCCGAGTGTTGATGGGAATGAACAGTCTGAGGAACAAATACCCTGGTGTTGATGTGGGTAAACCGTCTCAGTAACAATAGTCCTGGTGTTGCTGTGGACGAACATTCTCAGGAACAATAGCCCTGGTGTTGATGTGGATGAACAGTCTCAGGAACAGTCGCCCTGGGGTTGATATGTATGAACAGTCTCAGGAATAATAGAACTGCTTTTGATGGGAATGAACATTCTCCAGAACAATAGCTCTGGTGTTGATGTGGATGAAGAATCTCATGAAAAACAACTTTGGTGTTGATGTCGCTACAGAGTCTCAGGAACAATAGCTTTGGTGTTGTTCTGGATCAACATTCTCAGGAACAATAGCGCTGGTGTTGATGTGGATGAAGAGTCTCAGGAACAATAGCTCTGGTGTTGAAATGGATGAACAGTCTCAGGAAAAATAGACCTGGTGTTGATGTGGATGAACAGTCTCAGGAACAATAGTCCTAGTTTTGATGGTAAAGAACATTCTCACTAACAATAGCACTTTTGTTGAAGTGGATGAACAGTCTCAGGAACAACAGTCCTGTTGTTGATGTGGATGAACAGTCTCTGGAGTAATAGATCTGGTGTTAATATGGATTAGCAGTCTCAGGAACAATAGCCCTGGTGTTGATGGGAATGAACAGTCTCAGGAACAATAGACATGGTGTTGATGTGGATGAACAGTCTCAGGAACGATCGGCCTGGTGTTGATGGGAATGAACATTCTCAGGAGCAATACCCCTTGTGTTGGTGTGGACGAACAGTCTCAGGAACAATAGCTCTGATGATGATATGGATTAACAGTCTGAGGAACAATAGCCCTGGTGTTGATGGGAATGAACAGTATCAGGAACAATAGCCCTGGTGTTGAAGTGCATGAATATTCTCAGAAACAAAAGCCCTGGTTTTGATGGGAATGAACATTCTCAGGAGCAATACCCCTTGTGTTGGTGTGGACGAACAGTCTCAGGAACAATAGCCCTGATGTTGATGTGGATGAACATTCTCAGCAACAATAGCCCTGGTGTTGATGTGGATGAACATTTTCAGGAACAATAGCCATGGTGTTGTTATGGATGAACAGTCTCAGGATCAATAGTTCTGGTGCTGAGGTGGATGAACAGTCTCAGGAACAATAGCTTTGGTGTTGATGATGATAAACATTCTCAGGAAAAATAGCCCGGGTGTTGATGTGGATGAACATTTTCAGGATCAATAGCCCTGGTGTTGATGTGGATGAACAGTCTCAGGAACAATAGCCCTGGTGTTGATGTGGGTGAACAGTCTCAGGAACAATAGCCCTGGTGTTGATGTGGATGAACAGTCGAAGGAACAATAGCCATGATGTTGATGTGGATGAACAGTCTCAGGAACAATAGCTCTGGTCATGATATGGATGAACACTCTCATGAACAATAGCCCTGGTGTTGATGTGGATGAACAATCTCAGGTACAATAGTCCTAGTGTTGATGGGAATGATCAGTCTGATGAACAGATACCCTGGTGTTGATGTGGATGAACCGTCTCAGTAACAATAGTCCTGGTGTTGATGTGGACGAACATTCTAAGGAACAATAGCCCTGGTGTTGATGTGGATGAACAGTCTCAGGAACAGTCGCCCTGGGTTTGATATGGATGAACAGGCTCAGGAATAATAGAACTGGTTTTGATGGGAATGAACATTCTCCGGAACAATAGCTCTGGTGTTGATTTGGATGAAGAGTCTCAGGAACAATCGCTCTGGTAATGATATGGATGAGCAGTCTCATGAACAATAGCCCTGGTGTTGATGTTGATGAACAGTCTAAGGAACAATAGTCCTAGTGTTGATGGGAATGAACAGTCTCAGGAACAATCACCCTGGTGTTGATGTGAATGAACATTCTCAGGAACAATCGCCCTGGTTTTGATGAGATTGAACATTCTCAGGAACAATAGCCCTGGTGATGATGTGGATGAACAGTCTCCGGAACAATAGCCCTGGTGTTGATGTCGATGAACAGACTCATGAGCAATAGTCCTGGTGTTGATGTTGATTTACCGTCTCAGGAACAATAGCTCTGGTGTTGATATGTATTAACAGTCTCAGCATCAATAGCCCTGGTGTTAATCGCAATGAACAGTCTCAGGAACAATCGCCCTGGTGTTGATGTGGATGAACATTCTCAGGGACAATAGTCCTGGTGTTGATGTGTATGAACAGTCTCAGGAACAATAGCCATGGTGTTGATGTGGATGAACAGTCTCAGGAATAATAGCCTGGTTTTCATGGGAATGAACAGTCTCAGGAACAATAGCCCTGGTGTTGATGTGGATGAACAGTCTATGGAACAATAGCCATACTGTTGATGGGAATGAACAGTCTCAGGAACAATAGCCCTGGTGTTGATGTAGGTGAACAGTCTCAGGAACAATAGCCCTGGTGTTGATGTGGATGAACAGTCGAAGGAACAATAGCCATGATGTTGATATGGATGAAGAGTCTCAGGAACAATAGCCCTGGTGTTGATGTGGATGAACACTCTCATGAACAATAGCTCTGGTAATGATGTGGATCAACAATCTAAGTTACAATACTCCGAGTGTTGATGCGAATGAACAGTCTGAGGAACTAATACCCTGGTGTTGATGTGGGTGAACCGTCTCAGTAACAATAGTCCTGGTGTTGCTGTGGACGAACATTCTCAGGAACAATAGCCCTGGTGTTGATGTGGATGAACAGTCTCAGGAACAGTCGCCCTGGGGTTGATATGGATGAACAGTCTCAGGAATAATAGAACTGGTTTTGATGGGAATGAACATTCTCCGGAACAATAGCTCTCGTGATGATTTGGATGAAGAGTCTCAGGAACAATCGCTCTGGTAATGATATGGATGAACAGTCTCATGAACAATAGCCCTGGTGTTGATGTTGATGAACAGTCTGAGGAACAATAGTCCTAGTGTTGATGGGAATGAACAGTCTCAGGAACAATAACCCTGGTGTTGATGTGAATGAACATTCTCAGGAACAATCGCCCTGGTTTTGATGAGATTGAACATTCTCAGGAACAATAGCCCTGGTGATGATGTGGATGAACAGTCTCCGGAACAATAGCCCTGGTGTTGATGTGGATGAACAGACTCATGAGCAATAGTCCTGGTGTTGATGTTGATTTACCGTCTCAGGAACAATAGTTCTGGTGTTGATATGTATTAACAGTCTCAGGATCAATAGCCCTGGTGTTGATCGCAATGAACAGTCTCAGGAACAATCGCCCTGGTGTTGATGTGGATGAACATTCTCAGGGACAATAGTCCTGGTGTTGATGTGTATGAACAGTCTCAGGAACAATAGCCATGGTGTTGATGTGGATGAACAGTCTCAGGAATAATAGCCCTGGTGTTGATGTGGATGAACAGTCTATGGAACAATAGCCCTACTGTTGATGGGAATGAACAGTCTCAGGAACAATAGACCTGGTGTTGATGTGGATGAACAATTTCAGGAACAACAGCCCTGATGTTGATGTGCATGAACAGTCGCAGGAGAAATATTCCTGGTGTTGATGTTAATGAGCAGTCTCAGGAACAATACCTCTGGTGTTGATATGTATTAACAGTCACAGGAACAATGGCCCTGGTGTTTAAGGGAATGAACAGACTCAGGAACAATAGCCCTGGTGTTGATGTGGATGAACAGTCTCAGGGACACTATTCCTGGTGTTGATGTGGATGAACAGTCTCAGGAACAATAGCCCTGGTGTTGATGTGGATGAACAGTCTCAGGAACAATAGCCCTGGTGTTGATGTGGATGAACAGTCTCAGGAATAATAGAACTGGTTTCGATGGGAATGAACATTCTCTGGAACAAAAGCACTGGTGTTGTTCTGGATGAACTGTCTCAGGAAAAAAAGCCCTGGTGTTGATGTGGATGAACATTCTCTGGAGCAATAGTACTGGTGTTGATGTGGACGAACAGTCTCAGGAACAATAGCCCTGATGTTGATGTGGATGAACATTCTCAGCAACAATAGCCCTGGTGTTGATGTTGATGAACATTTTCAGGAACAATAGCCATGGTGTTGTTATGGATGATCAGTTTCAGGATCAATAGTTCTGGTGCTGAGGTGGATGAACAGTCTCAGGAACAATAGCTTTGGTGTTGATGTTGATAAACATTCTCAGGAAAATTAGCCCGGGTGTTGATGTGGATGAACATTTTCAGGAACAATAGCCCTGGTGTTGATGTGGATGAACAGTCTCAGGAACAATAGCCCTGGCGTTGATGTAGGTGAACAGTCTCAGGAACAATAGCCCTGGTGTTGATGTGGATGAACAGTCGAAGGAACAATAGCCATGATGTTGATGTGGATGAAGAGTCTCAGGAACAATAGCCCTGGTGTTGATGTGGATGAACAGTCTCAGGAACAATAGCTCTGGTAATGATATGGATGAACACTCTCATGAACAATAGCCCTGGTGTTGATGTGGATCAACAATCTAAGTTACAATACTCCTAGTGTTGATGGGAATGAACAGTCTGAGGAACAAATACCCTGGTGTTGATGTGGGTAAACCGTCTCAGTAACAATAGTCCTGGTGTTGCTGTGGACGAACATTCTCAGGAACAATAGCCCTGGTGTTGATGTGGATGAACAGTCTCAGGAACAGTCGCCCTGGGGTTGATATGAGGAACAGTCTCAGGAATAATAGAACTGCTTTTGATGGGAATGAACATTCTCCAGAACAATAGCTCTGGTGTTGATGTGGATGAAGAATCTCAAGAAAAACAGCTTTGGTGTTGATGTCGCTACAGAGTCTCAGGAACAATAGCTTTGGTGTTGTTCTGGATCAACATTCTCCGGAACAATAGCGCTGGTGTTGATGTGAATGAAGAGTCTCAGGAACAATAGCTCTGGTGTTGAAATGGATGAACAGTCTCAGGAAAAATAGACCTGGTGTTGATGTGGATGAACAGTCTCAGGAACAATAGTCCTAGTTTTGATGGTAAAGAACATTCTCACTAACAATAGCACTTTTGTTGAAGTGGATGAACAGTCTCAGGAACAACAGCCCTGTTGTTGATGTGGATGAACAGTCTCTGGAGTAATAGATCTGGTGTTGATATGGATTAGCAGTCTCAGGAACAATAGCCCTGGTGTTGATGGGAATGAACAGTCTCAGGAACAATAGACATGGTGTTGATGTGGATGAACAGTCTCAGGAACGATAGGCCTGGTGTTGATGTAGATGAACAGTCTCAGGAACGATAGGCCTGGTGTTGATGTGGATGAACAGTCGAAGTAACAATAGCCCTGAAGTTGATATGGGTGAACAGTCTCAGGAACAATATCACTGGTAGTGATGTGGATGAGCAGTCTCAGGAACTATAGCTCTGGTAATGATCTGGATGAACAGTCTCATTAACAATAGCCCTTGTGTTGATGTGGATGAACAGTCTAAGGAACAATAGGCCTAGTGTTGATGGGAATGAACAGTCTCAGGAACAGTAGCCATGGAGTTGATGTGGATGAACAGTCTCAGGAACAATAGCCCTGGTGTTGATGTGGATAAACATTCTCAGGAACAGTAGCACTGGTGTTGATGTGGATGAACAGTCTCAGGAACAATAGCTATGGTAGTGATATGGATGAACAGTCTCATGAACAATAGCCCTGGTGTTGATGTGGATGAACAATTTAAGGAACAATAGCCCTGCTGTGGATGTGGGTGAACAGTCTCAGGAACAGTAGTCCTTGTGTTGATGTGGATGAAGAGTCCCAAGATCAATAGCCCTGGTGTTGATGTGGGTGAACAGTCTCAGGAACAATAGCTCAGGTGTTGATATGGTTGAACATTCTCAGGAACAATAGCTCTGGTGTTGATGTGGATGAACAGTCTCAGGAACAATAGCCCTGCTGTTGATGTCGATGAAGAATTTCAGGAACAATAGCCCGGGTGTAGATGTGGATGAACAGTCTCAGGTACAATAGCTCTGGTGTTGATGTGGATGAACATTCTCAGGAACAACAGCCCTGTTGTTGATGTGGATGAACAGTCTCGGGAGCAAGAGCTCTGGTGTTGATATGGATTAACAGTCTCAGGAACAACAGCCCAGGTGTTGATGGGAATGAACAGTCTCAGGAACAATGGACCTGGTGCTGATGTGGATGAACACTCTCAGGAACAATAGCCCTGGTTTTGATGGGAATGAACATTCTCAGGAACCATAGCCCTGGTGTTGATGTGGATGAACAGTCGCAGGAACGATAGGCCTGGTATTGATGTGGGTCAGCAGTCTCAGGAACCTTAGCCCTGGTGTTGATGTGGATGAACAGTCTCAGGAACGATAGGCCTGTTGTTGATGTGGATGAACAGTCTAAGGAACAATAGCCCTGATGTTGATGTGGACGAACAGTCTCAGGAACAATAACCCTGATGTTGATGTGGGTGAACAGTCTGAGGAACAATAGCCCTGGTGTTGATCTGGATGAACAGTCTCAGGAACAATATCTTTGGTGTTGATGTGGATAAACATTCTCAGGAACAGTAGCCCTGGTGTTGTTGTGGATGAACAGTCTCAGGAACTACAGCTCTGGTCATGATATGGATGAACAGTCTCATGAACAATAGCCCTGGTGTCGATGTGGATGAACAATCTCAGGAACAATAGCTCTGTTAATGATTTGGATGAACAGTCTCATGAACTATAGCCCTGGTGTTGATGTGAATGAACATTCTCAGGAACAATAGCGCTGGTTTGCATGAGATTGAACAGTCTCAGGAACAATACCCATTTTGATGATGCAGATGAACAGTCTCAGGAACAATAGGCCAAGTTTTGATTGTAATGAACATTCTCAGTAACAATAGCCCTGGTGTTGATATGGATGAAGAGTCTCAGGAACAACAGCCCAGTTGTTGATGTGGATGAACAGACTGGGGAGAAATAGCTCTGGTGTTGATATGGATTAACAGTCTCAGGAAATTTAGCCCTGGTGTTGATGGGAATGAACAGCCTCAGGAACAATAGACCTGGTGCTGATGTGGATGAACACTCTCAGGAACAATAGCCCTGGTTTTGATGGGAATGAACATTCTCAGGAACCATAGCCATGGTGTTGATGTGGATGAACAGTCTCAGGAACGATAGGCCTGGTGTTGATGTGGGTGAACAGTCTCAGGAACAATAGCCCTGGTGTTGATGTGGATGAACATTTTCAGGAACAATAGCCATGTTGTTGATGTGGATGAACAGTCTCAGGAACGATAGGCCTGGTGTTGATGTGGATGAACATTTTCAGGAACAATAGCCATGGTGTTGATGTGGATGAACAGTCTCAGGAACGATAGGCCTGGTGTTGATGTGGGTGAACAGTCTCAGGAACAATAGCCCTGGTGTTGATGTGGATGAACATTTTCAGGAACAATAGCCATGTTGTTGATGTGGATGAACAATCTCAGGAATGATAGGCCTGGTGTTGATGTGGATGAACAGTCGCAGGAACGATAGGCCTGGTGTTGATGTGGATGAACAGTCGAAGGAACAATAGTCCTGATGTTGATGTGGATGAACAGTCTCAGGAACAATAACCCTGATGTTGATGTGGGTGAACAGTCTCAGGAACAATAGCCCTGGTGTTGAACTTGATGAACAGTCTCAGGAACAATAGCTTTGGTGTTGATGTGGATAAACATTCTCAGGAACAGTAGCCCTGGTGTTGATGTGGATGAATAGTCTCAGGAACAATAGCTCTGGCAATGATATGGATGAACAGTCTCATGAACAATAGCCCTGTTGTCGATGTGGATGAACAATCTCAGGAACATTAGCTCGGGTAATGATATGGATGAACAGTCTCATGAGCTATAGCCCTGGTGTTGATGTGAATGAACATTCTGTGGAACAATAGTCCTGGTGTTGATGTGGATGAACTGTCTCAGGAACAAAAGCCCAGTTGTTGATGTGGATGAACATTCTCAGGAACAATATCCCTGGTGTTGATGTGGATGAACAGTCTTAGGAACGATAGTCCTGGTGTTAATGTGGATGAACAGTCTCAGCAACAATAGCCCTCGTGTTGATTTGGGTGAACAGTCTCAGGAACAATATCCCTGGTGTTGATGTGGATGAACAGTCTCAGGAAAAATAGCCCTGATATTGATGTGGATGAACAGTCTCAGGAACAATAGCCCTGGTGTTATTGAGTTTGAACAGTCTCAGGATCAATAGCCCTGGTGCTGATGTGGATGAACAGTCGAAGGAACAATAGCACTGCTGTTGATGGGAATGAACAGTCTCAGGAACAATAGCCCTGGTGTCGATGTGGATGAGCAGTCTCAGGAACAATAGTTCTGGTGTTGATGTTGATGAACTGTCTCAGGAACAATAGACCTGGTGTTGATGTCGATGAACAATTTCAGGAACAACAGCCCTGTTGTTGATGTGGATGAACAGTCGCAGGAGCAATATTCCTGGTTTTGATGTTGATGAACAGTCTCAGGAACAATAGCTCTGGTGATGATATGTATTAACAGTCACAGGAACAATAGCCCTGGTGTTGATGGGAATCAACAGACTCAGGAACAATAGCCCTGGAAATGATGTGGATGAACAGTCTCAGGAAAAATAGACCTGGTGTTGATGTGGATGAACAGTCTCAGGAACAATAGTCCTAGTTTTGATGGTAAAGAACATTCTCACTAACAATTGCACTTTTGTTGAAGTGGATGAACAGTCTCAGGAACAACAGCCCTGTTGTTGATGTGGATGAACAGTCTCTGGAGTAATAGATCTGTTGTTGATATGGATTAGCAGTCTCAGGAACAATAGCCCTGGTGTTGATGGGAATGAACAGTCTCAGGAACAATATCACTGGTAGTGATGTGGATGAACAGTCTCAGGAACTATAGCTCTGGTAATGATCTGGATGAACAGTCTCATTAACAATAGCCCTTGTGTTGATGTGGATGAACAGTCTAAGGAACAATAGGCCTAGTGTTGATGGGAATGAACAGTCTCAGGAACAGTAGCCATGGAGTTGATGTGGATGAACAGTCTCAGGAACAATAGCCCTGGTGTTGATGTGGATAAACATTCTCAGGAACAGTAGCACTGGTGTTGATGTGGATGAACAGTCTCAGGAACAGTAGCTATGGTAGTGATATGGATGAACAGTCTCATGAACAATAGCCCTGGTGTTGATGTGGATGAACAATTTAAGGAACAATAGCCCTGCTGTGGATGTGGGTGAACAGTCTCAGGAACAGTAGTCCTGGTGTTGATGTGGATGAAGAGTCCCAGGATCAATAGCCCTGGTGTTGATGTCGATGAAGAATTTCAGGAACAATAGCCCGGGTGTTGATGTGGATGAACATTCTCAGGAACAACAGCCCTGTTGTTGATGTGGATGAACAGTCTCAGGAACAATAGCCCTGGTGTTGATGTCGATGAAGAATTTCAGGAACAATAGCCCGGGTGTTGATGTGGATGAACATTCTCAGGAACAACAGCCCTGTTGTTGATGTGGATGAACAGTCTCGGGAGCAATAGCTCTGGTGTTGATATGGATTAACAGTCTCAGGAACAATACCCATTTTGATGATGCAGATGAACAGTCTCAGGAACAATAGCCCTGGTGTCGATGTGGATGAACAATCTCAGGAACAGTAGCTCAGTTAATGATATGGATGAACAGTCTCATGAACTATAGCCCTGGTGTTGATGTGAATGAACATTCTCAGGAGCAATAGCGCTGGTTTGCATGAGATTGAACAGTCTCAGGAACAATACCCATTTTGATGATGCAGATGAACAGTCTCAGGAACAATAGGCCAAGTTTTGATTGTAATGAACATTCTCAGTAACAATAGCCCTGGTGTTGATGTGGATGAAGAGTCTCAGGAACAACAGCCCAGTTGTTGAAGTGGATGAACAGACTGGGGAGCAATAGCTCTGGTGTTGATATGGATTAACAGTCTCAGGAACGTTAGCCCTGGTGTTGATGGGAATGAAAAGTCTCAGGAACAATAGACCTGGTGCTGATGTGGATGAACACTCTCAGGAACAATAGCCCTGGTTTTGATGGGAATGAACATTCTCAGGAACCATAGCCATGGTGTTGATGTGGATGAACAGTCTCAGGAACGATAGGCCTGGTGTTGATGTGGGTGAACAGTCTCAGGAACAATAGCCCTGGTTTTGATGTGGATGAACATTTTCAGGAACAATAGCCATGTTGTTGATGTGGATAAACAGTCTCAGGAACGTTAGGCCTGGTGTTGATGTGGATGAACATTTTCAGGAACAATAGCCATGGTGTTGATGTGGATGAACAGTCTCAGGAACGATAGGCCTGGTGTTGATGTGGGTGAACAGTCTCAGGAACAGTAGCCCTGGCGTTGATGTGGATGAACATTTTCAGGAACAATAGCCATGTTGTTGATGTGGATGAACAGTCTCAGGAACGATAGGCCTGGTGTTGATGTGGATGAACAGTCGCAGGAATGATAGGCCTGGTGTTGATGTGGATGAACAGTCGAAGGAACAATAGTCCTGATGTTGATGTGGATGAACAGTCTCAGGAACAATAACCCTGATGTTGATGTGGGTGAACAGTCTCAGGAACAATAGCCCTGGTGTTGAACTTGATGAACAGTCTCCGGAACAATAGCTTTGGTGTTGATGTGGATAAACATTCTCAGGAACAGTAGCCCTGGTGTTGATGTGGATGAACAATCGCAGGAACATTAGCTCGGGTAATGATATGAATGAACAGTCTCATGAGCTATAGCCCTGGTGTTGATGTGAATGAACATTCTGTGGAACAATAGTCCTGGAGTTGATGTGGATGAACTGTCTCAGGAACAAAAGCCCAGGTGCTGATGTGGATGAACATTCTCAGGAACAATAGCCCTGGTGTTGATGTGGATGTACAGTCTTAGGAACGATAGTCCTGGTGTTAATGTGGATGAACAGTCTCAGCAACAATAGCCCTGGTGTTGATTTGGGTGAACAGTCTCAGGAACAATATCCCTGGTGTTGATGTGGACGAACAGTCTCAGGAAAAATAGCCCTGATATTGATGTGGATGAACAGTCTCAGGAACAATGGCCCTGGTGTTAATGAGTTTGAACAGTCTCAGGATCAATAGCCCTGGTGTTGATGTGGATGAACAGTCTAAGGAACAATAGCACTGCTGTTGATGGGAATGAACAGTCTCAGGAACAATAGTTCTGGTGTTGATGTGGATGAACTGTCTCAGGAACAATAGACCTGGTGTTGATGTTGATGAACAATTTCAGGAACAACAGCCCTGTTGTTGATGTGGATGAACAGCCGCAGGAGCAATATTCCTGGTTTTGATGTTGATGAACAGTCTCAGGAACAATAGCTCTGGTGTTGATATGTATTAACAGTCACAGGAACAATTGCCCTGGTGTTGATGGGAATGAACAGACTTAGGAACAATAGCCCTGGAATTGATGTGGATGAACAGTCTCAGGAATAACAGAACTGGTTTCGATGGGAATGAACATTCTCTGGAACAAAAGCACTGGTGTTGACGTGGATGAACTGTCTCAGGAACAATAGCCCTGGTGTTGATGTGGATGAACATTCTCAAGAACAATAGCTCTGGTGATGTTATGGATTAACAGTCTGAGGAACAATAGCACTGGTGTGGATGGGAATGAAAAGTCTCAGGAACAATAGCCCTCGTGTTGAAGTGCATGAACATTCTCAGGAACAATAGCCCTGGTTTTGATGTTAATGAACATTCTCAGTAACAACAGCCCTGATGTTGATGTGGACGAACATTCTCAGGAACAATAGCCCTGGTGTTGATGTGGATGAACATTTTCAGGAACAACAGCAATGGTGTCGTTATGGATGAACAGTCTCAGGAACAATAGTTCTGGTGCTGAGGTGGATGAACAGTCTCAGGAACAATAACTTTGGTATTGATGTTGTTAAACATTCACAGGAAAAACCGCCCTGGTGTTGATGTGGATAAACAGTTTCAGGAACAATAGCCCTGGTGTTGATGTGGATGAACAGTCTCAGGAACGATAGGCCTGGCGTTGATGTGGGTGAACAGTCTCAGGAACAATAGCCCTGGTGTTGATGTGGATGAACAGTCGAAGGAACAATAGCCGTGATGTTATTGTGGATGAACAGTCTCAGGAACTATAACCCTGGTGTTGATGTGGATGAACACTCTCAGGAACAATAGCTCTGGTAGTGATATGGATGAACAATCTCATGAACAATAGCCCTGGTGTTGATGTGGATGAACAATCTAAGGTACAATAGTCCTGGTGTTGATGGGAATGAACAGTCTAAGCAACAATAGCCCTGGTGTTGATGTGGATGAAAAGTCTCAGGAATAATAGCACTGGTTTTGATGGGAATGAACATTCTCAGGAACAATAGCCCTGGTGTTGATTTGGATGAACTGTCTCAGGAACAAAAGCCAGAGTGTTGATGTGGATGAACATTATTAGGAACAAAATCCCTGGTGTTGATGTGGAAGAACATTTTCAGGACCAAGAGCCCTGGTGTTGATGTGGATGAGCAGTTTCAGGAACGATAGACCTGGTGTTGTTGTGGATGAACAGACTCAGGAACAATAGCCCCGGTGCAGATGTGGATGAACAGTCTCAGGAAAAATAGCCCTGTTGTTGATGTGGGTGAACAGTCTCAGGAACAATAGCCCTTGTGTTGATGTGGATGAAGAGTCTCAGGAACAATAGCTTTGGTGCTGATGTGGATAAACATTCTCAGTAACAATAGCCCTGGTGTTGATGTGGATGAACATTCTCAAGAACAATAGCTCTGGTGATGTTATGGATTAACAGTCTGAGGAACAATAGCCCTGGTGTTGATGGGAATGAAAAGTCTCAGGAACAATAGCCCTCGTGTTGAAGTGCATGAACATTCTCAGGAACAATAGCCCTGGTTTTGATGTTAATGAACATTCTCAGTAACAACAGCCCTGATGTTCATGTGGATGAACATTTTCAGGAACAACAGCAATGGTGTCGTTATGGATGAACAGTCTCAGGAACAATAGTTCTGGTGCTGAGGTGGATGAACAGTCTCAGGAACAATAACTTTGGTATTGATGTTGTTAAACATTCACAGGAAAAACCGCCCTGGTGTTGATGTGGATAAACAGTTTCAGGAACAATAGCCCTGGTGTTGATGTGGATGAACAGTCGAAGGAACAATAGCCGTGATGTTGATGTGGATGAACAGTCTCAGGAACTATAACCCTGGTGTTGATGTGGATGAACAGTCTCAGGAACAATAGCTCTGGTGTTGATGTGGATGAACAATCTAAGGTACAATAGTCCTGGTGTTGATGGGAATGAACAGTCTAAGCAACAATAGCCCTGGTGTTGATGTGGATGAAAAGTCTCAGGAATAATAGCACTGGTTTTGATGGGAATGAACATTCTCAGGAACAATAGCCCTGGTGTTGATTTGGATGAACTGTCTCAGGAACAAAAGCCCGAGTGATGATGTGGATGAACATTATTAGGAACAAAATCCCTGGTGTTGATGTGGAAGAACATTTTCAGGACCAAGAGCCCTGGTGTTGATGTGGATGAGCAGTTTCAGGAATGATAGACCTGGTGTTGTTGTGGATGAACAGACTCAGGAACAAGAGCCCCGGTGCAGATGTGGATGAACAGTCTCAGGAAAAATAGCCCTGTTGTTGATGAGGATGAACAGTCTCAGGAACAATAGCCCTGGTGTTGATGTGGGTGAACAGTCTCAGGAACAATAGCCCTTGTGTTGATGTGGATGAAGAGTCTCAGGAACAATAGCTTTGGTGCTGATGTGGATGAACAATCTCAGGAACAATAGCCCAGGTGTTGATGTGGGTGAACAGTCTCAGGTACAATGGCTCTGGTGTTGATGTGGACGAAGAGTCTCAGGAACAATAGCTTTGGTGTTGATGTGGATAAACATTCTCAGTAACAATAGCCCTGGTGTTGATGTGATGAACAATCTCAGGAACAATAGCCCTGGCGTTGATGTGGATGAACGGTCTCAGGAACAAAAGCACTGGTGTTGATGTGGATGAACAGTCTCAGGATCAATATCCCTGGTGTTGATGTGGGTGAAAAGTGTCAGGAAAAATAGCCCTGGTGTTGATGTGGATGAACAGTCTCAGGAACAATCGGCCTGGTGTTGATGTGGATGAACAGTCTCAAGAACAATAGCCCTGGTGTTGATGTGGATGAACATTCTCAGGAACAAAAGCCCTTGTTTTGATGGTAATGAACATTCTCAATAACAATAGCCCTGGTGTTGATTGGATGAACAATCTCAGGAAAAATAGCTTTGGTGTTGATGTGGATAAACATTCTCAGGAACAATAGTCCTGCTGTTGATGTGGACGGACATCCTCAGGAACAGTAACCCTGGTGCTGATGTGGATGAAGAGTCTCAGGAACAATAGCTTTGGTGTTGATGTGGATAAACATTCTCAGGAACAATAGCCCTGGTGATGATGGGAATGAACAGTCTCAGGAACAATAGCCCTGGTGTTGATGTGGATGAACATTCTCAGGAACAATAGCCCTAGTTTTGATGGGATTTAACATTCTTAGGAACAATAGCCCTTGTGTTGATGTTAAAGAACAGTCTCAGTAACAATAGCCCTGGTGTTGATGTGGATTAACTTTCTCAGGAACAATAGCCCTGGTGTTGATGTGGATGAGCATTTTCAGGAACAATAGCCATGGCGTTGATGTGGATGAACATTTTCAGGAACTATAGGCCTGGTGTTGATGTGGGTGAACAGTCTCAGGAACCCTAGGTCTGGTGTTGATGTGCGTGAACAGTCTCAGGAACAATAGCCCTTGCGTTGATGTGGATGAACAGTCTGAGGAACAATGGCTCTGGTATTGAAATGGATGAACAGTCTCATGAACAATCGCCCTGGTGTTGATGTGGATGAACAGTCTAAGGAACAATAGCCGTAGTGTTGACGGGAATGAACAGTCTCAGGAACAATAGACCTGGTGTTGATGTGGGTGAACAGTCTCAGGTACAATGGCTCTGGTGTTGATGTGGACGAAGAGTCTCAGGAACAATAGCTTTGGTGTTGATGTGGATAAACATTCTCAGTAACAATAGCCCTGGTGTTGATGTGGATGAACAATCTCAGGAACGATAGGCCTGGTGTTGATGTGGGTGAACAGTCTCAGGAACAATAGCCCTGGTGTTGATGTGGATGAAGATTTTCAGGAACAATAGCAATGGTGTTGATATGGATGAACAGTCTCAGGAACGATAGGCCTGGTGTTGATGTGGATGAAAATTCTCAATAACAATAGCCCGAGTGTTGATGTGGATGAACATTTTCAGGAAATATAGCCCTGGTGTTGATGTGGATCAACAGTCTCAGGAACGATAGTCCTGGTGTTGATGTGGATGATCAGTCTCAGGAACAATAGCCCTGGTGTTGATGTGGATGAACAGTCTCAGGAACAATAGCCCTGATGTTGATGTGGATGAACAGTCTCAGGAACAATAGCCCTGGTGTTGATGAGGGTGAACCTGTATCAGGAACAATAGCCCTTGCGTTGATGTGGATGAACAGTCTGAGGAACAATGGCTCTGGTATTGAAATGGATGAACAGTCTCATGAACAATCGCCCTGGTGTTGATGTGGATGAACAGTCTAAGGAACAATAGCCGTAGTGTTGACGGGAATGAAAAGTCTCAGGAACAATAGACCTGGTGTTGATGTGGGTGAACAGTCTCAGGTACAATGGCTCTGGTGTTGATGTGGACGAAGAGTCTCAGGAACAATAGCTTTGGTGTTGATGTGGATAAACATTCTCAGTAACAATAGCATTGGTGTTGATGTGGATGAACAATCTCAGGAACGATAGGCCTGGTGTTGATGTGGGTGAACAGTCTCAGGAACAATAGCCCTGGTGTTGATGTGGATGAAGATTTTCAGGAACAATAGCAATGGTGTTGATATGGATGAACAGTCTCAGGAACGATAGGCCTGGTGTTGATGTGGATGAAAATTCTCAATAACAATAGCCCTAGTGTTGATGTGGATGAACATTTTCAGGAAATATAGCCCTGGTGTTGATGTGGATCAACAGTCTCAGGAACGATAGTCCTGGTGTTGATGTGGATGAACAGTCTCAAGAACAATAACCCTGGTGCTGATGTGGATGAACATTCTCAGGAACAATAGCCCTGGTTTTGATGGTAATGAACATTCTCAATAACAATAGCCCTGGTGTTGATTGGATGAACAGTCTCAGGAACAACAGCCCTGTTGTTGATGTGGATGAACAGTCTGAGGAACAAAAGCTTTGGTGTTGATGTTGATAAACATTCTCAGGAACAATAGCCCTGGTGTTGATGTGGATGAACATTTTCAGGAACAATAGCCAAGGTGTTGTTATTAATGAACAGTCTCAGGATCAATAGTTCTGGTGCTGACGTGGATGAACAGTCTGAGGAACAAAAGCTTTGGTGTTGATGTTGATAAACATTCTCAGGAACAATAGCCCTGGTGTTGATGTGGATGAACATTTTTAGGAACAATAGCCCTGGTGTTGATGTGGGTGAACAGTCTCAGGAACAATAGCCCTGGTGTTGATGTGGATGAATAGTCGAAGGAACAACAGCAATGATGTTGATGTGGATGAACAGACTCAGGAACAACAGCTCTGGTGCTGATGTGGATGAACAGTCTCAGGAACAATAGCCCTGGTGTTGACGGGAATGAACAGTCTCAGGAACAATAGACCTGGTGTTGATGTGGATGAACAGTCTCAGGAACAATGGTCCTGGTGTTGATGTGGATGAACCTTCTCAGGAACAATAGCCCTGGTGTTGATGTGGATGAACAGTCACATTAAGAAAAGCCCCGGTGTTGATGTGGATGAACTTTCTCAGGAACAATAGCCCTGGTGTTGATGTGGATGAACAGTCTCAGGAACAACAGCTCTGGTGCTGATGTGGATGAACAGTCTCAGGAACAATAGCCCTGGTGTTGATGTGGATGAACAGTCTCAGGAACAATAGTCCTGGTGTTGATGGGAATGAACATTCTCAAGAACAATAGCCCTGGTGTTGATGTGGATGAACTGTCTCAGGAACAAAAGCACGAGTGTTCATGTGGATGAATATTCTCAGGAACAATAGCCCGGGTGTTGATGTGGGTGAACAGTCTCTAGAACGATAATCCTGGTGTTGATGCGGATGAACAGTCTCAGAAACAATAGCCCTGCTGTTGATGTGGATGAACAGTCTCAGGAACAATAACCCTGGTGTTGATGTGGATGAACAGTCTCAGGAACAATAGCCCTGATGTTGATGTGGAGGAAAAGTCTCATGAAAAATAGCCCTGGTTTTGATGTGGATGAACAGTCTAAGGAACAATAGCACTAGTGTTGATTGGAATAAACAGTCTCAGGAACAAATAGCCCTGGTGTTGATGTGGATGAACAGTCCCATGAACAAAAGCCCTGGTGTTGATGTGAATGAACAGTCTCAGGAACGATAATCCTGGTGTTGATGTGGATGAACAGTCTCAGAAACAATAGCCCTGGTGTTGATGTGGATGAACAGTCTCATGAAAAATAGCCCTGGTGTTGATGTGAACGAACATTCCCAGGAACAATAGCCCTGGATTTGATGGGAATGAACATTCTCAAGAACAATAGCCCTGGTGTTGATGTGGATGAACAGTCTCAGGGATACAAGTCCTGGTGTTGATGTGGATGAACAGTCTCAGGAATAATCGAACTGGTTTCGATGGGAATGAACATTCTCTGGAACAAAAGCACTGGTGTTGATGTGGATGAACAGTCTCAGGAAAAAAAGCACTGGTGTTGATGTGGATGAACATTCTCTGGAGTAATTGTACTGGTGTTGATGGGGATGAACAGTCTCAGGAACAATAGCTCTGGTGATGATATGGATTAATAGTCTGAGGAACAATAGCCCTGGTGTTGATGGGAATGAACAGTCTCAGGAACAATAGCCCTCGTGTTGAATTGCATGAACATTCTCAGGAACAATAGCCCTGGTTTTGATGGGAATTAACATTCTCAGGAACAAGAGCCCTTGTGTTGGTGTGGAAGAACAGTCTCAGGAACAATAGCCCTGGTTTTGATGGGAATTAACATTCTCAGGAACAAGAGCCCTTGTGTTGGTGTGGAAGAACAGTCTCAGGAACAATAGCCCTGATGTTGATGTGGATGAACATTCTCAGGAACAATAGCCCTGGTGTTGATGTGGATGAACATTTTCAGGAACAATAGCCATGGTGTTGTTATTAATGAACAGTCTCAGGATCAATAGTTCTGGTGCTGACGTGGATGAACAGTCTGAGGAACAAAAGCTTTGGTGTTGATGTTGATAAACATTCTCAGGAACAATAGCCCTGGTGTTGATGTGGATGAACATTTTTAGGAACAATAGCCCTGGAGTTGATGTGGGTGAACAGTCTCAGGAACAATAGCCCTGGTGTTGATGTGGATGAATAGTCGAAGGAACAACAGCAATGATGTTGATGTGGATGAACAGACTCAGGAACAATAGCCCTGGTGTTAATGTGGATGAACAGCCTCAGGAACAATAGCCCTGGTGTTGATGGGAATGAACAGTCTGAGGAAAAAATACTCTGGTGTTGATGTGGATGAACCGTCTCAGTAACAATAGTCCTGGTGTTGATTTGGATGAACGCTCTCATGAACAATAGCCATGGTGTTGATGTGAATGAACATTCTAAGGTAAAATAGTCCTAGTGTTGATGGGAATGAACAGTCTCAGGAAAAAATACCCTGGTGTTGATGTGGATGAACCGTCTCAGCAACAACAGTCCTTGTGTTGATTTGGACGAACATTCTCAGGAACAATAGCCCTGGTGTTGATGTGGATGAACAGTCTCAGGAACAGTCGACCTGGTGTTGATATGGATGAACAGACTCAGGAAAAATAGAACTGTTTTTGATGGGAAGGAACATTCTCCGGAACAATAGCTCTGGTGTTGATGTGGATGAACAGACTCAGGAACAATAGCCCTGATGTTGATGTGGGTGAACATTCTCAGGAACAATAGCTCTGGTGTTGAGGTGGATGAACAGTCTCAGGATCAATACCGCTGGTGTTGATGTGGTTGAAAAGTCTCAGGAAAAATAGCCCTGGTGTTGATGTGGATGAACAGTCTCAGGAACAATTGGCCTGGTGTTCATGTGGATGAACAGTCTCAGGAACAATAGCCCTGGTGTAGATGTGGATGAACAGTCTCAGGAACAATAGGCCGAGTTTTGATGGTAATGAACATTCTCAGTAAGAATAGCCCTTTTGTTGATGTGGATCAACAGTCTCAGGAACAACAGCCCTGTTGCTGATGTGGATGAACTGTCTCAGGAACAATAGACCTGGTGTTGATATGGATTAGCAGTTTCAGGAACAATAGCCCTGGTGTTGATGGGAATGAGCAGTCTCAGGAACAATAGCCATGGTGTTGATGTGGATGAACAGTCTCAGGAACGATAGGCCTGGTGTTGATGTGGATGAACAGTCTCAGGAACGATAGGCCTGGAGTTGATGTGGATGAACCCTCCAAGGAACAACAGCCCTGATGTTGATGTGGATGAACAGTCTCAGGAACAAATCCCTGAAGTTGATGTGGGTGAACAACCTCAGGAACAATAGCCCTGGTGGTGATGTGGGTGAACAATCTCAGGAACAATAGCTCTGGGAATGATATGGATGAACAGTCTCATGAACAATAGCCCTGGTGTTGATGTGGATGAACAGTCTAAGGAACAATAGTCCTAGTGTTGATTGGAATGAACAGTATCAGGAACAATAGCCATGGTGTTGATGTGGATGAACAGTCTCAGGAACAATAGCCCTGGTGTTGATGTGGATGAAGAGTATCAGGAACAATAGCTTTGGTGTTGATATGGATAAACATTCTCAGGAACAGTAGCACTGGCGTTGATGTGGATGAACAGTCTCAGCAACAATAGCTCTGGTAATGATATGGATGAACAGTCTCATGAACAATAGCCCTGGTGTTGATGTGGATCAACAATGTCAGGAACAATAGCCCTGCTGTTGAAGTGGGTGAACAGTCTCAGGAACAGTAGGTCTGGTGTTGATGTCGATGAAGAATTTCAGGAACAATAGCCCAGTTGTTGCTGTGGATGAACAGTCGCAGGAGCAATAGTCCTGGTGTTGATGTGGATGAAGAGTCCCAAGATCAATAGCCCTGGTGTTGATGAGGGTGAACAGTCTCAGGAACAATAGCCCTGGTGTTGATGTGGATGAACAGTCTCAGGAACAACAGCTCTGGTGTTGATATAGATTAACAGTCTCAGGAACAATAGACCTGGTGCTGATGTGGATGAACACTCTCAGGAACAATAGCCCTGGTTTTGATGGGAATGAACATTCTCAGGAACCATAGCCCTGGTGTTGATGTGGATGAACAGTCTCAGGAACGCTAGGCCTGGTGTTGATGTGGGTGAACAGTCTCAGGAATAATAGCCCTGGTGTTGATGTGGATTAACATTTTAGGGAACAATAGCCACGGTGTTGATGTGGATGAACAGTCTCAGGAACGATAGGCCTGGTGTTGATGAGGATGAACAGTATCAGGAACGATAGGCCTGGTGTTGATGTGGATGAACAGTCTAAGGAACAATAGCCCTGACGTTGATGTGGATGAACAGTCTCAGGAGCAATAACCCTGATGTTGATGTGGGTGAACAGTCTCAGGAACAATAGCCATGGTGTTGATCTGGATGAACAGACTCAGGAATAATAGCTTTGGTGTTGATGTGGATAAACATTCTCAGGAACAGTAGTCCTGGTGTTGATGTGGATGAACATTCTCAGGAACAATAGCTCTGGTAATGATATGGATGAACAGTCTCATGAACAATAGCCCTGGTGTCGATGTGGATGAACAATCTCAGGAACAATAGCTCTGGTAATGATAAGGATGAACAGTCTCATGCACTATAGCCCTGGTGTTGATGTGGATGAACAGTCTAAGGAACTATAGTCCTCGTGTTGATGGGTAGAACAGTCTCAGGAACGATAGCCCTGGTGTTGATGTGGATGAACAGTCTCAGGAACAATAGCTCTGGTAAAGATATGGATGAACAGTCTCATGAATAAATAGCCCAGGTGTTGATGTGGATGAATAGTCTAAGGAACAGTAGTCCGAGTATTGACGGGAATGAACAGTCTCAGGAACAATAGCCCTGGTGTTGATGTGAATGAACATTCTCAGGAACAATAGCCCTGGTTTTGATGAGATTGAATAATCTCAGGAACAATAGCCCTGGTGATGATGTAGATGAACAGTCTCAGGCACAATAGCCATGGTGTTGATGTGGATGAACAGTCTCAGGAATAATAGCCTGGTTTTGATGGGAGTGAACATTCTCTATAAGAATAGTCCTGGTGTTGATGTGGATGAACTGTCTCAGGAACAAAAGCCCTGGTGTTGGTGTGGATGAACATTCTCAGGAACAATAGCACTGCTGTTGATGTGGATGACCAGTCTCAGGAACGATAGTCCTGGTGTTGATGTGGATGAACAGTCTCAGGAACAATAGCCCTGGTGTTGATTTGGGAGAACAGTCTCAGGAACAATAGCCCTGATGTTGATGTGGATGAACAGTCTCAGGAAAAATAGCCCTGATGTTGATGTGGATGAACAGTCTCAGGAACAATAGCCCTCTTGTTGATGTGGATGAACAGTATCAGGAACAATGGCTCTGGTGTTGATATGGATGAACAGTCTCATGAACAATAGCCCTGGTGTTGATGTGGATGAGCAGTCTCAGGAACAATAGTCCTGGTGTTGATGTGGATGAACATTCTCAGGAACAGTAGCACTGGCGTTGATGTGGATGAAGAGTCCCAAGATCAATAGCCCTGTTGTTGATGAGGGTTAACAGTCTCAGGAACAATAGCCCAGGTGTTGATGAGGATGAACAGTCTCAGGAACAATAGCTCTGGTGTTGATATGGTTGAACATTCTCAGGAACAATAGCCCTGGTGTTGATGGTAATGTTCAGTCTCACGAACAATAGCCCTGGTGTAGATCTGGATTAACAGTCTCAGGAACAATAGCCCTGGTGTTGATGGGAATGAACACTCTCAGGAACAATAGACCTGGTGCTGATGTGGATGAACACTCTCAGGAACCATAGCCCTGGTGTTGATGTGGATGAACAGTCTCAGGAACGCTAGGCCTGGTGTTGATGAGGATCAAAATTTTCAGGAACAATAGCCATGGTGTTGATGTGGGAGAACAGTCTCAGGAACAATAGCCCTGGTGTTGATGTGGATTAACATTTTCAGGAACAATAGCCATGGAGTTGATGTGGATGAACAGTCTCAGGAACGATAGGCCTGGTGTTGATGTGGATGAACAGTCTCAGGAACGATAGGCCTGGTGTTGATGTGGATGAACATTCTAAGGATCAATAGTCCTAGTGTTGATGGGAATGAACAGTCTCAGGAACAATAGCCCTGGTGTTGATGTGGATGAACAGTCTCAGGAACAATAGCACTGGTAAAGATATGGATGAACAGTCTCATGAATAAATAGCCCAGGTGTTGATGTGGATGAACAGTCTCAGGAACAATAGCCCTGGTGTTGATGTGAATGAACATTCTCAGGAACAATAGCCCTGGTTTTGATGAGATTGAACAATGTCAGGAACAATAGCCCTGGTGATGATGTCGATGAACAGTCTCAGGATCAATAGCCCTGGTGTTGATGTGGATGAACAGACTCATGAGCAATAGTCCTGGTGTTGATGTGGATGAACTGCCTCAGGAACAAAAGACCTGGTGTTGATGTGGATGAACATTCTCAGGAACAATAGCCCTGTGTTGATGTGGATGAACAGTCTCAGGAACGATAGTCCTGGTGTTGATGTGGATGAACAGTCCCAGGAACAATTGCCCTGGTGTTGATTTGGGTGAACAGTCTCAGGAACAATAGCCCTGGTGTTGATGTGGATGAAGAGTCTCAGGAAAAATAGCCCTGATGTTGATGTGGATGAACAGTCTCAGGAACAATAGCCCTGGTGTTGATGAGGTTGAACAGTCTCAGGAACAATAGCCCTGGTGTTGATGTGGATGAACATTATCAGGAACAATGCCTCTGGTGTTGATATGGATGAACAGTCTCATGAACAATAGCCCTGGTGTTGATGTGGATGAACAGTCTAGAGAACAATAGCCCTGGTGCTGATGTGGATGAGCATTCTCAGGAACAATAGTTCTCGTGTTGATGTGGATGAACTGTCTCAGGAACAATAGACCTGGTGTTGATGTGGATGAACAATTTCAGGAACAATAGCCCTGGTTTTGATGTGGATGAACAGTCGCAGGAGCAATATTCCTGGTGTTGATGTTGATGAACAGTCTCAGGAACAATAGCTCTGGTGTTGATATGGATTAACAGTCACAGGAACATTAGCCCTGGTGTTGATGGGAATGAACAGACTCAGGAAAAATAGACCTGGTGTTGATGTGGAAGAACAGTCTCAGGGACAATAGTCCTGGTGTTGGTGTGGATGAACAGTCTCAGGAACAATAGCCCTGGTGTTGATGTGGATGAACAGTCTCAGGAACAATAGCCCTGGTGTTGATGCGGATGAACAGTCTCAGGAACAATAGCCCTGATGTTGATCTAGATGAACAGTCTCAGGAATAATAGCTTTGGTGTTGATGTGGATAAACATTCTCAGGAACAATAGCACTGGAGTTGAAGTGCATGAACATTCTCAGGAACAATAGCCCTGCTTTTGATGGGAATGAACATTCTCAGGAACAATAGCCCTTGTGTTGGTGTGGAAGAACTGTCTGAGGAACAATAGCCCTGATGTTGATGTGGATGAACATTCTCAGGAACGATAGGCCTGGTGTTGATGTGGATGAACAGTCTCAGGAACGATAGGCCTGGTGTTGATGTGGATGAACAGTCTAAGGAACAATAGCCCTGATGTTGATGTGGATGAACAGTCTCAGGAACAATAACCCTGGTGTTGATGTGGATGAACAGTCTCAGGAAGAATAGCTCTGGTAATGATATGGATGGACAGTCTCATGAACAATAGCCCTCGTGTCGATGTGGACGAACAATCTCAGGAACAATAGCTCTGGTAATGATAAGGATGAACAGTCTCATGAACTATAGCCCTGGTGTTGATGTGGATGAACAGTCTAAGGAATAATAGTCCTCGTGTTGATGGGAATGAACAGTCTCAGGAACAATAGCCCCGGTGTTGATGTGGATGAGCAGTCTCAGGAACAATAGTCCTGGTGTTGATGTGGATGAACTGTCTCAGGAACAAAAGACCTGGTGTTGATGTGGATGAACAGTCGCAGGAGTAATATTCCTGGTGTTGATGTTGATGAACAGTCAGAGGAACAATAGCTCTGGTGTTGATATGTATTAAAAGTCACAGGAACAATAGCCCTGGTGTTGATGGGAATGAACAGACTCAGGAACAATAGCCCTGGTGTTGATGTGGAAGAACAGTCTCAGGAACAATAGCCCTGGTGTTGATGTTGACAAACATTCTCAGGAACAGTAGCACTGGCTTTGATGTGGATGAAGAGTCCCAAGATCAATAGCCCTGTTGTTGATGAGGGTGAACAGTCTCAGGAACAATAGCCCAGGTGTTGATGAGGATGAACAGTCTCAGGAACAATAGCTCTGGTGTTGATATGGTTGAACATTCTCAGGAACAATAGCCCTGGTGTTGATGGGAATGTTCAGTCTCAGGAACAATAGCCCTGGTGTTGATGGGAATGAACACTCTCAGGAACAATAGACCTGGTGCTGATGTGGATGAACACTCTCAGGAACCATAGCCCTGGTGTTGATGTGGATGAACAGTCTCAGGAACGCTAGGCCTGGTGTTGATGAGGATCAAAATTTTCAGGAACAATAGCCATGGTGTTGATGTGGGAGAACAGTCTCAGGAACAATAGCCCTGGTGTTGATGTGGATTAACATTTTCAGGAACAATAGCCATGGAGTTGATGTGGATGAACAGTCTCAGGAACGATAGGCCTGGTGTTGATGTGGATGAACAGTCTCAGGAACGATAGGCCTGGTGTTGATGTGGATGAACATTCTAAGGATCAATAGTCCTAGTGTTGATGGGAATGAACAGTCTCAGGAACAATAGCCCTGGTGTTGATGTGGATGAACAGTATCAGGAACAATAGCACTGGTAAAGATATGGATGAACAGTCTCATGAATAAATAGCCCAGGTGTTGATGTGGATGAACAGTCTGAGGAACAGTAGTCCGAGTATTGACGGGAATGAACAGTCTCAGGAACAATAGCCCTGGTGTTGATGTGAATGAACATTCTCAGGAACAATAGCCCTGGTTTTGATGAGATTGAACAATGTCAGGAACAATAGCCCTGGTGATGATGTCGATGAACAGTCTCAGGATCAAGAGCCCTGGTGTTGATGTGGATGAACAGACTCATGAGCAATAGTCCTGGTGTTGATGTGGATGAACTGCCTCAGGAACAAAAGACCTGGTGTTGATGTGGATGAACATTCTCAGGAACAATAGCCCTGTGTTGATGTGGATGAACAGTCTCAGGAACGATAGTCCTGGTGTTGATGTGGATGAACAGTCCCAGGAACAATAGCCCTGGTGTTGATTTGCGTGAACAGTCTCAGGAACAATAGCCCTGGTGTTGATGTGGATGAAGAGTCTCAGGAAAAATAGCCCTGATGTTGATGTGGATGAACAGTCTCAGGAACAATAGCCCTGGTGTTGATGAGGTTGAACAGTCTCAGGAACAATAGCCCTGGTGTTGATGTGGATGAACATTATCAGGAACAATGCCTCTGGTGTTGATATGGATGAACAGTCTCATGAACAATAGCCCTGGTGTTGATGTGGATGAACAGTCTAAGGAACAATAGCCCTGGTGCTGATGTGGATGAGCATTCTCAGGAACAATAGTTCTCGTGTTGATGTGGATGAACTGTCTCAGGAACAATAGACCTGGTGTTGATGTGGATGAACAATTTCAGGAACAATAGCCCTGGTTTTGATGTGGATGAACAGTCGCAGGAGCAATATTCCTGGTGTTGATGTTGATGAACAGTCTCAGGAACAATAGCTCTGGTGTTGATATGGATTAACAGTCACAGGAACATTAGCCCTGGTGTTGATGGGAATGAACAGACTCAGGAAAAATAGACCTGGTGTTGATGTGGAAGAACAGTCTCAGGGACAATAGTCCTGGTGTTGGTGTGGATGAACAGTCTCAGGAACAATAGCCCTGGTGTTGATGTGGATGAACAGTCTCAGGAACAATAGCCCTGGTGTTGATGCGGATG
This sequence comes from Heterodontus francisci, assembly GCF_036365525.1. Lineage (NCBI taxonomy): Eukaryota > Metazoa > Chordata > Chondrichthyes > Heterodontiformes > Heterodontidae > Heterodontus > Heterodontus francisci. The sequence goes on along the minus strand of NC_090394.1, from coordinate 4,748,299 downwards.
AACAGTCTCAGGAACAATAGCCCTGATGTTGATCTAGATGAACAGTCTCAGGAATAATAGCTTTGGTGTTGATGTGGATAAACATTCTCAGGAACAATAGCACTGGAGTTGAAGTGCATGAACATTCTCAGGAACAATAGCCTTGCTTTTGATGGGAATGAACATTCTCAGGAACAATAGCCCTTGTGTTGGTGTGGAAGAACTGTCTGAGGAACAATAGCCCTGATGTTGATGTGGATGAACATTCTCAGGAACGATAGGCCTGGTGTTGATGTGGATGAACAGTCTCAGGAACGATAGGCCTGGTGTTGATGTGGATGAACAGTCTAAGGAACAATAGCCCTGATGTTGATGTGGATGAACAGTCTCAGGAACAATAACCCTGATGTTGATGTGGGTGAACAGTCTCAGGAACAATAGCCCTGGTGTTGATCTGGATGAAAAGTCTCAGGATTAATAGCTTTGGTGTTGATGTGGATAAACATTCTCTGGAACAGTAGCCCTGGTGTTGATGTGGATGAACAGTCTCAGGAAGAATAGCTCTGGTAATGATATGGATGGACAGTCTCATGAACAATAGCCCTCGTGTCGATGTGGACGAACAATCTCAGGAACAATAGCTCTGGTAATGATAAGGATGAACAGTCTCATGAACTATAGCCCTGGTGTTGATGTGGATGAACAGTCTAAGGAATAATAGTCCTCGTGTTGATGGGAATGAACAGTCTCAGGAACAATAGCCCCGATGTTGATGTGGATGAACAGTCTCAGGAATAATAGCTCTGGTAAAGATATGGATGAACAGTCTCATGAAGAAATAGCCCAGGTGTTGATGTGGATGAACAGACTAAGGAACTGTAATCCGAGTGTTGACGGGAATGAACAGTCTCAGGAACAATAGCCCTGGTGTTGATGTGAATGAACATTCTCAGGAACAATAGCCCTGGTTTTGATGAGATTGAACAATCTCAGCAACAATAGCCCTGGTGATGATGTCGATGAACAGACTCAGGAATAATAGCTTTGGTGTTGATGTGGATAAACATTCTCAGGAACAATAGCACTGGAGTTGAAGTGCATGAACATTCTCAGGAACAATAGCCCTTGTGTTGGTTTGGAAGAACAGTCTCAGGAACAATAGCCCTGATGTTGATGTGGATGAACAGTCTCAGGAACAATAGCCATGGTGTTGCTGTGGATGAACAGTCTCAGGAATAATAGCCTGGTTTTGATGGGAATGAACATTCTCTATAAGAATAGTCCTGGTGTTGATGTGGATGAACTGTCTCAGGAACAAAAGCCCTGGTGTTGATGTGGATGAACATTCTCAGGAACAATAGCCCTGGTGTTGATGTGGATGAACATTCTCAGGAACGATAGTCCTGGTGTTGATGTGGATGAACAGTCTCAGGGAAAATAGCCCTGATTTTGATATGGATGAACAGTCTCAGGAACAATAGCCCTGGTGTGATGAGGTTGAACAGTCTCAGGAACAATAGCCCTGATGTTGATGTGGATGAACAGTATCAGGAACAATGGCTCTGGTGTTGATATGGATGAACAGTCTCATGAACAAAAGCCCTGGTGTTGATGTGGATGAACAGTCTAAGGAACAATAGCACTACTGTTGATGGGAATGAACAGTCTCAGGAACAATAGCCCTGGTGTTGATGTGGATGAGCAGTCTCAGGAACAATAGTTCTGGTGTTGATGTGGATGAACTGTGTCAGGAACAATAGCCCTGGTGTTGATGTTGATGAACAGTCGCAGGAACAATAGACCTGGTGTTGATGTGGATGAACAATTTCAGGAACAATAGCCCTGGTGTTGATGTTGATGAACAGTCGCAGGTGCAATATTCCTGGTGTTGATGTTGATGAACAGTCTCAGGAACAATAGCTCTGGTGTTGATATGTATTAACAGTCACAGGAACAATAGCCCTGGTGTTGATGGGAATGAACAGACTCAGGAACAATAGCCCTGGTGTTGATGTGGAAGAACAGTCTCAGGGAAAATAGTCCTGGTGTTGATGTGGATGAACAGTCTCAGGAACAATAGCCCTGGTGTTGATGTGGATGAACAGTCTCAGGAACAATAGCCCTGGTGTTGATGTGGATGAACAGTCACAGGAATAATAGAACTGGTTTCGATGGGAATGAACATTCTCCGGAACAAAAGCACTTGTGTTGTGGTGGATGAACTGTCTCAGGAAAAAAAGCCCTGGTGTTGATGTGGATGAACATTCTCAGGAACAATAGCTCAGGTGATGATATGGACTAACGGTCTGAGGAACTATAGCCCTGGTGTTGATGGGAATGAAGAGTCTCTGGAACAATAGCCCTTGTGTTGGTGTGGAAGAGCAGTCTCAGGAACAATAGCCCTGATGTTGATGTGGATGAACATTCTCAGGAACAATAGCCCTGGTGTTGATGTGGATGAACATTTTCAGGAACAATAGCAATGGTGTTGTTATGGATGAACAGTCTCAGGAACAATAGTTCTGGTGCTGAGGTGGATGAACAGTCTCAGGAACAATAGCACTGGAGTTGAAGTGCATGAACATTCTCAGGAACAATAGCCCTGGTTTTGATGGGAATGAACATTCTCAGGATCAATAGCCCTTGTGTTGGTCTGGAAGAACAGTCTCAGGAACAATAGCTTTGTTGTTGATGTTGATAAACATTCTCAGGAAAAATAGCCCTGGTGTTGATGTGGATGAACAATTTCAGGAACAATAGCTGTGGTAATGATATGGATGAACAATCTCATGAAAAATAGCCCTGGTGTTGATGTGGATGTACAATTTAAGGTACAATAGTCCTAGTGTTGATGGGAATGAACAGTCTCAGGAACAAAAGCCCTGGTGTCTATGTGGATGAACATGCTCAGTAACAATAGTCCTGGTGTTGATGTGGTCGAACATTCTCAGGAACAGTAGCCCTGGTGTTGATGTGGATGAACTGTCTCAGGAACAATATTTCTGGTGTTGTTATGGATAAACATTCTCAGGAACAACAGCCCTGGTGTTGATGTGGATGAACTTTCTCAGCAATAATAGCCCTGGTGTTGATTGGATGAACAGTCTCAGGAACAATAGCCCTGGTGTTGATGTGCATGAACTGTCTCAGGAACAATATTTCTGGTGTTGTTATGGATAAACATTCTCAGGAACAACAGCCCTGGTGTTGATGTGGATGAACTTTCTCAGCAATAATAGCCCTGGTGTTGATGTGGATGAACAGTCTCAGGAACAACAGCCCTGGTGTTGATGTGCATGAACTGTCTCAGGAACAGTAGCCCTGGTTTTGATGGGAATGAACATTCTCAGGAAAAATAGCCCTGGTGTTGATGTGGATGAACAGTCTCAGGAACAATAGCCCTGGTCTTGATGTGGATGAACAGTCTCATGAGCAATATTCCTGGTGTTGCTGTTGATGATCAGTCTCAGGAGCAATAGCACTGGTGTTGAGGTGGATGAACTTTCTCAGGAAAAAAAGCACTGGTGTTGATGTGGATGAACATTCTCAGGAACAATAGCCCAGGTGATGACATGGATTAACAGTCTGAGGAGCTATAGCCCTGGTGTTGATGGGAAAGAACAATCTCAGGAACAATAGCACTGGAGTTGAAGTGCATGAACATTCTCAGGTACAATAGCACTGGTTTTGATGGGAATGAACATTCTCAGGAACAATAGCCCTTGTGTTGGTGTGGAAGAACAGTCTCAGGAACAATAGCCCTGATGTTGATGTGGATGAACATTCTCAGGAACAATAGCCCTGGTGTTGATGTGGATGAACATTTTCAGGGACAATAGCAATGATGTTGTTATGGATGAACAATCTCATGAAAAATAGCCCTGGTGTTTATGTGGATGAACCGTCTCAGTAACAATAGTCCTGGTGTTGATGTGGTCGAACATTCTCAGGAACAATAGCTCTGGTGTTGATGTGGATGAAGTTTGTCAGGAAGAATAGCATTGGTGTTGATGTGGATAAACATTCTCAGGAAAAATAGCCCTGGTGTTGATGTGGATGAACAGTCTCAGGAACAATAGCCCTGGTCTTGATCTGGATGAACAGTCTCATGAGCAATATTCCTGCTGTTGCTGTTGATGATCAGTCTCAGGAGCAATAGCTCTGGTGTTGATATGTATTAACAGTCTCAGGAACAATAGCCCTGGTGTTGATGTGGAATGAACACTCTCAGGAAGAATAGCCCTGGTGTTGATATGGATGAACAGTCTCAGGAATAATAGAACTGGTTTCGATGGGAATGAACATTCTCTGGAACAAAAGCACTGCTGTTCAGGTGGATGAACTGTCTCAGGAAAAAATGCCCTGGTGTTGATGTGGATGACCATTCTCAGGAACAATAGCTCAGGTGATGACATGGATTAACAGTCTGAGGAACTATAGCCCTGGTGTTGATGGGAATGAACAGTCTCAGGAACAATAGCACTGGGGTTGAAGTGCATGAACATTCTCAGGAACAGTAGCCCTGGTTTTGATGGGAATGAACATTCTCAGGAACAATAGCCCTTGTGTTGGTGTGGAAGAACAGTCTCAGGAACAATAGCCCTGATGTTGATGTGGATGAACATTCTCAGGAACAATAGCCCTGGTGTTGATGTGGATGAACATTTTCAGGAACAATAGCAATGGTGTTGTTATGGATGAACAGTCTCAGGAACAATAGTTCTGGTGCTGAGGTGGATGAACAGTCTCAGGAACAATAGCTTTGGTGTTGATGTTGATAAACATTCTCAGGAAAAATAGCCCGGGTGTTGATGTGGATGAACAATTTCAGGAACAATAGCCCTGGTGTTGATGTGGATGAACAGTCTCAGGAACGATAGGCCTGGTGTTGATATGGGTGAACAGTCACAGGAACAATAGCCCTGGTGTTGATGTGGATGAACAGTCGAAGGAACAATAGCCATGATGTTGATGTGGATGAACATTCTCAGGAACAATAGCCCTGGTGTTGATGTGGATGTACAGTCTCAGGAACAATAGCTCTGGTAATGATATGGATGAACAATCTCATGATAAATAGCCCTGGTGTCGATGAGGATGTACAATATAAGGTACAATAGTCCGAGTGTTGATGGGAATGAACAGTCTCAGGAACAATAGGCCTGGTGTTTATGTGGATGAACCGTCTCAGTAACAATAGTCCTTGTGTTGATGTGATCGAACATTCTCAGGAACAATAGCCCTGGTGTTGATGTGGATGAAGTTTCTCAGGAAGAATAGCATTGGTGTTGATGTGGATAAACATTCTCAGGAACAATAGCCCTGGTGTAGATGTGGATGAACAGTCTCAGGAACAATATTTCTGGTGTTGTTATGGATACACATTCTCAGGAACAATCGCCCTGGTGTTGATGTGGATGAACTTTCTAAGGAATAATTGCCCTTGTGTTGATGTGGATGAACAGTCTCAGGAACAATAGCCCTGGTGTTGATGTGGATGAACTGTCTCAGGAACAATAGCCCTGGTTTTGATGGGAATGAACATTCTCAGGAAAAAAAGCCCTGGTGTTGATGTGGATGAACAGTCTCAGGAACAATAGCCCTGGTCTTGATATGGATGAACAGTCTCATGAGCAATATTCCTGGTGTTGCTGTTGATGATCAGTCTCAGGAACAATAGCTCTGGTGTTGATATGTATTAACAGTCTCAGGAACAATAGCCCTGGTGTTGATGGGAATGAACAGTCTCCGGAACAATAGCCCTGGTGTTGACGTGGATGAACAATCTCAGGGACAATAGTCCTGGTGTTGATGTGTATCAACAGTCTCAGGAACAATCGCCCTGGTGTTGATGTGGATGAAAAGTGTCAGGAATAATAGCACTGGTTTTGATGTGGATGAACATTATTAGGAACAATATCCCTGGTGTTGATGTGGATGAACAGTCTCAGGAACGTTAATCCTGGTGTTGTTGTGGATGAACAGTCTTAGGAACAATAGCCCTGGTGTAGATGTGGAGGAACAGTCACAGGAAAAATAGCCCTGGTGTTGATGTGGATGAAGATTCTCAGGAACAATAGCTTTGGTGTTGATGTGGATGAAAAGTCTCAGGAACAATAGCCCTGGTGTTGATGTGGGTGAGCAGTCTCAGGAACAATAGCTCTGTTGTTGATGTGGATGAAGAGGCTCAGGAACAATAGCTTTGGTGTTGATGTGGATAAACATTCTCAGTAACAATAGCCCTGGTGTTGATGTGGATGAAAAATCGCAGGAACAATAACCCTGTTGTTGATATGGATGAACGGCCTCAGGAACAAAAGCCCTGATGTTGATGTGGATGAACAGTCTCAGGAACAAAAGCCCTGATGTTGATGTGGGTGAACATTCTCAGGAACAATAGCCCTGGTGTTGAAGTGGATGAACAGTCTCAGGATCAATAGCCCTGGTGTTGAATAGGGTGAATAGTCTCAGGGAAAATAGCCCTGGTGTTGATGTGGATGAACAGTCTCAAGAACAATAGGCCTGGTGTTGATGTGGATGAACAATCTCAGGAACAATAGCCCTTGTGTTGATGTGGATGAACATTCTCAGGAACAATAGCCCTGGTTTTGATGGTAATGAACATTCTCAGGAACAATAGCCCTGGTGTTGATTGGATGAACAGTCTCAGGAACAACAGCCCTGTTGTTGATGTGGATGAACAGTTTCTGGAACAATAGTCCTGGTGTTGATGTGGATGAACATTCTCAGGAACAATAGCCCTAGTTTTGATGGCATTTAACATTCTTAGGAACAATAGCCCTTGTGTTGATGTTAAAGAACAGTCTCAGTGACAATAGCCCTGGTGTTGATGTGGATGAAGTTTCTCAGGAACAACAGCCCTGGTGTTGATGTGGATGAGCATTTTCAGGAACAATAGCCATGGCGTTGATGTGGATGAACATTTTCAGGAACGATAGGCCTCTTGTTGATGTGGGTGAACAGTGTCAGGATCAATAGTGCTGGTGTTGAAGTGGATGAACAGTCTCATGATCAATAGCCCTGGTGTTGAATCGGGTGAATAGCCTCAGGATAAATAGCCCAGGTGTTGATGTGGATGAACAGTCTCAGGAACAATAGCCCTGGTGTTGATGTGGATGAACATTCTGAGGAACAATAGCCCTGGCTTTGATGGTAATGAACATTCTCAGTAACAATAGCCCTGGTGTTGATTGGATGAACAGTCTCAGGAACAACAGCCCTGTTGTTGATGTGGATGAACAGTTACAGGAACAATAGTCCTGGTGTTGATGTGGATGAACAGTCTCAGGAACAATAGCCCTGGTGTTGATGTGGATGAATATTCTCAGGAATAATAGCCCTAGTTTTGATGGGATTTAACATTCTTCGGAACAAGAGCCCCTGTGTTGATGTTAAAGAACAGTCTCAGTGACAATAGCCCTGGTGTTGATGTGGATGACGTTTCTCAGGAACAATAGCCCTGGTGTTGATGTGGATGAGCATTTTCAGGAACAATAGCTATGGCGTTGATGTGGATGAACATTTTCAGGAACGATAGGCCTGGTGTTGATGTGGGTGAACAGTCTCAGGAACACTAGGTCTGGTGTTGATGAGCGTGAACATTCTCAGGAACAAAAGCTCTGGTGTTGATGTGGATGATGATTTTCAGGAACAATAGCCATGGTGGTGATGTGGATGAACAGTCACAGGAACGATAGGCTTGGTGTTGATGTGGATGAACAGTCTCAGGAACTATCGTCCTGGTGTTGATGTGGATGAACATTTTCAGGAGCTATAGCCCTGCTGTTGATGTGTATCAACAGTCTCAGGAACGATAGTCCTGGTGTTCATGTGGATGATCAGTCTCAGGAACAATAGCCCTGGTGTTGATGAGGGTGAACCTGTCTCAGGAACAATAGCCATGGTGTTGATGTGGATGAACAGATCTCAGGAATAATGGCTCTGGTGTTGATGACGCTATGGAATCTCAGAAGAAATAGCTTTGGTTTTGATCTGGGTAAAAATTCTCTGGAACAATAGCCCTGGTGTTGATGTGGATGAACAATTTCAGGAACAATAGCCCTGGTGTTGATGTGGATGAACAATTTCAGCAGCAATAGCCCTGTTTTTGATGAGGATAAACAGTCTCATGAAGAATGGTCCTGGTGTTGATGTGGATGAAATTTCTCAGGAACAATAGCCCTGGAGTTGAAATGGATTAACAGTCGCAAAAACAAGAGCCCTGGTGTTGATGTGGATGAGCAGTCTCAGGAACAAAAGCCCTGATGTTGATGTGGGTGAACATTCTCAGGAACAATAGCCCTGGTGTTGAAGTGGATGAACAGTCTCAGGATCAATAGCCCTGGTGTTGAATAGGGTGAATAGTCTCAGGGAAAATAGCCCTGGTGTTGATGTGGATGAACAGTCTCAAGAACAATAGGCCTGGTGTTGATGTGGATGAACAATCTCAGGAACAATAGCCCTTGTGTTGATGTGGATGAACATTCTCAGGAACAATAGCCCTGGTTTTGATGGTAATGAACATTCTCAGGAACAATAGCCCTGGTGTTGATTGGATGAACAGTCTCAGGAACAACAGCCCTGTTGTTGATGTGGATGAACAGTTTCTGGAACAATAGTCCTGGTGTTGATGTGGATGAACATTCTCAGGAACAATAGCCCTAGTTTTGATGGCATTTAACATTCTTAGGAACAATAGCCCTTGTGTTGATGTTAAAGAACAGTCTCAGTGACAATAGCCCTGGTGTTGATGTGGATGAAGTTTCTCAGGAACAACAGCCCTGGTGTTGATGTGGATGAGCATTTTCAGGAACAATAGCCATGGCGTTGATGTGGATGAACATTTTCAGGAACGATAGGCCTCTTGTTGATGTGGGTGAACAGTGTCAGGATCAATAGTGCTGGTGTTGAAGTGGATGAACAGTCTCATGATCAATAGCCCTGGTGTTGAATCGGGTGAATAGCCTCAGGATAAATAGCCCAGGTGTTGATGTGGATGAACAGTCTCAGGAACAATAGCCCTGGTGTTGATGTGGATGAACATTCTGAGGAACAATAGCCCTGGCTTTGATGGTAATGAACATTCTCAGTAACAATAGCCCTGGTGTTGATTGGATGAACAGTCTCAGGAACAACAGCCCTGTTGTTGATGTGGATGAACAGTTACAGGAACAATAGTCCTGGTGTTGATGTGGATGAACAGTCTCAGGAACAATAGCCCTGGTGTTGATGTGGATGAATATTCTCAGGAATAATAGCCCTAGTTTTGATGGGATTTAACATTCTTCGGAACAAGAGCCCCTGTGTTGATGTTAAAGAACAGTCTCAGTGACAATAGCCCTGGTGTTGATGTGGATGACGTTTCTCAGGAACAATAGCCCTGGTGTTGATGTGGATGAGCATTTTCAGGAACAATAGCTATGGCGTTGATGTGGATGAACATTTTCAGGAACGATAGGCCTGGTGTTGATGTGGGTGAACAGTCTCAGGAACACTAGGTCTGGTGTTGATGAGCGTGAACATTCTCAGGAACAAAAGCTCTGGTGTTGATGTGGATGATGATTTTCAGGAACAATAGCCATGGTGGTGATGTGGATGAACAGTCACAGGAACGATAGGCTTGGTGTTGATGTGGATGAACAGTCTCAGGAACTATCGTCCTGGTGTTGATGTGGATGAACATTTTCAGGAGCTATAGCCCTGCTGTTGATGTGTATCAACAGTCTCAGGAACGATAGTCCTGGTGTTCATGTGGATGATCAGTCTCAGGAACAATAGCCCTGGTGTTGATGAGGGTGAACCTGTCTCAGGAACAATAGCCATGGTGTTGATGTGGATGAACAGATCTCAGGAATAATGGCTCTGGTGTTGATGACGCTATGGAATCTCAGAAGAAATAGCTTTGGTTTTGATCTGGGTAAAAATTCTCTGGAACAATAGCCCTGGTGTTGATGTGGATGAACAATTTCAGGAACAATAGCCCTGGTGTTGATGTGGATGAACAATTTCAGCAGCAATAGCCCTGTTTTTGATGAGGATAAACAGTCTCATGAAGAATGGTCCTGGTGTTGATGTGGATGAAATTTCTCAGGAACAATAGCCCTGGAGTTGAAATGGATTAACAGTCGCAGGAACAAGAGCCCTGGTGTTGATGTGGATGAGCAGTCTCAGGAACATACGTACTGGTGTTGATGTGGATGAACAGTCTCAGGAACAATAGCCCTGGTGTTGATTATTATGAACAGTCTCAGGAACAATAGCCCTTGTTTTGATGGGAATGAACATTCTCAGGAACAATAGCCCTGGTGTTGTTGCGGATGAACCTTCTCAGAAACAATAGCCCTGGTGTTGATGTGGATGAACAGTCTTAGGAACAATAGCCCTAGTGTTGATGGGAATGAACAGACTCTGGAGCAATAGTCCTGTTGTTGATGTGGATGAACAGTCTCAGGAATAATAGCTCTGGTGTTGATATGGATTAACAGTCTCAGGAACAATAGCCCTGGTGTTAATGTGGATGAACAGTCTCAGGAGCAATAACCCTGGATTTGATGGGAATGAGCATTCTCAGGTACAAATGCCATGGTGTTGATGTGGAAGAATAGTCTCAGTAACAATAGCCCTGGTGTCGATGTGGATGAACAATCTCAGAAACGATAGGCCTGGTGTTGAGGTGGGTGAACAGTCTCAGGAACAAAAGCCCTGGTGATGATGTGGATGAACAGTCGAAGGCATATTCGCCCTGATATTGATGTGGATGAACAGTCTCAGGAACAAATGCCCTGGTGTTGATGTGGGTGAACAGTCTCAGGAACAATAGCCCGAGTGTTGATGGGAATGAACAGTCTCAGGAACAATAGCCCTGGTGTTGATGTGGATGAACAGTCTCAGGAACAATAGTCCTCGTGATGATGTGGACCAACATTCTCAGGAACAGTAGCCGTGGTGTTGATCTGGATGAAGAGTCTCAGGAACAATAGCTTTGGTGTTGATGTGGATAAACATTCTCAGGATCAGTAGCCCTGGTGTTGATGTGGATGAACAGTCCCAGGAACAATGGTCCGGTGTTGATGTTGATGAAACTTCTAAGGAACAATAGCCCTGGTGTTGATGTGGATGAACAGTCTCAGGAAGAATAGCCCTGGTGTTGATCTGGATGAACTTTCTCAGGGACAATAGCCCTGGTGTTGATGTGGATGAACAGTCTCAGGAACAATAGTCCTCGTGATGATGTGGACGCACATTCTCACGAACAGTAGCCGTGGTGTTGATGTGGATGAAGAGTCTCAGGAACAATGGTCCGGTGTTGATGTGGATGAATCTTCTAAGGAACAATAGCCCTGTTGTTGATGTGGATGAACAGTCTCAGGAAGAACAGCCCTGGTGTTGATGTGGATGAACATTCACAAGAACAATAGCCCTGGTGTTGATGTGGATGAACAGTCTCAGGAAAAATAGCTCTGGTGTTGATGTGGATGAACAGTCTCAGGAACAGTAGTCCTGGTTTCTTTGGGAATGAACATTCTCAGGAACAATAGCCCTGGTGTTGATGTGGATGAACAGTCTCAGGAACAATAGGCCTGGTGTTGATGTGGATGAACAGTCTCAGGAACAATAACCATGGTGTTGATGTGGATGAACAGTGTCAGGAATAATAGCACTCGTTTTGATGGGAATGAACATTCTCAGGAACAATAGCCCTGGTGTTGATGTGGTGGAACTGTCTCAGGAACAGAAGCACGAGTGTTCATGTGGATGAACATTCTCAGGAACAATAGCCCTGGTGTTGATGTGGATGAACAGTCTCAGGAACGATAATCCTGGTGTTGATGGGATGAACAGTCTCAGAAACAATAGCCCTGGTGTTGTTGTGGATGAACAGTCTCAGGAACAATAGCCCTGGTGTGGATGTGGATGAACAGTCTCAGGAACAATAGCCCTGATGTTGATGTGGAGGAAAAGTCTCATGAAAAATAGCCTTGGTGTTGATGTGGATGAACAGTCTATGGAAATATCGTCCTGGTGTTGATGTGAACGAACATTCTCAGGAACAATAGCCCTGGTTTTGATGGGAATGCACATTCTCAGGAACAATAGCCCTGGTGTTGATGTGGATGAACAGTCCCAGGAATAATTGCCCTGGTTTTGATGGGAATGAACATTCTCAAGAACAGTAAACCTGATGTTGATGTGGATGAACTGTCTCAGGAACAAAAGCCCTCGTGTTGATGTGGATGAACATTCTCAGGAACGATAGCCCTGGTGTTGATGAGGATGAACAGTCTCAGGAACAATAGCCATTGTTTTGATGGGAATGATCATTCTCAGGAACATTAGCCCTGGTGTTGATGTGGATGAACATTCTCAGGAACAATAGCCTGGTGTTGATGTGGATAAACATTTTCAGGAACGATAGCCTTGGTGTTGATATGGATGAACAGTCTCAGGAACAACAGCCATGGTGTTGATGTGGATGAACAGTGGCAGGAATAATAGCCCTGGTTTTGATGGGAATGAACATTCTCAAGAACAATAGCCCTGATGTTGATGTGGATGAACTGTCTCAGGAACAAAAGCACGAGTGTTCATGTGGATGAACATTCTCAGGAAGAATAGCCCTGGTGTTGATGTGGATGAGCAGACTCAGGAAGGATAATACTGGTGTTGATGTGGATGAACAGTCTCAGAAACAATAGCCCTGGTGTTGATGTGGATGAACAGTCTCAGGAACAATAGCCCAGGTGTTGTTGGGAATGAAAAATCTCAGGAACAATAGCCCTGGTGTGATTTGGATGAACAGTCTCAGGAACAATAGCCATGGTGTTGATGTGGATGAACAGTGTCAGGAATAATAGCCCTGGTTTTGATGGGAATGAACATTCTCAAGAACAATTGCCCTGGTGTTGATGTGGATGAACTGTCTCAGGAACAAAAGCACGAGTGTTCATGTGGATGAACATTTTTAGGAACAATAGCCCTGGTGTTGATGTGGATGAACAGTCTCAGGAACGATAATCCTGGTATTGATGTGGATGAACAGTCTCAGAAACAATAGCCCTGGTGTTGATGGTGATGAACAGTCTCAGGAACAATAGCCCTGGTGTTGATGGGAATGAACAAGTTCAGGAACAATAGCCCTGTTTTGGCTCTGGATGAACAGTCTCAGCATCAATGGTCCTGGTGTTGATGTGGATGAAATTTCTCAGGAACAATAGCCCTGGTGTTGATATGGATTAACAATCTCAGGAACAAGAGCCCTGGTGTTGATGTGGATGATCAGTCTCAGGAACAAGAGCTCTTGTGTTGATATGGATTAACAATCTCAGGAACAAGATCCCTGGTGTTGATGCGGATGAACAGTCTCAGGACCGATAATCCTGGTGTTGATGTGGATGAACTGTCTCAGGAACAATATCCCTGATGTTGATCTGAATGAACAGTCTCATGAACAATAGCCCTGGTGTTGCTGTGGATAAACAGTCTAAGGAACAATAGCCCTCGTGTTGATGTGGATGAACATTCTCAGGAAATATAGTCCTGGTGTTGATGTGGACGAACATTCTCAGGAACAATAGTTCTGGTGTTGATGTGGGTGAACAGCCACAGGCACAAAAGACCTGGTGTTGATGTGGATGAACAGTCTCAGGAACAAAATCTCTGGTGTTGATTTGTATTAACAGTCTCGGGAACAATAGCCCTGGTTTTGATGGTAATGAACAGTCCCAGGAACAATAGCCCTGGTGTTGATGTGGATGTACAGTCACAGTAACAATAGCCCAGATGTTAATGTGGATGAACAGTCTCAGGAATAATGGAATTGGTTTTGATGGGAATGAACATTCTCAGGAACAAAAGCCCTGGTGTTGATGTGGATGAACAGTCTCAGGAAAAAAAGCACTGGTGTTGATGTGGGTGAACATTCTCAGGAAGAATAGCCCTGGTGTTGATGTGGATGAACAGTCTCAGGAACAATAGCCGTCATGTTGATTTGGGTGAACAGTCTCAGGAACAATATCCCTGGTGTTGATGTGCATGAACGGTCTCGGGAATAATAACCCTTGTGTTGATGTGTTTGAACAGTCTCAGGAACAATAGCCGTGGTGTTGATTTGGGTGAACAGTCTCCGGAACAATGACTCTGGTGTTGATATGGATGAACAGTCTCATGAACAATAGCCCTGGTGTTGATGTGGATGAACAGTCTCAGGAACAATATCCCTAGTGTTGATGGGAATGAACAGTCTAAGGAGCAATAGCCCTGGTGCTGATGTCGCGACAGAGTCTCAGGAACAAAAGCTTTGGTGTTGATCTGGATAAATATTCTCAGGAACAATAGCCCAGGTGTTGATGTGGATGAACTATTTCAGGAACAATAGCCCTGTTGTGGCTCTGGATGAACAGTCTCAGCATCAATGGTCCTGTTGTTGATGTGGATGAAATTTCTCAGGAACAATAGGCCTGGTGTTGATATGGATTAACAGTCTCAGGAACAAGAGCCCTGGTGTTGATGTGGATGATCAGTCTCAGGAACAAGAGCTCTTGTGTTGATATGGATTTACAGTCTCAGGAACAAGATCCCTGGTGTTGATGTGGATGAGCAGTATCAGGAACAATAGTCCTGGTGTTGATGTGAATGAACAGTCTCAGGAACGATAGCCCTGGTGTTGATGAGGATGAACAGTCTCAGGAACAATAGCCATTGTTTTGATGGGAATGAACATTCTCAGGAACATTAGCCCTGGTGTTGATGTGGATGAACATTCTCAGGAACAATAGCCTGGTGTTGATGTGGATGAACAGGCTCAGGAACAATAGCCATGGTGTTGATGTGGATGAACAGTGGCAGGAGTAATAGCCCTGGTTTTGATGGGAATGAACATTCTCAAGAACAATAGCCCTGATGTTGATGTGGATGAACTGTCTCAGGAACGAAAGCACGAGTGTTCATGTGGATGAACATTCTCAGGAAGAATAGCCCTGGTGTTGATGTGGATGAACAGACTCAGGAAGGATAATACTGGTGTTGATGTGGATGAACAGTCTCAGAAACAATAGCCCTGGTGTTGATGTGGATGAACAGTCTCAGGAACAATAGCCCTGGTGTTGATGGGAATGAACAATCTCAGGAACAATAGCCCTGGTGTGATTTGGATGAACAGTCTCAGGAACAATAGCCATGGTGTTGATGTGGATGAACAGTGTCAGGAATAATAGCCCTGGTTTTGATGGGAATGAACATTCTCAAGAACAATTGCCCTGGTGTTGATGTGGATGAACTGTCTCAGGAACAAAAGCACGAGTGTTCATGTGGATGAACATTTTCAGGAACAATAGCCCGGGTGTTGATGTGGATGAACAGTCTCAGGAACGATAATCCTGGTATTGATGTGGATGAACAGTCTCAGAAACAATAGCCCTGGTGTTGATGGTGATGAACAGTCTCAGGAACAATAGCCCTGGTGTTGATGGGAATGAACAAGTTCAGGACCAATAGCCCTGTTTTGGCTCTGGATGAACAGTCTCAGCATCAATGGTCCTGGTGTTGATGTGGATGAAATTTCTCAGGAACAATAGCTCTGGTGTTGAAATGGATTAACAGTCTCTGTAGCAATAGTCCTGTTGTTGATGGGGAAGAACAGTATCTTCAGCAAAAGTCCTGGTGTTGATGTGGATGAACAGTCTCAGGAATAATAGCCCTGTTGTTGATGTGGATGAACAGTTTCAGGAACAATAGTCCTGGTGTTGATGTGGATGAACAGTCTCAGGAACAATAGCCCTGGTGTTGATGTGGATGAACATTCTCAGGAATAATAGCCCTCGTTTTGATGGGATTTAACATTCTTAGGAACAAGAGCCCCTGTGTTGATGTTAAAGAACAGTCTCAGTGACAATAGCCCTGGTGTTGATGTGGATGAAGTTTCTCAGGAACAATAGCCCTGGTGTTGATGTGGATGAGCATTTTCAGGAACAATAGCTATGGCGTTGATGTGGATGAACATTTTCAGGAACGATAGGCCTAATGTTGATGTGGGTGAACAGTCTCAGGAACACTAGGTCTGGTGTTGATGAGCGTGAACAGTCTCAGGAACAAAAGCTCTGGTGTTGACGTGGATGATGATTTTCAGGAACAATAGCCATGGTGGTGATGTGGATGAACAGTCTCAGGAACGATAGGCCTGGTGTTGATGTGGATGAACTGTCTCAGGAACTATAGTCCTTGTGTTGATGTGGACGAACATTCTCAGGAACAATAGCCCTGGTGTTGATGACGCTATGGAGTCTCAGGAAAAATAGCGTTGGTGTTGATCTGGATAAACATTCTCAGGAACAGTAGCCCTGGTGTTGATGTGGATGAACATTCTCAGGAACAATAGCTATGGCGTTGATGTGGATGAACATTTTCAGGAACGATAGGCCTAATGTTGATGTGGGTGAACAGTCTCAGGAACACTAGGTCTGGTGTTGATGAGCGTGAACAGTCTCAGGAACAAAAGCTCTGGTGTTGACGTGGATGATGATTTTCAGGAACAATAGCCATGGTGGTGATGTGGATGAACAGTCTCAGGAACGATAGGCCTGGTGTTGATGTGGATGAACTGTCTCAGGAACTATAGTCCTTGTGTTGATGTGGACGAACATTCTCAGGAACAATAGCCCTGGTGTTGATGACGCTATGGAGTCTCAGGAAAAATAGCGTTGGTGTTGATCTGGATAAACATTCTCAGGAACAGTAGCCCTGGTGTTGATGTGGATGAACATTCTCAGGAACTGTCGCCCTGGTGTTGATGTGGCTGAACAATGTCAGGAACAGTAGCCCTGGTGTTGATGTGGATGAACATTTTCAGGAACAATAGCCATGGTGGTGATGTGGATGAACAGTCTCAGGAACGATAGGCCTGGTGTTGATGTGGATGAACATTTTCAGGAGCTATAGCCCTGCTGTTGATGTGTATCAACAGTCTCAGGAACGATAGTCCTGGTGTTGATGAGGGTGAACCTGTCTCAGGAACAATAGCCCTGGTGTTGATGTGGATGAACATTCTCAGGAAATATAGTCCTGGTGTTGATGTGGACGAACATTCTCAGGAACAATAGCCCTGGTGTTGATGTGGAAGAGCATTCTCAGGAACAATATTTCTGGTGTTGATGTGGGTGAACAGCCACAGGCACAAAAGACCTGGTGTTGATGTCGATGAACAGTCTCAGGAACAAAATCTCTGGTGTTGATTTGTATTAACAGTCTCGGGAACAATAGCCCTGGTATTGATGGTAATGAACAGTCCCAGGAACAATAGCCCTGGTGTTGATGTGGATGAACAGTCTCAGGAACAATAGGCCTGGTGTTGATGTGGATGAACAGTCTCAGGAACAATAACCATGGTGTTGATGTGGATGAACAGTGTCAGGAATAATAGCACTCGTTTTGATGGGAATGAACATTCTCAGGAACAATAGCCCTGGTGTTGATGTGGTGGAACTGTCTCAGGAACAGAAGCACGAGTGTTCATGTGGATGAACATTCTCAGGAACAATAGCCCTGGTGTTGATGTGGATGAACAGTCTCAGGAACGATAATCCTGGTGTTGATGGGATGAACAGTCTCAGAAACAATAGCCCTGGTGTTGTTGTGGATGAACAGTCTCAGGAACAATAGCCCTGGTGTGGATGTGGATGAACAGTCTCAGGAACAATAGCCCTGATGTTGATGTGGAGGAAAAGTCTCATGAAAAATAGCCTTGGTGTTGATGTGGATGAACAGTCTATGGAAATATCGTCCTGGTGTTGATGTGAACGAACAGCCTCAGGAATAATTGCCCTGGTTTTGATGGGAATGAACATTCTCAAGAACAGTAAACCTGATGTTGATGTGGATGAACTGTCTCAGGAACAAAAGCCCTCCTGTTGATGTGGATGAACATTCTCAGGAACGATAGCCCTGGTGTTGATGAGGATGAACAGTCTCAGGAACAATAGCCATTGTTTTGATGGGAATGAACATTCTCAAGAACATTAGCCCTGGTGTTGATGTGGATGAACATTCTCAGGAACAATAGCCTGGTGTTGATGTGGATAAACATTTTCAGGAACGATAGCCTTGGTGTTGATATGGATGAACAGTCTCAGGAACAATAGCCATGGTGTTGATGTGGATGAACAGTGGCAGGAATAATAGCCCTGGTTTTGATGGGAATGAACATTCTCAACAACAATAGCCCTGATGTTGATGTGGATGAACTGTCTCAGGAACAAAAGCACGAGTGTTCATGTGGATGAACATTCTCAGGAAGAATAGCCCTGGTGTTGATGTGGATGAGCAGACTCAGGAAGGATAATACTGGTGTTGATGTGGATGAACAGTCTCAGAAACAATAGCCCTGGTGTTGATGTGGATGAACTGTCTCAGGAACAAAAGCACGAGTGTTCATGTGGATGAACATTTTTAGGAACAATAGCCCTGGTGTTGATGTGGATGAACAGTCTCAGGAACGATAATCCTGGTATTGATGTGGATGAACAGTCTCAGAAACAATAGCCCTGGTGTTGATGGTGATGAACAGTCTCAGGAACAATAGCCCTGGTGTTGATGGGAATGAACAAGTTCAGGAACAATAGCCCTGTTTTGGCTCTGGATGAACAGTCTCAGCATCAATGGTCCTGGTGTTGATGTGGATGAAATTTCTCAGGAACAATAGCCCTGGTGTTGATATGGATTAACAATCTCAGGAACAAGAGCCCTGGTGTTGATGTGGATGATCAGTCTCAGGAACAAGAGCTCTTGTGTTGATATGGATTAACAATCTCAGGAACAAGATCCCTGGTGTTGATGCGGATGAACAGTCTCAGGACCGATAATCCTGGTGTTGATGTGGATGAACTGTCTCAGGAACAATATCCCTGATGTTGATCTGAATGAACAGTCTCATGAACAATAGCCCTGGTGTTGCTGTGGATAAACAGTCTAAGGAACAATAGCCCTCGTGTTGATGTGGATGAACATTCTCAGGAAATATAGTCCTGGTGTTGATGTGGACGAACATTCTCAGGAACAATAGCCCTGGTGTTGATGTGGAAGAGCATTCTCAGGAACAATAGTTCTGGTGTTGATGTGGGTGAACAGCCACAGGCACAAAAGACCTGGTGTTGATGTGGATGAACAGTCTCAGGAACAAAATCTCTGGTGTTGATTTGTATTAACAGTCTCGGGAACAATAGCCCTGGTTTTGATGGTAATGAACAGTCCCAGGAACAATAGCCCTGGTGTTGATGTGGATGTACAGTCACAGTAACAATAGCCCAGGTGTTAATGTGGATGAACAGTCTCAGGAATAATGGAATTGGTTTTGATGGGAATGAACATTCTCAGGAACAAAAGCCCTGGTGTTGATGTGGATGAACAGTCTCAGGAAAAAAAGCACTGGTGTTGATGTGGGTGAACATTCTCAGGAAGAATAGCCCTGGTGTTGATGTGGATGAACAGTCTCAGGAACAATAGCCGTCATGTTGATTTGGGTGAACAGTCTCAGGAACAATATCCCTGGTGTTGATGTGCATGAACGGTCTCGGGAATAATAACCCTTGTGTTGATGTGTTTGAACAGTCTCAGGAACAATAGCCGTGGTGTTGATTTGGGTGAACAGTCTCCGGAACAATGACTCTGGTGTTGATATGGATGAACAGTCTCATGAACAATAGCCCTGGTGTTGATGTGGATGAACAGTCTCAGGAACAATATCCCTAGTGTTGATGGGAATGAACAGTCTAAGGAGCAATAGCCCTGGTGCTGATGTCGCGACAGAGTCTCAGGAACAAAAGCTTTGGTGTTGATCTGGATAAATATTCTCAGGAACAATAGCCCAGGTGTTGATGTGGATGAACTATTTCAGGAACAATAGCCCTGTTGTGGCTCTGGATGAACAGTCTCAGCATCAATGGTCCTGTTGTTGATGTGGATGAAATTTCTCAGGAACAATAGGCCTGGTGTTGATATGGATTAACAGTCTCAGGAACAAGAGCCCTGGTGTTGATGTGGATGATCAGTCTCAGGAACAAGAGCTCTTGTGTTGATATGGATTTACAGTCTCAGGAACAAGATCCCTGGTGTTGATGTGGATGAGCAGTATCAGGAACAATAGTCCTGGTGTTGATGTGAATGAACAGTCTCAGGAACGATAGCCCTGGTGTTGATGAGGATGAACAGTCTCAGGAACAATAGCCATTGTTTTGATGGGAATGAACATTCTCAGGAACATTAGCCCTGGTGCTGATGTGGATGAACATTCTCAGGAACAATAGCCTGGTGTTGATGTGGATGAACAGGCTCAGGAACAATAGCCATGGTGTTGATGTGGATGAACAGTGGCAGGAGTAATAGCCCTGGTTTTGATGGGAATGAACATTCTCAAGAACAATAGCCCTGATGTTGATGTGGATGAACAGTCTCAGGAACGAAAGCACGAGTGTTCATGTGGATGAACATTCTCAGGAAGAATAGCCCTGGTGTTGATGTGGATGAACAGACTCAGGAAGGATAATACTGGTGTTGATGTGGATGAACAGTCTCAGAAACAATAGCCCTGGTGTTGATGTGGATGAACAGTCTCAGGAACAATAGCCCTGGTGTTGATGGGAATGAACAATCTCAGGAACAATAGCCCTGGTGTGGTTTGGATGAACAGTCTCAGGAACAATAGCCATGGTGTTGATGTGGATGAACTGTCTCAGGAACAAAAGCACGAGTGTTCATGTGGATGAACATTTTCAGGAACAATAGCCCGGGTGTTGATGTGGATGAACAGTCTCAGGAACGATAATCCTGGTATTGATTTGGATGAACAGTCTCAGAAACAATAGCCCTGGTGTT
This sequence comes from Heterodontus francisci, assembly GCF_036365525.1. Taxonomy (NCBI): domain Eukaryota; kingdom Metazoa; phylum Chordata; class Chondrichthyes; order Heterodontiformes; family Heterodontidae; genus Heterodontus; species Heterodontus francisci. The sequence goes on along the minus strand of NC_090394.1, from coordinate 4,727,440 downwards.
GATGGTGATGAACAGTCTCAGGAACAATAGCCCTGGTGTTGATGGGAATGAACAAGTTCAGGACCAATAGCCCTGTTTTGGCTCTGGATGAACAGTCTCAGCATCAATGGTCCTGGTGTTGATGTGGATGAAATTTCTCAGGAACAATAGCCCTGGTGTTGATATGGATTAACAATCTCAGGAACAAGAGCCCTGGTGTTGATGTGGATGATCAGTCTCAGGAACAAGAGCTCTTGTGTTGATATGGATTAACAATCTCAGGAACAAGATCCCTGGTGTTGATGCGGATGAACAGTCTCAGGACCGATAATCCTGGTGTTGATGTGGATGAACTGTCTCAGGAACAATATCCCTGATGTTGATCTGAATGAACAGTCTCATGAACAATAGCCCTGGTGTTGCTGTGGATAAACAGTCTAAGGAACAATAGCCCTCGTGTTGATGTGGATGAACATTCTCAGGAAATATAGTCCTGGTGTTGATGTGGACGAACATTCTCAGGAACAATAGCCCTGGTGTTGATGTGGAAGAGCATTCTCAGGAACAATATTTCTGGTGTTGATGTGGGTGAACAGCCACAGGCACAAAAGACCTGGTGTTGATGTGGATGAACAGTCTCAGGAACAAAATCTCTGGTGTTGATTTGTATTAACAGTCTCGGGAACAATAGCCCTGGTTTTGATGGTAATGAACAGTCCCAGGAACAATAGCCCTGGTGTTGATGTGGATGAACAGTCTCAGGGACAATAGTCCTGGTGTTTATATGGATGAACAGTCTCAGGAACATTAGCCCTGGTGTTGCTGTGGATGTACAGTCACAGTAACAATAGCCCAGGTGTTAATGTGGATGAACAGTCTCAGGAATAATGGAATTGGTTTTGATGGGAATGAACATTCTCAGGAACAAAAGCCCTGGTGTTGATGTGGATGAACAGTCTCAGGAAAAAAAGCACTGGTGTTGATGTGGGTGAACATTCTCAGGAAGAATAGCCCTGGTGTTGATGTGGATGAACATTTCCAGGAACAATATCCCTGGTGTTGATGTGGATGAACAGTCTCAGGAACAATAGCCGTCATGTTGATTTGGGTGAACAGTCTCAGGAACAATATCCCTGGTGTTGATGTGCATGAACGGTCTCGGGAATAATAACCCTTGTGTTGATGTGTTTGAACAGTCTCAGGAACAATAGCCGTGGTGTTGATTTGGGTGAACAGTCTCCGGAACAATGACTCTGGTGTTGATATGGATGAACAGTCTCATGAACAATAGCCCTGGTGTTGATGTGGATGAACAGTCTCAGGAACAATATCCCTAGTGTTGATGGGAATGAACAGTCTAAGGAGCAATAGCCCTGGTGTAGATGTCGCGACAGAGCCTCTGGAACAAAAGCTTTGGTGTTGATCTGGATAAATATTCTCAGGAACATTAGTCCAGGTGTTGATGTGGATGAACTATTTCAGGAACAATAGCCCTGTTGTGGCTCTGGATGAACAGTCTCAGCATCAATGGTCCTGGTGTTGATGTGGATGAAATTTCTCAGGAAGAATAGGCCTGGTGTTGATATGGATTAACAGTCTCAGGAACAAGAGCCCTGGTGTTGATCTGGATGATCAGTCTCTGGAACAAAAGCACGAGTGTTCATGTGGATGAACATTCTCAGGAACAATCGCCCTGGTGTTGATGTGGATGAACAGTCTATGAACGATAATCCTGCTGTTGATTTGGATGAACAGTCTCAGGAACAATAGCCCTGGTGTTGATGGGAATGAACAATCTCAGGAACAATAGCCCTGGTGCTGATGTGGATGAACAGTCTCAGGAACAATAGCCCTGGTGTTGATGTGGATGCACAGTCTCAGGAACAATAGCCCAGGTGTTGATGTGGATGAACAGTCTCAGGAACAATAGCCATGGTGTTGATGTGGATGAACAGTGTCAGGAATAATAGCCCTTGTTTTGATGGGAATGAACATTCTCAAGAACAATAGCCCTGGTGTTGATGTGGATGAACTGTCTCAGGAACAAAAGCACCAGTGTTCATGTGGATGAACATTCTCAGGAACAATAGCCCTGGTGTTGATGGGAATGAACAATCTCAGGAACAATAGCCCTGGTGTTGATGTGAATGAACAGTCTAAGGAACAATAGCCATGGTGTTGATGTGGAAGAACAGTGTCTGGAATAATAGCCCTGGTTTTGATTGGAATGAACATTCTGAAGAAAAATAGCCCTGGTGTTGATGTGGATGAACTGTCTCAGGAACAAAAGCACGAGTGTTCATGTGGATGAACATTCTCAGGAACAATCGCCCTGGTGTTGATGTGGATGAACAGTCTAAGAACGATAATCCTGCTGTTGATGTGGATGAACAGTCTCAGGAGCAATAGCCCTGGTGTTGATGTGGATGAACAGTCTCAGGAACAATAGCCATGGTGTTGAGGTGGATGAACAGTGTCAGGAATAATAGCCCTGGTTTTGATGGGAATGAACATTCTCAAGAACAATCGCCCTGGTGTTGATGTGGATGAACTGTCTCAGGAACAAACGCAAGAGTGTTCACGTGGATGAACATTCTCAGGAACAATAGCCCTGGTGTTGATGTGGATGCACAGTCTCAGGAACGATAATCCTGGTGTTGATGTGGATCAACAGTCTAAGAAACAATAGCCCTGGTGTTGATGTGGAGGAAAACATCTCATGAAAAATAGCCCTGGTGTTGATGTGGATGAACAGTCTAAGGAACAATAGCACTAGTCCTGATTGGAATGAACAGTCTCAGGAAATATAGTCCTGGTGTTGATGTGAACGAACATTCTCAGGAACAATAGCCCTGGTTTAGATGGGTATGCACTTTCTCAGGAACAATAGCCCTGGTGTTGATGTGGATGAACTGTCTCAGGAACAAAAGCACGAGTGTTCATGTGGATGAACATTCTCAGGAACAATAGCCCTGGTGTTGATGTGGATGAACAGTCTCAGGAACGATAATACTGGTGTTGATGTGGATCAACAGTCTCAGAAACAATAGCCCTGGTGTTGATGTGGAGGAAAAGTCTCATGAAATTTAGCCCTGGTGTTGATGTGGATGAACAGTCTAAGGAACAATGGCACTAGTGCTGATTGGAATGAACAGTCTCAGGAAATACAGTCCTGGTGTTGATGTGAACGAACATTCTCAGGAACAATAGCCCTGGTTTAGATGGGAATGCACATTCTCTGGAACAATAGCCCTGGTTTTGATGGGAATGAACATTCTCAAGAACAATAGCCCTGGTGTTGATGTGGATGAACAGTCTCAGGAACAAAAGCCCTCGTGTTGATGTGGATGAACATTCTCAGGAACAATAGCCCTGGAGTTGTTGTGGATGAACAGTCTCAGGAACGATAATCCTGGTGTTAATGTGGATGAACAGTCTCAGAAACAATAGCCCTGGTGTTGATGTGGATGAACAGTCTCAGGAACAATAGCCCTGGTGTTGATGTGGATGAACAGTCTCAGAAACAATAGCCCTGGTGTTGATGTTGATGAACAGTCTCAGGAACAATAGCCCTGGTGTTGATGTGGATGAACAGTCTCAGGAACAATATCTCTGATGTTGATGTGGATGAACAGTCTCATGAACAATAGCCCTGGTGTTGATGTGGATGAACAGTCGAATGAAGAATAGCTCTCGTGTTGATGTGGATGAACATTCTCAGGAAATATAGTCCTGGTGTTGATGTGGACGATTATTCTCAGGAACAATTTCCCTGTTGTTGATGTGGAAGAGCATTCTCAGGAACAATCGTTCTGGTGTTGATGTGGGTGAACAGCCTCAGGAGAAAAAGACCTGGTGTTGATGTGGATGAACAGTCTCAGGAGCAATAGTCCTGGTGTTGATGTTGATGAACAGTCTCAGGAACAAAATCTCTGGTGTTGAATTGTATTAACAGTCTCGGGAACAATAGCCCTGGTTTTGATGGTAATGAACAGTCCCAGGAACAATAGCCCTGGTGTTGATGTGGATGAGCAGTCTCAGGGACAATAGTCCTGGTGTTTATATGGATGAACAGTCTCAGGAACAATAGCCCTGGTGTTGCTGTGGATGTACAGTCTCAGTAACAATAGCCCAGATGTTGATGTGGATGAACAGTCTCAGGAATAATGGAATTGGTTTTGATGGGATGAACATTCTCAGGAACAAAAGCACTGGTGTTGATGTGGATGAACAGTCTCAGGAAAAAAAGCACTGGTGTTGATGTGGGTGAACATTCTCAGGAAGAATAGCCCTGGTGTTGATTTGGATGAACATTTCCAGGAACAATATCCCTGTTGTTGATGTGGATGAACAGTCTCAGGAACAATAGCCGTCATGTTGATTTGGGTGAACAGTCTCAGGAACAATAGCCCTGGTGTTGATGTGCATGAACGGTCTCGGGAATAATAACCCTTGTGTTGATGTGGGTGAACAGTCTCAGGAACAATAGCCGTGGTGTTGATTTGGGTGAACAGTCTCAGGAACAATGGCTCTGGTGTTGATATGGATGAACAGTCTCATGAACAATAGCCCTGGTGTTGATGTGGATGAACAGTCTCAGGAACAATATCCCCAGTGTTGATGGGAATGAACAGTCTAAGGAGCAATAGCCCTGGTGCTGATGTCGCAACAGAGTCTCAGGAACAAAAGCTTTGGTGTTGATCTGGATAAATATTCTCAGGAACAATAGCCCAGGTGTTGATGTGGATGAACAATTTCAGGAACAATAGCCCTGTTGTGGCTCTGGATGAACAGTCTCAGCATCAATGGTCCTGGTGTTGATGTGGATGAAATTTCTCAGGAACAATAGCCCTGGTGTTGATATGGATTAACAGTCTCAGGAACAAGAGCCCTGGTGTTGATGTGGATGATCAGTCTCAGGAACAAGAGCTCTTGTGTTGATATGGATTTACAGTCTCAGGAACAAGATCCCTGGTGTTGATGTGGATGAGCAGTATCAGGAACAATAGTCCTGGTGTTGATGTGAATGAACAGTCTCAGGAACGATAGCCCTGGTGTTGATGAGGATGAACAGTCTCAGGAACAATAGCCATTGTTTTGATGGGAATGAACATTCACAGGAACATTAGCCCTGGTGTTGATGTGGATGAACATTCTCAAGAACAATAGCCCTGGTGTTGATGTGGATAAACATTTTCAGGAACGATAGCCTTGGTATTGATATGGATGAACAGTCTCAGGAACAATAGCCATGGTGTTGATGTGGATGAGCAGTATGAGGAACAAGAGCCCTGGTGTTGATGTGGATGAACAGTCTCAGGAACAATAGCCCTGGTGTTGATGAGGATGAACAGTCTCAGGAACAATAGCCATTGTTTTGATGGGAATGAACATCCTCAGGAACAATAGCCCTGGTGTTGATGTGGATGAACATTCTCAGGAACAATAGCCCTGGTGTTGATGTGAATAAACATTTTCAGGAACGATAGCCTTGGTGTTGATATGGATGAACAGTCTCCGGAACAATTGTACTGGTGTTGATGTGGATGAGCCGTTTCAGGAACAATAGCGCTGGTTTTGATGGGAATGAACAATCTCAGGAACAATAGCCCTGGTGTTGATGTGGATGAACAGTCTAAGAACGATAATCCTGCTGTTGATGTGGATGAACAGTCTCAGGAACAATAGCCCTGGTGTTGATGGGAATGAACAATCTCAGGAGCAATAGCCCTGATGTTGATGTGGATGAACAGTCTCAGGAACAATAGCCCTGGTGTTGATGTGGATGCACAGTCTCAGGAACAATAGCCCAGGTGTTGATGTGGATGAACAGTCTCAGGAACAATAGCCATGGTGTTGATGTGGATGAACAGTGTCAGGAATAATAGCCCTTGTTTTGATGGGAATGAACATTCTCAAGAACAATAGCCCTGGTGTTGATGTGGATGAACTGTCTCAGGAACAAAAGCACGAGTGTTCATGTGGATGAACATTCTCAGGAACAATCGCCCTGGTGTTGATGTGGATGAACAGTCTAAGAACGATAATCCTGCTGTTGATGTGGATGAACAGTCTCAGGAGCAATAGCCCTGGTGTTGATGGGAATGAACAATCTCAGGAACAATAGCCCTGGTGTTGATGTGGATGAACAGTCGCAGGAACAATAGCCCGGTTGTTGATGTGGATGAACAGTCTCAGGAACAATAGCCATGGTGTTGAGGTGGATGAACAGTGTCAGGAATAATAGCCCTGGTTTTGATGGGAATGAACATTCTCAAGAACAATAGCCCTGGTGTTGATGTGGATGAACTGTCTCAGGAACAAACGCACGAGTATTCATGTGGATGAACATTCTCAGGAACAATAGCCCTGGTGTTGATGTGGATGCACAGTCTCAGGAACGATAATCCTGGTGTTGATGTGGATCAACAGTCTAAGAAACAATAGCCCTGGTGTTGATGTAGAGGAAAACATCTCATGAAAAATAGCCCTGGTGTTGATGTGGATGAACAGTCTAAGGAACAATAGCACTAGTGCTGATTGGAATGAACAGTCTCAGGAAATATAGTCCTGGTGTTGATGTGAACGAACATTCTCAGGACAATAGCCCTGGTTTAGATGGGAATGCACTTTCTCAGGAACAATAGCCCTCTTGTTGATGTGGATGAACTGTCTCAGGAACAAAAGCACGAGTGTTCATGTGGATGAACATTCTCAGGAACAATAGCCCTGGTATTGATGTGGATGAACAGTCTCAGGAACGATAATACTGGTGTTGATGTGGATCAACAGTCTCAGAAACAATAGCCCTGGTGTTGATGTGGAGGAAAAGTCTCATGAAATTTAGCCCTGGTGTTGATGTGGATGAACAGTCTAAGGAACAATGGCACTAGTGCTGATTGGAATGAACAGTCTCAGGAAATACAGTTCTGGTGTTGATGTGAACGAACATTCTCAGGAACAATAGCCCTGGTTTAGATGGGAATGCACATTCTCTGGAACAATAGCCCTGGTTTTGATGGGAATGAACATTCTCAAGAACAATAGCCCTGGTGCTGATGTGGATGAACTGTCTCAGGAACAAAAGCCCTCGTGTTGATGTGGATGAACATTCTCAGGAACAATAGCCCTGGAGTTGTTGTGGATGAACAGTCTCAGGAACGATAATCCTGGTGTTAATGTGGATGAACAGTCTCAGAAACAATAGCCCTGGTGTTGATGTGGATGAACAGTCTCAGGAACAATAGCCCTGGTGTTGATGTGGATGAACAGTCTCAGAAACAATAGCCCTGGTGTTGATGTTGATGAACAGTCTCAGGAACAATATCTCTGATGTTGATGTGGATGAACAGTCTCATGAACAATAGCCCTGGTGTTGATGTGGATGAACAGTCGAATGAACAATAGCCCTCGTGTTGATGTGGATGAACATTCTCAGGAAATATAGTCCTGGTGTTGATGTGGACGATTATTCTCAGGAACAATTGCCCTGGTGTTGATGTGGAAGAGCATTCTCAGGAACAATAGTTCTGGTGTTGATGTGGGTGAACAGCCTCAGGAGAAAAAGACCTGGTGTTGATGTGGATGAACAGTCTCAGGAGCAATAGTCCTGGTGTTGATGTTGATGAACAGTCTCAGGAACAAAATCTCTGGTGTTGATTTGTATTAACAGTCTCGGGAACAATAGCCCTGGTTTTGATGGTAATGAACAGTCCCAGGAACAATAGCCCTGGTGTTGATGTGGATGAGCAGTCTCAGGGACAATAGTCCTGGTGTTTATATGGATGAACAGTCTCAGGAACAATAGCCCTGGTGTTGCTGTGGATGTACAGTCTCAGTAACAATAGCCCAGGTGTTGATGTGGATGAACAGTCTCAGGAATAATGGAATTGGTTTTGATGGGATGAACATTCTCAGGAACAAAAGCACTGGTGTTGATGTGGATGAACAGTCTCAGGAAAAAAAGCACTGGTGTTGATGTGGGTGAACATTCTCAGGAAGAATAGCCCTGGTGTTGATTTGGATGAACATTTCCAGGAACAATATCCCTGGTGTTGATGTGGATGAACAGTCTCAGGAACAATAGCCATCATGTTGATTTGGGTGAACAGTCTCAGGAACAATAGCCCTGGTGTTGATGTGCATGAACGGTCTCTGGAATAATAACCCTTGTGTTGATGTGGGTGAACAGTCTCAGGAACAATAGCCGTGGTGTTGATTTGGGTGAACAGTCTCATGAACAATAGCCCTGGTGTTGATGTGGATGAACAGTCTCAGGAACAATATCCCTAGTGTTGATGGGAATGAACAGTCTAAGGAGCAATAGCAATGGTGCTGATGTCGCAACAGAGTCTCAGGAACAAAAGCTTTGGTGTTGATCTGGATAAATATTCTCAGGAACAATAGCCCAGGTGTTGATGTGGATGAACAATTTCAGGAACAATAGCCCTGTTGTGGCTCTGGATGAACAGTCTCAGCATCAATGGTCCTGGTGTTGATGTGGATGAAATTTCTCAGGAGCAATAGCCCTGGTGTTGATATGGATTAACAGTCTCAGGAACAACAGCCATGGTGTTGATGTGGATGATCAGTCTCAGGAACAAGAGCTCTTGTGTTGATATGGATTTACAGTCTCAGGAACAAGATCCCTGGTGTTGATGTGGATGAGCAGTATCAGGAACAATAGTCCTGGTGTTGATGTGAATGAACAGTCTCAGGAACGATAGCCCTGGTGTTGATGAGGATGAACAGTCTCAGGAACAATAGCCATTGTTTTGATGGGAATGAACATTCACAGGAACATTAGCCCTGGTGTTGATGTGGATGAACATTCTCAAGAACAATAGCCCTGGTGTTGATGTGGATAAACATTTTCAGGAACGATAGCCTTGGTATTGATATGGATGAACAGTCTCAGGAACAATAGCCATGGTGTTGATGTGGATGAGCAGTATGAGGAACAAGAGCCCTGGTGTTGATGTGGATGAACAGTCTCAGGAACAATAGCCCTGGTGTTGATGAGGATGAACAGTCTCAGGAACAATAGCCATTGTTTTGATGGGAATGAACATCCTCAGGAACAATAGCCCTGGTGTTGATGTGGATGAACATTCTCAGGAACAATAGCCCTGGTGTTGATGTGGATGAACATTTTCAGGAACGATAGCCTTGGTGTTGATATGGATGAACAGTCTCCGGAACAATTGTACTGGTGTTGATGTGGATGAGCCGTTTCAGGAACAATAGCGCTGGTTTTGATGGGAATGAACAATCTCAGGAACAATAGCCCTGGTGCTGATGTGGATGAACAGTCTGAGGAACAATAGCCCTGGTGTTGATGTGGATGAACATTTATGGTAACAATAGACCTGGTGTTGATATGGATGTACAGTCTCAGAAACAATAGCCCTGTTGCTGATGTGGATGAACAGTCTCAGGAAAAATAGCCCTGATATTGATGTGGATGAACAGTCTCAGGAACAATAGCCCTGGTCTTGATGTGGATGAACAGTCTCAGGACACATTGTACAGCGAGCTCGCCACTGGTATCAGACCCACCGGCCGTCCATGTCTCCGCTATAAAGACGTCTGCAAACACGAAATGAAATCGTGTGACATTGATCACAAGTCGTGGGAGTCAGTTGCCAGCATTCGCCAGAGCTTGCGGGCAGCCATAAAGACAGGGCTAAATTGTGGCGACTCGAAGAGACTTCGTAGTTGGCAGGAAAAAGGACAGAGGCGCAAGGGGAGAGCCAACTGTGCAACAGCCCCTACAAACAAATTTCTCTGCAGCACCTGTGGAAGAGCCTGTCACTCCAGAATTGGCCTTCATAGCCACTCCAGGCGCTGCTTCACAAACCACTGACCACCTCCAGGCGGGTTCTCTGCAGCATGTGTGGAAGAGCCTGTCACTCCAGAATTGGCCTTAATAGCCACTCCAGGTGCTGCTTCACAAACCACTGACCACCTCCAGGCGCACATCCATTGTCTCTCGAGATGAGGAGGCCCAAAAGAAAAGAAAGACAGTCTCAGGAACAATAACCCTGGTGTTGATGTGGATGAACAGTCTCAGGAACAATAGCCCTGATGTTGTTGTGGATGAACAGTCTCACAAACAATAGCCCTGATGTTGTTGTGGATGAGCAGTCTCAGGAACAATAGCCCTGATGTTCATGTGGATGAACAGTCTCAGGAACAATAGCCCTGTTGTTGATGTGGATGAACAGTCTCAGGAACAATAGCCCTGGTCTTGATGTGGATGAACAGTCTCAGGACACATTGTACAGCGAGCTCGCCACTGGTATCAGACCCACCGGCCGTCCATGTCTCCGCTATGAAGACGTCTGCAAACGCGAAATGAAATCGTGTGACATTGATCACAAGTCGTGGGAGTCAGTTGCCAGCATTCATCAGAGCTGGCGGGCAGCCATAAAGACAGGGCTAAATTGTGGCGTCTCGAAGAGACTTCGTAGTTGGCAGGAAAAAAGACAGAGGCGCAAGGAAAGAGCCAACTGTGCAACAGCCCCTACAAACAAATTTCTCTGCAGCACCTGTGGAAGAGCCTGTCACTCCAGAATTGGCCTTCACAGCCACTCCAGGCGCTGCTTCTCAAACCACTGACCACCTCCAGGCGGGTTCTCTGCAGCATGTGTGGAAGAGCCTGTCACTCCAGAATTGGCCTTTATAGCCACTCCAGCAGCTGCTTCACAAACCACTGACCACCTCCAGGCACACATCCATTGTCTCTCGAGATGAGGAAGCCCAAAAGAAAAGAAAGACAGTCTCAGGAACAAAAGCCCTGGTCTTGATGTAGATGAACAGTCTCAGGAAAAGAAGCACTCTTGTTGATGTGGGTGAACATTCTCAGGAATAATAACCCTGGTGTTGATGTGGGTGAACAGACTCAGGAACAATAGCCGTCATGTTGATTAGGGTGAACAGTCTCAGGAATAATAACCTTGGTGTTGATGTGGGTGAACAGACTCAGGAACAATAGCCGTCATGTTGATTAGGGTGAACAGTCTCAGGAACAATAGCCCTGGTGTTGTTGTGCATGAACAGTCTCGGGAATAATAACCCTGGTGTTGATTTATGTGAACAGTCGCAGGAACAATGGCTCTGGTGTTGATATGGATGAAAAGACACATGAACAATAGCCCTGGTGCTGATGTGGATGAACAGTCTCAGGAACAATATCCCTAGTGTTGATGGGAATGAACAGTCTAAGGAACAATAGCCCTGGTGTTGATGTGGATGAACAGTCTCAGGAACTATAGTCCTGGTGTTGATGTGGACGAACATTCTCAGGAACAATAGCCCTGGTGTTGATGTGGATGAACAATTTCAGGAACAATAGCCCTGTTGTGGATGTGGATGAACAGTCTCAGCATCAATGGTCCTCGTGTTGATGTGGATGAAATTTCTCAGGAACAATAGCCCTGGTGTTGATATGGATTAACAGTCTCAGGAACAAGAGCCCTGGTGTTGATGTGGATGATCAGTCTCAGGAACAAGAGCTCTTGTGTTGATATGGATTTACAGTCTCAGGAACAAGATCCCTGGTGTTGATGTGGATGAGCAGTATCAGAAACAAGCGCCCTGGTGTTGATGTGGATGAACAGTCTCAGGAACAATAGCCCTGGTGTTGATGAGGATGAACAGTCTCAGGAACAATAGCCCTTGTTTTGATGGGAATGAACATTCTCAGGAACAATAGCCCTGGTGTTGATGTGGATGAACATTCTCAGGAACAATAGCCCTGGTGTTGATGTGGATAAACATTTTCAGGAACGATAGCCTTGGTGTTGATATGGATGAACAGTCTCCGGAACAATTGTACTGGTGTTGATGTGGATGAGCCGTTTCAGGAACAATAGCGCTGGTTTTGATGGGAATGAACATTCTCAGGAACAATAGACCCGGTGTTGATGTGGATGAACAGTCTCAGGAACAATAGCCCTTGTGTTGATGTGGATGAACATTTATGGTAACAATAGACCTGGTGTTGATATGGATGTATAGTCTCAGAAACAATAGCCCTGTTGCTGATGTGGATGAACAGTCTCAGGAACAATATCCCTGGTCTTGATGTGGATGAACAGTCTCAGGACACATTGTACAGCGAGCTCGCCACTGGTATCAGACCCACCGGCCGTCCATGTCTCCGCGATAAAGACGTCTGCAAACGCGAAATGAAATCGTGTGACATTGATCACAAGTCGTGGGAGTCAGTTGCCAGCATTCGCCAGAGCTGGCGGGCAGCCATAAAGACAGGGCTAAATTGTGGCGACTCGAAGATACTTCGTAGTTGGCAGGAAAAAGGACAGAGGCGCAAGGGGAGAGCCAACTGTGCAACAGCCCCTACAAACAAATTTCTCTGCAGCACCTGTGGAAGAGCCTGTCACTCCAGAATTGGCCTTCATAGCCACTCCAGGCGCTGCTTCACAAACCACTGACCACCTCCAGGCGGGTTCTCTGCAGCATGTGTGGAAGAGCCTGTCACTCCAGAATTGGCCTTAATAGCCACTCCAGGCGCTGCTTCACAAACCACTGACCAGTCTCAGGAACAATAGCCCTGGTGTTGATGTGGATGAACATTTATGGTAACAATAGACCTGGTGTTGATATGGATGAACAGTCTCAGAAACAGTGGCACTTGTGTTGATGTGGATGAACAATTTCAGGAACAATAGCCCTGGTGCTGATTTTGATGAACAGTCTCAGGAACAATAGCCCTTGTGTTGATGTGGATGAACAGTCTCAGGAACAATAGCCCTGGTTTTTTAGTGAATGAACAGCCTCAGGATCAATGGCCCTGGTGTTGATGTGGGTGAACAGTCTCATGAACAGTAGCCCTGCTGTTGAAGTGGATGAACAGTCTCAGGATCACTAGCTCTGGTGTTGATGTGGGTGAAAAGTCTCAGGGAAATAGCCCTGATGTTGATGTGGATGAATAGTCTCAGGAACAATAGCCCTGGTGCTGATGTGGATGAACAGTCTCAATAACAATAGCTCTGGTGTTGATATGGATGAACAGTCTCATGTACAGTAGCCCTGGTGTATGATGTGGATGAACAGTCTCAATAACAATAGCTCTTGTGTTGATATGGATGAACAGTCTCATGTACAGGAGCTCTGGTGATGATGTGGATGATCAGTCTCAGGAACAATAACCCTGGTGTTGTTGGAAATGAACAGTCTCAGGAACAATAGTCCTGATGTTGATGTCAATGAACAGTCTCAGGAACAATAGCCCTGGTGTTGATGAGGATGAACAGTCTCAGGAACAATAGTTCTGGTGTTGATGTGGATGAAGTTTCTCAGGAACAGTAGTTCTGGTGTTGATGTGGATGAAGTTTCTCAGCAACAGTAGCTTTGGTGTTGATGTGGATAAACATTCTCAGGAACAATAGCCCTGGTGTTGATGTGGATGAACAATTTCCGGAACAATAGCCCTGTTGCTGATATGGATGAACAGTCTCAGAAACAATGGTCCTACAAAGAACAAAGAACAAAGATAATTACAGCACAGGAACAGGCCCTTCGGCCCTCCAAGCCTGCGCCGATCCAGATCCTCTCTCTAAACATGTCGCCTATTTTCTTAGCTTCTGTTTCTCTTTTCTTCCTGCCCATTCATGTATCTGTCTAGATACATCTTAAAAGACTCCATCGTGCCCGCGTCTACCACCTCCGCTGGCAACGCGTTCCAGGTGCCCACCACCCTCTGCGTAAAGAACTTTCCACGCATATCCCCCCTAAACATTTCCCCTTTCACTTTGAACTCGTGTCCTCTAGTAATTGAAACCCCTACTCTGGGAAAAAGCATCTTGCTGTCCACCCTGTCTATACCTCTCATGATTTTGTACACCTCTATCAGGTCCCCCCTCAACCTCCGTCTTTCTAATGAAAATAATCCTAATCTACTCAACCTCTCTTCATAGCTAGCGCCCTCCATACCAGGCAACATCCTGGTGAACCTCCTCTTCACCCTCTCCAAAGCATCCACATCCTTTTGATAATGTGGCGACCAGAACTGTACGCAGTATTCCAAATGTGGCCGAACCAAAGTCCTATACAACTGTAACATAACCTGCCAACTCTTGTACTCAATGCCCCGTCCGATGAAGGAAAGCATGCCGTATGCCTTCTTGACCACTCTATTTACCTGCGTTGCCACCTTCAGGGAACAGTGGACCTGAACACCCAAGTCTCTCTGGACATCAATTTTCCCCAGGACTTTTCCATTTACTGTATAGCCACTCCAGGCGCTGCTTCACAAACCACTGACCACCTCCAGGCGCACATCCATTGTCTCTCGAGATAAGGAGGCCCAAAAGAAAAGAAAGACAGTCTCAGGAACAATAGTCCTGGTGTTGTTGTGGATGAACAGTCTCAGGAACAGAGCACTGGTGTTGATGTGGAAGAACAGTCTCAGGAACAATAGCCCTGGTGTTGATGTGGATGAAGAGTCTCAGGAACAATAGCCCTGGTGTTGATATGGATGACCATTCTCAGGAACTATAACCCTGGTGTTGATGTGGATGAAGAGTCTCAGGAACAAGAGCCCTGGTTTTGATGTGGATGAACAGTCTCATGTACAGCAGCCCTGGTGTTGATGTGGATGAACAGTCTCAGGAACAATAGCCCTGGTGTTGATGGAAATAAACAGTCTCAGGAACAATAGTCCTGGTGTTGATATGGATGACCATTCTCAGGAACTATAACCCTGGTGTTGATGTGGATGAAGAGTCTCAGGAACAAGAGCCCTGGTGTTGATGTGGATGAGCAGTCTCAGGAACAATAGTCCTGGTGTTGATGTAGATGAACAGTCTCAGGAAAAAAAGCACTCTTGTTGATGTGGGTGAACATTCTCAGGAACAATAGTCCTGGTGTTGATGTCAATGAACATTCTTAGGAACAATAGCCCTGGTGTTGATGAGGATGAACATTCTCAGGAACAATAGCCCTTGTTTTGATGGGAATGAACATTCTCTGGAACAACAGCCCTGGTGTTGATGTGGATGAACATTCTCAGGAACAATAGCCCTGGTGTTGATGTGGATGAACATTTTCAGGAACGATAGCCTTGGTGTTGTTACGGATGAACAGTCTCAGGAACAATTGTTCTGGTGTTGATGTGGATGAGCAGTCTCAGGAACAATAGCCCTGTTTTTGATGGGAATGAACAATCTCAGGAACAATAGCCCTGGTGTTGATGTGGATAAACATTTTCAGGAACGATAGCCTTGGTGTTGTTATGGATGAACACTCTCTTGAACAATAGCCCTGGTTTTGATGTGGATGAACAGTCTCAGGAACAATTGCTCTGGTATTGATATGGATTAACAGTCTCTGGAACAGTAGCACTGGTGTGGATCGGAATGAACTGTCTCAGGAAAAAAAGCCCTGGAGTTGATGTGGATGAACAGTTTCGGAAACTGTAGTCCTGGTGTTGATGTGGATGAACAGTCTCAGGAACAATAGCCCTGGTGTTGATGAGGATGAACAGTCTCAGGAACAATAGCCCTGGGTTTCATAGGAATGAACAGTCTCAGGAACAATACCCCTGGTGTTGATGTGGATTTACCGTCTCTGGAACAATAGCCCTGGTGTTGATGTGGATGAACAGTCTCAGGAACAATAGTGTCAGAGATTGTCAGAGTGTGTCAGAGAGTGATAGAGAGTGTCTGAGACAGTCAGAGAGAGTTTCAGTGTGTGTCAGAGTGTGATAGAGGTTGATAGTGAGTGTCTGGGAGTGTCAGAGAGTGTCTGAGAGTGCCAGTGAGTGTCAGAGAGTGATAGAGAGTGTCTGAGAGTGTCAGAGAGATACAGAGATTGTCAGAGTGTGTCAGAGAGTGATAGAGATTGATAGAGAGTGTCTGAGAGTGTCAGAGAGAGTTCAGGAACAATAGCCCTGGTGTTGATATGGATGAACAGTCTCAGGAGCAATAGTTCTGGTGTTGATATGGATTAACAGTCTCTGGAACAATAGCCCAGGTGTTGATGGGAGTGAACAGTCTCAGGAACAATAGCCCTGGTGTTGACTTGGATTAACAGTCTCTGGAACAATAGCCCTGGTGTTGATGTGGATGAACAGTCTCAGAAACAATAGTGTCAGAGATTGTCAGAGTGTGTCAGAGAGTGATAGAGAGTGTCTGAGACAGTCAGAGAGAGTTTCAGTGTGTGTCAGAGTGTGATAGAGGTTGATAGTGAGTGTCTGAGAGTGTCAGAGTGTGTCTGAGAGTGTCAGAGTGTGTCTGAGAGTGTCAAAGAGTGACAAAGAGTGATAGAGAGTGTCTGAGAGTGTCAGAGAGTGTCAGAGTGTGTCAGGGAGTGTCACAGAGTGCCAGAGCGTGTCAGAGAGTGTCAGAGAGTGATAGAGAGTGTCAGAGAGTGATAGAGAGTGATAGAGAGTGATAGAGAGAGATAGAGAGTGATAGGGTAATAAAAGCAAAATACTGCGGATGCTGGAAATCTGAAACAAAAACAAGAAATGCTGGATTCACTCAGCAGGTCTGGCAGCATCTGTGGAAAGAGAAGCAGTGTTAACGTTTCGGGTCAGTTCCGAAGAAGGGTCACTGACCCGAAACGTTAACTCTGCTTCTCTTTCCACAGATGCTGCCAGACCTGCTGAGTGAATCCAGCATTTCTTGTTGTTGTGTTAGAGAGTGATAGGGAGTGTCTGAGTGTTTCTGAGAGGTTCAGAGAGTGTCAGAGTGGGTCAGAGAGTGACAGAGAGTGATAGAGAGAGATAGAGAGTGTCAGAGAGAGTCAGACAGTGATAGAGAGTGTCTGAGAGTGTCTGAGAGAGTCTGAGAGTGTCCGAGTGTGTCAGAGAGTGATAGAGAGTGATAGAGAGTGATTGAGAGTGTCCGAGAGTGTCTGAGAGTGTCAGAAATTGTCAGAGATTGTCAGAGATTGTCAGAGAGAGTCAGAGAGTGATAGAGAGTCATAGAGAGTGTCTGTGAGTGTCAGAGAGCATCAGAGTGCGTCCGAGCGTTTCATTGAGTGATAGAGATTGATAGAGAGTGTCAGAGAGTATCAGAGAGTGATAGAGAGTGATTGAGTGTGTCTGAGAGTGTCAGAGAGTGTCAGAGAGCGTCAGAGATAGTCAGAGAGTTTCAGAGAGTGATAGAGAGTGTCAGAGATTTACAGAGAGTGATAGAGAGTGTCAGAGAGTAATGGAGAGTGATAGAGAGTGTCTGTGAGTGTCACAGAGTGTCAGAGAGTGATAGGGAGTGTCTGAGAGTGTCAGAGCGGGTCAGAGAGTGTCAGTCTGGGTCAGAGAGTGACAGAGAGTAATAGAAGGACATAGAGAGTGTCAGAGAGTGATAGAGAGTGTCAGAGAGTGATAGAGAGTGTCAGAGAGTGCCCTAGAGTGACAGAGAGTGTCAGAGATTGTCACAGAGTGATAGAGAGTGATAGAGAGTGTCAGAGAGTGATCGAGAGTGCCAGAGTGTGATAGAGAGTGTCAGAGTGTGATAGAGAGTGTCTGAGAGCGACAGAGAGTGTCTGAGAGTGTCAGAGAGTGATAGAGAGTGTCAGAGACTGAGAGAGAGAGTCAGAGAGTGATAGAGAGTATCTGAGAATTTCAGATAGTGAGAGAGAGTTTCTGAGAGTGTCAGAGAGTTATAGAGTGTGATAGAGAGTGTCAGAGAGTGTCAGAGTGTGTCAGAGTCTGTCTGAGAATGTCAGAGAGTGAAAGAGAGTTTCAGAGAGTGATAGAGAGTGTCAGAGTGTGTCAGAGATGTCAGAGAGTGATAGAGAGCGTCAGAGAGTGTCATAGAGTGATCGAGAGTGTCAGATGGTGTCAGAGATTGATAGAGAGTTTCAGAGAGTGATGGAGAATGTCAGAGAGTGTCAGAGAGTGATAGAGAGTGTCAGAGTGTGTCACAGAGTGTCTGACAGTGTCAGAGAGTGTCAGAGAGTGATAAAGTGTGATAGAGAGTGTCTGAGAGTGTCAGAGAGTGATAGAGAGTGATAGAGGGTGTCAGAGAGGGATAGTGAGTGATAGAGAGTGTCATAGAGTGTCATTGAGTGATAGAGAGTGTCAGAGAGTGTCAGAGAGTGATGGAGAGTGTCAGAGAGTGATAGAGAGTGTCATAGAGAGATAGAGAGTGATAGAGAGTGTCAGAGAGTGATAGTGCGTGATTGAGTGTGTCTGAGAGTGTCAGAGAGCGTCAGAGATAGTCAGAGAGTTTCAGAGAGTGATAGTGTCTGAGGTGTCTGAGAGTGACAGAGGGTGTCTGAGAGTGTCAGTGTGTGTCAGAGAGTGATAGAGAGTGTCTGAGAGTGTCAGAGATTGTCAGAGTGTGTCAGAGAGTGATAGAGAGTGTCTGAGAGTGTCAGAGATTGTCAGAGTGTGTCAGAGAGTGATAGAGAGTGTCAGAGAGTGATAGAGAGTGTCAGAGATTGATAGAGAGTGATAGAGAGTGTCAGAGAGTGACAGAGAGTGATAGAGAGAGACAGAGAGTGTCAGAGACTGATCGAGAGTGTCTGAGAGTGTCTGAGAGAGCCTGAGAGTGTCAGAGTGTGTCAGAGTGTGTCAGAGTGTGATAGAGAGTGATTGAGAGTGTCTGAGAATGTCAGAAATTGTCAGAGATTGTCAGAGAGTGTCAGAGAGTGATATAGAGTCATAGAGAGTGTCTGAGAGTGTCAGAGAGCATCAGAGTGTGTCCGAGCGTGTCATTGAGTGATAGAGAGTGATAGAGAGTGTCAGAGAGTGTCATTGAGTGATAGAGAGTGTCAGAGAGTGATAGAGAGTGTCAGAGATTGATAGTGAGTGTAAGAGAGTGTCAGAGAGTGTTAGAGAGTGATAGGGAGTGTCTGAGAGTGTCAGAGAGTGATAGAGAGGGTCAGAGAGTGTCAGTGTGGGTCAGAGAGCGACAGAGAGTGATAGAGAGACATAGAGAGTGTCAGAGAGTGTCAGAGAATGTCAGAGAGTGATAGAGTGTCTGAGAGTGTCTGAGAGAGTCTGACCGTGTCAGAGTGTGTCAGAGTGTGTCAGAGAGTGGCTGAGAGTGTCTGAGAGTGTCAGAAATTGTGAGAGATTGTCAGAGAGTGATAGCCAGTCATAGAGAGTGTCTGAGAGCGTCAGAGTGTGTCAGAGCGTGTCATTGAGTGTCAGAGAGTGTCAGAGAGTGTCAGAGAGTGTCAGAACGCGATAGAGAGTGTCAGAGAGTGATAGAGCGTGTCAGTGAGTGATAGAGAGAGATAGAGAGTGTCTGGGAGTGTCAGAGAGTGTCAGAGAGTGATAGAGAGTGTCTGAGAGCGTCAGAGAGTGTCAGAGTGTCAGAGTGCCAGAGAGTGATAGAGACTGATCGAGAGTGTCCGAGAGTGTCATAGAGTGATAGAGAATGTCAGAGATTGTCAGAAAGTGATAGAGAGTGATTGAGTGTGTCTGAGAGTGTCAGAGAGTGTCAGAGAGTGATATCGAGTCATGGGGAGTGTCTGAGAGTGTCAGAGAGCATCAGAGTGTGTCCGAGCGTGTCATTGAGTGATAGAGAGTGTCTGAGAGTGTCAGAGAGTGATAGAGAGTGTCAGAGAGTGTCTGAGATTGTCAGAGAGTGTCAGCGTGTGTCAGAGAGTGTCAGAAAGTTTCAGAGTGTGTCAGAGAGTGATAGAGAGTGTCAGAGAGTGTCATTGAGTGATAGAGAGTGTCAGAGAGTGATAGAGAGTGTCAGAGATTGATAGTGAGTGTAAGAGAGTGTCAGAGAGTGATAGAGAGTGATAGGGAGTGTCTGAGAGTGTCAGAGAGTGTCAGAGAGGGTCAGAGAGTGTCAGTGTGGGTCAGAGAGTGACAGAGAGTGATAGAGAGACATAGAGAGTGTCAGAGAGTGTCAGAGAGTGATAGAGAGTGTCTGAGAGTGTCTGAGAGAGTCTGACCGTGTCAGAGTGTGTCAGAGTGTGTCAGAGAGTGACTGAGAGTGTCTGAGAGTGTCAGAAATTGTGAGAGATTGTCAGAGAGTGTCAGAGAGTGATAGACAGTCAGAGAGAGTGTCTGAGAGCGTCAGAGAGCGTCAGAGGGTGTCAGAGTGTGTCAGAGCGTGTCATTGAGTGTCAGAGAGTGTCAGAGAGTGTCAGAACGCGATAGAGAGTGTCAGAGAGTGATAGAGCGTGTCAGTGAGTGATAGAGAGAGATAGAGAGTGTCTGGCAGTGTCAGAGAGTGTCAGAGAGTGATAGAGAGTGTCTGAGAGTGTCAGAGAGTGTCAGAGTGTCAGAGTGCCAGAGAGTGATAGAGACTGATCGAGAGTGTCCGAGAGTGTCATGGAGTGATAGAGAGTGTCAGAGATTGTCAGAAAGTGATAGAGAGTGATTGAGTGTGTCTGAGAGTGTCAGAGAGTGTCAGAGAGCGTCAGAGATAGTCAGAGAGGTTCAGAGAGTGATAGAGAGTGTCTGAGGTGTCTGAGAGTGATAGAGAGTGTCTGAGAGTGTCAGAGAGATACAGAGATTGTCAGAGTGTGTCAGAGAGTGATAGAGATTGATAGAGAGTGTCTGAGAGTGTCAGAGAGAGTTCAGGAACAATAGCCCTGGTGTTGATATGGATGAACAGTCTCAGGAGCAATAGTTCTGGTGTTGATATGGATTAACAGTCTCTGGAACAATAGCCCAGGTGTTGATGGGAGTGAACAGTCTCAGGAACAATAGCCCTGGTGTTGACTTGGATTAACAGTCTCTGGAACAATAGCCCTGGTGTTGATGTGGATGAACAGTCTCAGGAACAATAGTGTCAGAGATTGTCAGAGTGTGTCAGAGAGTGATAGAGAGTGTCTGAGACAGTCAGAGAGAGTTTCAGTGTGTGTCAGAGTGTGATAGAGGTTGATAGTGAGTGTCTGAGAGTGTCAGAGTGTGTCTGAGAGTGTCAGAGTGTGTCTGAGAGTGTCAAAGAGTGACAAAGAGTGATAGAGAGTGTCTGAGAGTGTCAGAGAGTGTCAGAGTGTGTCAGGGAGTGTCACAGAGTGCCAGAGCGTGTCAGAGAGTGTCAGAGAGTGATAGAGAGTGTCAGAGAGTGTCATTGAGTGATGAGAGTGTCAGAGAGTGTCAGAGAGTGATAGAGAGTGTCAGAGATTGATAGAGAGTGATAGAGAGTGTCAGAGAGTGATCGAGAGTGATAGAGAGTGATAGAGAGAGATAGAGAGTGATAGGGTAATAAAAGCAAAATACTGCGGATGCTGGAAATCTGAAACAAAAACAAGAAATGCTGGATTCACTCAGCAGGTCTGGCAGCATCTGTGGAAAGAGAAGCAGTGTTAACGTTTCGGGTCAGTTCCGAAGAAGGGTCACTGACCCGAAACGTTAACTCTGCTTCTCTTTCCACAGATGCTGCCAGACCTGCTGAGTGAATCCAGCATTTCTTGTTGTTGTGTTAGAGAGTGATAGGGAGTGTCTGAGTGTTTCTGAGAGGTTCAGAGAGTGTCAGAGTGGGTCAGAGAGTGACAGAGAGTGATAGAGAGAGATAGAGAGTGTCAGAGAGAGTCAGACAGTGATAGAGAGTGTCTGAGAGTGTCTGAGAGAGTCTGAGAGTGTCCGAGTGTGTCAGAGAGTGATAGAGAGTGA
This sequence comes from Heterodontus francisci, assembly GCF_036365525.1. Lineage (NCBI taxonomy): Eukaryota > Metazoa > Chordata > Chondrichthyes > Heterodontiformes > Heterodontidae > Heterodontus > Heterodontus francisci. The sequence goes on along the minus strand of NC_090394.1, from coordinate 4,705,905 downwards.
TAGAGAGTGATTGAGAGTGTCCGAGAGTGTCTGAGAGTGTCAGAAATTGTCAGAGATTGTCAGAGATTGTCAGAGAGAGTCAGAGAGTGATAGAGAGTCATAGAGAGTGTCTGTGAGTGTCAGAGAGCATCAGAGTGCGTCCGAGCGTTTCATTGAGTGATAGAGATTGATAGAGAGTGTCAGAGAGTATCAGAGAGTGATAGAGAGTGATTGAGTGTGTCTGAGAGTGTCAGAGAGTGTCAGAGAGCGTCAGAGATAGTCAGAGAGTTTCAGAGAGTGATAGAGAGTGTCAGAGATTTACAGAGAGTGATAGAGAGTGTCAGAGAGTAATGGAGAGTGATAGAGAGTGTCTGTGAGTGTCACAGAGTGTCAGAGAGTGATAGGGAGTGTCTGAGAGTGTCAGAGCGGGTCAGAGAGTGTCAGTCTGGGTCAGAGAGTGACAGAGAGTAATAGAGGGACATAGAGAGTGTCAGAGAGTGATAGAGAGTGTCAGAGAGTGATAGAGAGTGTCAGAGAGTGCCCTAGAGTGACAGAGAGTGTCAGAGATTGTCACAGAGTGATAGAGAGTGATAGAGAGTGTCAGAGAGTGATCGAGAGTGCCAGAGTGTGATAGAGAGTGTCAGAGTGTGATAGAGAGTGTCTGAGAGCGACAGAGAGTGTCTGAGAGTGTCAGAGAGTGATAGAGAGTGTCAGAGACTGAGAGAGAGAGTCAGAGAGTGATAGAGAGTATCTGAGAATTTCAGATAGTGAGAGAGAGTTTCTGAGAGTGTCAGAGAGTTATAGAGTGTGATAGAGAGTGTCAGAGAGTGTCAGAGTGTGTCAGAGTCTGTCTGAGAATGTCAGAGAGTGAAAGAGAGTTTCAGAGAGTGATAGAGAGTGTCAGAGTGTGTCAGAGATGTCAGAGAGTGATAGAGAGCGTCAGAGAGTGTCATAGAGTGATCGAGAGTGTCAGATGGTGTCAGAGATTGATAGAGAGTTTCAGAGAGTGATGGAGAATGTCAGAGAGTGATAGAGAGTGTCAGAGTGTGTCACAGAGTGTCTGACAGTGTCAGAGAGTGTCAGAGAGTGATAAAGTGTGATAGAGAGTGTCTGAGAGTGTCAGAGAGTGATAGAGAGTGATAGAGGGTGTCAGAGAGGGATAGTGAGTGATAGAGAGTGTCATAGAGTGTCATTGAGTGATAGAGAGTGTCAGAGAGTGTCAGAGAGTGATGGAGAGTGTCAGAGAGTGATAGAGAGTGTCATAGAGAGATAGAGAGTGATAGAGAGTGTCAGAGAGTGATAGTGCGTGATTGAGTGTGTCTGAGAGTGTCAGAGAGCGTCAGAGATAGTCAGAGAGTTTCAGAGAGTGATAGAGAGTGTCTGAGGTGTCTGAGAGTGACAGAGGGTGTCTGAGAGTGTCAGTGTGTGTCAGAGAGTGATAGAGATTGTCTGAGAGTGTCAGAGATTGTCAGAGTGTGTCAGAGAGTGATAGAGAGTGTCAGAGAGTGATAGAGAGTGTCAGAGATTGATAGAGAGTGATAGAGAGTGTCAGAGAGTGACAGAGAGTGATAGAGAGAGACAGAGAGTGTCAGAGACTGATCGAGAGTGTCTGAGAGTGTCTGAGAGAGCCTGAGAGTGTCAGAGTGTGTCAGAGTGTGTCAGAGTGTGATAGAGAGTGATTGAGAGTGTCTGAGAATGTCAGAAATTGTCAGAGATTGTCAGAGAGTGTCAGAGAGTGATATAGAGTCATAGAGAGTGTCTGAGAGTGTCAGAGAGCATCAGAGTGTGTCCGAGCGTGTCATTGAGTGATAGAGAGTGATAGAGAGTGTCAGAGAGTGTCTGAGATTGTCAGAGAGTGTCAGAGAGTGTCAGAGAGTGTCAGAAAGTTTCAGAGTGTGTCAGAGAGTGATAGAGAGTGATAGAGAGTGTCAGAGAGTGTCATATGTGATAGAGAGTGTCAGAGAGTGATAGAGAGTGTCAGAGATTGATAGTGAGTGTAAGAGAGTGTCAGAGAGTGATAGAGAGTGATAGGGAGTGTCTGAGAGTGTCAGAGAGTGATAGAGAGGGTCAGAGAGTGTCAGTGTGGGTCAGAGAGCGACAGAGAGTGATAGAGAGACATAGAGAGTGTCAGAGAGTGTCAGAGAGTGTCAGAGAGTGATAGAGTGTCTGAGAGTGTCTGAGAGAGTCTGACCGTGTCAGAGTGTGTCAGAGTGTGTCAGAGAGTGGCTGAGAGTGTCTGAGAGTGTCAGAAATTGTGAGAGATTGTCAGAGAGTGTCAGAGAGTGATAGCCAGTCATAGAGAGTGTCTGAGAGTGTCAGAGTGTGTCAGAGCGTGTCATTGAGTGTCAGAGAGTGTCAGAGAGTGTCGGAACGCGATAGAGAGTGTCAGAGAGTGATAGAGCGTGTCAGTGAGTGATAGAGAGAGATAGAGAGTGTCTGGAAGTGTCAGAGAGTGTCAGAGAGTGATAGAGAGTGTCTGAGAGCGTCAGAGAGTGTCAGAGTGTCAGAGTGCCAGAGAGTGATAGAGACTGATCGAGAGTGTCCGAGAGTGTCATAGAGTGATAGAGAATGTCAGAGATTGTCAGAAAGTGATAGAGAGTGATTGAGTGTGTCTGAGAGTGTCAGAGAGTGTCAGAGAGTGATATCGAGTCATGGGGAGTGTCTGAGAGTGTCAGAGAGCATCAGAGTGTGTCCGAGCGTGTCATTGAGTGATAGAGAGTGTCTGAGAGTGTCAGAGAGTGATAGAGAGTGTCAGAGAGTGTCTGAGATTGTCAGAGAGTGTCAGCGTGTGTCAGAGAGTGTCAGAAAGTTTCAGAGTGTGTCAGAGAGTGATAGAGAGTGATAGAGAGTGTCAGAGAGTGTCATTGAGTGATAGAGAGTGTCAGAGAGTGATAGAGAGTGTCAGAGATTGATAGTGAGTGTAAGAGAGTGTCAGAGAGTGATAGAGAGTGATAGGGAGTGTCTGAGAGTGTCAGAGAGGGTCAGAGAGGGTCAGAGAGTGTCAGTGTGGGTCAGAGAGTGACAGAGAGTGATAGAGAGACATAGAGAGTGTCAGAGAGTGTCAGAGAGTGATAGAGAGTGTCTGAGAGTGTCTGAGAGAGTCTGACCGTGTCAGAGTGTGTCAGAGTGTGTCAGAGAGTGACTGAGAGTGTCTGAGAGTGTCAGAAATTGTGAGAGATTGTCAGAGAGTGTCAGAGAGTGATAGACAGTCAGAGAGAGTGTCTGAGAGCGTCAGAGAGCGTCAGAGTGTGTCAGAGTGTGTCAGAGCGTGTCATTGAGTGTCAGAGATTGTCAGAGAGTGTCAGAACGCGATAGAGAGTGTCAGAGAGTGATAGAGCGTGTCAGTGAGTGATAGAGAGAGATAGAGAGTGTCTGGGAGTGTCAGAGAGTGTCAGAGAGTGATAGAGAGTGTCTGAGAGTGTCAGAGAGTGTAAGAGTGTCAGAGTGCCAGAGAGTGATAGAGACTGATCGAGAGTGTCCGAGAGTGTCATAGAGTGATAGAGAGTGTCAGAGATTGTCAGAAAGTGATAGAGAGTGATTGAGTGTGTCTGAGAGTGTCAGAGAGTGTCAGAGAGCGTCAGAGATAGTCAGAGAGGTTCAGAGAGTGATAGAGAGTGTCTGAGGTGTCTGAGAGTGAAAGAGAGTGTCTGAGAGTGAAAGTGAGTGTCAGAGAGTGATAGAGAGAGTCTGAGAGTATCAGAGAGATACAGAGATTGTCAGAGTGTGTCAGAGAGTCATAAAGAGTGATAGAGAGTGTCTGAGAGTGTCAGAGAGTGTCAGAGTGTGTCAGAGAGTGTCAGAGAGTGTCAGAGAGTGTCCGAGAGAGTCAGAGTGTGTCAGAGAGTGATCGAGAGTGTCAGAGAGTGTCATTGAGTGATGGAGAGTGTCAGAGATTGATAGAGAGTGTCAGAGAGTGATAGAGATTGTCAGAGGTTGATAGAGAGTGATAGAGAGTGTCAGAGAGTGATAGAGAGTGATAGAGAGTGTCTGTGAGTGATAGAGAGTGATAGAGAGTGTCTGTGAGTGTCAGAGAGTGTCATAGAGTGTCAGAGAGTGTCAGAGAGTGATAGAAATTGATAGAGAGTGATAGAGAGTGTCAGAGAGTGTCAGAGAGTGATAGAGATTGTCAGAGATTGATAGAGAGTGATGGAGAGTGTCTGAGAGTCTCAGAGAGTGTCTGAGAGTGTCTGAGAGTGTCTGAGAGTGTCAGAGAGTATCAGAGAGTATCAGAGAGTGTCAGAGTGTGTCGGAGTGTGTCGGAGAGTGTCCGAGCGAGTCAGAGTGTGTCAGAGAGTGTCAGAGAGTGATAGAGAGTGATAGAGAGTGATAGAGAGGGTCAGAGAGGGTCATTGAGTGATGGAGAGTATCAGAGAGTGTCAGAGAGTGAAAAAGAGTGTCAGAGAGTGATAGAGATTGTCAGAGATTGATAGAGAGTGATAGAGAGTGTCAGAGAGTGATCGAGAGTGATAGAGAGTGTCTGTGAGTGTCAGAGAGTGCCATAGAGTGTCAGAGAGTGTCAGAGAGTGATAGAGAGTGATAGAGAGTGTCCGAGAGTGTCAGAGAGTGTCAGAGAGTGATAGAGAGTGATAGAGGGTGTCAGAGAGGGATAGTGAGTGATAGAGAGTGTCAGAGAGTGATAGTGCGTGATTGAGCGTGTCTGAGAGTGTCAGAGAGCGTCAGAGATAGTCAGAGAGTTTCAGAGAGTGATAGAGAGTGTCTGAGGTGTCTGAGAGTGACAGAGGGTGTCTGAGAGTGTCAGTGTGTGTCAGAGAATGATAGAGAGTGTCTGAGAGTGTCAGAGATTGTCAGAGTGTGTCAGAGAGTGATAGAGAGTGTCAGAGAGTGATGGAGAGTGTCAGAGATTGATAGAGAGTGATAGAGAGTGTCAGAGAGTGACAGAGAGTGATAGAGAGAGACAGAGAGTGTCAGAGACTGATCGAGAGTGTCTGAGAGTGTCTGAGAGAGCCTGAGAGTGTTAGAGTGTGTCAGAGTGTGTCAGAGTTTGATAGAGAGTGATTGAGAGTGTCTGAGAATGTCAGAAATTGTCAGAGATTGTCAGAGAGTGTCAGAGAGTGATATAGAGTCATAGAGAGTGTCTGAGAGTGTCAGAGAGCATCAGAGTGTGTCCGAGCGTGTCATTGAGTGATAGAGAGTGATAGAGAGTGTCAGAGAGTGTCTGAGATTGTCAGAGAGTGTCAGAGTGTGTCAGAGAGTGTCAGAAAGTTTCAGAGTGTGTCAGAGAGTGATAGAGAGTGATAGAGAGTGTCTGAGAGTGTCAGAGAGTGATAGAGAGTGTCAGAGAGTGATAGAGATTGTCAGAGGTTGTTGGAGAGTGATAGAGAGTGTCTGAGAGTGTCTGAGACAGTCAGACTGTGTCAGAGAATGATAGAGAGTGTCATAGAGAGATAGAGAGTGATAGAGAGTGTCAGAGATTGATAGTGCGTGATTGAGTGTGTCTGAGAGGGTCCGAGAGTGTCACAGAGCGTCAGAGAAATTCAGAGAGTTTCAGAGAGTGATAGAGAGTGTCTGAGGTGTCTGAGAGTGACAGAGGGCGTCTGAGAGTGTCAGAGAGTGATAGAGAGTGTCAGAGAGTGATAGAGAGTGTCAGAGATTGATAGAGAGTGATAGAGAGTGTCAGAGAGTGACAGAGAGTGACAGAGAGTGATAGAGAGAGATAGAAAGTGTCAGAACGCGATAGAGAGTGTCAGAGAGTGGTAGAGCGTGTCAGTGATTGATTAAGAGAGAAAGAGTGTGTCTGGGAGTGTCAGAGAGTGATAGAGAGTTTCTGAGAGCGTCAGAGAGTGTCAGAGTGTCAGAGTGCCAGAGAGTGATAGAGACTGATCGAGAGTGTCCGAGAGTGTCATAGAGTGATAGAGAGTGTCAGAGATTGTCAGAGAGTGATAGGGAGTGATTGAGTGTGTCTGAGTGTATCAGAGAGTGTCAGAGGGCTTCAGAGATAGTCAGAGAGGTTCAGAGAGTGATAGAGAGTGTCTGAGGTGTTTGAGAGTGACAGAGAGTGTCTGAGAGTGTCTGAGAGTGTCTGAGAGTGTCAGTGAGTGTCAGAGAGTGATAGAGAGTGTCTGAGCGTGTCAGAGAGTGACAGAGATTGTCAGAGTGTGTCAGAGAGTGGTAGATATTGATAGAGAGTGTCTGAGAGTGTCAGAGAGTGTCTGAGATTGTCAGAGTGTGTCAGAGAGTGTCAGAGAGTGATAAAGAGTGTCTGAGAGTGTCTGAGAGTTTCAGAGAGTGTCAGAGTGTGTCAGAGAGTGTCAGAGAGTGTCAGAGAGTGTCCGAGAGTGTCAGAGAGTGTCAGTGAGTGATGGAGAGTGTCAGAGAGTGATAGAGAGTGTCAGAGAGTGATAGAGATTGTCAGAGGTTGTTAGAGAGTGATAGAGAGTGTCAGAGAGTGATAGAGAGTGATAGAGAGTGTCTGAGAGTGTCAGATACAGTCAGACTGTGTCAGAGAATGATAGAGAGTGTCAGAGAGTGTCAGAACGCGATAGAGAGTGTCAGAGAGTGATAGAGCGTGTCAGTGATTAATTAAGAGAGATAGAGTGTGTCTGGGAGTGACAGAGAGTGTCAGAGAGTGATAGAGAGTGTCTGAGAGCGTCAGAGAGTGTCAGAGTGTCAGAGTGTCAGAGTGCCAGAGAGTGATAGAGACTGATCGAGAGTGTCCGAGAGTGTCATAGAGTGACAGAGAGTGTCAGAGATTGTCAGAGAGTGATAGAGAGTGATTGAGTGTGTCTGAGAGTGTCAGAGAGTGTCAGAGATAGTCAGAGAGGTTCAGAGAGTGATAGAGAGTGTCTGAGGTGTCTGAGAATGACAGAGAGTGTCTGAGAGTGTCTGAGAGTGTCTGAGAGTGTCAGTGAGTGTCAGAGAGTGATAGAGAGTGATAGAGAGTGTCTGAGAGTGTCAGAGAGTGACAGAGATTGTCAGAGAGTGGTAGAGATTTTTAGAGAGAGTCTGAGAGTGTCAGAGAGTGTCTGAGATTGGCAGAGTGTGTCAGAGAGTGTCAGAGAGTGATAAAGAGTGATAGAGAGTGTCTGAGACTATCAGTGAGTGTCAGAGAGTGTCAGAGTGTGTCAGAGAGTGTCAGAGAGTGTCAGAGAGTGTCAGAGAGTGTCCGAGAGTGTCAGAGAGTGTCATTGAGTGATGGAGAGTGTCAGAGAGTGATAGAGAGTGTCAGAGAGTGTCAGAGTGTGTCAGAGAGTGATAGAGAGTGTCTGAGAGTGTCAGAGACAGTCAGACTGTGTCAGAGAGCGATAGAGAGTGTCAGAGTGTGTCAGAGAGTGTCAGAGAGTGTCAGAGAGTGTCATTGAGTGACAGAGATTGCCAGGGGTTGATAGAGAGTGATAGAGAGTGTCAGAGAGTGATAGAGAGTGATAGAGAGTGTCTGTGAGTGTCAGAGAGTGTCATAGAGTGTCAGAGAGTGTCAGAGAGTGATAGAGAGTGATAGAGAGTGATAGAGATTGATAGAGAGTGATAGAGATTGTCAGAGATTGATAGAGGGTGATAGAGAGTGTCTGAGAGTGTCAGAGATTGTCTGAGAGTGTCTGAGACAGTCTGAGAGTGTCTGTGGGTGTCAGAGAGTGTCAGAGAGTGTCAGAGAGTGTCTGAGTGTGTCGGAGAGTGTCCGAGAGAGTCAGAGTGTGTCAGAGAGAGTCAGAGAGTGTCAGAGAGTGTCATTGAGTGATGGAGAGTGTCAGAGAGTGTCAGAGAGTGAAAAAGAGTGTCAGAGAGTGATAGAGATTGTCAGAGATAGATAGAGAGTGATAGAGAGTGTCAGAGAGTGATAGCGAGTGATAGAGAGTGGTAGAGAGTGTCTGTGAGTGTCAGAGAGTGTCATAGAGTGTCAGAGAGTGTCAGAGAGTGATAGTGAGTGATAGAGAGTATCAGAGAGTGAGAGAGATTGTCAGAGAGTGTCAGAACGCGATAGAGTGTCAGAGAGTGATAGAGCGTGTCAGTGATTGATTAAGAGAGATAGAGTGTGTCTGGGAGTGTCAGAGAGTGTCAGAGAGTGATAGAGAGTGTCTGAGAGCGTCAGAGAGTGTCAGAGTGTCAGAGTGTCAGAGTGCCAGAGAGTGATAGAGACTGATCGAGAGTGTCCGAGAGTGTCATAGAGTGATAGATAGTGTCAGAGATTGTCAGAGAGTGATAGAGAGTGATTGAGTGTGTCTGAGAGTGTCAGAGAGTGTCAGAGGTAGTCAGAGAGGTTCAGAGAGTGATAGAGAGTGTCTGAGGTGTCTGAGAATGACAGAGAGTGTCTGAGAGTGTCTGAGAGTGTCTGAGAGTGTCAGTGAGTGTCAGAGAGTGATAGAGAGTGTCTGAGAGTGTCAGAGAGTGACAGAGATTGTCAGAGAGTGGTAGAGATTGTTAGAGAGTGTCTGAGAGTGTCAGAGAGTGTCTGAGATTGGCAGAGTGTGTCAGAGAGTGTCAGAGAGTGATAAAGAGTGATAGAGAGTGTCTGAGAGTATCAGTGAGTGTCAGAGAGTGTCAGAGTGTGTCAGAGAGTGTCAGAGAGTGTCAGAGAGTGTCCAAGAGTGTCAGAGAGTGTCATTGAGTGATGGAGAGTGTCAGAGAATGATAGAGAGTGTCAGAGAGTGTCAGAGTGTGTCAGAGAGTGATAGAGAGTGATAGAGAGTGATAGAGAGTGTCTGAGAGTGTCAGAGACAGTCAGACTGTGTCAGAGAGTGATAGAGAGCGATAGAGAGTGTCAGAGTGTGTCAGAGAGTGTCAGAGAGTGTCAGAGAGTGTCATTGAGTGACAGAGATTGCCAGGGGTTGATAGAGAGTGATAGAGAGTGTCAGAGAGTGATAGAGAGTGATAGAGAGAGTCTGTGAGTGTCAGAGAGTGTCATAGAGTGTCAGAGAGTGTCAGAGATTGATAGAGAGTGATAGAGATTGTCAGAGATTGATAGAGAGTGATAGAGAGTGTCTGAGAGTGTCAGAGAGTGTCTGAGAGTGTCTGAGACAGTCTGAGAGTGTCAGTGCGAGTCAGAGAGTGTCAGAGAGTGTCAGAGAGTGTCTGAGTGTGTCGGAGAGTGTCCGAGAGAGTCAGAGTGTGTCAGAGAGAGTCAGAGAGTGATAGAGAGTGATAGAGAGTGTCAGAGAGTGTCATTGAGTGATGGAGAGTGTCAGAGAGTGTCAGAGAGTGAAAAAGAGTGTCAGAGAGTGATAGAGAGTGTCAGAGAGTGATAGCGAGTGATAGAGAGTGTCTGTGAGTGTCAGAGAGTGTCATCGAGTGTCAGAGAGTGTCAGAGATTGATAGTGAGGGATAGAGAGTGTCTGTGAGTGTCAGAGAGTGTCATAGACTGATAGAGAGTGTCAGAGCGTGTCAGAGAGTGATAGAGAGTATCAGAGAGCGTCTGAGAGTATCGGAGAGTGATGGAGAGTGTCAGAGAGTGATAGAGAGTGTCTGAGAGTGTCAGAGAGTGATAGAGAGTGATAGAGAGTGTCAGAGAGGGTCATTGAGTGATGGAGAGTATCAGAGAGTGTCAGAGAGTGAAAAAGAGTGTCAGAGAGTGATAGAGATTGTCAGAGATTGATAGAGAGTGATAGAGAGTGTCAGAGAGTGATAGTGAGTGATAGAGAGTGTCTGTGAGTGTCAGAGAGTGTCATAGAGTGTCAGAGAGTGTCAGAGAGTGATAGAGAGTGATATAGAGTGTCAGAGAGTGATAGAGATTGTCAGAGATTGATAGAGAGTGATAGAGAGTGTCAGAGATTGATAGAGAGTGATAGAGAGTGTCTGTGAGTGTCAGTGAGTGTCATAGTCTTATAGAGAGTGTCAGAGAGTGATAGAGAGTATCAGAGAGCGTCTGAGAGTGTCAGAGAGTGATAGAGAGTGTCTGAGAGTGTCAGAGAGTGATAGAGAGTGATAGAGAGTGTCTGAGAGCGTCAGAGATTGTCAGAGTGTCAGAGTGTCAGAGAGTGATAGAGACTGATCGAGAGTGTCCGAGAGTGTCATCGACTGATAGAGAGTGTCAGAGAGTTATAGAGAGTCTCCGAGAGTGATAGAGAGTGTCTGAGAATGTCAGGAAGTGATAGAGTGTGTCAGAGAGTGATAGAGAGTGTCTGAGAGTGTCAGAGAGTGAGAGAGAGTTTCTGAGAGTGTCAGAGAGTGTCAGAGTGTGTCAGAGTGTGTCAGAGAGTGTCAGAGAGTGTCTGAGAGCGTCTGAGAGTGTCAGAGCGTGATAGAGAGTGTCTGAGAGTGTCAGAGTGTGAGAGAGAGTTTCTGAGAGTGTCAGAGAGTGATAGAGAATGATAGAGAGTGTCAGAGAGTGTCTGAACGTGACAGAGCGTGTCTGAGAGTGTCAGAGTGTGACAGAGAGTGTCAGAGAGTGTCAGAGAGTGATAGAGAGTGTCAGAGTGTGTCATCGAGTATCAGAGAGTGTCAGAGAGTGCCATAGAGTGACAGAATGTGTCAGTGAGTGTCAGAGAATGTCAGAGAGTGATAGAGAGTGTCTGAGAGTCAGAGAGTGTCAGAGAGTGAAAGAGAGTGTCAGAGAGTGTCAGAGTGTGTCAGAGAGTGATAGAGAGTGTCAGAGAGTGTCAGAGAGTGATAGAGAGTGTCAGAGAGTGTCAGAGAGTTACAGAGAGTGATAGAGAGTGTCAGAGTGCGTCAGAGTGTGATAGAGAGTGTCAGAGATTGTCAGAAAGTGATAGAGAGTGTCAGAGAGTGTCAGAGTGCGTCAGAGAGTGTCAGAGATTGATAGAGGGTGTCTTCCAGAGTATTAGAGTGACAGAGAGTGTCTGTGGGTGTCAGTGAGTGATAGAGAGTGATAGAGAAAGTCAGAGAGACTCATAGAGTGATAGAGAGTGTCAGACAGTGCAAGAGAGAGATAGAGAGTGGAAGAGAGTGTCAGACTGTGTCAGAGTCTGTCTGAGAATGTCAGAGAGTGAAAGAGAGTGAAAGAGAGTGTCAGAGAGTGATAGAGAGTGTCAGAGTGTGTCAGAGTGTGTCAGAGATGTCAGAGAGTGATATAGAGCGTCAGAGAGTGTCAGAGAGTGATCGAGAGTGTCAGATGGGGTCAGAGAGTGATAGAGAGTTTCAGAGAGTGATAGAGAATGTCAGAGAGTGTCAGAGAATGTCAGAGAGTGTCAGAGAGTGATCGAGAGTGTCAGAGTTTGTCACAGAGTGTCTGAGAGTGTCAGAGAGTGTCAGAGAGTGAAAAAGTGTGATAGAGTGTGTCTGAGAGTGTCAGAGAGTGTCAGAGAGTAATAGAGCGTGATAGAGCGTGTCAGAGAGCGATAGTGAGTGATAGAGAGTGTCTTGGAGTGTCATTGAGTGATAGAGAGTGTCAGAGAGTGATAGAGAGTGTCAGAGAGTGATAGAGAGTGTCATAGAGAGATAGAGAGTGATAGGGAGTGTCAGAGAGTGTCAGAGAGTGTCAGAGAGTGTCAGAGAGTGTCATTGAGTGACAGAGATTGCCAGGGGTTGATAGAGAGTGATAGAGAGTGTCAGAGAGTGATAGAGAGTGATAGAGAGAGTCTGTGAGTGTCAGAGAGTGTCATAGAGTGTCAGAGAGTGTCAGAGATTGATAGAGAGTGATAGAGATTGTCAGAGATTGATAGAGAGTGATAGAGAGTGTCTGAGAGTGTCAGAGAGTGTCTGAGAGTGTCTGAGACAGTCTGAGAGTGTCAGTGCGAGTCAGAGAGTGTCAGAGAGTGTCAGAGAGTGTCTGAGTGTGTCGGAGAGTGTCCGAGAGAGTCAGAGTGTGTCAGAGAGAGTCAGAGAGTGATAGAGAGTGATAGAGAGTGTCAGAGAGTGTCATTGAGTGATGGAGAGTGTCAGAGAGTGTCAGAGAGTGAAAAAGAGTGTCAGAGAGTGATAGAGAGTGTCAGAGAGTGATAGCGAGTGATAGAGAGTGTCTGTGAGTGTCAGAGAGTGTCATCGAGTGTCAGAGAGTGTCAGAGATTGATAGTGAGGGATAGAGAGTGTCTGTGAGTGTCAGAGAGTGTCATAGACTGATAGAGAGTGTCAGAGCGTGTCAGAGAGTGATAGAGAGTATCAGAGAGCGTCTGAGAGTATCGGAGAGTGATGGAGAGTGTCAGAGAGTGATAGAGAGTGTCTGAGAGTGTCAGAGAGTGATAGAGAGTGATAGAGAGTGTCAGAGAGGGTCATTGAGTGATGGAGAGTATCAGAGAGTGTCAGAGAGTGAAAAAGAGTGTCAGAGAGTGATAGAGATTGTCAGAGATTGATAGAGAGTGATAGAGAGTGTCAGAGAGTGATAGTGAGTGATAGAGAGTGTCTGTGAGTGTCAGAGAGTGTCATAGAGTGTCAGAGAGTGTCAGAGAGTGATAGAGAGTGATATAGAGTGTCAGAGAGTGATAGAGATTGTCAGAGATTGATAGAGAGTGATAGAGAGTGTCAGAGATTGATAGAGAGTGATAGAGAGTGTCTGTGAGTGTCAGTGAGTGTCATAGTCTTATAGAGAGTGTCAGAGAGTGATAGAGAGTATCAGAGAGCGTCTGAGAGTGTCAGAGAGTGATAGAGAGTGTCTGAGAGTGTCAGAGAGTGATAGAGAGTGATAGAGAGTGTCTGAGAGCGTCAGAGATTGTCAGAGTGTCAGAGTGTCAGAGAGTGATAGAGACTGATCGAGAGTGTCCGAGAGTGTCATCGACTGATAGAGAGTGTCAGAGAGTTATAGAGAGTCTCCGAGAGTGATAGAGAGTGTCTGAGAATGTCAGGAAGTGATAGAGTGTGTCAGAGAGTGATAGAGAGTGTCTGAGAGTGTCAGAGAGTGAGAGAGAGTTTCTGAGAGTGTCAGAGAGTGTCAGAGTGTGTCAGAGTGTGTCAGAGAGTGTCAGAGAGTGTCTGAGAGCGTCTGAGAGTGTCAGAGCGTGATAGAGAGTGTCTGAGAGTGTCAGAGAGTGATAGAGAATGATAGAGAGTGTCAGAGAGTGTCTGAACGTGACAGAGCGTGTCTGAGAGTGTCAGAGTGTGACAGAGAGTGTCAGAGAGTGTCAGAGAGTGATAGAGAGTGTCAGAGTGTGTCATCGAGTATCAGAGAGTGTCAGAGAGTGCCATAGAGTGACAGAATGTGTCAGTGAGTGTCAGAGAATGTCAGAGAGTGATAGAGAGTGTCTGAGAGTCAGAGAGTGTCAGAGAGTGAAAGAGAGTGTCAGAGAGTGTCAGAGTGTGTCAGAGAGTGATAGAGAGTGTCAGAGAGTGTCAGAGAGTGATAGAGAGTGTCAGAGAGTGTCAGAGAGTTACAGAGAGTGATAGAGAGTGTCAGAGTGCGTCAGAGTGTGATAGAGAGTGTCAGAGATTGTCAGAAAGTGATAGAGAGTGTCAGAGAGTGTCAGAGTGCGTCAGAGAGTGTCAGAGATTGATAGAGGGTGTCTTCCAGAGTATTAGAGTGACAGAGAGTGTCTGTGGGTGTCAGTGAGTGATAGAGAGTGATAGAGAAAGTCAGAGAGACTCATAGAGTGATAGAGAGTGTCAGACAGTGCAAGAGAGAGATAGAGAGTGGAAGAGAGTGTCAGACTGTGTCAGAGTCTGTCTGAGAATGTCAGAGAGTGAAAGAGAGTGAAAGAGAGTGTCAGAGAGTGATAGAGAGTGTCAGAGTGTGTCAGAGTGTGTCAGAGATGTCAGAGAGTGATATAGAGCGTCAGAGAGTGTCAGAGAGTGATCGAGAGTGTCAGATGGGGTCAGAGAGTGATAGAGAGTTTCAGAGAGTGATAGAGAATGTCAGAGAGTGTCAGAGAATGTCAGAGAGTGTCAGAGAGTGATCGAGAGTGTCAGAGTTTGTCACAGAGTGTCTGAGAGTGTCAGAGAGTGTCAGAGAGTGAAAAAGTGTGATAGAGTGTGTCTGAGAGTGTCAGAGAGTGTCAGAGAGTAATAGAGCGTGATAGAGCGTGTCAGAGAGCGATAGTGAGTGATAGAGAGTGTCTTGGAGTGTCATTGAGTGATAGAGAGTGTCAGAGAGTGATAGAGAGTGTCAGAGAGTGATAGAGAGTGTCATAGAGAGATAGAGAGTGATAGGGAGTGTCAGAGAGTGATAGTGCGTGATTGAGTGTGTCTGAGAGTGTCCGAGAGTGTCAGAGAGCATCAGAGAAATTCAGAGAGTTTCAGAGAGTGATCGAGAGTGTCTGAGGTGTCTGAGAGTGACAGAGGTTGTCTGAGAGTGTCAGTGTGTGTCAGAGAATGATAGAGAGTGTCTGAGAGTGTCAGAGATTGTCAGAGTGTGTCAGAGAGTGATAGAGAGTGTCAGAGAGTGATAGAGAGTGTCAGAGATTGATAGAGAGTGATAGAGAGTGTCAGAGATTGACAGAGAGTGATAGAGAGAGATAGAAAGTGTCAGAGAGTGATAGAGAGTGTCTGAGAGTGTCTGAGAGAGTCTGAGAGTGTCAGAGTGTGTCAGAGAGTGATAGAGAGTGATGGAGAGTGTCTGAGAGTGTCAGAAATTGTCAGAGATAGTGAGAGAGTGTCAGAGAGTGATATCGAGTCATCGAGAGTGTCTGAGAGTGTCAGAGAGCATCAGAGTGTGTCCGAGCGTGTCATTGAGTGATAGAGAGTGATAGAGAGTGTCAGAGAGTGTCTGAGAGTGTCAGAGAGTGTCAGAGTGTGTCAGAGAGTGTCAGAAAGTTTCAGAGTGTTTCAGAGAGTGATAGAGAGTGTCAGAGAGTGGCAGTGAGTGATAGAGAGTGTCAGAGAGTGACAGAGAGTGTCAGAGAGTGATAGAGAGTGTCAGAGATTGATAGTGAGTGTAAGAGAGTATCAGAGAGTGACAGAGAGTGATAGGGAGTGTCTGAGGGTGTCAGTGAGGGTCAGAGAGTGTCAGTGTGGGTCAGAGAGTGACAGAGAGTGATAGAGAGACATAGAGAGTGTCAGAGAGTGTCAGAGAGTGTCAGAGAGTGATAGAGAGTGTCTGAGAGTGTCTGAGAGAGTCTGACCGTGTCAGAGTGTGGCAGAGTGTGTCAGAGAGTGACTGAGAGTGTCTGAGAGTGTCAGAAATTGTGAGAGATTGTCAGAGAGTGTCAGAGATTGTCAGAGTGTGTCAGAGAGTGGTAGAGATTGATAGAGAGTGTCTGAGAGTGTCAGAGAGTGTCTGAGATTGTCAGAGTGTGTCAGAGAATGTCATTGAGTGATGGAGAGTGTCAGAGAGTGAAGTGAATTTCAGAGAGTGATAGAGATTGTCAGAGGTTGTTAGAGAGTGATAGAGAGTGTCAGAGAGTGATAGAGAGTGATAGAGAGTGTCAGAGATTGACAGAGAGTGATAGAGAGAGATAGAAAGTGTCAGAGAGTGATAGAGAGTGTCTGAGAGTGTCTGAGAGAGTCTGAGAGTGTCAGAGTGTGTCAGAGAGTGATAGAGAGTGATGGAGAGTGTCTGAGAGTGTCAGAAATTGTCAGAGATAGTGAGAGAGTGTCAGAGAGTGATATCGAGTCATCGAGAGTGTCTGAGAGTGTCAGAGAGCATCAGAGTGTGTCCGAGCGTGTCATTGAGTGATAGAGAGTGATAGAGAGTGTCAGAGAGTGTCTGAGAGTGTCAGAGAGTGTCAGAGTGTGTCAGAGAGTGTCAGAAAGTTTCAGAGTGTTTCAGAGAGTGATAGAGAGTGTCAGAGAGTGGCAGTGAGTGATAGAGAGTGTCAGAGAGTGACAGAGAGTGTCAGAGAGTGATAGAGAGTGTCAGAGATTGATAGTGAGTGTAAGAGAGTATCTGAGAGTGACAGAGAGTGATAGGGAGTGTCTGAGGGTGTCAGTGAGTGTCAGAGAGTGTCAGTGTGGGTCAGAGAGTGACAGAGAGTGATAGAGAGACATAGAGAGTGTCAGAGAGTGTCAGAGAGTGATAGAGAGTGTCTGAGAGTGTCTGAGAGA
Source organism: Heterodontus francisci (assembly GCF_036365525.1). Lineage (NCBI taxonomy): Eukaryota > Metazoa > Chordata > Chondrichthyes > Heterodontiformes > Heterodontidae > Heterodontus > Heterodontus francisci. Next base: position 4,690,110 of record NC_090394.1, on the reverse strand, counting down.
GTCTGACCGTGTCAGAGTGTGGCAGAGTGTGTCAGAGAGTGACTGAGAGTGTCTGAGAGTGTCAGAAATTGTGAGAGATTGTCAGAGAGTGTCAGAGATTGTCAGAGTGTGTCAGAGAGTGGTAGAGATTGATAGAGAGTGTCTGAGAGTGTCAGAGAGTGTCTGAGATTGTCAGAGTGTGTCAGAGAATGTCATTGAGTGATGGAGAGTGTCAGAGAGTGATAGTGAATTTCAGAGAGTGATAGAGATTGTCAGAGGTTGTTAGAGAGTGATAGAGAGTGTCAGAGAGTGATAGAGAGTGATAGAGAGTGTCAGAGAGGGTCATTGAGTGATGGAGAGTATCAGAGAGTGTCAGAGAGTGAAAAAGAGTGTCAGAGAGTGATAGAGATTGTCAGAGATTGATAGAGAGTGATAGAGAGTGATAGAGAGTGTCAGAGATTGATAGAGAGTGTCTGTGAGTGTCAGTGAGTGTCATAGTCTTATAGAGAGTGTCAGAGAGCGATAGAGAGTATCAGAGAGCGTCTGAGAGTGTCAGAGAGTGATAGAGAGTATCAGAGAGCGTCTGAGAGTGTCAGAGAGTGATAGAGAGTGTCTGAGAGTGTCAGAGAGTGATAGAGACTGATCGAGAGTATCCGAGAGTGTCATCGACTGATAGAGAGTGTCACAGAGTTATAGAGAGTCTCCGAGAGTGATAGAGAGTGTCTGAGAATGTCAGGAAGTGATAGAGAGTGTCAGAGAGTGATAGAGAGTGTCTGAGAGTGTCAGAGAGTGAGAGAGAGTTTCTGAGAGTGTCAGAGAGTGTCAGAGTGTTTCAGAGTGTGTCAGAGAGTGTCAGATCAGAGAGTGTCTGAGAGTGTCTGAGAGTGTCAGAGAGTGTCTGAGAGAGTCAGAGAGCGATAGAGAGTGTCAGAGAGTGATAGAGAGTGTCATATAGTGATGGAGAGTGTCAGAGAGTGTCAGAGAGTGTCAGAGAGTGATAGAGAGTGATAGAGAGTGTCAGAGAGTGTCAGAGTGTGTCATAGAGTGTCAGAGAGTGATAGAAAGTGTCTCAGAGTGTCAGAGAGAGAAAGAGAGTGTCAGAGTCTGATAGAGAGTGTCAGAGAGTGTCAGAGAGTGTCTGAGAGTGTCAGAAATTGTCAGAGATAGTCAGAGAGTGTTAGAGAGTGATATCGAGTCATCGAGAGTGTCTGAGAGTGTCAGAGAGCATCAGAGTGTGTCCGAGCGTGTCATTGAGTGATAGAGAGTGATAGAGAGTGTCAGAGAGTGTCTGAGAGTGTCAGAGAGTGTCAGAGTGTGTCAGAGAGTGTCAGAAAGTTTCAGAGTGTTTCAGAGAGTGATAGAGAGTGTCAGAGAGTGGCAGTGAGTGATAGAGAGTGTCAGAGAGTGACAGAGAGTGTCAGAGAGTGATAGAGAGTGTCAGAGATTGATAGTGAGTGTAAGAGAGTATCAGAGAGTGATAGAGAGTGATAGGGAGTGTCTGAGGGTGTCAGAGAGGGTCAGAGAGTGTCAGTGTGGGTCAGAGAGTGACAGAGAGTGATAGAGAGACATAGAGAGTGTCAGAGAGTGTCAGAGAGTGTCAGAGAGTGATAGAGAGTGTCTGAGAGTGTCTGAGAGAGTCTGACCGTGTCAGAGTGTGGCAGAGTGTGTCAGAGAGTGACTGAGAGTGTCTGAGAGTGTCAGAAATTGTGAGAGATTGTCAGAGAGTGTCAGAGATTGTCAGAGTGTGTCAGAGAGTGGTAGAGATTGATAGAGAGTGTCTGAGAGTGTCAGAGAGTGTCTGAGATTGTCAGAGTGTGTCAGAGAATGTCATTGAGTGATGGAGAGTGTCAGAGAGTGATAGTGAATTTCAGAGAGTGATAGAGATTGTCAGAGGTTGTTAGAGAGTGATAGAGAGTGTCAGAGAGTGATAGAGAGTGATAGAGAGTGTCAGAGAGGGTCATTGAGTGATGGAGAGTATCAGAGAGTGTCAGAGAGTGAAAAAGAGTATCAGAGAGTGATAGAGATTGTCAGAGATTGATAGAGAGTGATAGAGAGTGATAGAGAGTGTCAGAGATTGATAGAGAGTGATAGAGAGTGTCTGTGAGTGTCAGTGAGTGTCATAGTCTTATAGAGAGTGTCAGAGAGCGATAGAGAGTATCAGAGAGCGTCTGAGAGTGTCAGAGAGTGATAGAGAGTGTCTGAGAGTGTCAGAGAGTGATAGAGAGTGATAGAGAGTGTCTGAGAGCGTCAGAGATTGTCAGAGTGTCAGAGTGTCAGAGAGTGATAGAGACTGATCGAGAGTGTCCGAGAGTGTCATCGACTGATAGAGAGTGTCACAGAGTTATAGAGAGTCTCCGAGAGTGATAGAGAGTGTCTGAGAATGTCAGGAAGTGATAGAGAGTGTCAGAGAGTGATAGAGAGTGTCTGAGAGTGTCAGAGAGTGAGAGAGAGTTTCTGAGAGTGTCAGAGAGTGTCAGAGTGTTTCAGAGTGTGTCAGAGAGTGTCAGAGAGTGTCTGAGAGTGTCTGAGAGTGTCAGAGAGTGTCTGAGAGAGTCAGAGAGCGATAGAGAGTGTCAGAGAGTGATAGAGAGTGTCATATAGTGATGGAGAGTGTCAGAGAGTGTCAGAGAGTGTCAGAGAGTGATAGAGAGTGATAGAGAGTGTCAGAGAGTGTCAGAGTGTGTCATAGAGTGTCAGAGAGTGATAGAAAGTGTCTCAGAGTGTCAGAGAGAGAAAGAGAGTGTCAGAGTCTAATAGAGAGTGTCAGAGAGTGTCAGAGAGTGATAGAGATTGTCAGAGACTGATAGAGAAAGTCTGAGAGTGCCAGAGAGTGATAGAGAGTGTCTGAGAGTGTCAGAGGGTGATAGAGAGTGTCTGAGAGTGTCAGAGTGTGAGAGAGAGTTTCTGAGAGTGTCAGAGAGTGATAGAGAATGATAGAGAGTGTCAGAGAGTGTCTGAAAGTGACAGAGCGTGTCTGAGAGTGTCAGAGTGTGACAGAGAGTGTCAGAGAGTGTCAGAGAGTGATAGAGAGTGTCAGAGTGTGTCATCGAGTATCAGAGAGTGTCAGAGAGTGCCATAGAGTGACAGAGAGTGTCTGAGAGTCAGAGAGTGTCAGAGAGTGAAAGAGAGTGTCAGAGAGTGTCAGAGTGTGTCAGAGAGTGATAGAGAGTGTCAGAGAGTGTCAGAGAGTGATAGAGAGTGTCAGAGAGTGTCAGAGAGTGACAGAGAGTGATAGAGAGTGTCAGAGTGCGTCAGAGTGTGATAGAGAGTGTCAGAGATTGTCAGAAAGTGATAGAGAGTGTCAGAAAGTGTCAGAGTGCGTCAGAGAGTGTCAGAGATTGATAGAGGGTGTCTTCCAGAGTATTAGAGTGACAGAGAGTGTCTGTGGGTGTCAGTGAGTGATAGAGAGTGATAGAGAAAGTCAGAGAGACTCATAGAGTGATAGAGAGTGTCAGATAGTGCAAGAGAGAGATAGAGAGTGGAAGAGAGTGGTAGAGAGTGTCAGAGAGTGTCAGAGTGTGTCAGAGAGTGTCCGAGAGAGTCAGCGTGTATCAGAGTGTGTCACAGAGTGACAGAGAGTGATAGAGAGTGATAGAGAGTGTCAGAGAGTGTCATTGATTGATGGAGAGTGTCAGAGAGTGTCATAGAATGTCAGAGAGTGTCAGAGTGATAGAGAGCGATAGGGAGTGTCTGAGAGTGATAGAGAGAGTCAGAGAGTGATAGAGACTGTCTGAGAATTTCAGAGAGTGAAAGAGAGTTTCTGAGAGTGTCAGAGAGTGATAGAGTGTGATAGAGAGTGTCAGAGAGTGTCAGACTGTGTCAGAGTCTGTCTGAGAATGTCAGAGAGTGAAAGAGAGTGAAAGAGAGTGAAAGAGAGTGTCAGAGAGTGATAGAGAGTGTCAGAGTGTGTCAGAGTGTGTCAGAGATGTCAGAGAGTGATATAGAGCGTCAGAGAGTGTCAGAGAGTGATCGAGAGTGTCAGATGGGGTCAGAGAGTGATAGAGTGTTTCAGAGAGTGATAGAGAATGTCAGAGAGTGTCAGAGAATGTCAGAGAGTGTCAGAGAGTGATCGAGAGTGTCAGAGTTTGTCACAGAGTGTCTGAGAGTGTCAGAGAGTGTCAGAGAGTGAAAAAGTGTGATAGAGTGTGTCTGAGAGTGTCAGAGAGTGTCAGAGAGTGATAGAGCATGATAGAGCGTGTCAGAGAGCGATAGTGAGTGATAGAGAGTGTCTTGGAGTGTCATTGAGTGATAGAGATTGTCAGAGAGTGTCAGAGAGTGATAGAGAGTGTCAGAGAGTGATAGAGAGTGTCATAGAGAGATAGAGAGTGATAGAGAGTGTCAGAGAGTGATAGTGCGTGATTGAGTGTGTCTGAGAGTGTCCGAGAGTGTCAGAGAGCATCAGCGAAATTCAGAGAGTTTCAGAGAGTGATCGAGAGTGTCTGAGGTGTCTGAGAGTGACAGAGGTTGTCTGAGAGTGTCAGTGCGTGTCAGAGAATGATAGAGACTGTCTGAGAGTGTCACAGATTGTCAGAGTGTGTCAGAGAGTGATAGAGAGTGTCAGAGAGTGATAGAGAGTGTCAGAGATTGATAGAGAGTGATAGAGAGTGTCAGAGATTGACAGAGAGTGATAGAGAGAGATAGAAAGTGTCAGAGAGTGATAGAGAGTGTCTGAGAGTGTCTGAGAGAGTCTGAGAGTGTCAGAGTGTGTCAGAGAGTGATAGAGAGTGATGGAGAGTGTCTGAGAGTGTCAGAGAGCATCAGAGTGTGTCCGAGCGTGTCATTGAGTGATAGAGAGTGATAGAGAGTGTCAGAGAGTGTCTGAGAGTGTCAGAGAGTGTCAGAGTGTGTCAGAGAGTGTCAGAAAGTTTCAGAGTGTTTCAGAGAGTGATAGAGAGTGTCAGAGAGTGTCAGTGAGTGATAGAGAGTGTCAGAGAGTGACAGAGAGTGTCAGAGAGTGATAGAGAGTGTCAGAGATTGATAGTGAGTGTAAGAGAGTATCAGAGAGTGATAGAGAGTGATAGGGAGTGTCTGAGAGTGTCAGAGAGGGTCAGAGAGTGTCACTGTGGTCAGAGAGTGACAGAGAGTGATAGAGAGACATAGAGAGTGTCAGAGAGTGTCAGAGAGTGTCAGAGAGTGATAGAGAGTGTCTGAGAGTGTCTGAGAGAGTCTGACCGTGTCAGAGTGTGGCAGAGTGTGTCAGAGAGTGACTGAGAGTGTCTGAGAGTGTCAGAAATTGTGAGAGACTGTCAGAGAGTGTCAGCGAGTGATAGACAGTCATCCAGAGTGTCTGAGAGCATCAGAGAGCGTCAGAGTGTGTCAGAGCGTGTCATTGAGTGATAGAGAGTGTCAGAGAGTGTCAGAACGCGATAGAGAGTGTCAGAGAGTGATAGAGCGTGTCAGTGATTGATTAAGAGAGATAGAGTGTGTCTGGGAGTGTCCGAGAGTGTCATAGAGTGATAGAGAGTGTCAGAGATTGTCAGAGAGTGATAGAGAGTGATTGAGTGTGTCTGAGAGTGTCAGAGAGTGACAGAGAGCGTCAGAGATAGTCAGAGAGGTTCAGAGAGTGATAGAGAATGTCTGAGGTGTCTTAGAGTGACAGAGATTGTCAGAGTGTGTCAGAGAGTGGTAGAGATTGATAGAGAGTGTCTGAGACTGTCAGAGAGTGTCTGAGATTGTCAGAGTGTGTCAGAGAGTGTCAGAGAGTGATAAAGAGTGATAGAGAGTGTCTGAGAGTGTCAGAGAGTGTCTGAGAGTGTCAGTGAGTGTCAGAGAGTGATAGAAAGTGTCTGAGAGTGTCAGAGAGTGACAGAGATTGTCAGAGTGTGTCAGAGAGTGGTAGAGATTGATAGAGAGTGTCTGAGAGTGTCAGAGAGTGTCTGAGATTGTCAGAGTGTGTCAGAGAGTGATAAAGAGTGACAGAGAGTGTCTGAGAGTGTCAGAGAGTGTCAGAGAGTGTCAGAGTGTGTCAGAGAGTGTCAGAGAGTGTCTGAGAGTGTCAGAGAGTGACAGAGATTGTCAGAGTGTGTCAGAGAGTGGTAGAGATTGATAGAGAGTGTCTGAGAGTTTCAGAGAGTGTCTGAGATTGTCAGAGTGTGTCAGAGAGTGTCAGAGAGTGATAAAGAGTGATAGAGAGTATCTGAGAGTGTCAGAGAGTGTCAGAGAGTGTCAGAGTGTGACAGAGATTGTCAGAGTGTGTCAGAGAGTGGTAGAGATTGATAGAGAGTGTCTGAGAGTGTCAGAGAGTGTCTGAGATTGTCAGAGTGTGTCAGAGAATGTCATTGAGTGATGGAGAGTGTCAGAGAGTGATAGAGAGTTTCAGAGAGTGATAGAGATTGTCAGAGGTTGTTAGAGAGTGATAGAGAGTGTCAGAGAGTGATAGAGAGTGATAGAGAGTGTCTGAGAGTGTCAGAGACAGTCAGACTGTGTCAGAGAATGATAGAGAGTGTCATAGAGAGATAGAGAGTGATAGAGAGTGTCAGAGAGTGATAGTGCGTGATTGAGTGTGTCTGAGAGTGTCCGAGAGTGTCAGAGAGCGTCAGAGAAATTCAGAGAGTTTCAGAGAGTGATAGAGAGTGTCTGAGGTGTCTGAGAGTGACAGAGGGTGTCTGAGAGTGTCAGAGATAGTCAGAGAGGTTCAGAGAGTGATAGAGAGTGTCTGAGGTGTCTGAGAATGACAGAGAGTGTCTGAGTGTGTCTGAGAGTGTCAGTGAGTGTCAGAGAGTGATAGAGAGTGTCTGAGAGTGTCAGAGAGTGACAGAGATTGTCAGAGAGTGGTAGAGATTGTTAGAGAGTGTCTGAGAGTGTCAGAGAGTGTCTGAGATTGGCAGAGTGTGTCAGAGAGTGTCAGAGAGTGATAAAGAGTGATAGAGAGTGTCTGAGAGTATCAGTGAGTGTCAGAGAGTGTCAGAGTGTGTCAGAGAGTGTCAGAGAGTGTCAGAGAGTGTCAGAGAGTGTCCGAGAGTGTCAGAGAGTGTCATTGAGTGATGGAGAGTGTCAGAGAGTGTCAGAGAGTGTCAGAGAGTGATAGAGAGTGTCTGAGAGTGTCAGAGAGTGATAGAGAGTGTCTGAGAGTGTCTGAGAGAGTCTGACCGTGTCATAGTGTGGCAGAGTGTGTCAGAGAGTGACTGAGAGTGTCTGAGAGTGTCAGAAATTGTGAGAGACTGTCAGAGAGTGTCAGCGAGTGATAGACAGTCATCCAGAGTGTCTGAGAGCATCAGAGAGCGTCAGAGTGTGTCAGAGCGTTTCATTGAGTGATAGAGAGTGATAGAGAGTGTCAGAGAGTGTCAGAACGCGATAGAGAGTGTCAGAGAGTGATAGAGCGTGTCAGTGATTGATTAAGAGAGATAGAGTGTGTCTGGGAGTGTCCGAGAGTGTCATAGAGTGATAGAGAGTGTCAGAGATTGTCAGAGAGTGATAGAGAGTGATTGAGTGTGTCTGAGAGTGTCAGAGAGTGACAGAGAGCGTCAGAGATAGTCAGAGAGGTTCAGAGAGTGATAGAGAATGTCTGAGGTGTCTTAGAGTGACAGAGATTGTCAGAGTGTGTCAGAGAGTGGTAGAGATTGATAGAGAGTGTCTGAGACTGTCAGAGAGTGTCTGAGATTGTCAGAGTGTGTCAGAGAGTGTCAGAGAGTGATAAAGAGTGATAGAGAGTGTCTGAGAGTGTCAGAGAGTGTCTGAGAGTGTCAGTGAGTGTCAGAGAGTGATAGAAAGTGTCTGAGAGTGTCAGAGAGTGACAGAGATTGTCAGAGTGTGTCAGAGAGTGGTAGAGATTGATAGAGAGTGTCTGAGAGTGTCAGAGAGTGTCTGAGATTGTCAGAGTGTGTCAGAGAGTGATAAAGAGTGACAGAGAGTGTCTGAGAGTGTCAGAGAGTGTCAGAGAGTGTCAGAGAGTGTCAGAGTGTGACAGAGATTGTCAGAGTGTGTCAGAGAGTGGTAGAGATTGATAGAGAGTGTCTGAGAGTGTCAGAGAGTGTCTGAGATTGTCAGAGTGTGTCAGAGAATGTCATTGAGTGATGGAGAGTGTCAGAGAGTGATAGAGAGTTTCAGAGAGTGATAGAGATTGTCAGAGGTTGTTAGAGAGTGATAGAGAGTGTCAGAGAGTGATAGAGAGTGATAGAGAGTGTCTGAGAGTGTCAGAGACAGTCAGACTGTGTCAGAGAATGATAGAGAGTGTCATAGAGAGATAGAGAGTGATAGAGAGTGTCAGAGAGTGATAGTGCGTGATTGAGTGTGTCTGAGAGTGTCCGAGAGTGTCAGAGAGCGTCAGAGAAATTCAGAGAGTTTCAGAGAGTGATAGAGAGTGTCTGAGGTGTCTGAGAGTGACAGAGGGTGTCTGAGAGTGTCAGAGATAGTCAGAGAGGTTCAGAGAGTGATAGAGAGTGTCTGAGGTGTCTGAGAATGACAGAGAGTGTCTGAGTGTGTCTGAGAGTGTCAGTGAGTGTCAGAGAGTGATAGAGAGTGTCTGAGAGTGTCAGAGAGTGACAGAGATTGTCAGAGAGTGGTAGAGATTGTTAGAGAGTGTCTGAGAGTGTCAGAGAGTGTCTGAGATTGGCAGAGTGTGTCAGAGAGTGTCAGAGAGTGATAAAGAGTGATAGAGAGTGTCTGAGAGTATCAGTGAGTGTCAGAGAGTGTCAGAGTGTGTCAGAGAGTGTCAGAGAGTGTCAGAGAGTGTCAGAGAGTGTCCGAGAGTGTCAGAGAGTGTCATTGAGTGATGGAGAGTGTCAGAGAGTGTCAGAGAGTGATAGAGAGTGTCTGAGAGTGTCAGAGAGTGATAGAGAGTGTCTGAGAGTGTCTGAGAGAGTCTGACCGTGTCAGAGTGTGGCAGAGTGTGTCAGAGAGTGACTGAGAGTGTCTGAGAGTGTCAGAAATTGTGAGAGACTGTCAGAGAGTGTCAGCGAGTGATAGACAGTCATCCAGAGTGTCTGAGAGCATCAGAGAGCGTCAGAGTGTGTCAGAGCGTTTCATTGAGTGATAGAGAGTGATAGAGAGTGTCAGAGAGTGTCAGAACGCGATAGAGAGTGTCAGAGAGTGATAGAGCGTGTCAGTGAGTGATTAAGAGAGATAGAGTGTGTCTGGGAGTGTCCGAGAGTGTCATAGAGTGATAGAGAGTGTCAGAGATTGTCAGAGAGTGATAGAGAGTGATTGAGTGTGTCTGAGAGTGTCAGAGAGTGACAGAGAGCGTCAGAGATAGTCAGAGAGGTTCAGAGAGTGATAGAGAATGTCTGAGGTGTCTTAGAGTGACAGAGATTGTCAGAGTGTGTCAGAGAGTGGTAGAGATTGATAGAGAGTGTCTGAGACTGTCAGAGAGTGTCTGAGATTGTCAGAGTGTGTCAGAGAGTGTCAGAGAGTGATAAAGAGTGATAGAGAGTGTCTGAGAGTGTCAGAGAGTGTCTGAGAGTGTCAGTGAGTGTCAGAGAGTGATAGAAAGTGTCTGAGAGTGTCAGAGAGTGACAGAGATTGTCAGAGTGTGTCAGAGAGTGGTAGAGATTGATAGAGAGTGTCTGAGAGTGTCAGAGAGTGTCTGAGATTGTCAGAGTGTGTCAGAGAGTGTCAGAGAGTGATAAAGAGTGATAGAGAGTGTCTGAGAGTGTCAGAGAGTGTCAGAGAGTGTCAGAGTGTGTCAGAGAGTGTCAGAGAGTGTCTGAGAGTGTCAGAGAGTGACAGAGATTGTCAGAGTGTGTCAGAGAGTGGTAGAGATTGATAGAGAGTGTCTGAGAGTGTCAGAGAGTGTCTGAGATTGTCAGAGTGTGTCAGAGAGTGTCAGAGAGTGATAAAGAGTGATAGAGAGTATCTGAGAGTGTCAGAGAGTGTCAGAGAGTGTCAGAGAGTGTCAGAGTGTGACAGAGATTGTCAGAGTGTGTCAGAGAGTGGTAGAGATTGATAGAGAGTGTCTGAGAGTGTCAGAGAGTGTCTGAGATTGTCAGAGTGTGTCAGAGAATGTCATTGAGTGATGGAGAGTGTCAGAGAGTGATAGAGAGTTTCAGAGAGTGATAGAGATTGTCAGAGGTTGTTAGAGAGTGATAGAGAGTGTCTGAGAGTGTCAGAGACAGTCAGACTGTGTCAGAGAATGATAGAGAGTGTCATAGAGAGATAGAGAGTGATAGAGAGTGTCAGAGAGTGATAGTGCGTGATTGAGTGTGTCTGAGAGTGTCCGAGAGTGTCAGAGAGCGTCAGAGAAATTCAGAGAGTTTCAGAGAGTGATAGAGAGTGTCTGAGAGTGACAGAGGGTGTCCGAGAGTGTCAGAGATAGTCAGAGAGGTTCAGAGAGTGATAGAGAGTGTCTGAGGTGTCTGAGAATGACAGAGAGTGTCTGAGAGTGTCTGAGAGTGTCAGTGAGTGTCAGAGAGTGATAGAGAGTGTCTGAGAGTGTCAGAGAGTGACAGAGATTGTCAGAGAGTGGTAGAGATTGTTAGAGAGATTCTGAGAGTGTCAGAGAGTGTCTGAGATTGGCAGAGTGTGTCAGAGAGTGTCAGAGAGTGATAAAGAGTGATAGAGAGTGTCTGAGAGTATCAGTGAGTGTCAGAGAGTGTCAGAAAGTGTCAGAGAGTGTCAGAGAGTGTCAGAGAGTGTCAGAGAGTGTCCGAGAGTGTCAGAGAGTGTCATTGAGTGATGGAGAGTGTCAGAGAGTGTCAGAGAGTGTCAGAGAGTGATAGAGAGTGTCTGAGAGTGTCAGAGACAGTCAGACTGTGTCAGAGAGTGATAGAGAGCGATAGAGAGTGTCAGAGTGTGTCAGAGAGTGTCAGAGAGTGTCAGAGAGTGTCATTGAGTGACAGAGATTGCCAGGGATTGATAGAGAGTGATAGAGACTGTCAGAGAGTGATAGAGAGTGATAGAGAGTGTCTGTGAGTGTCAGAGAGTGTCATAGAGTGTCAGAGAGTGTCAGAGAGTGATAGAGAGTGATAGAGAGTGATAGAGATTGACAGAGATTGATAGAGAGTGATAGAGATTGTCAGAGATTGATAGAGAGTGATAGAAAGTGTCTCAGAGTGTCAGAGAGTGTCTGAGAGTGTCTGAGACAGTCTGAGAGTGTCTGTGAGTGTCAGAGAGTGTCAGAGAGTGTCAGAGAGTGTCTGAGTGTGTCGGAGAGTGTCAGAGAGAGTCAGAGTGTGTCAGAGAGAGTCAGAGAGTGATAGAGAGTGATAGAGAGTGTCTGAGAGTGTCATTGAGTGATGGAGAGTGTCAGAGAGTGTCAGAGAGTGAAAAAGAGTGTCAGAGAGTGATAGAGATTGTCAGAGATAGATAGAGAGTGATAGAGAGTGTCAGAGAGTGATAGCGAGTGATAGAGAGTGTCTGTGAGTGTCAGAGAGTGTCTGAGATTGTCAGAGTGTGTCAGAGAGTGTCAGAGAGTGATAAAGTGTGATAGAGAGTGTCTGAGAGTGTCAGAGAGTGTCAGAGAGTGTCAGAGTGTGACAGAGATTGTCAGAGTGTGTCAGAGAGTGGTAGAGAGTGTCAGAGATTGATAGTGAGTGTAAGAGAGTATCAGAGAGTGATAGAGAGTGATAGGGAGTGTCTGAGGGTGTCAGAGAGTTTCAGAGAGTGTCAGAGTGTGACAGAGATTGTCAGAGAGTGTCAGAGAGTGATAGAGAGTGTCAGAGATTGATAGTGAGTGTAAGAGAGTATCAGAGAGTGATAGAGAGTGATAGGGAGTGTCTGAGGGTGTCAGAGAGGGTCAGAGAGTGTCAGTGTGGGTCAGAGAGTGACAGAGAGTGATAGAGAGACATAGAGAGTGTCAGAGAGTGTCAGAGAGTGTCAGAGAGTGATAGAGAGTGTCTGAGAGTGTCTGAGAGAGTCTGACCGTGTCAGAGTGTGGCAGAGTGTGTCAGAGAGTGACTGAGAGTGTCAGAGAGTGATAGACAGTCATCGAGAGTGTCTGAGAGCATCAGAGAGCGTCAGAGTGTGTCAGAGCGTGTCATTGAGTGATAGAGAGTGATAGAGAGTGTCAGAGAGTGTCAGAACGCGATAGAGAGTGTCAGAGAGTGATAGAGCGTGTCAGTGATTGATTAAGAGAGATAGAGTGTGTCTGGGAGTGTCAGAGAGTGTCAGAGAGTGATAGAGAGTGTCTGAGAGCGTCAGAGAGTGTCAGAGTGTCAGAGCGTCAGAGTGCCAGAGAGTGATAGAGACTGATCGAGAGTGTCCGAGAGTGTCATAGAGTGATAGAGAGTGTCAGAGATTGTCAGAGAGTGATAGAGAGTGATTGAGTGTGTCTGAGAGTGTCAGAGAGTGACAGAGAGCGTCAGAGATAGTCAGAGAGGTTCAGAGAGTGATAGAGAATGTCTGAGGTGTCTTAGAGTGACAGAGATTGTCAGAGTGTGTCAGAGAGTGGTAGAGATTGATAGAGAGTGTCTGAGACTGTCAGAGAGTGTCTGAGATTGTCAGAGTGTGTCAGAGAGTGTCAGAGAGTGATAAAGAGTGATAGAGAGTGTCTGAGAGTGTCAGAGAGTGTCTGAGAGTGTCAGTGAGTGTCAGAGAGTGATAGAAAGTGTCTGAGAGTGTCAGAGAGTGACAGAGATTGTCAGAGTGTGTCAGAGAGTGGTAGAGATTGATAGAGAGTGTCTGAGAGTGTCAGAGAGTGTCTGAGATTGTCAGAGTGTGTCAGAGAGTGTCAGAGAGTGATAGAGAGTGTCTGAGAGTGTCTGAGAGTGTCAGAGAGTGTCAGAGAGTGTCAGAGAGTGTCAGAGAGTGTCTGAGAGTGTCAGAGAGTGACAGGGATGGTCAGAGTGTGTCAGAGAGTGGTAGAGATTGATAGAGAGTGTCTGAGAGTGTCAGAGAGTGTCTGAGATTGTCAGAGTGTGTCAGAGAGTGTCAGAGAGTGATAAAGAGTGATAGAGAGTATCTGAGAGTGTCAGAGAGTGTCAGAGAGTGTCAGAGAGTGTCAGAGTGTGACAGAGATTGTCAGAGTGTGTCAGAGAGTGGTAGAGATTGATAGAGAGTGTCTGAGAGTGTCAGAGAGTGTCTGAGATTGTCAGAGTGTGTCAGAGAATGTCATTGAGTGATGGAGAGTGTCAGAGAGTGATAGAGAGTTTCAGAGAGTGATAGAGATTGTCAGAGGTTGTTAGAGAGTGATAGAGAGTGTCAGAGAGTGATAGAGAGTGATAGAGAGTGTCTGAGAGTGTCAGAGACAGTCAGACTGTGTCAGAGAATGATAGAGAGTGTCATAGAGAGATAGAGAGTGATAGAGAGTGTCAGAGAGTGATAGTGCGTGATTGAGTGTGTCTGAGAGTGTCCGAGAGTGTCAGAGAGCGTCAGAGAAATTCAGAGAGTTTCAGAGAGTGATAGAGAGTGTCTGAGGTGTCTGAGAGTGACAGAGGGTGTCTGAGAGTGTCAGAGATAGTCAGAGAGGTTCAGAGAGTGATAGAGAGTGTCTGAGGTGTCTGAGAATGACAGAGAGTGTCTGAGAGTGTCTGAGAGTGTCTGAGAGTGTCAGTGAGTGTCAGAGAGTGATAGAGAGTGTCTGAGAGTGTCAGAGAGTGACAGAGATTGTCAGAGAGTGGTAGAGAGTGTCAGAGAGTGTAATTGAGTGATGGAGAGTGTCAGAGAGTGTCAGAGAGTGAAAAAGAGTGTCAGAGAGTGTTAGAGATTGTCAGAGAAAGATAGAGAGTGATAGAGAGTGTCAGAGAGTGATAGCGAGTGATAGAGAGTGTCTGTGAGTGTCAGAGAGTGTCTGAGATTGGCAGAGTGTGTCAGAGAGTGTCAGAGAGTGATAAAGAGTGATAGAGAGTGTCTGAGAGTATCAGTGAGTGTCAGAGAGTGTCAGAGTGTGTCAGAGAGTGTCAGAGAGTGTCAGAGAGTGTCAGAGAGTGTCCGAGAGTGTCAGAGAGTGTCATTGAGTGATGGAGAGTGTCAGAGAGTGTCAGAGTGTGTCAGAGAGTGATACAGAGTGTCTGAGAGTGTCAGAGACAGTCAGACTGTGTCAGAGAGTGATAGAGAGCGATAGAGAGTGTCAGAGTGTGTCAGAGAGTGTCAGAGAGTGTCAGAGAGTGTCATTGAGTGACAGAGATTGCCAGGGGTTGATAGAGAGTGATAGAGAGTGTCAGAGAGTGATAGAGAGTGATAGAGAGTGTCCGTGAGTGTCAGAGAGTGTCATAGAGTGTCAGAGAGTGTCAGAGAGTGATAGAGAGTGATAGAGAGTGATAGAGATTGATAGAGAGTGATAGAGATTGTCAGAGATTGATAGAGGGTGATAGAGAGTGTCTGAGAGTGTCAGAGAGTGTCTGAGAGTGTCTGAGACAGTCTGAGAGTGTCTGTGAGTGTCAGAGAGTGTCTGAGTGTGTCGGAGAGTGTCCGAGAGAGTCAGAGTGTGTCAGAGAGAGTCAGAGAGTGATAGAGAGTGATAGAGAGTGTCAGAGAGTGTAATTGAGTGATGGAGAGTGTCAGAGAGTGTCAGAGAGTGAAAAAGAGTGTCAGAGAGTGTTAGAGATTGTCAGAGAAAGATAGAGAGTGATAGAGAGTGTCAGAGAGTGATAGCGAGTGATAGAGAGTGTCTGTGAGTGTCAGAGAGTGTCTGAGATTGTCAGAGTGTGTCAGAGAGTGTCAGAGAGTGATAAAGAGTGATAGAGAGTGTCTGAGAGTGTCAGAGAGTGTCAGAGAGTGTCAGAGTGTGACAGAGATTGTCAGAGTGTGTCAGAGAGTGGTAGAGATTGATAGAGAGTGTCTGAGAGTGTCAGAGAGTGTCTGAGATTGTCAGAGTGTGTCAGAGAATGTCATTGAGTGATGGAGAGTGTCAGAGAGTGATAGAGAGTTTCAGAGAGTGATAGAGATTGTCAGAGGTTGTTAGAGAGTGATAGAGACTGTCAGAGAGTGATAGAGAGTGTCTGAGAGTGTCAGAGACAGTCAGACTGTGTCAGAGAATGATAGAGAGTGTCATAGAGAGATAGAGAGTGATAGAGAGTGTCAGAGAGTGATAGTGCGTGATTGAGTGTGTCTGAGAGTGTCCGAGAGTGTCAGAGAGCGTCAGAGAAATTCAGAGAGTTTCAGAGAGTGATAGAGAGTGTCTGAGGTGTCTGAGAGTGACAGAAGGTGTCTGAGAGTGTCAGTGTGTGTCAGAGAATGATAGAGAGTGTCTGAGAGTGTCAGAGATTGTCAGAGTGTGTCAGAGAGTGATAGAGAGTGTCAGAGAGTGATAGAGAGTGTCAGAGATTGATAGAGAGTGATAGAGAGTGTCAGAGAGTGACAGAGAGTGATAGAGAGAGATAGAAAGTGTCAGAGAGTGATAGAGAGTGTCTGAGAGTGTCTGAGAGAGTCTGAGAGTGTCAGAGTGTGTCAGAGAGTGATAGAGAGTGATTGAAAGTGTCTGAGAGTGTCAGAAATTGTCAGAGATAGTTAGAGAGTGTCTGAGAGTGTCAGAGAGAGTCTGAGAGTGTCAGAGTGTGTCAGAGAGTGATGGAGAGTGATTGAGAGTGTCTGAGAGTGTCAGAAATTGTCAGAGATAGTTAGAGAGTGTCTGAGAGTGTCAGAGATTGTCAGAGTGTGTCAGAGAGTGATAGAGAGTGTCAGAGAGTGATAGAGAGTGTCAGAGATTGATAGAGAGTGATAGAGAGTGTCAGAGAGTGATAGAGAGAGATAGAAAGTGTCAGAGAGTCATAGAGAGTGTCTGAGAGTGTCAGAGAGCATCAGAGTGTGTCCGTGCGTGTCATTGAGTGATAGAGAGTGATAGAGAGTGTCTGAGAGTGTCAGAGAGTGTCAGAGTGTGTCAGAGAGTGTCAGAAAGTTTCAGAGTGTTTCAGAGAGTGATAGAGAGTGATAGAGAGTGTCAGAGAGTGTCATTGAGTGATAGAGAGTGTCAGCGAGTGATAGAGAGTGTCAGAGAGTGATAGAGTGTGTCAGAGATTGATAGTGAGGGCAAGAGAGTGTCAGAGAGTGATAGAGAGTGATAGGGAGTGTCTGAGAGTGTCAGAGAGATTCAGAGAGTGTCAGTGTGGGTCAGAGAGTGACCGAGAGTGATAGAGAGACATAGAGAGTGTCAGAGAGTGTCAGAGAGTGATAGAGAGTGTCTGAGAGTGTCTGAGAGAGTCTGACCGTGTCAGAGTGTGGCAGAGAGTGTCAGAGAGTGACTGAGAGTGTCTGAGAGTGTCAGAAATTGTGAGAGATTGTCAGAGAGTGTCAGAGAGTGATAGACAGTCATCGAGAGTGTCTGAGAGCATCAGAGAGCGTCAGAGTGTGTCAGAGCGTGTCATTGAGTGATAGAGAGTGATAGAGAGTGTCAGAGAGTGTCAGAACGCGATAGAGAGTGTCAGAGAGTGATAGAGCATGTCAGTGATTGATTAAGAGAGATCGAGTGTGTCTGGGAGTGTCAGAGAGTGATAGAGAGTGTCTGAGAGCGTAGAGAGTGTCAGTGTGTCAGAGTGTCAGAGTGCCAGAGAGTGATAGAGACTGATCGAGAGTGTCCAAGAGTGTCATAGTGTGATAGAGAGTGTCAGAGATTGTCAGAGAGTGATAGAGAGTGATTGAGTGTGTCTGAGAGTGTCAGAGAGTGTCAGAGAGCGTCAGAGATAGTCAGAGAGGTTCAGAGAGTGACAGAGAGTGTCTGAGGTGTCTGAGAATGACAGAGAGTGTCTGAGAGTGTCAGTGAGTGTCAGAGAGTGATAGAGAGTGTCTGAGAGTGTCAGAGAGTGACAGAGATTGTCAGAGAGTGGTAGAGATTGTTAGAGAGTGTCTGAGAGTGTCAGAGAGTGTCTGAGATTGGCAGAGTGTGTCAGAGAGTGTCAGAGAGTGATAAAGAGTGATAGAGAGTGTCTGAGAGTATCAGAGAGTGTCAGAGAGTGTCAGAGAGTGTCAGAGTGTGTCAGAGAGTGTCAGAGAGTGTCAGAGAGTGTCCGAGAGTGTCAGAGAGTGTCATTGAGTGATGGAGAGTGTCTGAGAGTGATAGAGATGTGTCAGAGAGTGATAGAGATTGTCAGAGGTTGTTAGAGAGTGATAGAGAGTGTCAGAGAGTGATAGAGAGTGATAGAGAGTGTCAGAGAGTGATAGAGAGTGTCTGAGAGTGTCAGAGACAGTCAGACTGTGTCAGAGAGTGATAGAGAGTGATAGAGAGTGTCTGTGAGTGTCAGAGAGTGTCTGTGAGTGTCAGAGAGTGTCAGAGAGTGATAGAGAGTGATAGAGATTGATAGAGAGTGATAGAGATTGTCAGAGATTAATAGAGAGTGATAGAGAGTGTCTGAGAGTGTCTGAGAGTGTCTGAGACAGTCTGAGAGTGTCTGTGAGTGTCAGAGAGTGTCAGAGAGTGTCAGAGAGTGTCTGAGTGTCTGAGTGTGTCGGAGAGTGTCCGAGAGAGTCAGAGTGTGTCAGAGAGTGTCATTGAGTGATGGAGAGTGTCAGAGAGTGTCAGAGAGTGAAAAAGAGTTTCAGAGAGTGATAGAGATTGTCAGAGATTGATAGAGAGTGATAGAGAGTGTCAGAGAGTGATAGCGAGTGATAGAGAGTGTCTGTGAGTGTCAGAGAGTGTCATCGAGTGTCAGAGAGTGTCAGAGATTGATAGAGAGGGATAGAGAGTGTCTGTGAGTGTCAGAGAGTGTCATAGACTGATAGAGAGTGTCAGAGAGTGTCAGAGAGTGATAGAGAGTGTCAGAGACTGATAGAGAGTGTCAGAGAGGGATAGAGAGTGTCTGAGAGTGTCAGAGAGTGTCAGAGAGTGTCAGAGAGTGTTAGAGAGTGTCTGAGAGCGTCAGAGATTGTCAGATTGTCAGAGAGTCAGATAGTGATAGAGACTGATCGAGAGTGTCCGAGAATGTCAGGAAGTGATAGAGAGTGTCAGAGAGTGATAGAGAGTGTCAGAGATTGTCAGAGAGAGATAGAGTGATTGAGTGTGTCTGAGAGTGTCAGAGAGTGTCAGAGAACGTCAGAGATAGTCAGAGAGGTTCAGAGAGTGTCAGAGAGTGTCAGAGAGTGTCAGAGAGTGTCAGAGTGTGTCAGAGTGTCTCAGAGAGTGTCAGAGAGTGTCAGAGAGTGTCAGAGAGTGATAGAGAGTGTCTGAGAGCGTCAGAGATTGTCAGATTGTCAGAGAGTCAGATAGTGATAGAGACTGATTGAGAGTGTCCGAGAATGTCAGGAAGTGATCGAGAGTGTCAGAGAGTGATAGAGAGTGTCTGAGAGTGTCAGAGAGTGTCAGAGTGTGTCAGAGTGTGTCAGAGAGTGTCAGAGAGTGACAGAGTGTGTCTGAGAGTGACAGAGAGTGTCTGAGAGTGTCTGAGAGCGTCAGAGAGTGTCAGCGAGTGTCAGAGAGCGACAGCGAATGTCAGAGAGTGAAAGAGAGTGATAGAGAGTGTCAGAGAGTGTCAGCGAGTGTCAGAGAGTGATAGAGAGTGTCTGAGAGTGTCAGAGTGTGAGAGAGAGTTTCTGAGAGTGTCAGAGAGTGATAGAGAGTGATAGAGATTGTCAGAGAGTGTCTGAGAGTGACAGAGAGGGTCTGAGAGTGTCAGAGTGTGACAGAGAGTGTCATAGAGTTTCAGAGAGTGATAGAGAGTGTCATTGAGTGATAGAGAGTGTCAGTGAGTGTCAGAGAGTGATAGAGAGTGATAGAGAGTGATAGAGAGTGTCTGAGTGTCAGAGAGTGTCAGTGAGTGAAAGAGAGTGTCAGAGTGTGTCAGAGAGTGATGGAGAGAGTCAAAGAGTGTCAGAGAGTGATAGAGAGTGTCAGAGAGTGAAAGAGAATGATAGAGAGTGTCAGAGTGCGTCAGAGTGTCATAGAGAGTGTCAGTGATTGTCAGAAAGTGATAGAGAGTGTCAGAGAGTGTCAGAGAGTGTCAGAGTGCGTCAGAGAGTGTCAGAGATTGATAGAGGGTGTCTTCCAGTGTATGAGAGTGACAGAGAATGTCTGTGGGTGTCAGTGAGTGATAGAGAGTGATAGAGAAAGTCAGAGAGACTCATAGAGTGATAGAGTGTGTCAGACAGTGTCAGAGAGAGTTAGAGTGTGGTAGAGAGTGATAGAGAGTGTCAGAGTGTGTCATAGAGTGATGGAGAATGTCAGAGAGTGTCAGAGTGTGATAGAGTGTAATAGAGAGTGTCTGAGAGTGTCAGAGAGTGTCTGAGAGTGTCTGAGAGTGTCTGAGACAGTCAGAGAGTGTCAGAGAGTGTCAGAGAGTGTCAGAGTGTGTCCGAGAGTGTCCGAGAGTGTCCGAGTGTGTCCGAGAGTGTCAGAGTGTGTCAGAGTGTGTCAGAGAGTGACAGAGAGTGATAGAGAGTGATGGAGAGTGTCAGAGAGTGTCATTGAGTGATGGAGAGTGTCAGAGAGTGTCATAGAGTGTCAGAGAGTGTCAGAGAGTGATCGAGAGCGATAGGGAGTGTCTGAGAGTGCCAGAGAGGGTCAGAGAGTGCCTGAGTGGGTCAGAGAGTGACAGAGAGCGATAGAGAGTGATAGAGAGTGTCAGAGAGTGATAGAGAGTGTCAGAGAGTGTCAGAGAGTGATAGAGAGTCACAGAGAGTGTCTGAGAGCGTCAGAGAGCGTCAGAGAGTGTCAGAGAGTGTCAGAGAGCGTCAGAGAGTGACAGAGCGTGATAGAGCGTGATGGAGAGTGTCTGATAGCGTCAGAGAGTGTCAGAGTGTCAGAGTGTCAGAGAGTGATAGAGAGTGTCAGAGAGTGTCATCGAGTGACAGAGAGTGTCAGAGAGAGTCAGAGAGTGATAGAGAGTGTCCGAGAGTGATAGAAAGTGTCAGAGAGTGTCAGAGAGTGATAGAGGGTGTCAGAGAGTGATAGAGAGTGATAGAGAGTGTCAGAGAGTGTCAGAGAGTGTCAGAGAGAGATAGAGAGTGATAGAGAGTGATAGAGAGTAATAGAGAGTGTCAGAGAGTGTCAGAGAGTGTCAGAGAGAGATAGAGAGTGATAGAGAGTGTCTGAGACTGTCAGAGTGTGTCAGAGAGTGATAGAGAGTGTCAGAGTGTGTCAGTGTGCTTCAGAGAGTTATAGAGAGTTTCAGAGATTGTCATAAAGTGATAGAGAGTGTCAGAGAGTGTCATAGAGTGATCGAGAGTGATAGAGAATTTCAGAGAGTGTCACAGAGAGATAGAGAGTGATAGAGCGTGTCTGAGACTGTCAGAGTGCGTCAGAGAGTGATAGAGAGTGACAGAGAGTGACAGAGAGTGTCTGAGTGCTTCAGAGAGTGATAGAGAGTGTCAGAGATTGTCATAAAGTGATAGAGAGTGTCAGAGAGTTTCAGAGAGTGTCCTCGAGTGATAGAGAGTGTCAGAGAGTTTCAGAGAGAGATAGTGTGTGACAGAGAGTGTTTGAGAGTGTCAGAGACTGTCAGAGTGTGTCAGAAAATGATAGAGAGTGCCAGAGTGTGTCAGAGAGTGTCAGACAGTGTCTGAGAGAGTCTGAGAGTGATAGAAAGTCTCCGAGAGTGAAAGAGAGTGTCTGAGAATGTCAGGAAGTGATAGAGAGTGCCAGAGAGTGATAGAGAGTGTCTGAGAGTGTCAGAGAGTGAGAGAGAGATTCTGAGAGTGTCAGAGAGTGTCAGAGAGTGTCAGAGTGCTTCAGAGAGTGATAGAGAGTGTCAGAGATTGTCATAAAGTGATAGTGTGTGTCAGAGTGGGTCAGAGAGTGTCAGAGAGTGACAGAGTGTGTCTGAGAGTGACAGAGAGTGTCAGAGAGTGTCTGAGAGTGTCAGAGAGTGATCGAGAGTGATAGAGAGTGTCTGTGAGTGTCAGAGAGTGTCATCGAGTGTCAGAGAGGGTCAGAGAGTGATAGAAAGCGATAGGGAGTGTCTGAGAGTGTCAGAGAGGGTCAGAGAGTGACAGAGAGTGATAGAGAGTGATAGAGAGTGTCAGAGAGTCACAGAGAGTGTCTGAGAGCGTCAGAGAGTGATCGAGAGTGATAGAGAGTGTCAGAGAGTGATCGAGAGTGATAGAGAGTGTCTGTGAGTGTCAGAGAGTGTCATCGAGTGTCAGAGAGGGTCAGAGAGTGATAGAAAGCGATAGGGAGTGTCTGAGAGTGTCAGAGAGGGTCAGAGAGTGACAGAGAGTGATAGAACATAGAACATAGAACATAGAACATACAGCACAGAACAGGCCCTTCGGCCCACAATGTTGTGCCGATCCTTTGTCCTCTGTCAAGGACAATTTAATCTATACCCCATCATTCTCCTTTATCCATATACCTATCCAAAAGCCTTTTGAAAGTCCCTAAAGTTTCTGACTCAACAACTTCCCCGGGCAAGGCATTCCATGCCTCGACCACTCTCTGGGTAAAGAACCTTCCCCTGACATCCCCCTTATATCTCCCACCCTTCACCTTAAATTTATGACCCCTTGTAACGCTTTGCTCCACCCGGGGAAAAAGTTTCTGACTGTCTACCCTATCTATTCCCCTGATCATCTTATAAACCTCTATCATGTCACCCCTCATCCTTCTCCTTTCTAATGAGAAGAGGCCTAGAATGTTCAGCCTTTCCTCGTAAGACTTATTCTCCATTCCAGGCAACATCCTGGTAAATCTCCTCTGCACCCTCTCCAAGGCTTCCACATCCTTCCTAAAATGAGGCGACCAGAACTGCACACAGTACTCCAAATGAGGCCTTACCAAGGTCCTGTACAGCTGCATCATCACCTCACGGCTCTTAAATTCAATCCCTCTGCTAATGAACGCTAACACCCCATATGCCTTCTTCACAGCCCTATCCACTTGACTTGCAACTTTCAATGATCTATGCACATAGACCCCAAGGTCTCTCTGCTCCTCCACATGCCCAAGAACCCTACCGTTAACCCAGTATTTTGCATTCATGTTTGTCCTTCCAAAATGGACGACCTCACACTTTTCAGGGTTAAACTCCATCTGCCACTTTTCAGCCCAGCACTGCAACCTATCCAAGTCCCTTTGCAGACGACAATAGCCCTCCTCGGTATCCACAACTCCACCAACCTTTGTATCATCTGCAAATTTACTGACCCACCCTTCGACTTCCTCATCCAAGTCGTTAATAAAAATCACAAACAGGAGAGGACCCAGAACTGATCCCTGCGGCACGCCACTGGTAACTGGGCTCCAGGCTGAGTATTTACCATCTAAGACCACTCTCTGCCTTCTATCAGTTAGCCAATTCTTAATCCAACTGGCCACATTCCCCACTATCCCATGCCTCCTGACTTTCTCCATAAGTCTACCATGGGGGACCTTATCAAATGCCTTACTAAAATCCATGTACACCACATCCACTGGTTTACCCTCATCCACTTGCTTGGTCACCTGCTCAAAGAATTCAATCAGGCTTGTGAGGCAAGACCTACCCCTCACAAAACCGTGCTGACTGTCCCGAATCAAGCAGTGTCTTTCCAGATGCTCAGAAATCCTATCCCTCAGCACCTTTTCCATCAACTTGCCTACCACCGAAGTAAGACTAACTGGCCTGTAATTCCCAGGGTTGTTCCTATTCCCTTTCTTGAACAGGGGCACAACATTCGCCACCCTCCAATCACCTGGTACCACCCCCGTCAGCAGAGAAGATGAAAAGATCATTGCCAGCGGCTCTGCAATTTCATCCCTTGCTTCCCATAACATCCTTGGATATATATAGAGAGTGATAGAGAGTGTCAGAGAGTCACAGAGAGTGTCTGAGAGCGTCAGAGAGTGTCAGAGAGTGTCAGAGAGTGTCAGAGAGTGATAGAGCGTGATAGAGAGTGTCTGAGAGCGTCAGAGAGTGTCAGAGTGTCAGAGTGTCAGAGAGTGATGGAGAGTGTCCGAGAGTGATAGCGAGTGTCCGAGAGTGTCAGAGAGCGTCAGTGAAATTCAGAGAGTTTCAGAGAGTGATAGAGAGTGTCTGAGGTGTCTGAGAGTGACAGAGGGTGTCAGAGAGTGACAGAGATTGTCAGAGAGTGGTAGAGATTGTTAGAGAGTGTCTGAGAGTGTCAGAGAGTGTCTGAGATTGGCAGAGTGTGTCAGAGAGTGTCAGAGAGTGATAAAGAGTGATAGAGAGTGTCTGAGAGTATCAGTGAGTGTCAGAGAGTGTCAGAGTGTGTCAGAGAGTGTCAGAGAGTGTCAGAGAGTGTCAGAGAGTGTCCGAGAGTGTCAGAGAGTGTCATTGAGTGATGGAGAGTGTCAGAGAGTGTCAGAGTGTGTCAGAGAGTGATAGAGAGTGTCTGAGAGTGTCAGAGACAGTCAGACTGTGTCAGAGAGTGATAGAGAGCGATAGAGAGTGTCAGAGTGTGTCAGAGAGTGTCAGAGAGTGTCAGAGAGTGTCATTGAGTGACAGAGATTGCCAGGGGTTGATAGAGAGTGATAGAGAGTGTCAGAGAGTGATAGAGAGTGATAGAGAGTGTCTGTGAGTGTCAGAGAGTGTCATAGAGTGTCAGAGAGTGTCAGAGAGTGATAGAGAGTGATAGAGAGTGATAGAGATTGATAGAGAGTGATAGAGATTGTCAGAGATTGATAGAGGGTGATAGAGAGTGTCTGAGAGTGTCAGAGAGTGTCTGAGAGTGTCTGAGACAGTCTGAGAGTGTCTGTGAGTGTCAGAGAGTGTCTGAGAGTGTCTGAGACAGTCTGAGAGTGTCTGTGAGTGTCAGAGAGTGTCAGAGAGTGTCTGAGTGTGTCGGTGAGTGTCCGAGAGAGTCAGAGTGTGTCAGAGAGAGTCAGAGAGTGATAGAGAGTGATAGAGAGTGTCAGAGAGTGTCATTGAGTGATGGAGAGTGTCAGAGAGTGTCAGAGAGTGAAAAAGAGTGTCAGAGAGTGTTAGACATTGTCAGAGAAAGATAGAGAGTGATAGAGAGTGTCAGAGAGTGATAGCGAGTGATAGAGAGTGTCTGTGAGTGTCAGAGAGTGTCTGAGATTGTCAGAGTGTGTCAGAGAGTGTCAGAGAGTGATAAAGAGTGATAGAGAGTGTCTGAGAGTGTCAGAGAGTGTCAGAGAGTGTCAGAGTGTGACAGAGATTGTCAGAGTGTGTCAGAGAGTGGTAGAGATTGATAGAGAGTGTCTGAGAGTGTCAGAGAGTGTCTGAGATTGTCAGAGTGTGTCAGAGAATGTCATTGAGTGATGGAGAGTGTCAGAGAGTGATAGAGAGTTTCAGAGAGTGATAGAGATTGTCAGAGGTTGTTAGAGAGTGATAGAGACTGTCAGAGAGTGATAGAGAGTGTCTGAGAGTGTCAGAGACAGTCAGACTGTGTCAGAGAATGATAGAGAGTGTCATAGAGAGATAGAGAGTGATAGAGAGTGTCAGAGAGTGATAGTGCGTGATTGAGTGTGTCTGAGAGTGTCCGAGAGTGTCAGAGAGCGTCAGAGAAATTCAGAGAGTTTCAGAGAGTGATAGAGAGTGTCTGAGGTGTCTGAGAGTGACAGAAGGTGTCTGAGAGTGTCAGTGTGTGTCAGAGAATGATAGAGAGTGTCTGAGAGTGTCAGAGATTGTCAGAGTGTGTCAGAGAGTGATAGAGAGTGTCAGAGAGTGATAGAGAGTGTCAGAGATTGATAGAGAGTGATAGAGAGTGTCAGAGATTGATAGAGAGTGATAGAGAGTGTCAGAGAGTGACAGAGAGTGATAGAGAGAGATAGAAAGTGTCAGAGAGTGATAGAGAGTGTCTGAGAGTGTCTGAGAGAGTCTGAGAGTGTCAGAGTGTGTCAGAGAGTGATAGAGAGTGATTGAGAGTGTCTGAGAGTGTCAGAAATTGTCAGAGATAGTTAGAGAGTGTCTGAGAGTGTCAGAGAGAGTCTGAGAGTGTCAGAGTGTGTCAGAGAGTGATGGAGAGTGATTGAGAGTGTCTGAGAGTGTCAGAAATTGTCAGAGATAGTCAGAGAGTGTCAGAGAGAGTCTGAGAGTGTCAGAGTGTGTCAGAGAGTGATAGAGAGTGGTTGAGAGTGTCTGAGAGTGTCAGAAATTGTCAGAGATAGTTAGAGAGTGTCTGAGAGTGTCAGAGATTGTCAGAGTGTGTCAGAGAGTGATAGAGAGTGTCAGAGAGTGATGGAGAGTGTCAGAGATTGATAGAGAGTGATAGAGAGTGTCAGAGAGTGATAGAGAGAGATAGAAAGTGTCAGAGAGTCATAGAGAGTGTCTGAGAGTGTCAGAGAGCATCAGAGTGTGTCCGTGCGTGTCATTGAGTGATAGAGAGTGATAGAGAGTGTCTGAGAGTGTCAGAGAGTGTCAGAGTGTGTCAGAGAGTGTCAGAAAGTTTCAGAGTGTTTCAGAGAGTGATAGAGAGTGATAGAGAGTGTCAGAGAGTGTCATTGAGTGATAGAGAGTGTCAGCGAGTGATAGAGAGTGTCAGAGAGTGATAGAGTGTGTCAGAGATTGATAGTGAGGGCAAGAGAGTGTCAGAGAGTGATAGAGAGTGATAGGGAGTGTCTGAGAGTGTCAGAGAGATTCAGAGAGTGTCAGTGTGGGTCAGAGAGTGACCGAGAGTGATAGAGAGACATAGAGAGTGTCAGAGAGTGTCAGAGAGTGATAGAGAGTGTCTGAGAGTGTCTGAGAGAGTCTGACCGTGTCAGAGTGTGGCAGAGAGTGTCAGAGAGTGACTGAGAGTGTCTGAGAGTGTCAGAAATTGTGAGAGATTGTCAGAGAGTGTCAGAGAGTGATAGACAGTCATCGAGAGTGTCTGAGAGCATCAGAGAGCGTCAGAGTGTGTCAGAGCGTGTCATTGAGTGATAGAGAGTGATAGAGAGTGATAGAGAGTGTCAGAGAGTGTCAGAACGCGATAGAGAGTGTCAGAGAGTGATAGAGCATGTCAGTGATTGATTAAGAGAGATCGAGTGTGTCTGGGAGTGTCAGAGAGTGATAGAGAGTGTCTGAGAGCGTAGAGAGTGTCAGAGTGTCAGAGTGTCAGAGTGCCAGAGAAGTGATAGAGACTGATCGAGAGTGTCCAAGAGTGTCATAGAGTGATAGAGAGTGTCAGAGATTGTCAGAGAGTGATAGAGAGTGATTGAGTGTGTCTGAGAGTGTCAGAGAGTGTCAGAGAGCGTCAGAGATAGTCAGAGAGGTTCAGAGAGTGACAGAGAGTGTCTGAGGTGTCTGAGAATGACAGAGAGTGTCTGAGAGTGTCAGTGAGTGTCAGAGAGTGATAGAGAGTGTCTGAGAGTGTCAGAGAGTGACAGAGATTGTCAGAGAGTGGTAGAGATTGTTAGAGAGTGTCTGAGAGTGTCAGAGAGTGTCTGAGATTGGCAGAGTGTGTCAGAGAGTGTCAGAGAGTGATAAAGAGTGATAGAGAGTGTCTGAGAGTATCAGAGAGTGTCAGAGAGTGTCAGAGAGTGTCAGAGTGTGTCAGAGAGTGTCAGAGAGTGTCAGAGAGTGTCCGAGAGTGTCAGAGAGTGTCATTGAGTGATGGAGAGTGTCAGAGAGTGATAGAGAGTGTCAGAGAGTGATAGAGATTGTCAGAGGTTGTTAGAGAGTGATAGAGAGTGTCAGAGAGTGATAGAGAGTGATAGAGAGTGATAGAGAGTGATAGAGAGTGTCTGAGAGTGTCAGAGACAGTCAGACTGTGTCAGAGAGTGATAGAGAGCGATAGAGAGTGTCAGAGTGTGTCAGAGAGTGTCAGAGAGTGTCATTGAGTGACAGAGATTGTCAGGGATTGATAGAGAGTGTCAGAGAGTGATAGAGAGTGATAGAGAGTGTTTGTGAGTGTCAGAGAGTGTCTGTGAGTGTCAGAGAGTGTCAGAGAGTGATATAGAGTGATAGAGATTGATAGAGAGTGATAGAGATTGTCAGAGATTGATAGAGAGTGATAGAGAGTGTCTGAGAGTGTCTGAGAGTGTCTGAGACAGTCTGAGAGTGTCTGTGAGTGTCAGAGAGTGTCAGAGAGTGTCAGAGAGTGTCTGAGTGTCTGAGTGTGTCGGAGAGTGTCCGAGAGAGTCAGAGTGTGTCAGAGAGAGTCAGAGAGTGATAGAGAGTGATAGAGAGTGTCAGAGAGTGTCATTGAGTGATGGAGAGTGTCAGAGAGTGTCAGAGAGTGAAAAAGAGTTTCAGAGAGTGATAGAGATTGTCAGAGATTGATAGAGAGTGATAGAGAGTGTCAGAGAGTGATAGCGAGTGATAGAGAGTGTCTGTGAGTGTCAGAGAGTGTCATCGAGTGTCAGAGAGTGTCAGAGATTGATAGAGAGGGATAGAGAGTGTCTGTGAGTGTCAGAGAGTGTCATAGACTGATAGAGAGTGTCAGAGAGTGTCAGAGAGTGATAGAGAGTGTCAGAGACTGATAGAGAGTGTCAGAGAGGGATAGAGAGTGTTTGGGAGTGTCAGAGAGTGTCAGAGAGTGTCAGAGAGTGTTAGAGAGTGTCTGAGAGCGTCAGAGATTGTCAGATTGTCAGAGAGTCAGATAGTGATAGAGACTGATCGAGAGTGTCCGAGAATGTCAGGAAGTGATAGAGAGTGTCAGAGAGTGATAGAGAGTGTCAGAGATAGTCAGAGAGGTTCAGAGAGGTTCAGAGAGTGTCAGAGAGTGTCAGAGAGTGTCAGAGTGTGTCAGAGTGTCTCAGAGAGTGTCAGAGAGTGTCAGAGAGTGTCAGAGAGTGTCAGAGAGTGATAGAGAGTGTCTGAGAGCGTCAGAGATTGTCAGATTGTCAGAGAGTCAGATAGTGATAGAGACTGATTGAGAGTGTCCGAGAATGTCAGGAAGTGATAGAGAGTGTCAGAGAGTGATAGAGAGTGTCTGAGAGTGTCAGAGAGTGTCAGAGTGTGTCAGAGTGTGTCAGAGAGTGTCAGAGAGTGACAGAGTGTGTCTGAGAGTGACAGAGAGTGTCTGAGAGTGTCTGAGAGCGTCAGAGAGTGTCAGAGAGTGTCAGAGAGCGACAGCGAATGTCAGAGAGTGAAAGAGAGTGATAGAGAGTGTCAGAGAGTGTCAGAGAGTGTCAGAGAGTGATAGAGAGTGTCTGAGAGTGTCAGAGTGTGAGAGAGAGTTTCTGAGAGTGTCAGAGAGTGATAGAGAGAAATAGAGATTGTCAGAGAGTGTCTGAGAGTGACAGAGAGGGTCTGAGAGTGTCAGAGTGTGACAGAGAGTGTCATAGAGTTTCAGAGAGTGATAGAGAGTGTCATAGAGTGATAGAGAGTGTCAGTGAGTGTCAGAGAGTGTCAGAGAGTGATAGAGAGTGATAGAGAGTGATAGAGAGTGTCTGAGTGTCAGAGAGTGTCAGTGAGTGAAAGAGAGTGTCAGAGTGTGTCAGAGAGTGATGGAGAGAGTCAAAGAGTGTCAGAGAGTGATAGAGAGTGTCAGAGAGTGTCAGAGAGTGAAAGAGAATGATAGAGAGTGTCAGAGTGCGTCAGAGTGTCATAGAGAGTGTCAGAGATTGTCAGAAAGTGATAGAGAGTGTCAGAGAGTGTCAGAGAGTGTCAGAGTGCGTCAGAGAGTGTCAGAGATTGATAGAGGGTGTCTTCCAGTGTATGAGAGTGACAGAGAATGTCTGTGGGTGTCAGTGAGTGATAGAGAGTGATAGAGAAAGTCAGAGAGACTCATAGAGTGATAGAGTGTGTCAGACAGTGTCAGAGAGAGTTAGAGTGTGGTAGAGAGTGATAGAGAGTGTCAGAGTGTGTCATAGAGTGATGGAGAATGTCAGAGAGTGTCAGAGTGTGATAGAGTGTAATAGAGAGTGTCTGAGAGTGTCAGAGAGTGTCTCAGAGTGTCTGAGAGTGTCTGAGACAGTCAGAGAGTGTCAGAGAGTGTCAGAGAGTGTCAGAGTGTGTCCGAGAGTGTCCGAGTGTGTCCGAGAGTGTCAGAGAGTGTCAGAGTGTGTCAGAGAGTGACAGAGAGTGATAGAGAGTGATGGAGAGTGTCAGAGAGTGTCATTGAGTGATGGAGAGTGTCAGAGAGTTTCATAGAGTGTCAGAGAGTGTCAGAGAGTGATCGAGAGCGATAGGGAGTGTCTGAGAGTGCCAGAGAGGGTCAGAGAGTGCCTGAGTGGGTCAGAGAGTGACAGAGAGCGATAGAGAGTGATAGAGAGTGTCAGAGAGTGATAGAGAGTGTCAGAGAGTGTCAGAGAGTGATAGAGAGTCACAGAGAGTGTCTGAGAGCGTCAGAGAGCGTCAGAGAGTGTCAGAGAGTGTCAGAGAGCGTCAGAGAGTGACAGAGCGTGATAGAGCGTGATGGAGAGTGTCTGATAGCGTCAGAGAGTGTCAGAGTGTCAGAGTGTCAGAGAGTGATAGAGAGTGTCAGAGAGTGTCATCAAGTGACAGAGATTGTCAGAGAGAGTCAGAGAGTGATAGAGAGTGTCCGAGAGTGATAGAAAGTGTCAGAGAGTGTCAGAGAGTGATAGAGGGTGTCAGAGAGTGATAGAGAGTGATAGAGAGTGTCAGAGAGTGTCAGAGAGTGTCAGAGAGAGATAGAGAGTGATAGAGAGTGATAGAGAGTAATAGAGAGTGTCAGAGAGTGTCAGAGAGTGTCAGAGAGAGATAGAGAGTGATAGAGAGTGTCTGAGACTGTCAGAGTGTGTCAGAGAGTGATAGAGAGTGTCAGAGTGTTTCAGAGTGCTTCAGAGAGTTATAGAGAGTTTCAGAGATTGTCATAAAGTGATAGAGAGTGTCAGAGAGTGTCATAGAGTGATCGAGAGTGATAGAGAATTTCAGAGAGTGTCACAGAGAGATAGAGAGTGATAGAGCGTGTCTGAGACTGTCAGAGTGCGTCAGAGAGGGATAGAGAGTGACAGAGAGTGACAGAGAGTGTCTGAGTGCTTCAGAGAGTGATAGAGAGTGTCAGAGATTGTCATAAAGTGATAGAGAGTGTCAGAGAGTTTCAGAGAGTGTCATCGAGTGATAGAGAGTGTCAGAGAGTTTCAGAGAGAGATAGTGTGTGACAGAGAGTGTTTGAGAGTGTCAGAGACTGTCAGAGTGTGTCAGAAAATGATAGAGAGTGCCAGAGTGTGTCAGAGAGTGTCAGACAGTGTCTGAGAGAGTCTGAGAGTGATAGAAAGTCTCCGAGAGTGAAAGAGAGTGTCTGAGAATGTCAGGAAGTGATAGAGAGTGCCAGAGAGTGATAGAGAGTGTCTGAGAGTGTCAGAGAGTGAGAGAGAGATTCTGAGAGTGTCAGAGAGTGTCAGAGAGTGTCAGAGTGCTTCAGAGAGTGATAGAGAGTGTCAGAGATTGTCATAAAGTGATAGTGTGTGTCAGAGTGGGTCAGAGATGTCAGAGAGTGACAGAGCGTGTCTGAGAGTGACAGAGAGTGTCAGAGAGTGTCTGAGAGTGTCAGAGAGTGATCGAGAGTGATAGAGAGTGTCTGTGAGTGTCAGAGAGTGTCATCGAGTGTCAGAGAGGGTCAGAGAGTGATAGAAAGCGATAGGGAGTGTCTGAGAGTGTCAGAGAGGGTCAGAGAGTGACAGAGAGTGATAGAGAGTGATAGAGAGTGTCAGAGAGTCACAGAGAGTGTCTGAGAGCGTCAGAGAGTGTCAGAGAGTGTCAGAGAGTGTCAGAGAGTGATAGAGCGTGATAGAGAGTGTCTGAGAGCGTCAGAGAGTGTCAGAGTGTCAGAGTGTCAGAGAGTGATGGAGAGTGTCCGAGAGTGATAGCGAGTGTCCGAGAGTGTCAGAGAGCGTCAGAGAAATTCAGAGAGTTTCAGAGAGTGATAGAGAGTGTCTGAGGTGTCTGAGAGTGACAGAGGGTGTCAGAGAGTGACAGAGATTGTCAGAGAGTGGTAGAGATTGTTAGAGAGTGTCTGAGAGTGTCAGAGAGTGTCTGAGATTGGCAGAGTGTGTCAGAGAGTGTCAGAGAGTGATAAAGAGTGATAGAGAGTGTCTGAGAGTATCAGTGAGTGTCAGAGAGTGTCAGAGAGTGTCAGAGAGTGTCAGAGAGTGTCAGAGAGTGTCCGAGAGTGTCAGAGAGTGTCATTGAGTGATGGAGAGTGTCAGAGACAGTCAGAGTGTGTCAGAGAGTGATAGAGAGTGTCTGAGAGTGTCAGAGACAGTCAGACTGTGTCAGAGAGTGATAGAGAGCGATAGAGAGTGTCAGAGTGTGTCAGAGAGTGTCAGAGAGTGTCAGAGAGTGTCATTGAGTGACAGAGATTGCCAGGGGTTGATAGAGAGTGATAGAGAGTGTCAGAGAGTGATAGAGAGTGATAGAGAGTGTCTGTGAGTGTCAGAGAGTGTCATAGAGTGTCAGAGAGTGTCAGAGAGTGATAGAGAGTGATAGAGAGTGATAGAGATTGATAGAGAGTGATAGAGATTGTCAGAGATTGATAGAGGGTGATAGAGAGTGTCTGAGAGTGTCAGAGAGTGTCTGAGAGTGTCTGAGACAGTCTGAGAGTGTCTGTGAGTGTCAGAGAGTGTCAGAGAGTGTCTGAGTGTGTCGGAGAGTGTCCGAGAGAGTCAGAGTGTGTCAGAGAGAGTCAGAGAGTGATAGAGAGTGATAGAGAGTGTCAGAGAGTGTCAGAGAGTGAAAAAGAGTGTCAGAGAGTGTTAGAGATTGTCAGAGAAAGATAGAGAGTGATAGAGAGTGTCAGAGAGTGATAGCGAGTGATAGAGAGTGTCTGTGAGTGTCAGAGAGTGTCTGAGATTGTCAGAGTGTGTCAGAGAGTGTCAGAGAGTGATAAAGAGTGATAGAGAGTGTCTGAGAGTGTCAGAGAGTGTCAGAGAGTGTCAGAGTGTGACAGAGATTGTCAGAGTGTGTCAGAGAGTGGTAGAGATTGATAGAGAGTGTCTGAGAGTGTCAGAGAGTGTCTGAGATTGTCAGAGTGTGTCAGAGAATGTCATTGAGTGATGGAGAGTGTCAGAGAATGATAGAGAGTTTCAGAGAGTGATAGAGATTGTCAGAGGTTGTTAGAGAGTGATAGAGACTGTCAGAGAGTGATAGAGAGTGATAGAGAGTGTCTGAGAGTGTCAGAGACAGTCAGACTGTGTCAGAGAATGATAGAGAGTGTCATAGAGAGATAGAGAGTGATAGAGAGTGTCAGAGAGTGATAGTGCGTGATTGAGTGTGTCTGAGAGTGTCCGAGAGTGTCAGAGCGCGTCAGAGAAATTCAGAGAGTTTCAGAGAGTGATAGAGAGTGTCTGAGGTGTCTGAGAGTGACAGAAGGTGTCTGAGAGTGTCAGTGTGTGTCAGAGAATGATAGAGAGTGTCTGAGAGTGTCAGAGATTGTCAGAGTGTGTCAGAGAGTGTTAGAGAGTGTCAGAGAGTGATAGAGAGTGTCAGAGATTGATAGAGAGTGATAGAGAGTGTCAGAGAGTGACAGAGAGTGATAGAGAGAGATAGAAAGTGTCAGAGAGTGATAGAGAGTGTCTGAGAGAGTCTAAGAGTGTCAGAGTGTGTCAGAGAGTGATAGAGAGTGATTGAGAGTGTCTGAGAGTGTCAGAAATTGTCAGAGATAGTCAGAGAGTGTCAGAGAGAGTCTGAGAGTGTCAGAGTGTGTCAGAGAGTGATAGAGAGTGATTGAGAGTGTCTGAGAGTGTCAGAAATTGTCAGAGATAGTTAGAGAGTGTCTGAGAGTGTCAGAGATTGTCAGAGTGTGTCAGAGAGTGATAGAGAGTGTCAGAGAGTGATAGAGAGTGTCAGAGATTGATAGAGAGTGATAGAGAGTGTCAGAGAGTGATAGAGAGAGATAGAAAGTGTCAGAGAGTCATAGAGAGTGTCTGAGAGTGTCAGAGAGCATCAGAGTGTGTCCGTGCGTGTCATTGAGTGATAGAGAGTGATAGAGAGTGTCTGAGAGTGTCAGAGAGTGACAGAAGGTGTCTGAGAGTGTCAGTGTGTGTCAGAGAATGATAGAGAGTGTCTGAGAGTGTCAGAGATTGTCAGAGTGTGTCAGAGAGTGATAGAGAGTGTCAGAGAGTGATAGAGAGTGTCAGAGATTGATAGAGAGTGATAGAGAGTGTCAGAGAGTGACAGAGAGTGATAGAGAGAGATAGAAAGTGTCAGAGAGTGATAGAGAGTGTCTGAGAGTGTCTGAG
Source organism: Heterodontus francisci (assembly GCF_036365525.1). Lineage (NCBI taxonomy): Eukaryota > Metazoa > Chordata > Chondrichthyes > Heterodontiformes > Heterodontidae > Heterodontus > Heterodontus francisci. Next base: position 4,657,373 of record NC_090394.1, on the reverse strand, counting down.
AGAGTCTGAGAGTGTCAGAGTGTGTCAGAGAGTGATAGAGAGTGATTGAGAGTGTCTGAGAGTGTCAGAAATTGTCAGAGATAGTCAGAGAGTGTCAGAGAGAGTCTGAGAGTGTCAGAGTGTGTCAGAGAGTGATAGAGAGTGGTTGAGAGTGTCTGAGAGTGTCAGAAATTGTCAGAGATAGTTAGAGAGTGTCTGAGAGTGTCAGAGATTGTCAGAGTGTGTCAGAGAGTGATAGAGAGTGTCAGAGAGTGATAGAGAGTGTCAGAGAGTGTCAGAGAGTGATAGAGAGTGTCAGAGAGTGATAGAGAGAGATAGAAAGTGTCAGAGAGTCATAGAGAGTGTCTGAGAGTGTCAGAGAGCATCAGAGTGTGTCCGTGCGTGTCATTGAGTGATAGAGAGTGATAGAGAGTGTCTGAGAGTGTCAGAAATTGTCAGAGATAGTCAGAGAGTGTCAGAGAGAGTCTGAGAGTGTCAGAGTGTGTCAGAGAGTGATAGAGAGTGATTGAGAGTGTCTGAGAGTGTCAGAAATTGTCAGAGATAGTCAGAGAGTGTCAGAGAGAGTCTGAGAGTGTCAGAGTGTGTCAGAGAGTGATAGAGAGTGATTGAGAGTGTCTGAGAGTGTCAGAAATTGTCAGAGATAGTTAGAGAGTGTCTGAGAGTGTCAGAGATTGTCAGAGTGTGTCAGAGAGTGATAGAGAGTGTCAGAGAGTGATAGAGAGTGTCAGAGATTGATAGAGAGTGATAGAGAGTGTCAGAGAGTGATAGAGAGAGATAGAAAGTGTCAGAGAGTCATAGAGAGTGTCTGAGAGTGTCAGAGAGCATCAGAGTGTGTCCGTGCGTGTCATTGAGTGATAGAGAGTGATAGAGAGTGTCTGAGAGTGTCAGAGAGTGACAGAAGGTGTCTGAGAGTGTCAGTGTGTGTCAGAGAATGATAGAGAGTGTCTGAGAGTGTCAGAGATTGTCAGAGTGTGTCAGAGAGTGATAGAGAGTGTCAGAGAGTGATAGAGAGTGTCAGAGATTGATAGAGAGTGATAGAGAGTGTCAGAGAGTGACAGAGAGTGATAGAGAGAGATAGAAAGTGTCAGAGAGTGATAGAGAGTGTCTGAGAGTGTCTGAGAGAGTCTGAGAGTGTCAGAGTGTGTCAGAGAGTGATAGAGAGTGATTGAGAGTGTCTGAGAGTGTCAGAAATTGTCAGAGATAGTCAGAGAGTGTCAGAGAGAGTCTGAGAGTGTCAGAGTGTGTCAGAGAGTGATAGAGAGTGGTTGAGAGTGTCTGAGAGTGTCAGAAATTGTCAGAGATAGTTAGAGAGTGTCTGAGAGTGTCAGAGATTGTCAGAGTGTGTCAGAGAGTGATAGAGAGTGTCAGAGAGTGATAGAGAGTGTCAGAGAGTGTCAGAGAGTGATAGAGAGTGTCAGAGAGTGATAGAGAGAGATAGAAAGTGTCAGAGAGTCATAGAGAGTGTCTGAGAGTGTCAGAGAGCATCAGAGTGTGTCCGTGCGTGTCATTGAGTGATAGAGAGTGATAGAGAGTGTCTGAGAGTGTCAGAGAGTGTCAGAGTGTGTCAGAGAGTGTCAGAAAGTTTCAGAGTGTTTCAGAGAGTGATAGAGAGTGATAGAGAGTGTCAGAGAGTGTCATTGAGTGATAGAGAGTGTCAGCGAGTGATAGAGAGTGTCAGAGAGTGATAGAGTGTGTCAGAGATTGATAGTGAGGGCAAGAGAGTGTCAGAGAGTGATAGAGAGTGATAGGGAGTGTCTGAGAGTGTCAGAGAGATTCAGAGAGTGTCAGTGTGGGTCAGAGAGTGACCGAGAGTGATAGAGAGACATAGAGAGTGTCAGAGAGTGTCAGAGAGTGATAGAGAGTGTCTGAGAGTGTCTGAGAGAGTCTGACCGTGTCAGAGTGTGGCAGAGAGTGTCAGAGAGTGACTGAGAGTGTCTGAGAGTGTCAGAAATTGTGAGAGATTGTCAGAGAGTGTCAGAGAGTGATAGACAGTCATCGAGAGTGTCTGAGAGCATCAGAGAGCGTCAGAGTGTGTCAGAGCGTGTCATTGAGTGATAGAGAGTGATAGAGAGTGTCAGAGAGTGTCAGAACGCGATAGAGAGTGTCAGAGAGTGATAGAGCATGTCAGTGATTGATTAAGAGAGATCGAGTGTGTCTGGGAGTGTCAGAGAGTGATAGAGAGTGTCTGAGAGCGTAGAGAGTGTCAGAGTGTCAGAGTGTCAGAGTGCCAGAGAGTGATAGAGACTGATCGAGAGTGTCCAAGAGTGTCATAGAGTGATAGAGAGTGTCAGAGATTGTCAGAGAGTGATAGAGAGTGATTGAGTGTGTCTGAGAGTGTCAGAGAGTGTCAGAGAGCGTCAGAGATAGTCAGAGAGGTTCAGAGAGTGACAGAGAGTGTCTGAGGTGTCTGAGAATGACAGAGAGTGTCTGAGAGTGTCAGTGAGTGTCAGAGAGTGATAGAGAGTGTCTGAGAGTGTCAGAGAGTGACAGAGATTGTCAGAGAGTGGTAGAGATTGTTAGAGAGTGTCTGAGAGTGTCAGAGAGTGTCTGAGATTGGCAGAGTGTGTCAGAGAGTGTCAGAGAGTGATAAAGAGTGATAGAGAGTGTCTGAGAGTGTCAGAGAGTGTCAGAGAGTGTCCGAGAGTGTCAGAGAGTGTCATTGAGTGATGGAGAGTGTCAGAGAGTGATAGAGAGTGTCAGAGAGTGATAGAGATTGTCAGAGGTTGTTAGAGAGTGATAGAGAGTGTCAGAGAGTGATAGAGAGTGATAGAGAGTGATAGAGAGTGATAGAGAGTGTCTGAGAGTGTCAGAGACAGTCAGACTGTGTCAGAGAGTGATAGAGAGCGATAGAGAGTGTCAGAGTGTGTCAGAGAGTGTCAAAGAGTGTCATTGAGTGACAGAGATTGTCAGGGATTGATAGAGAGTGTCAGAGAGTGATAGAGAGTGATAGAGAGTGTCTGTGAGTGTCAGAGAGTGTCTGTGAGTGTCAGAGAGTGTCAGAGAGTGATATAGAGTGATAGAGATTGATAGAGAGTGATAGAGAGTGTCTGAGAGTGTCTGAGAGTGTCTGAGACAGTCTGAGAGTGTCTGTGAGTGTCAGAGAGTGTCAGAGAGTGTCAGAGAGTGTCTGAGTGTCTGAGTGTGTCGGAGAGTGTCCGAGAGAGTCAGAGTGTGTCAGAGAGAGTCAGAGAGTGATAGAGAGTGATAGAGAGTGTCAGAGAGTGTCATTGAGTGATGGAGAGTGTCAGAGAGTGTCAGAGAGTGAAAAAGAGTTTCAGAGAGTGATAGAGATTGTCAGAGATTGATAGAGAGTGATAGAGAGTGTCAGAGAGTGATAGCGAGTGATAGAGAGTGTCTGTGAGTGTCAGAGAGTGTCATCGAGTGTCAGAGAGTGTCAGAGATTGATAGAGAGGGATAGAGAGTGTCTGTGAGTGTCAGAGAGTGTCATAGACTGATAGAGAGTGTCAGAGAGTGTCAGAGAGTGATAGAGAGTGTCAGAGACTGATAGAGAGTGTCAGAGAGGGATAGAGAGTGTCTGAGAGTGTCAGAGAGTGTCAGAGAGTGTCAGAGAGTGTTAGAGAGTGTCTGAGAGCGTCAGAGATTGTCAGATTGTCAGAGAGTCAGATAGTGATAGAGACTGATCGAGAGTGTCCGAGAATGTCAGGAAGTGATAGAGAGTGTCAGAGAGTGATAGAGAGTGTCAGAGATTGTCAGAGAGTGATAGAGTGATTGAGTGTGTCTGAGAGTGTCAGAGAGTGTCAGAGAACGTCAGAGATAGTCAGAGAGGTTGAGAGGTTCAGAGAGTGTCAGAGAGTGTCAGAGAGTGTCAGAGTGTGTCAGAGTGTCTCAGAGAGTGTCAGAGAGTGTCAGAGAGTGTCAGAGAGTGATAGAGAGTGTCTGAGAGCGTCAGAGATTGTCAGATTGTCAGAGAGTCAGATAGTGATAGAGACTGATTGAGAGTGTCCGAGAATGTCAGGAAGTGATAGAGAGTGTCAGAGAGTGATAGAGAGTGTCTGAGAGTGTCAGAGAGTGTCAGAGTGTGTCAGAGTGTGTCAGAGAGTGTCAGAGAGTGACAGAGTGTGTCTGAGAGTGACAGAGAGTGTCTGAGAGTGTCTGAGAGCGTCAGAGAGTGTCGGAGAGTGTCAGAGAGCGACAGCGAATGTCAGAGGGTGAAAGAGAGTGATAGAGAGTGTCAGAGAGTGTCAGAGAGTGTCAGAGAGTGATAGAGAGTGTCTGAGAGTGTCAGAGTGTGAGAGAGAGTTTCTGAGAGTGTCAGAGAGTGATAGAGAGAAATAGAGATTGTCAGAGAGTGTCTGAGAGTGACAGAGAGGGTCTGAGAGTGTCAGAGTGTGACAGAGAGTGTCATAGAGTTTCAGAGAGTGATAGAGAGTGTCATAGAGTGATAGAGAGTGTCAGTGAGTGTCAGAGAGTGTCAGAGAGTGATAGAGAGTGATAGAGAGTGATAGAGAGTGTCTGAGTGTCAGAGAGTGTCAGTGAGTGAAAGAGAGTGTCAGAGTGTGTCAGAGAGTGATGGAGAGAGTCAAAGAGTGTCAGAGAGTGATAGAGAGTGTCAGAGAGTGTCAGAGAGTGAAAGAGAATGATAGAGAGTGTCAGAGTGCGTCAGAGTGTCATAGAGAGTGTCAGAGATTGTCAGAAAGTGATAGAGAGTGTCAGAGAGTGTCAGAGAGTGTCAGAGTGCGTCAGAGAGTGTCAGAGATTGATAGAGGGTGTCTTCCAGTGTATGAGAGTGACAGAGAATGTCTGTGGGTGTCAGTGAGTGATAGAGAGTGATAGAGAAAGTCAGAGAGACTCATAGAGTGATAGAGTGTGTCAGACAGTGTCAGAGAGAGTTAGAGTGTGGTAGAGAGTGATAGAGAGTGTCAGAGTGTGTCATAGAGTGATGGAGAATGTCAGAGAGTGTCAGAGTGTGATAGAGTGTAATAGAGAGTGTCTGAGAGTGTCAGAGAGTGCCTGAGAGTGTCTGAGAGTGTCTGAGACAGTCAGAGAGTGTCAGAGAGTGTCAGAGTGTGTCCGAGAGTGTCCGAGAGTGTCCGAGTGTGTCCGAGAGTGTCAGAGTGTGTCAGAGTGTGTCAGAGAGTGACAGAGAGTGATAGAGAGTGATAGAGAGTGTCAGAGAGTGTCATTGAGTGATGGAGAGTGTCAGAGAGTGTCATAGAGTGTCAGAGAGTGTCAGAGAGTGATCGAGAGCGATAGGGAGTGTCTGAGAGTGCCAGAGAGGGTCAGAGAGTGCCTGAGTGGGTCAGAGAGTGACAGAGAGCGATAGAGAGTGATAGAGAGTGTCAGAGAGTGATAGAGAGTGTCAGAGAGTGTCAGAGAGTGATAGAGAGTCACAGAGAGTGTCTGAGAGCGTCAGAGAGCGTCAGAGAGTGTCAGAGAGTGTCAGAGAGCGTCAGAGAGTGACAGAGCGTGATGGAGCGTGATGGAGAGTGTCTGATAGCGTCAGAGAGTGTCAGAGTGTCAGAGTGTCAGAGAGTGATAGAGAGTGTCAGAGAGTGTCATCGAGTGACAGAGAGTGTCAGAGAGAGTCAGAGAGTGATAGAGAGTGTCCGAGAGTGATAGAAAGTGTCAGAGAGTGTCAGAGAGTGATAGAGGGTGTCAGAGAGTGATAGAGAGTGATAGAGAGTGTCAGAGAGTGTCAGAGAGTGTCAGAGAGAGATAGAGAGTGATAGAGAGTGATAGAGAGTAATAGAGAGTGTCAGAGAGTGTCAGAGAGTGTCAGAGAGAGATAGAGAGTGATAGAGAGTGTCTGAGACTGTCAGAGTGTGTCAGAGAGTGATAGAGAGTGTCAGAGTGTGTCAGAGTGCTTCAGAGAGTTATAGAGAGTTTCAGAGATTGTCATAAAGTGATAGAGAGTGTCAGAGAGTGTCATAGAGTGATCGAGAGTGATAGAAGTGTTTCAGAGAGTGTTAAAGAGTGTCAGAGAGTGTCTGAGAGTGTCAGAGAGTGTCTGAGAGTGTCTGAGAGTGTCTGAGACAGTCAGAGAGTGTCAGAGAGTGTCAGAGAGTGTCAGAGTGTGTCCGAGAGTGTCCGAGAGTGTCCGAGTGTGTCCGAGAGTGTCAGAGTGTGTCAGAGTGTGTCAGAGAGTGACAGAGAGTGATAGAGAGTGATGGAGAGTGTCAGAGAGTGTCATTGAGTGATGGAGAGTGTCAGAGAGTGTCATAGAGTGTCAGAGAGTGTCAGAGAGTGATCGAGAGCGATAGGGAGTGTCTGAGAGTGCCAGAGAGGGTCAGAGAGTGCCTGAGTGGGTCAGAGAGTGACAGAGAGCGATAGAGAGTGATAGAGAGTGTCAGAGAGTGATAGAGAGTGTCAGAGAGTGTCAGAGAGTGATAGAGAGTCACAGAGAGTGTCTGAGAGCGTCAGAGAGCGTCAGAGAGTGTCAGAGAGTGCCAGAGAGCGTCAGAGAGTGACAGAGCGTGATAGAGCGTGATGGAGAGTGTCTGATAGCGTCAGAGAGTGTCAGAGTGTCAGAGTGTCAGAGAGTGATAGAGAGTGTCAGAGAGTGTCATCGAGTGACAGAGAGTGTCAGAGAGAGTCAGAGAGTGATAGAGAGTGTCCGAGAGTGATAGAAAGTGTCAGAGAGTGTCAGAGAGTGATAGAGGGTGTCAGAGAGTGATAGAGAGTGATAGAGAGTGTCAGAGAGTGTCAGAGAGTGTCAGAGAGAGATAGAGAGTGATAGAGAGTGATAGAGAGTAATAGAGAGTGTCAGAGAGTGTCAGAGAGTGTCAGAGAGAGATAGAGAGTGATAGAGAGTGTCTGAGACTGTCAGAGTGTGTCAGAGAGTGATAGAGAGTGTCAGAGTGTGTCAGAGTGCTTCAGAGAGTTATAGAGAGTTTCAGAGATTGTCATAAAGTGATAGAGAGTGTCAGAGAGTGTCATAGAGTGATCGAGAGTGACAGAGAATTTCAGAGAGTGTCACAGAGAGATAGAGAGTGATAGAGCGTGTCTGAGACTGTCAGAGTGCGTCAGAGAGTGATAGAGAGTGACAGAGAGTGACAGAGAGTGTCTGAGTGCTTCAGAGAGTGATAGAGAGTGTCAGAGATTGTCATAAAGTGATAGAGAGTGTCAAAGAGTTTCAGAGAGTGTCATCGAGTGATAGAGAGTGTCAGAGAGTTTCAGAGAGAGATAGTGTGTGACAGAGAGTGTTTGAGAGTGTCAGAGACTGTCAGAGTGTGTCAGAAAATGATAGAGAGTGCCAGAGTGTGTCAGAGAGTGTCAGACAGTGTCTGAGAGAGTCTGAGAGTGATAGAAAGTCTCCGAGAGTGAAAGAGAGTGTCTGAGAATGTCAGGAAGTGATAGAGAGTGCCAGAGAGTGATAGAGAGTGTCTGAGAGTGTCAGAGAGTGAGAGAGAGATTCTGAGAGTGTCAGAGAGTGTCAGAGAGTGTCAGAGTGCTTCAGAGAGTGATAGAGAGTGTCAGAGATTGTCATAAAGTGATAGTGTGTGTCAGAGTGGGTCAGAGAGTGTCAGAGAGTGACAGAGTGTGTCTGAGAGTGACAGAGAGTGTCAGAGAGTGTCTGAGAGTGTCAGAGAGTGATCGAGAGTGATAGAGAGTGTCTGTGAGTGTCAGAGAGTGTCATCGAGTGTCAGAGAGGGTCAGAGAGTGATAGAAAGCGATAGGGAGTGTCTGAGAGTGTCAGAGTGGGTCAGAGAGTGACAGAGAGTGATAGAGAGTGATAGAGAGTGTCAGAGAGTCACAGAGAGTGTCTGAGAGCGTCAGAGAGTGTCAGAGAGTGTCAGAGAGTGATAGAGCGTGATAGAGAGTGTCTGAGAGCGTCAGAGAGTGTCAGAGTGTCAGAGTGTCAGAGAGTGATGGAGAGTGTCCGAGAGTGATAGCGAGTGTCTGAGAGTGTCAGAGAGTGATAGAGAGTGTCAGAGAGTGATAGAGAGTGATAGAGAGTGATAGAGAGTGATAGAGAGTGATAGAGAGTGTCCGAGAGTGATAGAGATTGTCAGAGAGTGATAGAGAGTGTCTGAGAGTCTCTGAGAGTTTCAGAGAGTGTCAGAGAGTTCCAGAGAGTGATAGAGCGTGATAGAGAGTGTCTGAGAGTGTCAGAGACTGTCAGACTGTGTCAGAGAATGATAGACAGTGCCAGAGTGTGTCAGAGAGTGTCAGAGAGTGTCAGAGAGTGTCTGAGCGTGATAAAGAGTTACAGAGAGTGTCTGAGAGTGTTAGAGAGTGTCGGAGAGTGTCAGAGAGTGTCCGAGAGTGATAGAGAGTGATCGAGAGTGTCAGAGAGTGTCATTGAGTGATGGAGAGTGTCAGAGAGTGTCATTGAGTGATAGAGAGTGTCAGAGAGTGATAGAGATCGTCAGAGATTGATAGAGAGTGATAGAGAGTGATAGAGAGTGATCGAGAGTGTCAGACAGTGATAGAGAGTGATAGAGTGTGTCTGTGAGTGTCAGAGAGTGTCATCGAGTGTCAGAGAGGGTCAGAGAGTGATAGAAAGCGATAGGGAGTGTCAGAGAGTGTCAGAGAGGGTCAGAGAGTGCCTGAGTGTGTCAGAGAGTGACAGAGAGTGATAGAGAGTGATAGAGAGTGTCAGAGAGCGATAGAGAGTGTCAGAGAGTGTCAGAGAGTGATAGAGAGTCACAGAGAGTGTCTGAGAGCGTCAGAGAGTGTCAGAGTGTCAGAGTGTCAGAGAGTGATAGAGAGTGTCCGAGAGTGATAGAGAGTGTCTGAGAGTGTCAGAGAGTGATAGAGAGTGTCAGAGAGTGACAGAGAGTGATAGAGAGTGATAGAGAGTGTCCGAGAGTGATAGAGAGTGTCAGAGAGTGATAGAGAGTGTCTGAGATTCTCTGAGAGTTTCAGAGAGTGTCAGAGAGTTCCAGAGAGTGACAGAGCGTGATAGAGAGTGTCTGAGAGCATCAGAGAGTGTCAGAGTGTCAGAGAGTGATAGAGAGTGTCAGAGAGTGTCATGGAGTGATAGAGAATGTCAGAGCGAGTCAGAGAGTGATAGAGAGTGTCCGAGAGTGATAGGGAGTGTCTGAGAGTGTCAGAGAGTGATAGAGAGAGTCAGAGAGTGATAGAGAGTGCCTGAGAGTGTCAGAGAGTGAGAATGAGTTCCTGAGAGTGTCAGAGAGTGTCATAGATGATAGAGAGTGATGGAGAGTGTCAGAGAGTGTCAGATTGTGTCAGAGTGCATCAGAGAGTGTCGGAGAGTGTCAGTGAGTGATAGAGAGTGATAGAGAGTGTCAGAGAGTGTCAGATTGTGTCAGAGTGTGTCAGAGAGTGTCAGAGAGTGATAGAGAGTGATAGAGAGTGATAGAGAGTGGCAGAGATTGTCGTCGAGTGATAGATAGAGTCAGAGTGTAATAGAGTGTGATAGAGAGTGTCAGAGAGTGACAGAGAGTGTCCGAGAGTGATAGAGAGTGACAGAGAGTGTCAGAGTGCTTCAGAGAGTGAAAGAGAGTGTCAGAGATTGTCATAAAGTGATAGAGAGTGTCAGAGATAGTCTGAGAGTGACAGAGAGAGATAGAGAATTTCAGAGAGTGTCAGAGAGTGTCAGAGAGAGATAGAGAGTGATAGAGAGTGTCTGAGAGTGTCAGAGACTGTCAGAGCATATCAGAGAGTGATAGAGAGTGTCAGGGTGTGTCAGAGTGCTTCAGAGAGTTATAGAGAGTGTCAGAGATTGTCATAAAGTGATAGAGTGTGTCAGAGAGTGTCATAGAGAGATAGAGAGTGTCAGAGAGTGTCAGAGAGAGATAGAGTGTGATAGAGAGTGTCTGAGACTGTCAGAGTGTGTCAGAGAGTGATAGAGAGTGACAGAGAGTGTCAGAGTGCTTCAGAGAGTGTCATCGAGTGATAGAGAGTGTCAGAGAGTGTCAGAGAGAGATTAGAGTGTGATCGAGAGTGTCTGAGAGTGTCAGAGACTGTCAGAGTGTGTCAGAGAATGATAGAGAGTGCCAGAGTGTGTCAGAGAGTGTCAGAGTGTGTCTGAGAGTGTCTGAGAGTGATAGAGAGTGATAGAGAGTGATAGAGAGTGTCAGAGTTTGTCATAGAGTGATAGAGAATTTCAGAGAGTGTCAGAGAGTGATCGAGAGTGGCTGAGAGTGTCTGAGAGAGTCTGAGAGTGATAGAGTGTGTCTGAGACTGTCAGAGTGTGTCTGAGAGTGTCAGAGAGTGTCAGCGAGTGTCAGAGAGTGATAAAGAGTAATAGAGAGTGTCTGAGAGTGTCAGAGAGTGTCAGAGTGTGTCAGAGAGTGTCAGAGAGTGTCACAGAGTGTCAGAGAGTGAGAGAGAGTGATAGAGAGTGTCAGAGAGTGTCATTGAGTGATAGAGAGTGATACAGAGTGTCAGAGAGTGATAGAGAGTGATAGAGAGTTTCTGTGAGTATTAGAGAGTGATAGGGAGAGTCTGAGAGTTTCAGAGAGCGTCAGAGAGTGTCAGAGTGGGTCAGAGAGTGTCAGAGTGGGTCAGAGAGTGACAAAGAGTGATCGTGAGTGTCAGAGAGGGTCAGAGAGTGATAGAGAGTGTCAGAGAGTGATAGAGAGTGATTGAGAGTGTCTGAGAGTGTCTGAGATTGTCTGAGAGTGTCAGAATGTGTCAGAGAGTGATAGAGAGTCATAGAGAGTGTCTGAGAGCGTCAGAGAGCGTCAGAGTGTGTCAGAGCGTGTCATTGAGTAATATAGAGTGATAGAGAGTGTCAGAGAGTATCAGAGAGTGATAGGGAGTGTCTGAGAGTGTCAGAGATTGTCAGAGAGTGACAGAGAGTGTTAGAGTGTGTCAGAGAGTGTCAGAGAGTGATCGAGAGTGGCTGAGAGTGTCTGACAGAGTCTGAGAGTGTCAGAGTGTGTCAGAGTGTGTCAGAGAGTGATAGAGAGTGATTGAGAGTGTCTGAGAGTGTCAGAAAGTGTCAGAGAATGTCAGAGAGTGGGAGAGAGTCATAGAGATCATCTGAGAGCGTCAGAGAGTGTCAGAGTCTGTCAGAGCGTGTCATTGAGTGTTAGAGAGTGACAGAGAGTGTCAGAGAGTGTCAGAGAGCGATAGAGAGAGTCAGAGAGTGATAGAGAGTGTCAGAGAGTGTCATAGAGTGTCAGAGTGTGTCAGAGAGTGATAGAGAGTGATAGAGAGTGTTAGAGAGCGTCAGAGAGTGTCAGAGAGTGTCAGAGAGTGATAGATAGTGATAGAGAGTGATAGAGAGTGTCAGAGTGTGACAGAGAGCATCGGAGAGTTTCGGAGAGTGATAGAGAGTGTCAGAGACTGATAGAGGGAGTCTGAGAGTGCCAGAGAGTGTCTGAGTGTGTCAGTGAGTGATAGAGAGTGTCTGAGAGTGTCAGAGAGTGTCAGAGAGTGTCAGAGAGGGATAGAGAGTGTCAGAGAGTATCAGAGAGTGATAGGGAGTGTGTGAGAGTGTCAGAGATTGTCAGAGAGTGACAGAGAGTGATAGAGAGTGTCAGAGAGTGTCAGAGAGTGATCGAGAGTGGCTGAGAGTGTCTGACAGAGTCTGAGAGTGTCAGAGTGTGTCAGAGTGTGTCAGAGAGTGATAGAGAGTGATTGAGAGTGTCTGAGAGTGTCAGAAAGTGTCAGAGAATGTCAGAGAGTGGGAGAGAGTCATAGAGATCATCTGAGAGCGTCAGAGAGTGTCAGAGTCTGTCAGAGCGTGTCATTGAGTGTTAGAGAGTGACAGAGAGTGTCAGAGAGTGTCAGAGAGCGATAGAGAGAGTCAGAGAGTGATAGAGAGTGTCAGAGAGTGTCATAGAGTGTCAGAGAGTGTCAGAGAGTGATAGAGAGTGATAGAGAGTGTTAGAGAGTGTCAGAGAGTGTCAGAGAGTGTCAGAGAGTGATAGATAGTGATAGAGAGTGATAGAGAGTGTCAGAGTGTGACAGAGAGCATCGGAGAGTTTCGGAGAGTGATAGAGAGTGTCAGAGACTGATAGAGGGAGTCTGAGAGTGCCAGAGAGTGTCTGAGTGTTTCAGTGAGTGATAGAGAGTGTCAGAGAGTGTCATAGATGATAGAGAGTGATGGAGAGTGTCAGAGAGTGTCAGATTGTGTCAGAGTGCATCAGAGAGTGTCGGAGAGTGTCAGTGAGTGATAGAGAGTGATAGAGAGTGTCAGAGAGTGTCAGATTGTGTCAGAGAGTGTCAGAGAGTGTCAGAGAGTGATAGAGAGTGATAGAGAGTGATAGAGAGTGGCAGAGATTGTCGTCGAGTGATAGATAGAGTCAGAGTGTGATGGAGTGTGATAGAGAGTGTCAGAGAGTGACAGAGAGTGTCCGAGAGTGATAGAGAGTGACAGAGAGTGTCAGAGTGCTTCAGAGAGTGAAAGAGAGTGTCAGAGATTGTCATAAAGTGATAGAGAGTGTCAGAGATAGTCTGAGAGTGACAGAGAGAGATAGAAAATTTCAGAGAGTGTCAGAGAGTGTGAGAGAGAGATAGAGAGTGATAGAGAGTGTCTGAGAGTGTCAGAGACTGTCAGAGCGTATCAGAGAGTGATAGAGAGTGTCAGAGTGTGTCAGAGTGCTTCAGAGAGTTATAGAGAGTGTCAGAGATTGTCATAAAGTGATAGAGTGTGTCAGAGAGTGTCATAGAGTGATAGAGAGTGATAGAGAATTTCAGAGAGTGTCATAGAGAGATAGAGAGTGTCAGAGAGTGTCAGAGAGAGATAGAGTGTGATAGAGAGTGTCTGAGACTGTCAGAGTGTGTCAGAGAGTGATAGAGAGTGACAGAGAGTGTCAGAGTGCTTCAGAGAGTGTCATCGAGTGATAGAGAGTGTCAGAGAGTGTCAGAGAGAGATTAGAGTGTGATCGAGAGTGTCTGAGAGTGTCAGAGACTGTCAGAGTGTGTCAGAGAATGATTAGAGAGTGCCAGAGTGTGTCAGAGAGTGTCAGAGTGTGTCTGAGAGTGTCTGAGAGTGATAGAGAGTGATAGAGAGTGATAGAGAGTGTCAGAGTTTGTCATAGAGTGATAGAGAATTTCAGAGAGTGTCAGAGAGTGATCGAGAGTGGCTGAGAGTGTCTGAGAGAGTCTGAGAGTGATAGAGTGTGTCTGAGACTGTCAGAGTGTGTCTGAGAGTGTCAGAGAGTGTCAGCGAGTGTCAGAGAGTGATAAAGAGTAATAGAGAGTGTCTGAGAGTGTCAGAGAGTGTCAGAGTGTGTCAGAGAGTGTCAGAGAGTGTCACAGAGTGTCAGAGAGTGAGAGAGAGTGATAGAGAGTGTCAGAGAGTGTCATTGAGTGATAGAGAGTGATACAGAGTGTCAGAGAGTGATAGAGAGTGATAGAGAGTTTCTGTGAGTATTAGAGAGTGATAGGGAGAGTCTGAGAGTTTCAGAGAGCGTCAGAGAGTGTCAGAGTGGGTCAGAGAGTGTCAGAGTGGGTCAGAGAGTGACAAAGAGTGATCGTGAGTGTCAGAGAGGGTCAGAGAGTGATAGAGAGTGTCAGAGAGTGATAGAGAGTGATTGAGAGTGTCTGAGAGTGTCTGAGATTGTCTGAGAGTGTCAGAATGTGTCAGAGAGTGATAGAGAGTCATAGAGAGTGTCTGAGAGCGTCAGAGAGCGTCAGAGTGTGTCAGAGCGTGTCATTGAGTAATATAGAGTGATAGAGAGTGTCAGAGAGTATCAGAGAGTGATAGGGAGTGTCTGAGAGTGTCAGAGATTGTCAGAGAGTGACAGAGAGTGATAGAGAGTGTCAGAGAGTGTCAGAGAGTGATCGAGAGTGGCTGAGAGTGTCTGACAGAGTCTGAGAGTGTCAGAGTGTGTCAGAGTGTGTCAGAGAGTGATAGAGAGTGATTGAGAGTGTCTGAGAGTGTCAGAAAGTGTCAGAGAATGTCAGAGAGTGGGAGAGAGTCATAGAGATCATCTGAGAGCGTCAGAGAGTGTCAGAGTCTGTCAGAGCGTGTCATTGAGTGTTAGAGAGTGACAGAGAGTGTCAGAGAGTGTCAGAGAGCGATAGAGAGAGTCAGAGAGTGATAGAGAGTGTCAGAGAGTGTCATAGAGTGTCAGAGAGTGTCAGAGAGTGATAGAGAGTGATAGAGAGTGTTAGTGAGTGTCAGAGAGTGTCAGAGAGTGTCAGAGAGTGATAGATAGTGATAGAGAGTGTCAGAGTGTGACAGAGAGCATCGGAGAGTTTCGGAGAGTGATAGAGAGTGTCAGAGACTGATAGAGGGAGTCTGAGAGTGCCAGAGAGTGTCTGAGTGTGTCAGTGAGTGATAGAGAGTGTCTGAGAGTGTCAGAGAGTGTCAGAGAGTGTCAGAGAGGGATAGAGAGTGTCAGAGTGTGTCAGAGAGTGATAGACAGTGATAGAGAATTTGAAAGAGTGTCATAGAGAGATAGAGAGTGTCAGAGTGTGTCAGAGAGAGACAGAGAGTGAAAGAGAGCTTCTGAGAGTGTCAGAGACTGTCAGAGTGTGTCAGAGATTGATGGAGAGTGATAGAGTGTGATAGAGAGTGTCAGAGTGTGTCAGAGAGTGTCAGATTTTCTGAGAGTGTCAGAGAGTGATGGAGAGTGATAGAGAGTGTCAGAGTGTGTCAGAGTGTGTCATAGAGTGATAGAGAATGTCAGAGAGTGTCAGAGAGTGATAGAGTGTGACAGAGAGTGTCTGAGAGAATCAGAGAGTATCTGAGAGCGTCTGGGACTGTCAGAGAGTGTCTGAGAGTGTCAGAGACTGTCAGAGAGTGTCAGAGATTGATAGAGAGTGATAGAGAGTGTCAGAGTGTGTCAGAGAGTGTCAGAGATTTTCCGAGAGTGTCAGAGAGTGATGGAGAGTGATAGAGAGTGTCAGAGTGTGTCAGAGTGTATCATAGAGTGATAGAGAATGTCAGAGAGTGTCAGAGAGTGATAGAGTGTGATAGAGAGTGTCTGAGAGAGTCAGAGAGTATCTGAGCGCGTCTGGGACTGTCAGGGAGTGTCTGAGAGTGTCTGAGACTGTCAGAGTGTGTCTGAGAGTGTCAGAGAGTGTCAGAGTGTGTCAGAGAGTGATAAAGAGTAATAGAGAGTATCTGAGAGTGTCAGAGAGTGTCAGAGTGTGTCAGAGAGTGTCAGAGAGGGTCAGAGTGTGTCAGAGAGTGATAAAGAGTAATAGAGAGTATCTGAGAGTGTCAGAGAATGATAGAGAGTGATAGAGAGTGTCAGAGAGTGTCATTGAGTGTTAGAGTGTGTCAGAGAGTGATAGAGACTTTCAGAGAGTGATGGAGATTGTCAGAGATTGATAGAGAGTGACAGAGAGTGTCAGAGAGTGATAGAGAGTAATGGAGAGTTTCTGTGAGTGTCAGAGAGTGTCAGAGAGTGACAGAGAGTGTCAGAGAGTGTCATAGAGTGATAGAGAGTGTCAGAGAGTGTCAGAGAGTGTCAGAGAGTGATAGAGAGTGAGAGAGTGTGTTAGAGTGTGTCAGAGAGAGATAGATAGTGATCGAGAGTGTCTGTGATGACAGAGAGTGAACGAGAGTGTCAGAGTGTGACAAAGATTGTCAGAGAGTGTCGGAGAGTGATAGAGAGTGTCAGAGACTGATAGAGAGTGTCTGAGAGTGCCAGAGAGTGATAGAGAGTGTCTGAGAGTGTCAGTGATTGACAGAGAGTGTCTGAGAGTCTCAGAGAGTCTCAGAGAGTGTCAGAGAGTGTCAGAGAGTGATAGAGAGTGATAGAGAGTGTCTGAGATGACAGAGAGTATCTGAGAGTGTCAGTGAGTTATGGAGAGTGATAGAGAGTGTCAGAGTGTGTCAGAGTGCGTCATAGAGTGATAGAGAATGTCAGAGAGTGATAGAGTGTGATAGAGAGTGTCTGAGAGAGTCAGAGAGTATCTGAGAGCGTCTGGGACTGTCAGAGAGTGTCTGAGACTGTCAGAGTGTGTCTGAGAGTGTCAGAGAGTGTCAGAGTGTGTCAGAGAGTGATAAAGAGTAATAGAGAGTGTCTGAGAGTGTCAGAGAGTGTCAGAGTGTGTCAGAGAGTGTCAGAGAGTGTCAGAGTGTGTCAGAGAGTGTCAGAGAGTGACAGAGAGTGACAGAGAGTGAGAGAGAGTGTCAGAGAGCGTCATTGAGTGTTGGAGTGTGTCAGAGAGTGATAGAGACTTTCAGAGAGTGATGGAGATTGATAGAGAGTGATAGAGAGTGTCAGAGAGTGATAGAGAGTGTCTGAGAGCGTCAGAGAGCGTCAGAGTGTGTCAGAGCGTGTCATTGAGTGATAGAGAGTGATAGAGAGTGATCGAGAGTGTCAGAGATTGTCAGAGAGCGATAGAGAGTGCGAGAGAGTGTCAGAGAGTGATAGAGTGTGATAGAGAGTGTCAGAGAGTGTCATAGAGTGATAGAGAGTGTCAGAGAGTGTCAGAGATTGATAGAGAGTGATAGAGAGTGTTAGAGTGTGCTAGAGAGTGTCAGAGAGTGAGAGATAGTGTCTGAGAGGGTCTGAGAGAGTCTGAGAGTGTCAGAGACTGTCAATGTGTGTCAGAGAGTGATAGAGAGTGATAGAGACTGTCTGAGAGTTTCAGAGTGTGTCAGAGTGTGTCAGAGAGTGATTGAGAGTGATAGAGAGTGTCAGAGAGTGTCATAGAGTGATAGAGAGTGTCAGAGAGTGTCAGAGAGTGATAGAGAGTGATTGAGTGTGTCTGAGACTGTCAGAGAGTGTCAGAGTGTGTCAGAGAGTGTCAGAGAGTGATAGAGAGTGTCTGAGAGTGTGTGAGAGCGACAGAGATTGTCAGAGTGTGTCAGAGAGTGTCAGAGAGTGTCAGAGTGTGTCAGAGAGTGTCAGAGAGTGACAGAGAGTGAGAGAGAGTGTCAGAGAGTGTCATTGAGTGTGGGGTGTGTCAGAGAGTGATAGAGACTTTCAGAGAGTGATGGAGATTGATAGAGAGTGATAGAGAGTGTCAGAGAGTGATAGAGAGTGATAGAGAGTTTCTGTGAGTGTCAGAGAGTGTCAGAGAGTGTCAGAGAGTGATAGGGAGTGTCTGAGAGTGTCAGAGAGGGTCAGAGAGTGTCAGAGTGGGTCAGAGAGTGTCAGAGTGCGTCGGAGTGTGTCAGAGAGTGATAGAGAGTGTCTGAGAGTTTCAGAAAGTGTCAGAGAATGTCAGAGAGTGATAGAGAGTCATAGAGAGTGTCTGAGAGCGTCAGAGAGCGTCAGAGTGTGTCAGAGCGTGTCATTGAGTGATAGAGAGTGATAGAGAGTGTCAGAGATTGTCAGAGAGCGATAGAGAGTGTCAGAGAGTGATAGAGAGTGTCAGAGAGTGCGAGAGAGTGTCAGAGAGTGATAGAGAGTGATAGAGAGTGATAGAGAGTGTCAGAGAGTGTCATAGAGTGATAGAGAGTGTCAGAGAGTGTCAGAGAGTGTCAGCGAGTGATAGAGAATGTTAAAGAGTGTTAGAGAGTGTCTGTGATGACAGAGAGTGAACGAGAGTGTCAGAGTGTGACAAAGAGTGTCAGAGAGTGTCGGAGAGTGATAGAGAGTGTCAGAGACTGATAGAGAGTGTCTGAGAGTGCCAGTGAGTGATGGAGATTGTCTGAGAGTCTCAGAGAGTGTCAGAGAGTGTCAGAGAGTGATAGAGAGTGTCTGAGAGCGTCAGAGAGCGTCAGAGTGTGTCAGAGCGTGTCATTGAGTGATAGAGAGTGATAGAGAGTGTCAGAGATTGTCAGAGAGCGATAGAGAGTGTCAGAGAGTGCGAGAGAGTGTCAGAGAGTGATGGAGAGTGATAGAGAGTGTCAGAGAGTGTCATAGAGTGATAGAGAGTGTCAGAGAGTGTCAGAGAGTGTCAGAGAGTGATAGAGAGTGTTAGAGTGTGCTAGAGAGTGTCAGAGAGTGATAGATAGTGTCTGAGAGGGTCTGAGAGAGTCTGAGAGTGTCAGAGACTGTCAATGTGTGTCAGAGAGTGATAGAGAGTGATAGAGACTGTCTGAGAGTGTCATAGAGTGATAGAGTGTGTCAGAAAGGGTCAGAGAGTGTCAGAGAGTGTCAGAGAGTGATAGAGAGTGTCTGAGAGTGTCTGAGAGCGACAGAGATTGTCAGAGTGTGTCAGAGTGCGTCAGAGAGTGATAGAGAGTGATAGTGAGTCTCTGAGAGTGTCAGAGAGTGTCAGAGAGCGATAGAGTGTGATAGATAGTGTCAGAGAGTGTCAGAGAGTTTCAGAGAGTTTCAGAGTGTGTCAGAGAGTGTCGGAGAGTGATAGAGAGTGTCAGAGGGTGATAGTGAGTGTCAGAGAGTATCAGAGATTGATAGTGAGTGTCAGAGAGTATCAGAGAGTGATAGTGAGTGTCAGAGAGTGTCAGAGAGTGATAGAGAATGTCAGAGAGTGATAGAGGGTGTCAGAGAGTATCAGAGAGTGATAGTGAGTGTCAGAGAGTTTCAGAGAGTGATTGAGAGTGATAGAGAGTGTCAGATAGTGATAGTGTGTGTCAGAGAGTGTCAGAGAGTGATAGAGAGTGTCAGAGAGTGTGAGAGAGTGTCAGAGAGAGATAGAGAGTGTCAGAGTGTGATAGTGAGTGTCTGAGAGTGTCAGACAGTGTCAGAGAGCGATAGAGAGTGTCAGAGAGAGAAAGAGAGTGTCAGAGTTTGACAGGGAGTGTCAGAGAGTGTCAGAGAGTGACAATGAGTGTCAGAGAGAGATAGAGAGTGTCAGAGATTCATAGTGAGCGTCTGAGAGTGTCAGAGAGTGTCAGAGAGCGATAGAGAGTCATAGAGAGAGTCAGAGAGTGTCAGAGAGAGATAGAGATTGTCAGAGATTGACAGTGAGTGTCTTAGAGTGTCAGAGTGAGTCAGAGAGTGTCAGAGAGCGCTAGAGAGTGTCAGAGAGTGTCAGAGAGATATAGAGAGTGTCAGAGAGAGATAGAGAGTGTCAGAGAGTGATAGTGAGTGTCTGAGAGTGTCAGAGAGCGACAGAGAGTGATAGAGAGTGTCAGAGAGTGTCAGAGAGTGATAGAGAGTGTCAGAGAGTGTCGGAGAGTGTCCGAGAGTGATAGTGAGTGTCAGAGTGTGATCGTGAGTGTCAGAGAGTGGCAGAGATTGATAGAGAGTGTCAGAGTGTGTCAGAGTGTGTCAGAGAGTGATAGAGAGTGATTGAGAGTGTCTGAGAGTGTCAGAAAGTGTCAGAGAATGTCAGAGAGTGGGAGAGAGTCATAGAGATCATCTGAGAGCGTCAGAGAGTGTCAGAGTCTGTCAGAGCGTGTCATTGAGTGTTAGAGAGTGACAGAGAGTGTCAGAGAGTGTCAGAGAGCGATAGAGAGAGTCAGAGAGTGATAGATAGTGTCAGAGAGTGTCATAGAGTGTCAGAGAGTGTCAGAGAGTGATAGAGAGTGATAGAGAGTGTTAGAGAGTGTCAGAGAGTGTCAGAGAGTGTCAGAGAGTGATAGATAGTGATAGAGAGTGTCAGAGTGTGACAGAGAGCATCGGAGAGTTTCGGAGAGTGATAGAGAGTGTCAGAGACTGATAGAGGGAGTCTGAGAGTGCCAGAGAGTGTCTGAGTGTGTCAGTGAGTGATAGAGAGTGTCTGAGAGTGTCAGAGAGTGTCAGAGAGTGTCAGAGAGGGATAGAGAGTGTCAGAGTGTGTCAGAGAGTGATAGACAGTGATAGAGAATTTGAGAGAGTGTCATAGAGAGATAGAGAGTGTCAGAGTGTGTCAGAGAGAGACAGAGAGTGAAAGAGAGCGTCTGAGAGTGTCAGAGACTGTCAGAGTGTGTCAGAGATTGATGGAGAGTGATAGAGTGTGATAGAGAGTGTCAGAGTGTGTCAGAGAGTGTCAGATTTTCTGAGAGTGTCAGAGAGTGATGGAGAGTGATAGAGAGTGTCAGAGTGTGTCAGAGTGTGTCATAGAGTGATAGAGAATGTCAGAGAGTGTCAGAGAGTGATAGAGTGTGACAGAGAGTGTCTGAGAGAATCAGAGAGTATCTGAGAGCGTCTGGGACTGTCAGAGAGTGTCTGAGAGTGTCAGAGACTGTCAGAGTGTGTCAGAGATTGATAGAGAGTGATAGAGAGTGTCAGAGTGTGTCAGAGAGTGTCAGAGATTTTCCGAGAGTGTCAGAGAGTGATGGAGAGTGATAGAGAGTGTCAGAGTGTGTCAGAGTGTATCATAGAGTGATAGAGAATGTCAGAGAGTGTCAGAGAGTGATAGAGTGTGATAGAGAGTGTCTGAGAGAGTCAGAGAGTATCTGAGAGCGTCTGGGACTGTCAGGGAGTGTCTGAGAGTGTCTGAGACTGTCAGAGTGTGTCTGAGAGTGTCAGAGAGTGTCTGAGAGTGTCAGAGAGTGATAAAGAGTAATAGAGAGTATCTGAGAGTGTCAGAGAATGATAGAGAGTGATAGAGAGTGTCAGAGAGTGTCAGAGAGTGATAGAGAGTGAGAGAGTGTGTTAGAGTGTGTCAGAGAGAGATAGATAGTGATCGAGAGTGTCTGTGATGACAGAGAGTGAACGAGAGTGTCAGAGTGTGACAAAGATTGTCAGAGAGTGTCGGAGAGTGATAGAGAGTGTCAGAGACTGATAGAGAGTGTCTGAGAGTGCCAGAGAGTGATAGAGAGTGTCTGAGAGTGTCAGTGATTGACAGAGAGTGTCTGAGAGTCTCAGAGAGTGTCAGAGAGTGTCAGAGAGTGTCAGAGAGTGATAGAGAGTGATAGAGAGTGTCTGAGATGACAGAGAGTATCTGAGAGTGTCAGTGAGTTATGGAGAGTGATAGAGAGTGTCAGAGTGTGTCAGAGTGCGTCATAGAGTGATAGAGAATGTCAGAGAGTGATAGAGTGTGATAGAGAGTGTCTGAGAGAGTCAGAGAGTATCTGAGAGCGTCTGGGACTGTCAGAGAGTGTCTGAGACTGTCAGAGTGTGTCTGAGAGTGTCAGAGAGTGTCAGAGTGTGTCAGAGAGTGATAAAGAGTAATAGAGAGTGTCTGAGAGTGTCAGAGAGTGTCAGAGTGTGTCAGAGAGTGTCAGAGAGTGTCAGAGTGTGTCAGAGAGTGTCAGAGAGTGACAGAGAGTGACAGAGAGTGAGAGAGAGTGTCAGAGAGCGTCATTGAGTGTTGGAGTGTGTCAGAGAGTGATAGAGACTTTCAGAGAGTGATGGAGATTGATAGAGAGTGATAGAGAGTGTCAGAGAGTGATAGAGAGTGTCTGAGAGCGTCAGAGTGTGTCAGAGCGTGTCATTGAGTGATAGAGAGTGATAGAGAGTGATCGAGAGTGTCAGAGATTGTCAGAGAGCGATAGAGAGTGCGAGAGAGTGTCAGAGAGTGATAGAGTGTGATAGAGAGTGTCAGAGAGTGTCATAGAGTGATAGAGAGTGTCAGAGAGTGTCAGAGATTGATAGAGAGTGATAGAGAGTGTTAGAGTGTGCTAGAGAGTGTCAGAGAGTGAGAGATAGTGTCTGAGAGGGTCTGAGAGAGTCTGAGAGTGTCAGAGACTGTCAATGTGTGTCAGAGAGTGATAGAGAGTGATAGAGACTGTCTGAGAGTTTCAGAGTGTGTCAGAGTGTGTCAGAGAGTGATTGAGAGTGATAGAGAGTGTCAGAGAGTGTCATAGAGTGATAGAGAGTGTCAGAGAGTGTCAGAGAGTGATAGAGAGTGATTGAGTGTGTCTGAGACTGTCAGAGAGTGTCAGAGAGTGTCAGAGAGTGATAGAGAGTGTCTGAGAGTGTGTGAGAGCGACAGAGATTGTCAGAGTGTGTCAGAGAGTGTCAGAGAGTGTCAGAGTGTGTCAGAGAGTGTCAGAGAGTGACAGAGAGTGAGAGAGAGTGTCAGAGAGTGTCATTGAGTGTGGGGTGTGTCAGAGAGTGATAGAGACTTTCAGAGAGTGATGGAGATTGATAGAGAGTGATAGAGAGTGTCAGAGAGTGATAGAGAGTGATAGAGAGTTTCTGTGAGTGTCAGAGAGTGTCAGAGAGTGTCAGAGAGTGATAGGGAGTGTCTGAGAGTGTCAGAGAGGGTCAGAGAGTGTCAGAGTGGGTCAGAGAGTGTCAGAGTGCGTCGGAGTGTGTCAGAGAGTGATAGAGAGTGTCTGAGAGTTTCAGAAAGTGTCAGAGAATGTCAGAGAGTGATAGAGAGTCATAGAGAGTGTCTGAGAGCGTCAGAGAGCGTCAGAGTGTGTCAGAGCGTGTCATTGAGTGATAGAGAGTGATAGAGAGTGTCAGAGATTGTCAGAGAGCGATAGAGAGTGTCAGAGAGTGATAGAGAGTGTCAGAGAGTGCGAGAGAGTGTCAGAGAGTGATAGAGAGTGATAGAGAGTGTCAGAGAGTGTCATAGAGTGATAGAGAGTGTCAGAGAGTGTCAGAGAGTGTCAGCGAGTGATAGAGAACGTTAGAGAGTGTTAGAGAGTGTCTGTGATGACAGAGAGTGAACGAGAGTGTCAGAGTGTGACAAAGAGTGTCAGAGAGTGTCGGAGAGTGATAGAGAGTGTCAGAGACTGATAGAGAGTGTCTGAGAGTGCCAGTGAGTGATGGAGATTGTCTGAGAGTCTCAGAGAGTGTCAGAGAGTGTCAGAGAGTGATAGAGAGTGTCTGAGAGCGTCAGAGAGCGTCAGAGTGTGTCAGAGCGTGTCATTGAGTGATAGAGAGTGTCAGAGATTGTCAGAGAGCGATAGAGAGTGTCAGAGAGTGCGAGAGAGTGTCAGAGAGTGATGGAGAGTGATAGAGAGTGTCAGAGAGTGTCATAGAGTGATAGAGAGTGTCAGAGAGTGTCAGAGAGTGTCAGAGAGTGATAGAGAGTGTTAGAGTGTGCTAGAGAGTGTCAGAGAGTGATAGATAGTGTCTGAGAGGGTCTGAGAGAGTCTGAGAGTGTCAGAGACTGTCAATGTGTGTCAGAGAGTGATAGAGAGTGATAGAGACTGTCTGAGAGTGTCATAGAGTGATAGAGAGTGTCAGAAAGGGTCAGAGAGTGTCAGAGAGTGTCAGAGAGTGATAGAGAGTGTCTGAGAGCGTCTGAGAGCGACAGAGATTGTCAGAGTGTGTCAGAGTGCGTCAGAGAGTGATAGAGAGTGATAGTGAGTCTCTGAGAGTGTCAGAGAGTGTCAGAGAGCGATAGAGTGTGATAGATAGTGTCAGAGAGTGTCAGAGAGTTTCAGAGAGTTTCAGAGTGTGTCAGAGAGTGTCGGAGAGTGATAGAGAGTGTCAGAGGGTGATAGTGAGTGTCAGAGAGTATCAGAGATTGATAGTGAGTGTCAGAGAGTATCAGAGAGTGATAGTGAGTGTCAGAGATTGTCAGAGAATGATAGAGAATGTCAGAGAGTGATAGAGGGTGTCAGAGAGTATCAGAGAGTGATAGTGAGTGTCAGAGAGTTTCAGAGAGTGATTGAGAGTGATCGAGAGTGTCAGATAGTGATAGTGTGTGTCAGAGAGTGTCAGAGAGTGATAGAGAGTGTCAGAGAGTGTGAGAGAGTGTCAGAGAGAGAAAGAGAGTGTCAGAGAGTGATAGTGAGTGTCTGAGAGTGTCAGACAGTGTCAGAGAGCGATAGAGAGCGATAGAGAGTGTCAGAGAGAGAAAGAGAGTGTCAGAGTTTGACAGGGAGTGTCAGAGAGTGTCAGAGAGTGACAATGAGTGTCAGAGAGAGATAGAGAGTGTCAGAGATTCATAGTGAGCGTCTGAGAGTGTCAGAGAGTGTCAGAGAGCGATAGAGAGTCATAGAGAGAGTCAGAGAGTGTCAGAGAGAGATAGAGATTGTCAGAGATTGACAGTGAGTGTCTTAGAGTGTCAGAGTGAGTCAGAGAGTGTCAGAGAGCGCTAGAGAGTGTCAGAGAGTGTCAGAGAGATATAGAGAGTGTCAGAGAGAGATAGAGAGTGTCAGAGAGTGATAGTGAGTGTCTGAGAGTGTCAGAGAGCGACAGAGAGTGATAGAGAGTGTCAGAGAGTGTCAGAGAGTGTCAGAGAGTGATAGAGAGTGTCAGAGAGTGTCGGAGAGTGTCCGAGAGTGATAGTGAGTGTCAGAGTGTGATCGTGAGTGTCAGAGAGTGGCAGAGATTGATAGAGAGTGTCAGAGAGTGTGAGAGAGTGTCAGAGAGAGATAGAGAGTGTCAGAGAGATATAGAGAGTGTCAGAGGGTGATAGTGAGTGTCAGAGAGCGATAGAGAGTGATAGAGAGTGTCAGAGAGTGTCAGAGAGTGTCAGAGAGAGATAGAGAGTGTCAGAGAGTGATAGAGAGTGTCAGAGAGTGTCAGAGACAGATAGAGAGTGTCAGAGAGTGATAGAGAGTGTCAGAGAGTGTGAGAGAGTGGCGGAGAGTGTCAGAGAGTGTCAGAGAGTGTCAGGGAGTGATAGTGAGTGTCAGAGAGTGGCAGAGATTGATAGAGAGTGTCAGAGAGTGTGAGAGAGTGTCAGAGAGAGATAGAGAGTGTCAGAGAGATATAGAGAGTGTCAGAGGGTGATAGTGAGTGTCAGAGAGCTATAGAGAGTGATAGAGAGTGTCAGAGAGTGTCAGAGAGAGATAGAGAGTGTCAGAGAGTGATAGAGAGTGTCAGAGAGTGTCAGAGACAGATAGAGAGTGTCAGAGAGTGATAGAGAGTGTCAGAGAGTGTGAGAGAGTCGCAGAGAGTGTCCGAGAGTGTCAGATAGAGTCAGGGAGTGATAGTGAGTGTCAGAGAGTGTCAGAGAGCGATAGAGAGCGATAGAGAGAGTCAGAGAGTATCAGAGAGTGATTGAGAGTGTCAGAGAGTGATAGAGAGTGATAGAGACTGTCACAGAGTGTCAGAGAGAGTTAGAGAGTGTCAGAGAGTGTCAGAGAGTGATAGTGTGTGTCTGAGAGTGTCAGAGAGCGATAGAGAATGATAGAGAGTGTCAGAGAGTGTCATGGAGAGATAGAGAGTGTCAGAGAGTGATAGAGATTGTCAGGGAGTGTCAGAGAGTGATAGTGAGTGTCAGAGAGTGTCAGAGAGTGATAGAGAGTGTCAGAGAGTGTGAGAGAGTGTCAGAGAGAGATAGTGAGTGTCTGAGAGTGTCAGAGTGTGTCAGAGAGAGATAGAGAGCGTCAGAGAGTGATAGTGAGTGTCTGAGAGTGTCAGGGAGTGTCAGAGAGTGTGAGAGAGTGTCAGAGAGAGATAGAGAGTGTCAGAGAGTGATAGTGAGTGTCTGAGAGTGTCAGAGAGTGTCAGAGAGTGTCAGAGAGCGATAGAGAGTGATAAAGAGTGTCAGAGAGTGATTGAGAGAGATAGAGAGTGTCAGAGAGTGATAGAGGGTGTCAGAGAGTGTCAGAGAGTGATAATGAGTGTCAGAGAGTGTCAGAGTGTGTCAGAGAGAGATAGAGAGTGTCAGAGAGTGATAGTGAGTGTCTGAGAGTGTCAGAGAGCGACAAAGAGTGATAGAGAGTGTCAGACAGTGTCAGAGAGAGATAGAGAGTTTCAGAGAGTGATAGAGAGTGTCAGAGAGTGTGAGAGAGTGTCAGAGAGAGATAGTGAGTGTCTGAGAGTGTCAGAGAGTGTCAGAGAGAGATAGAGAGCTTAAGAGAGTGATAGTGAGTGTCTGAGAGTGTCAGAGAGTGTCAGAGAGCGATAGAGAGTGATGAAGTGTGTCAGAGAGTGTCAGAGAGAGATAGAGAGTGTCAGAGAGTGATAGAGGGTGTCAGAGAGTGTCAGAGAGTGTCAGAGAGTGATAATGAGTGTCAGAGAGTGTCAGAGTGTGTCAGAGAGAGATAGAGAGTGTCAGAGAGTGACAGTGAGTGTCTGAGAGTGTCAGAGAGTGTCAGAGAGTGATAGTGAGTGTCAGAGAGAGATAGAGAGTGTCAGAGAGTGATAGTGAGTGTCTGAGAGTGTCAGAGAGTGTCAGAGCGCGATTGAGAGTGATAGAGAGTGTCAGAGAGTGTCAGAGAGAGATATAGAGTGTCAGAGAGTGATAGTGATTCTCTGGGAGTGTCAGAGAGTGTCAGAGAGCGATAGAGAGTGATAGAGAGTGTCAGAGAGTGTCAGAGAGTATCAGAGAGTGATAGTGAGTGTCTGAGAATGTCAGAAAGTGTCAGAGAGTGATAGAGAGTGGCAGAGAGTGATAGTGAGCCTCTGAGAGTGTCTGAGGTTGTCAGAGAGGGTGAGAGAGTGATAGAGTGTGCCAGAGTGTGTCAGAGAGTTTCAGAAAGTGATAGAGTTTGTCAGAGTGTGATAATGACTGTCAGAGCGTGATAGTGAGTGTCTGAGAGTGTCAGAGAGTGTCAGAGAGTGATAGAGAGTGATATAGAGTGATAGAGAGTATCAGAGAGTGTCAGAGATTGTCAGACAGTGTCAGAGAGTGATAGTGAGTGTCAGAGAGTGTCAGAGAGTGTCAGAGAGTGATGGAGAGTGTCAGACAGTGTCAGAGAGTGATAGTGAGTCTCTGAGAGTGTCAGAGAGTGTCAGAGAGTGATAGTGAGCGTCAGAGAGTGTCAGAGAGTGATAGAGACTGTCAGAGAGTGATAGTGAGGGTCTGAGAGTGTTAGAGAGTGTCAGAGATTGATAGAGAATGATAGAGAGTGTCAGAGAGTGACAGAGAGTGTTAGAGAGTGTCAGAGAGTGATAGAGAGTGTCAGAGAGTGTGAGACAGTGTCAGAGAGAGATAGTGAGTGTCTGAGAGTGTCAGAGAGAGATAGAGAGCGTCAGAGAGTGATAGTGAGTGTCTGAGAGTGTCAGAGAGTGTCAGAGAGCGATAGAGATTGATAAAGAGTGTCAGAGAGTGTCAGAGAGAGATAGAGAGTGTCAGAGAGTGATAGAGGGTGTCAGAGAGTTTCAGAGAGTGTCAGAGAGTGATAATGAGTGTCAGAGAGTGTCAGAGTGTGTCAGAGAGAGATGGAGAGTGTCAGAGAGTGACAGTGAGTGTCTGAGAGTGTCAGAGAGTGTCAGAGAGTGTGAGAGAGTGTCAGAGAGAGATAGAGAGTGTCAGAGAGTGGCAGAGAGTGTCAGAGAGCGATAGAGAGTGATAAAGAGGGTCAGAGAGTGATTGAGAGAGATAGAGAGTGTCAGAGAGTGATAGAGGGTGTCAGAGAGTGTCAGAGAGTGATAATGAGTGTCAGAGAGTGTCAGAGTGTGTCAGAGAGAGATAGAGAGTGTCAGAGAGTGATAGTGAGTGTCTGAGAGTGTCAGAGAGCGACAAAGAGTGATAGAGAGTGTCAGACAGTGTCAGAGAGAGATAGAGAGTTTCAGAGAGTGATAGTGATTGTCTGAGAGTGTCAGAGAGTGTCAGAGCGCGATTGAGAGTGTCAGAGAGTGTCAGAGAGAGATATAGTGTGTCAGAGAGTGATAGTGATTCTCTGGGAGTGTCAGAGAGTGTCAGAGAGCGATAGAGAGTGATAGAGAGTGATAGTGAGTTTCAGAGAGTGTCAGAGAGTGATAGAGACTGTCAGACAGTGTCAGAGAGTGATAGAGTGTGTCAGAAAGTGTCAGAGAGTGATAGAGAGTGGCAGAGAGTGATAGTGAGTCTCTGAGAGTGTCTGAGGTTGTCAGAGAGGGTCAGAGAGTGATAGAGTGTGCCAGAGTGTGTCAGAGAGTTTCAGGGAGTGATAGTGAGTGTCAGAGAGTGGCAGAGATTGATAGAGAGTGTCAGAGAGTGTGAGAGAGTGTCAGAGAGAGATAGAGAGTGTCAGAGAGATATAGAGAGTGTCAGAGGGTGATAGTGAGTGTCAGAGAGCGATAGAGAGTGATAGAGAGTGTCAGAGAGTGTCAGAGAGTGTCAGAGAGAGATAGAGAGTGTCAGAGAGTGATAGAGAGTGTCAGAGAGTGTCAGAGACAGATAGAGAGTGTCAGAGAGTGATAGAGAGTGTCAGAGAGTGTCAGAGAGTGTCAGGGAGTGATAGTGAGTGTCAGAGAGTGTCAGAGAGCGATAGAGAGCGATAGAGAGAGTCAGAGAGTATCAGAGAGTGATTGAGAATGTCAGAGAGTGATAGTGAGTGATAGAGACAGTCACAGAGTGTCAGAGAGAGTTAGAGAGTGTCAGAGAGTGTCAGAGAGTGATAGTGTGTGTCTGAGAGTGTCAGAGAGCGATAGAGAATGATAGAGAGTGTCAGAGAGTGTCAGAGAGAGATAGAGAGTGTCGGAGAGTGATAGAGATTGTCAGAGAGTGTCAGAGAGTGATAGTGAGTGTCAGAGAGTGTCAGAGCGAGATAGAGAGTGTCAGAGAGTGATAGTGAGTGTCAGAGAGTGTCAGAGAGTGATAGAGAGTGTCAGAGAGTGTGAGAGAGTGTCAGAGAGAGATAGTGAGTGTCTGAGAGTGTCAGAGAGTGTCAGAGAGAGATAGAGAGCGTCAGAGAGTGATAGTGAGTGATAAAGAGTGTCAGAGAGTGTCAGAGAGAGATAGAGAGTGTCAGAGAGTGATAGAGGGTGTCAGAGAGTGTCAGAGAGTATTAATGAGTGTCAGAGAGTGTCAGAGTGTGTCAGAGAGAGATAGAGAGTGTCAGAGAGTGATAGTGAGTGTCTGAGAGTGTCAGAGAGTGTCAGAGTGTGTGAGAGAGTGTCAGAGAGAGATAGAGAGTGTCAAAGAGTGATAGTGAGTGTCTGAGAGTGTCTGAGAGTGTCAGAGAGTGTCAGAGAGCGATAGAGAGTGATAAAGAGTGTCAGTGAGTGTCAGAGAGAGATAGAGAGTTTCAGAGAGTGATAGAGGGTGTCAGAGAGTGTCAGACAGTGATAATGAGTGTCAGAGAGTGTCAGAGTGTGTCAGAGAGAGATAGAGAGTGTCAGAGAGTGATAGTGAGTGTCTGAGAGTATCAGAGAGTGTGATAGAGTGTCAGAGAGAGATAGAGAGTGTGAGAGAGTTATAGTGAGTGTCTGAGAGTGTCAGAGAGTGTCAGCGAGTGTCAGAGAGCGATAGAGAGTGATAAAGAGTGTCAGAGAGTGATTGAGAGAAATAGAGAGTGTCAGAGAGTGATAGAGGGTTTCAGAGAGTGTCAGAGAGTGTCAGAGAGTGTCAGAGAGTGTCAGAGAGTGTCAGAGAGTGATAGTGAGTGTCAGAGAGTGATAGTGAGTGTCAGAGAGTGATAGTGAGTGTCTGAGTGTGTCAGAGAGTGTCAGAGAGTGTCAGAGAGCGATAGAGAGTGATAAAGAGTGTCAGAGAGTGATTGAGAGAAATAGAGAGTGTCAGAGAGTGATAGAGGGTGTCAGAGAGTGTCAGAGAGTGATAGTGAGTGTCTGAGAGTGTCAGAGAGTGTCAGAGAGCGATAGAGAGTGATAAAGAGTATCAGAGAGTGATTGAGAGAGATAGAGAGTGTCAGAGAGTGATAGAGGGTGTCAGAGAGTGTCACAGAGTGATAATGAGTGTCAGAGAGTGTCAGAGTGTGTCAGAGAGAGATAGAGAGTGTCAGAGAGTGATAGTGAGTGTCTGATAGTGTCAGAGAGCGACAAAGAGTGATAGAGAGTGTCAGACAGTGTCAGAGAGAGAAAGAGAGTTTCAGAGAATGATAGTGATTGTCTGAGAGTGTCAGAGAGTGTCAGAGCGCGATTGAGAGTGATAGAGAGTGTCAGAGAGTGTCAGAGAAAGATATAGAGTGTCAGAGAGTGATTGTGATTCTCTGGGAGTGTCAGAGAGTGTCAGAGAGCGATAGAGAGTGATAGAGAGTGTCAGAGAGTGTCAGAGAGTATCAGAGAGTGATAGTGAGTTTCAGAGAGTGTCAGAGAGTGATAGAGACTGTCAGAGAGTGATAGTGAGTGTCTGAGAATGTCAGAGAGTGTCAGAGAGTGATAGAGATTGATAGAGAGTGTCAGAGAGTGTCAGAGAGCGATAGAGAATGATAGAGAGTGTCTGAGAGTGTCAGAGAGAGATAGAGAGTGTCAGAGAGTGATAGAGATTGTCAGAGAGTGTCAGAGAGTGATAGTGAGTGTCAGAGAGTGTCAGAGAGTGTCAGAGAGAGATAGAGATTGTCAGAGAGTGATAGTGAGTGTCAGAGAGTGACAGAGAGTGATAGAGAGTGTCAGAGAGTGTGAGAGAGTGTCAGAGAGAGATAGTGAGTGTCTGAGAGTGTCAGAGAGTGTCAGAGAGAGATAGAGAGCGTCAGAGAGTGATAGTGAGTGTCTGAGAGTGTCAGAGAGTGTCAGAGAGCGATAGAGAGTGATAAAGAGTGTCAGAGAGTGTCAGAGAGAGATAGAGAGTGTCAGAGAGTGATAGAGTGTGTCAGAGAGTGACAGAGAGTGTCAGAGAGTGTCAGAGAGAGATAGAGAGTGTCAGAGAGTGATAGTGAGTGTCTGAGAGTGTCAGAGAGTGTCAGAGAGTGTGAGAGAGTGTCAGAGAGAGATAGAGAGTGTCAGAGAGTGATAGTGAGTGTCTGAGAGTGTCAGAGAGTGTCAGAGCGTGTCAGAGGGAGTCAGAGAGCGATAGAGAGTGATAAAGAGTGTCAGAGAGTGATTGAGAGAGATAGAGAGTGTCAGAGAGTGATAGAGGGTGTCAGAGAGTGTCAGAGAGTGACAATGAGTGTCAGAGAGTGTCAGAGTGTGTCAGAGAGAGATAGAGAGTGTCAGAGAGTGATAGTGAGTGTCTGAGAGTGTCAGAGAGCGACAATGAGTGATAGAGAGTGTCAGACAGTGTCAGAGAGAGATAGAGAGTTTCAGAGAGTGATAGTGATTGTCTGAGAGTGTCAGAGAGTGTCAGAGCGCGATTGAGAGTGATAGAGAGTGTCAGAGAGTGTCAGAGAGAGATATAGAGTGTCAGAGAGTGATAGTGATTCTCTGGGAGTGTCAGAGAGTGTCAGAGAGCGATAGAGAGTGATAGAGAGTGTCAGAGAGTGTCAGAGAGTATCAGAGAGTGATAGTGAGTTTCAGAGAGTGTCAGAGAGTGATAGAGACTGTCCGAGAGTGATAGTGAGTGTCTGAGAATGTCAGAGAGTGTCAGAGAGTGATAGAGATTGATAGAGAGTGTCAGACAGTGTCAGAGAGTGATAGAGTGTGTCAGAAAGTGTCAGAGAGTGATAGAGAGTGGCAGAGAGTGATAGTGAGTCTCTGAGAGTGTCTGAGGTTGTCAGAGAGGGTTATAGAGTGATAGAGTGTGCCAGAGTGTGTCAGAGAGTTTCAGAAAGTGATAGATTTTGTCAGAGTGTGATAATGACTGTCAGAGCGTGATAGTGAGTGTCTGAGAGTGTCAGAGAGTGATAGAGAGTGATAGTGAGTGTCAGAGAGTGATAGAGTGTGATAGAGAGTATCAGAGAGTGTCAGAGATTGTCAGACAGTGTCTGAGAGTGATAGTGAGTGTCAGAGAGTGTCAGAGAGTGTCAGAGAGTGATGGAGAGTGTCAGACAGTGTCAGAGAGTGTCAGAGAGTGATAGTGATTGTCAGAGAGTGTCAGAGAGTGATATAGAGTGTCAGAGAGTGATAGTGAGGGTCTGAGAGTGTCAGAGAGTGTCAGAGATTGATAGAGAATGATAGAGAGTGTCAGAGAGTGACAGAGAGTGTCAGAGAGTATCAGAGAGAGATAGTGAGTGTCACAGTGTGTCAGAGAATTATAGAGATTGCCAGAGAGTGATAGTGTTTCTGAGAGTGTCAGTGAGTGTCAGAGAGAGATAGAGAGTTACAGAGAGTGATAGAGAGTGTCAGAGAGTGTCTGAGATTGTCAGAGTGTGTCAGAGTGTGTCTGAGAGTGATAGAGAGTGTCAGAGAGTGATAGGGAGTGTCAGAGAGTGATAGTGCGTGTCAGAGAGTATCAGATAGCGATAGTGAGTGTCTGAGAGTGTCTGAGATAGTCAGAGAGTGATAGAGAGTGTCAGAGAGTGTGAGAGAGTGGCAGAGAGTGTCAGAGAGTGTCAGAGAGTGTCAGGGAGTGATAGAGAGTGTCTGAGAGTGATAGTGCGTGTCAGAGAGTATCAGATAGCGATAGTGAGTGTCTGAGAGTGTCTGAGATAGTCAGAGAGTGATAGAGAGTGTCAGAGAGTGTGAGAGAGTGGCAGAGAGTGTCAGAGAGTGTCAGAGAGTGTCAGGGAGTGATAGTGAGTGTCAGAGAGCGATAGAGAGCGATAGAGAGAGTCAGAGAGTATCAGAGAGTGATTGAGAATGTCAGAGAGTGATAGTGAGTGATAGAGACAGTCACAGAGTGTCAGAGAGAGTTAGAGAGTGTCAGAGAGTGTCAGAGAGTGATAGTGTGTGTCTGAGAGTGTCAGAGAGCGATAGAGAATGATAGAGAGTGTCAGAGAGTGTCAGAGAGAGATAGAGAGTGTCAGAGAGTGATAGAGATTGTCAGAGAGTGTCAAAGAGTGATAGTGAGTGTCAGAGAGTGTCAGAGCGAGATAGAGAGTGTCAGAGAGTGATAGTGAGTGTCAGAGAGTGTCAGAGAGTGATAGAGAGTGTCAGAGAGTGTGAGAGAGTGTCAGAGAGAGATAGAGAGTGTCAGAGAGTGTCAGAGAGAGATAGAGAGTGTCAGAGAGTGATAGAGATTGTCAGAGAGTGTCAGAGAGTGATAGTGAGTGTCAGAGAGTGTCAGAGCGAGATAGAGAGTGTCAGAGAGTGATAGTGAGTGTCAGAGAGTGTCTGAGAGTGATAGAGAGTGTCAGAGAGTGTGAGAGAGTGTCAGAGAGAGATAGTGAGTGTCTGAGAGTGTCAGAGAGTGTCAGAGAGAGATAGAGAGCGTCAGAGAGTGATAGTGAGTGATAAAGAGTGTCAGAGAGTGTCAGAGAGAGATAGAGAGTGTCAGAGAGTGATAGAGGGTGTCAGAGAGTGTCAGAGAGTGATAATGAGTGTCAGAGAGTGTCAGAGTGTGTCAGAGAGAGATAGAGAGTGTCAGAGAGTGATAGTGAGTGTCTGAGAGTGTCAGAGAGTGTCAGAGAGTGTGAGAGAGAGTCAGAGATAGATAGAGAGTGTCAGAGAGTGATAGTGAGTGTCTGAGAGTGTCTGAGAGTGTCAGAGAGTGTCAGAGAGCGATAGAGAGTGATAAAGAGTGTCAGAGAGTGTCAGAGAGTGATAATGAGTGTCAGAGAGTGTCAGAGTGTGTCAGAGAGAGATAGAGAGTGTCAGAGAGTCATAGTGAGTGTCTGAGAGTGTCAGAGAGTGTGAGAGAGTGTCAGAGAGAGATAGAGAGTGTCAGAGAGAGATAGAGAGTGTCAGAGAGTGATAGTGAGTGTCTGAGAGTGTCAGAGAGTGTCAGAGAGTGTCAGAGAGTGTCAGAGAGCGATAGAGAGTGATAAAGAGTGTCAGAGAGTGATTGAGAGAAATAGAGAGTGTCTGAGAGTGGTAGAGAGTGTCAGAGAGTGTCAGAGAGTGTGAGAGAGTGTGAGAGAGTGTCTGAGAGTGATAGTGAGTGTCAGAGAGTGATAGTGAGTGTCAGAGAGTGATAGTGAGTGTCAGAGAGTGATAGTGAGTGTCTGAGAGTGTCAGAGAGTGTCAGAGAGCGATAGAGAGTGATAAAGAGTGTCAGAGAGTGATTGAGAGAAATAGAGAGTGTCAGAGAGTGATAGAGGGTGTCAGAGAGTGTCAGAGAGTGTGAGAGAGTGTGAGAGAGTGTCAGAGAGAGATAGAGAGTGTCAGAGAGTGATAGTGAGTGTCTGAGGGTGATAGTGAGTGTCTGAGAGTGTCAGAGAGTGTCAGAGAGTGTCAGAGAGCGATAGAGAGTGATAAAGAGTGTCAAAGAGTGATTGAGAGAGATAGAGAGTGTCAGAGAGTGATAGAGGGTGTCAGAGAGTGTCAGAGAGTGATAATGAGTGTCAGAGAGTGTCAGAGTGTGTCAGAGAGAGATAGAGAGTGTCAGAGAGTGATAGTGAGTGTCTGATAGTGTCAGAGAGCGACAAAGAGTGATAGAGAGTGTCAGACAGTGTCAGAGAGAGAAAGAGAGTTTCAGAGAGTGATAGTGATTGTCTGAGAGTGTCAGAGAGTGTCAGAGCGCGAGTGAGAGTGATAGAGAGTGTCAGAGAGTGTCAGAGAGAGATGTAGAGTGTCAGAGAGTGATTGTGATTCTCTGGGAGTGTCAGAGAGTGTCAGAGAGCGATAGAGAGTGATAGAGAGTGTCAGAGAGTGTCAGAGAGCATCAGAGAGTGATAGTGAGTTTCAGAGAGTGTCAGAGAGTGATAGAGACTGTCAGAGAGTGATAGTGAGTGTCTGAGAATGTCAGAGAGTGTCAGAGAGTGATAGAGATTGATAGAGAGTGTCAGAGAGTGTCAGAGAGCGATAGAGAAAGATAGAGAGTGTCAGAGAGTGTCAGAGAGATAGAGAGTGTCAGAGAGTGATAGAGATTGTCAGAGAGTGTCAGAGAGTGATAGTGAGTGTCAGAGAGTGTCAGAGAGTGTCAGAGAGAGATAAAGAGTGTCAGAGAGTGATAGTGAGTGTCAGAGAGTGACAGAGAGTGATAGAGAGTGTCAGAGAGTGTGAGAGAGTGTCAGAGAGAGATAGTGAGTGTCTGAGAGTGTCAGAGAGTGTCAGAGAGAGATAGAGAGCGTCAGAGAGTGATAGTGAGTGTCTGAGAGTGTCAGAGAGTGTCAGAGAGCGATAGAGAGTGATAAAGAGTGTCAGAGAGTGTCAGAGAGAGATAGAGAGTGTCAGAGAGTGATAGAGGGTGTCAGAGAGTGACAGAGAGTGTCAGAGAGTGATAATGAGTGTCAGAGAGTGTCAGAGTGTGTCAGAGAGAGATAGAGAGTGTCAGAGAGTGATAGTGAGTGTCTGAGAGTGTCAGAGAGTGTCAGAGAGTGTGAGAGAGTGTCAGAGAGAGATAGAGAGTGTCAGAGAGTGATAGTGAGTGTCTGAGAGTGTCAGAGAGTGTCAGAGAGTGTCAGAGAGCGATAGAGAGTGATAAAGAGTGTCAGAGAGTGATTGAGAGAGATAGAGAGTGTCAGAGAGTGATAGAGGGTGTCAGAGAGTGTCAGAGAGTGATAATGAGTGTCAGAGAGTGTCAGAGTGTGTCAGAGAGAGATAGAGAGTGTCAGAGAGTGATAGTGAGTGTCTGAGAGTGTCAGAGAGCGACAAAGAGTGATAGAGAGTGTCAGACAGTGTCAGAGAGAGATATAGAGTGTCAGAGAGTGATAGTGATTCTCTGGGAGTGTCAGAGAGTGTCAGAGAGCGATAGAGAGTGATAGAGAGTGTCAGAGAGTGTCAGAGAGTATCAGAGAGTGATAGTGAGTTTCAGAGAGTGTCAGAGAGTGATAGAGACTGTCCGAGAGTGATAGTGAGTGTCTGAGAATGTCAGAGAGTGTCAGAGAGTGATAGAGATTGATAGAGAGTGTCAGACAGTGTCAGAGAGTGATAGAGTGTGTCAGAAAGTGTCAGAGAGTGATAGAGAGTGGCAGAGAGTGATAGTGAGTCTCTGAGAGTGTCTGAGGTTGTCAGAGAGGGTCATAGAGTGATAGAGTGTGCCAGAGTGTGTCAGAGAGTTTCAGAAAGTGATAGATTTTGTCAGAGTGTGATAATGACTATCAGAGCGTGATAGTGAGTGTCTGAGAGTGTCAGAGAGTGATAGAGAGTGATAGTGAGTGTCAGAGAGTGATAGAGTGTGATAGAGAGTATCAGAGAGTGTCAGAGATTGTCAGACAGTGTCTGAGAGTGATAGTGAGTGTCAGAGAGTGTCAGAGAGTGTCAGAGAGTGATGGAGAGTGTCAGACAGTGTCAGAGAGTGTCAGAGAGTGATAGTGAGTGTCAGAGAGTGTCAGAGAGTGATATAGAGTGTCAGAGAGTGATAGTGAGGGTCTGAGAGTGTCAGAGAGTGTCAGAGTTTGATAGAGAATGATAGAGAGTGTCAGAGAGTGACAGAGAGTGTTAGAGAGTGTCAGAGAGTGATAGAGAGTGTCAGAAGGTGATAGTGAGTGTCAGAGAGTATCAGAGAGAGATAGTGAGTGTCACAGTGTGTCAGAGAATTATAGAGATTGCCAGAGAGTGATAGTGTTTCTGAGAGTGTCAGTGAGTGTCAGAGAGAGATAGAGAGTGACAGAGAGTGATAGAGAGTGTCAGAGAGTGTCTGAGATTGTCAGAGTGTGTCAGAGTGTGTCTGAGAGTGATAGAGAGTGTCAGAGAGTGATAGGGAGTGTCAGAGAGTGATAGTGAGTGTCAGAGAGTATCAGATAGCGATAGTGAGTGTCTGAGAGTGTCTGAGATAGTCAGAGAGTGATAGAGAGTGACAGAGAGTGTGAGAGAGTGGCAGAGAGTGTAAGAGAGTGTCAGAGAGTGTCAGGGAGTGATAGTGAGTGTCAGAGAGCGATAGAGAGCGATAGAGAGAGTCAGAGAGTATCAGAGAGTGATTGAGAATGTCAGAGAGTGATAGTGAGTGATAGAGACAGTCACAGAGTGTCAGAGAGAGTTAGAGAGTGTCAGAGAGTGTCAGAGAGTGATAGTGTGCGTCTGAGAGTGTCAGAGAGCGATAGAGAATGATAGAGAGTGTCAGAGAGTGTCAGAGAGTGTCAGAGAGAGATAGAGAGTGTCAGAGAGTGATAGAGATTGTCAGAGAGTGTCAAAGAGTGATAGTGAGTGTCAGAGAGCGTCAGAGCGAGATAGAGAGTGTCAGAGAGTGATAGTGAGTGTCAGAGAGTGTCAGAGAGTGATAGAGAGTGTCAGAGAGTGTGAGAGAGTGTCAGAGAGAGATAGAGAGTGTCAGAGAGTGTCAGAGAGAGATAGAGAGTGTCAGAGAGTGATAGAGATTGTCAGAGAGTGTCAGAGAGTGATAGTGAGTGTCAGAGAGTGTCAGAGCGAGATAGAGAGTGTCAGAGAGTGATAGTGAGTGTCAGAGAGTGTCAGAGAGTGATAGAGAGTGTCAGAGAGTGTGAGAGAGTGTCAGAGAGAGATAGTGAGTGTCTGAGAGTGTCAGAGAGTGTCAGAGAGAGATAGAGAGCGTCAGAGAGTGATAGTGAGTGATAAAGAGTGTCAGAGAGTGTCAGAGAGAGATAGAGAGTGTCAGAGAGTGATAGAGGGTGTCAGAGAGTGTCAGAGAGTGATAATGAGTTTCAGAGAGTGTCAGAGTGTGTCAGAGAGAGATAGAGAGTGTCAGAGAGTGATAGTGAGTGTCTGAGAGTGTCAGAGAGTGTCAGAGAGTGTGAGAGAGTGTCAGAGATAGATAGAGAGTGTCAGAGAGTGATAGTGAGTGTCTGAGAGTGTCTGAGAGTGTCAGAGAGTGTCAGAGAGCGATAGAGAGTGATAAAGAGTGTCAGAGAGTGTCAGAGAGAGATAGAGAGTGTCAGAGAGTGATAGAGGGTGTCAGAGAGTGTCAGAGAGTGATAATGAGTGTCAGAGAGTGTCAGAGTGTGTCAGAGAGAGATAGAGAGTGTCAGAGAGTCATAGTGAGTGTCTGAGAGTGTCAGAGAGTGTGAGAGAGTGTCAGAGAGAGATAGAGAGTGTCAGAGAGTGATAGTGAGTGTCTGAGAGTGTCAGAGAGTGTCAGAGAGTGTCAGAGAGCGATAGAGAGTGATAAAGAGTGTCAGAGAGTGATTGAGAGAAATAGAGAGTGTCAGAGAGTGATAGAGAGTGTCAGAGAGTGTCAGAGAGTGTGAGAGAGTGTGAGAGAGTGTCAGAGAGTGATAGTGAGTGTCAGAGAGTGATAGTGAGTGTCAGAGAGTGATAGTGAGTGTCTGAGAGTGTCAGAGAGTGTCAGAGAGTGTCAGAGAGCGATAGAGAGTGATAAAGAGTGTCAGAGAGTGATTGAGAGAAATAGAGAGTGTCAGAGAGTGATAGAGGGTGTCAGAGAGTGTCATAGAGTGTCAGAGAGAGATAGAGAGTGTCAGAGAGTGATAGTGAGTGTCTGAGAGTGATAGTGAGTGTCTGAGAGTGTCAGAGAGTGTCAGAGAGGGTCAGAGAGCGATAGAGAGTGATAAAGAGTGTCAAAGAGTGATTGAGAGAGATAGAGAGTGTCAGAGAGTGATAGAGGGTGTCAGAGAGTGTCAGAGAGTGATAATGAGTGTCAGAGAGTGTCAGAGTGTGTCAGAGAGAGATAGAGAGTGTCAGAGAGTGATAGTGAGTGTCTGATAGTGTCAGAGAGCGACAAAGAGTGATAGAGAGTGTCAGACAGTGTCAGAGAGAGAAAGAGAGTTTCAGAGAGTGATAGTGATTGTCGGAGAGTGTCAGAGAGTGTCAGAGCGCGAGTGAGAGTGATAGAGAGTGTCAGAGAGTGTCAGAGAGAGATGTAGAGTGTCAGAGAGTGATTGTGATTCTCTGGGAGTGTCAGAGAGTGTCAGAGAGCGATAGAGAGTGATAGAGAGTGTCAGAGAGTGTCAGAGAGTATCAGAGAGTGATAGTGAGTTTCAGAGAGTGTCAGAGAGTGATAGAGACTGTCAGAGAGTGATAGTGAGTGTCTGAGAATGTCAGAGAGTGTCAGAGAGTGATAGAGATTGATAGAGAGTGTCAGAGAGTGTCAGAGAGTGTCAGAGAGCGATAGAGAAAGATAGAGAGTGTCAGAGAGTGTCAGAGAGAGATAGAGAGTGTCTGAGAGTGATAGAGATTGTCAGAGAGTGTCAGAGAGTGATAGTGAGTGTCAGAGAGTGTCAGAGAGTGTCAGAGAGAGATAAAGAGTGTCAGAGAGTGATAGTGAGTGTCAGAGAGTGACAGAGAGTGATAGAGAGTGTCAGAGAGTGTGAGAGAGTGTCAGAGAGAGATAGTGAGTGTCTGAGAGTGTCAGAGAGTGTCAGAGAGAGATAGAGAGCGTCAGAGAGTGATAGTGAGTGTCTGAGAGTGTCAGAGAGTGTCAGAGAGCGATAGAGAGTGATAAAGAGTGTCAGAGAGTGTCAGAGAGAGATAGAGAGTGTCAGAGAGTGATAGAGGGTGTCAGAGAGTGACAGAGAGTGTCAGAGAGTGATAATGAGTGTCAGAGAGTGTCAGAGTGTGTCAGAGAGAGATAGAGAGTGTCAGAGAGTGATAGTGAGTGTCTGAGAGTGTCAGAGAGTGTCAGAGAGTGTGAGAGAGTGTCAGAGAGAGATAGAGAGTGTCAGAGAGTGATAGTGAGTGTCTGAGAGTGTCAGAGAGTGTCAGAGAGCGATAGAGAGTGATAAAGAGTGTCAGAGAGTGATTGAGAGAGATAGAGAGTGTCAGAGAGTGATAGAGGGTGTCAGAGAGTGTCAGAGAGTGATAATGAGTGTCCGAGAGTGTCAGAGTGTGTCAGAGAGAGATAGAGAGTGTCAGAGAGTGATAGTGAGTGTCTGAGAGTGTCAGAGAGCGACAAAGAGTGATAGAGAGTGTCAGACAGTGTCAGAGAGAGATATAGAGTGTCAGAGAGTGATAGTGATTCTCTGGGAGTGTCAGAGAGTGTCAGAGAGCGATAGAGAGTGATAGAGAGTGTCAGAGAGTGTCAGAGAGTATCAGAGAGTGATAGTGAGTTTCAGAGAGTGTCAGAGAGTGATAGAGACTGTCCGAGAGTGATAGTGAGTGTCTGAGAATGTCAGAGAGTGTCAGAGAGTGATAGAGATTGATAGAGAGTGTCAGACAGTGTCAGAGAGTGATAGAGTGTGTCAGAAAGTGTCAGAGAGTGATAGAGAGTGGCAGAGAGTGATAGTGAGTCTCTGAGAGTGTCTGAGGTTGTCAGAGAGGGTCAGAGAGTGATAGAGTGTGCCAGAGTGTGTCAGAGAGTTTCAGAAAGTGATAGATTTTGTCAGAGTGTGATAATGACTGTCAGAGCGTGATAGTGAGTGTCTGAGAGTGTCAGAGAGTGATAGAGAGTGATAGTGAGTGTCAGAGAGTGATAGAGTGTGATAGAGAGTATCAGAGAGTGTCAGAGATTGTCAGACAGTGTCTGAGAGTGATAGTGAGTGTCAGAGAGTGTCAGAGAGTGTCAGAGAGTGATGTAGAGTGTCAGACAGTGTCAGAGAGTGATAGTGAGTCTCTGAGAGTGTCAGAGAGTGTCAGAGAGTGATAGTGAGTGTCAGAGAGTGTCAGAGAGTGATATAGAGTATCAGAGAGTGATAGTGAGGGTCTGAGAGTGTCAGAGAGTGTCAGAGATTGATAGAGAATGATAGAGAGTGTCAGAGAGTGACAGAGAGTGTTAGAGAGTGTCAGAGAGTGATAGAGAGTGTCAGAAGGTTATAGTGAGTGTCAGAGAGTATCAGAGAGAGATAGTGAGTGTCACAGTGTGTCAGAGAATTATAGAGATTGCCAGAGAGTGATAGTGTTTCTGAGAGTGTCAGAGAGTGTCAGTGAGTGTCAGAGAGAGATAGAGAGTTACAGAGAGTGATAGAGAGTGTCAGAGAGTGTCTGCGATTGTCAGAGTGTGTCAGAGTGTGTCTGAGAGTGATAGAGAGTGTCAGAGAGTGATAGGGAGTGTCAGAGAGTTATAGTGAGTGTCAGAGAGTATCAGATAGCGATAGTGAGTGTCTGAGAGTGTCTGAGATTGTCAGAGAGTGTCAGAGAGTGTCAGAGAGTGATAGAGAGTGTCAGAGAGTGATAGAGAGTGTCAGAGAGTGTAAGAGAGTGATAGACAGTGTCAGAGAGTGATAGAGAGTTTCAGAGAGTGATAGTGAGTGTCAGAGAGTATCAGATAGTGATAGTGAGTGTCTGAGAGTGTCTGAGATTGTCAGAGAGTGTCAGAGAGTGTCAGAGAGAGTCAGAGAGTGATAGACAGTGTCAGAGTGTGATAGTGAGTGTCTGAGAGTGTCTGAGAGTGTCAGAGAGTGATAGAGAGTGTCAGAGAGTGATAGTGAGTGTCAGAGAGTGATAGTGCGTGTCAGAGAGTGATAGTGAGTGTCTGAGAGTGTTGGAGAGTGTCAGAGAGTGGTAGAGAGTGTCAGAGAGTGTCAGGGAGAGATAGAGAGTGTCAGAGAGTGATAGTGAGTGCCTGAGAGTGTCTGAGAGTGTCAGAGTGAGTCAGAGAGTGATAGAGAGTGTCAGAGAGTGATAGTGAGTGTCAGAGAGTGATAGTGAGTGTGTGAGAGTGACAGAGAGTGTTACTGAGTGTCAGAGAGTCAGAGAGCGTCAGAGAGTGTCAGAGAGTGATAGAGAGTGATAGAGAGTGTCAGAGGGTGACAGTGAGTGTCTGAGAGTGTCAGAGAGTGTCAGAGAGTGATAGTGAGTGTCAGAGAGTGTCAGAGAGTGTTAGTGAGTATCAGAGTGTGTCAGAGAGTGATAGAGAGTGTCAGAGAGTGATAGAGAGTGTCAGAGAGTGATGGAGAGTGTCAGAGGGTGATAGAGAGTGTCAGAGTGTGTCTGAGTGTGTCACAGAGTGTCAGAAAGTGATATAGATTGTCAGAGGGTGACTGTGAATGTCAGAGAGTGTCCGAGAGTGTCAGAGAGTGATAGAGAGTGATAGAGAGTGTCAG
This sequence comes from Heterodontus francisci, assembly GCF_036365525.1. Classification (NCBI taxonomy): domain Eukaryota; kingdom Metazoa; phylum Chordata; class Chondrichthyes; order Heterodontiformes; family Heterodontidae; genus Heterodontus; species Heterodontus francisci. The sequence continues at coordinate 4,616,407 of NC_090394.1, read as the reverse complement.
AGAGTGATAGAGTGTGATAGAGAGTATCAGAGAGTGTCAGAGATTGACAGACAGTGTCAGAGAGTGATAGTGAGTGTCAGAGAGTGATGGAGAGTGTCAGAGAGTGATAGACAGTGTCAGAGAGAGATAGAGAGTGACCGAGAGTGATAGAGACTGTCAGAGAGTGATAGTGTGTGTCAGAGAGAGTCTGAGAGTGTCAGAGAGTTACAGTGAGTGTCAGAGAGTGTCAGAGAGTGATAGTGAGTGTCAGAGAGTTTCAGAGAGTGATCGTGAGTGTCTGAGAGTGTCAGAGAGTCTCAGAGAGTGTCAGAGAGAGAAAGAGTGTCAGAGAGAATCAGAGAGTGATAGTGAGTGTCTGAGAGTATCAGAGAGTGATAGTGAGTGTCTGAGAGTGTCTGAGAGTGTCAGAGTGTGTCAGAGAGTGATATAGAGTGTCAGAGAGTGATAGTGAGTGTCAGAGAGTGGTAGTGAGTGTCAGAGAGTGATAGTGAGTGTCTGAGAGTGTCAGAGAGTGTCAGAGAGTGATGGAGAGTGTCTGAGAGTGATAGAGAGTGTCAGGGAGAGATAGTGAGTGTCAGAGAGTGTCAGAGAGTGATAGTGAGTGCCTGAGAGTGTCTGAGAGTGTCAGAGTGAGTCAGAGAGTGATAGAGAGTGTCAGGGAGAGATAGTGAGTGTCAGAGAGTGTCAGAGAGTGATAGTGAGTGCCTGAGAGTGTCTGAGAGTGTCAGAGTGAGTCAGAGAGTGATAGAGAGTGTCAGAGAGTGATAGTGAGTGTCAGAGAGTGATAGAGAGTGTCAGAGGGTGACAGTGAGTGTCTGAGAGTGTCAGAGAATGTCAGAGAGTGATAGTGAGTGTCAGAGAGTGTCAGAGAGTGTTAGTGAGTATCAGAGTGTGTCAGAGTGTGATAGAGAGTGTCAGAGAGTGTCTGAGTGTATCAGAGAGTGTCAGAAAGTGATAGAGAGTGTCAGAGTGTGATAGTGAATGTCAGAGAGTGATAGTGAGCGTCTGAGATTGTCAGAGAGTGTCAGAGAGTGTCAGAGAGTGATAGAGAGTGTCAGAGTGTGTCTGAGTGTGTCAGAGAGTGTCAGAAAGTGATAGAGATTGTCAGAGAGTGATAGTGATTGTCAGAGAGTGATAGAGAGTTTCAGAGTGTGTCTGAGTGTGTCAGAGAGTGTCAGAAAGTGATAGAGATTGTCAGAGAGTGATAGTGAATGTCAGAGAGTGATAGTGAGCGTCTGAGAGTGTCAGAGAGTGTCCGAGAGTGTCAGAGAGTGATAGAGAGTGATAGAGAGTGTCAGAGAGTGATAGAGTGTGATAGAGAGTATCAGAGAGTGTCAGAGATTGTCAGACAGTGTCAGAGAGTGATAGTGAGTGTCAGAGAGTGTCAGAGAGTGATGGAGAGTGTCAGAGAGTGATAGACAGTGTCAGCGAGAGATAGAGAGTGATAGAGAGTGCTAGAGAGTGTCAGAGAGTGATAGTGTGTGTCAGAGAGAGTCTGAGAGTGTCAGAGAGTGACAGTGAGTGTCAGAGAGTGTCAGAGAGTGATAGTGAGTGTCAGAGAGTTTCAGAGAGTGATCGTGTGTGTCTGAGAGTGTCAGAGAGTCTCAGAGAGTGTCAGAGAGAGATACAGTGTCAGAGAGTATCAGAGAGTGATAGTGAGTGTCAGAGAGTGTCAGAGAGTGACAGAGAGTGTCAGAGAGTGATAGAGAGAGTCAGAGAGTGTCAGAGAGCGATAGACAGTGATAGAGAGTGTCAGAGAGTGTCAGAGAGTGATAGTGAGTGTCTGAGAGTGCCAGAAAGTGATAGAGAGTGTCAGAGTGTGCCTGAGAGTTTCAGAGAGTGTCAGAGAGTGATAGTGAGTGTCAGAGAGTGTCAGAGAGTGATGGAGAGTGTCAGAGAGTGATAGACAGTGTCAGAGAGAGAGAGAGAGTCATAGAGAGTGTCAGAGAGTGATAGTGTGTGTCAGAGAGAGTCTGAGAGTGTCAGAGAGTTACAGTGAGTGTCAGAGAGTGTCAGAGAGTGATAGTGAGTGTCAGAGAGTTTCAGAGAGTGATAGTGAGTGTCTGAGAGTGTCAGAGAGTCTCAGAGAGTGTCAGAGAGAGATAGAGTGTCAGAGAGGATCAGAGAGTGATAGTGAGTGTCAGAGAGTGTCAGAGAGTGATAGTGAGTGCCTGAGAGTGTCTGAGAGTGTCAGAGTGAGTCAGAGAGTGATAGAGAGTGTCAGAGAGTGATAGTGAGTGTCAGAGAGTGATAGTGAGTGTGTGAGAGTGTCAGAGAGTGTTTGTGAATGTCAGAGTGTCAGAGAGTGTCAGAGAGTGTCAGAGAGTGTCAGAGAGTGATAGAGAGTGTCAGAGGGTGACAGTGAGTGTCTGAGAGTGTCAGAGAATGTCAGAGAGTGATAGTGAGTGTCAGAGAGTGTCAGAGAGTGTTAGTGAGTATCAGAGTGTGTCAGAGAGTGATAGAGAGTGTCAGAGAGTGTCAGAGAGTGATAGAGAGTGTCAGAGAGTGATAGAGAGTGTCAGAGGGTGATAGAGAGTGTCAGAGTGTGTCTGAGTGTGTCAGAGAGTGTCAGAAAGTGATAGAGAGTGTCAGAGTGTGATAGTGAATGTCAGAGAGTGATAGTGAGCGTCTGAGAGTGTCAGAGAGTGTCAGAGAGTGTCAGAGAGTAATAGAGGTTGTCAGAGTGTGTCTGAGTGTGTCAGAGAGTGTCAGAAAGTGATAGAGATTGTCAGAGAGTGATAGTGAATGTCAGAGAGTGATAGTGAGCGTCTGAGAGTGTCAGAGAGTGTCCGAGAGTGTCAGAGAGTGATAGAGAGTGATAGAGAGTGTCAGAGAGTGATAGAGTGTGATAGAGAGTATCAGAGAGTGTCAGAGATTGTCAGACAGTGTCAGAGAGTGATAGTGAGTGTCAGAGAGTGTCAGAGAGTGATGGAGAGTGTCAGAGAGTGATAGACAGTGTCAGAGAGAGATAGAGAGTGATAGAGAGTGATAGAGAGTGTCAGAGAGTGATAGTGTGTGTCAGAGAGAGTCTGAGAGTGTCAGAGAGTGACAGTGAGTGTCAGAGAGTGTCAGAGAGTGATAGTGAGTGTCAGAGAGTTTCAGAGAGTGATCGTGTGTGTCTGAGAGTGTCAGAGAGTCTCAGAGAGTGTCAGAGAGAGATAGAGTATCAGAGAGTATCAGAGAGTGATAGTGAGTGTCTGAGAGTGTCAGAGAGTGATAGAGAGTGTCAGAGAGCGTCAGAGAGTGATAGAGAGTGTCAGAGAGTGTCAGAGAGCGATAGAGAGTGATAGAGAGTGTCAGAGAGTGTCAGAGAGTGATAGTGAGTGTCTGAGAGTGCCAGAGAGTGATAGAGAGTGATAGAGAGTGTCAGAGTGTGTCTGAGAGTTTCAGAGAGTGTCAGAGAGTGATAATGAGTGTCTGAGATTGTCAGCGAGTGATAGAGAGTGCCAGAGAGTATCAGAGAGTGATAGTGAGTGTCTGAGATTGTCAGAGATGGTCACGGAGTGTCAGAGAGTGATAGAGAGTGTCAGAGAGTGATAGTGAGTGTCTGTGAGTGTCTGAGATTGTCAGAGAGTGTCAGAGAGTGTCAGAGAGTGTCAGAGGGTGACAGTGAGTGTCTGAGAGTGTCAGAGAATGTCAGAGAGTGATAGTGAGTGTCAGAGAGTGTCAGAGAGTGATACAGAGTGTCAGAGAGTGATAGAGAGTGTCAGAGGGTGATAGAGAGTGTCAGAGTGTGTCTGAGTGTGTCAGAGAGTGTCAGGAAGTGATAGAGAGTGTCAGAGTGTGATAGTGAAAGTCAGAAAGTGATAGTGAGCTTCTGAGAGTGTCTGAGTGTGTCAGAGAGTGTCAGAAAGTGATAGAGATTGTCAGAGAGTGATAGTGAATGTCAGAGAGTGATAGTGAGCGTCTGAGAGTGTCAGAGAGTGTCCAAGTGTGTCAGAGAGTGTTAGAGAGTGATAGACAGTGTCAGAGAGTGATAGAGTGTGATAGAGAGTATCAGAGAGTGTCAGAGATTGTCAGACAGTGTCAGAGAGTGATAGTGAGTGTCAGAGAGTGTCAGAGAGTGATGGAGAGTGTCAGAGAGTGATAGACAGTGTCAGAGAGAGATAGAGAGTGATAGAGAGTGATAGAGAGTGTCAGAGAGTGATAGTGTGTGTCAGAGAGAGTCTGAGAGTGTCAGAGAGTGACAGTGAGTGTCAGAGAGTGTCAGAGAGTGATAGTGAGTGTCAGAGAGTTTCAGAGAGTGATCGTGTGTGTCTGAGAGTGTCAGAGAGTCTCAGAGAGTGTCAGAGAGAGATAGAGTGTCAGAGAGTATCAGAGAGTGATAGTGAGTGTCTGAGAGTGTCAGAGAGTGATAGAGAGTGTCAGAGAGTGTCAGAGAGTGATAGAGAGTGTCAGAGAGTGTCAGAGAGCGATAGAGAGTGATAGAGAGTGTCAGAGAGTGTCAGAGAGTGATAGTGAGTGTCTGAGAGTGCCAGAGAGTGATAGAGAGTGATAGAGAGTGTCAGAGTGTGTCTGAGAGTTTCAGAGAGTGTCAGAGAGCGATAGTGAGTGTCAGAGATTGATAATGAGTGTCCGAGATTGTCAGCGAGTGATAGAGAGTCCCAGAGAGTATCAGAGAGTGATAGTGAGTGTCTGAGATTGTCAGAGAGTGTCAGGGAGTGTCAGAGAGTGATAGAGAGTGTCAGAGAGTGATAGTGAGTGTCTGTGAGTGTCTGAGATTGTCAGAGAGTGTCAGAGAGTGTCAGAGAGTGTCAGAGAGTGTCAGAGAGTTTCTGAGAGTGTCAGAGAATGTCAGAGAGCGATAGAGAGTGATGGAGAGTGTCAGAGGGTGATAGTGAGTGTCTGAGAGTGTCAGAGATTGTTTGTGAGTGTCAGAGTGTGTCAGAGAGTGATAGAGAGTGGTAGAGAGAGTCAGAGAGTGATAGTGAGTGTCAGAGAGTGTCAGAGAGAGATCGTGAGTGTCAGAGAGTGTCAGAGAGCGATAGAGAGTGATAGAGAGTGTCAGAGAGTGTCAGAGAGAGATAGAGAGTGTCAGAGTGATAGAGAGTGTCACAGAGTGTCAGAGAGAGATAGAGAGTGTCAGAGAGTGATAGAGAGTGTCAGAGAGTGTCAGAGAATGATAGTGAGTGTCTGAGAGTGTCTGAGAGTGTCACAGTGTGTCAGAGAGTTATAGAGAGTGTCAGAGAGTGTCAGAGAGAGATAGAGAGTGTCAGAGAGTGTCAGAGAGAGATAGAGAGTGTCAGAGAGTGTCAGAGAGTGTCAGAGAGTGATGGAGAGTGTCAGACAGTGTCAGAGAGTGATAGAGACTGTCAGAGAGTGATAGTGAGGGTCTGAGAGTGTCAGAGAGTGAGAGAGAATGGTAGAGATTGTCAGAGAGTGTCAGAGAGTGATAGAGTGTGTCAGAGAGTGTTAGAGAGTGTCAGAGAGTGATAGAGAGTGTCAGAGGGTGATCGTGAGTGTCAGAGAGTATCAGAGAGTGATAGTGAGTGTCACAGAGTGTCAGAGAATTATAGAGACTGCCAGAGAGTGATAGTGTTTCTGAGCGTGTCAGAGAGTGTCAGTGAGTGTCAGAGAGAGATAGAGAGTTACAGAGAGTGATAGAGAGTGTCAGAGAGTGTCAGAGAGTGTCAGAGATTGTCAGACAGTGTCAGAGAGTGATAGTGAGTGTCAGAGAGTGTCAGAGAGTGTCAGAGAGTGATAGAGAATGTCAGAGAGTGTCAGAGAGTGTCAGAGAGTGTCAGAGAGTGTCAGAGAGCGATAGAGAGTGATAGACAGTGTCAGAGAGTGTCAGAGAGAGATAGCGAGTGTCGGAGTGATAGAGAGTGATAGAGAGTGTCACAGAGTGTCAGAGAGAGATAGAGAGTGTCAGAGAGTGATAGAGAGTGTCAGAGAGTATCAGAGAATGATAGTGAGTGTCTGAGAGTGTCTGAGAGTGTCACAGTGTGTCAGAGAGTTATAGAGAGTGTCAGAGAGGGTCAGAGAGAGATAGAGAGTGTCAGAGAGTGATAGTGAGTGTCTGAGAGCGTCAGAGAGTGTCAGAGAGCGATAGAGAGTGCCAGAGAGTGATCGAGAATGTCAGCGAGTGATAGTGAGTGTCAGAGAGAGATAGAGAGTGTCAGAGAGTGTCAGAGAGTGATAATGAGTGTCAGAGAGTGTCAGAGAGTGTCAGAGAGAGATAGAGAGTGTCAGACAGAGATAGTGAGTGTCTGAGAGTGTCAGAGAGTGTCAGAGATCGATAGAGAGTGATAGAGAGAGTCAGAGAGTGTCAGAGAGAGATGGAGTGTGTCAGAGAGTGATAGAGATTGTCAGAGAGTGTCAGAGAGTGTCAGAGAGTGATAGTGAGTGTCTGAGTGTGTCTGAGAGTCTCAGAGTGTGTCAGAGAGTGATAGTGAGTGATAGAGTGTGCCAGACAGTGTCAGAGAGTGATAGAGAGTGATAGAGAGTGTCAGAGAGTGATTGTGAGTGTCTGGGAGTGTCTGAGAGTGTCTGAGATTGTCAAAGTGTGTCAGAGGGTGTCTGAGAGTGATAGAGAGTGTCAGAGAGTGATAGGGAGTGTCAGAGAGTGATAGTGCGTGTCAGAGAGTATCAGATAGCAATAGTGAGTGTCTGAGTGTGTCTGAGTGTGTCAGAGAGTGTCAGGAAGTGATAGAGAGTGTCAGAGTGTGATAGTGAAAGTCAGAGAGTGATAGTGAGCGTCTGAGAGTGTCAGAGAGTGTCAGAGAGTGTCAGAGAGTGATAGAGAGTGTCAGAGTGTGTCTGAGTGTGTCAGAGAGTGTCAGAAAGTGATAGAGATTGTCAGAGAGTGATAGTGAATGTCAGAGAGTGATAGTGAGCGTCTGAGAGTGTCAGAGAGTGTCCGAGTGTGTCAGAGAGTGATAGAGAGTGATAGACAGTGTCAGAGAGTGAGAGAGTGTGATAGAGAGTATCAGAGAGTGTCAGAGATTGTCAGACAGTGTCAGAGAGTGATAGTGAGTGTCAGAGAGTGTCAGAGAGTGATGGAGAGTGTTAGAGAGTGATAGACAGTGTCAGAGAGAGATAGAGAGTGATAGAGAGTGATAGAGAGTGTCAAAGAGTGATAGTGTGTGTCAGAGAGAGTCTGAGAGTGTCAGAGAGTGACAGTGAGTGTCAGAGAGTGTCAGAGAGTGATAGTGAGTGTCAGAGAGTTTCAGAGAGTGATCGTGTGTGTCTGAGAGTGTCAGAGAGTCTCAGAGAGTGTCAGAGAGAGATAGAGTGTCAGAGAGTATCAGAGAGTGATGGTGAGTGTCTGAGAGTGTCAGAGAGTGATAGAGAGTGTCAGAGAGTGTCAGAGAGTGATAGAGAGTGTCAGAGAGTGTCAGAGAGCGATAGAGAGTGATAGAGAGTGTCAGAGAGTGTCAGAGAGTGATAGTGAGTGTCTGATAGTGCCAGAGAGTGATAGAGAGTGATAGAGAGTGTCAGAGTGTGTCTGAGAGTTTCAGAGAGTGTCAGAGAGTGATAGTGAGTGTCAGAGATTGATAATGAGTGTCCGAGATTGTCAGCGAGTGATAGAGAGGCCCAGAGAGTATCAGAGAGTGATAGTGAGTGTCTGAGATTGTCAGAGAGTGTCAGGGAGTGTCAGAGAGTGATAGAGAGTGTCAGAGAGTGATAGTGAGTGTCTGTGAGTGTCTGAGATTGTCAGAGAGTGTCAGAGAGTGTCAGAGAGTGTCAGAGAGTTTCTGAGAGTGTCAGAGAATGTCAGAGAGCGATAGAGAGTGATGGAGAGTGTCAGAGGGTGATAGTGAGTGTCTGAGAGTGTCAGAGATTGTTTGTGAGTGTCAGAGTGTGTCAGAGAGTGATAGAGAGTGGTAGAGAGAGTCAGAGAGTGATAGTGAGTGTCAGAGAGTGTCAGAGAGAGATCGTGAGTGTCAGAGAGTGTCAGAGAGAGATAGAGAGTGTCAGAGTGATAGAGAGTGATAGAGAGTGTCACAGAGTGTCAGAGAGAGATAGAGAGTGTCAGAGAGTGATAGAGAGTGTCAGAGAGTGTCAGAGAATGATAGTAAGTGTCTGAGAGTGTCTGAGAGTGTCACAGTGTGTCAGAGAGTTATAGAGAGTGTCAGAGAGTGTCAGAGAGAGATAGAGAGTGTCAGAGAGTGTCAGAGAGAGATAGAGAGTGTCAGAGAGTGTCAGAGAGTGTCAGAGAGTGATGGAGAGTGTCAGAATGTGTCAGAGAGTGATAGAGACTGTCAGAGAGTGATAGTGAGGGTCTGAGAGTGTCAGAGAGTGAGAGAGAATGGTAGAGAGTGTCAGAGAGTGTCAGAGAGTGATAGAGTGTGTCAGAGAGTGTTAGAGAGTGTCAGAGAGTGATAGAGAGTGTCAGAGGGTGATCGTGAGTGTCAGAGAGTATCAGAGAGTGATAGTGAGTGTCACAGAGTGTCAGAGAATTATAGAGACTGCCAGAGAGTGATAGTGTTTCTGAGCGTGTCAGAGAGTGTCAGTGAGTGTCAGAGAGAGATAGAGAGTTACAGAGAGTGATAGAGAGTGTCAGAGAGTGTCAGAGAGTGTCAGAGATTGTCAGACAGTGTCAGAGAGTGATAGTGAGTGTCAGAGAGTGTCAGAGAGTGTCAGAGAGTGATAGAGAATGTCAGAGAGTGTCAGAGAGTGTCAGAGAGTGTCAGAGAGTGATAGCGAGTGTCAGAGAGTGTCAGAGAGCGATAGAGAGTGATAGACAGTGTCAGAGAGAGATAGCGAGTGTCAGAGTGATAGAGAGTGATAGAGAGTGTCACAGAGTGTCAGAGAGAGATAGAGAGTGTCAGAGAGTGATAGAGAGTGTCAGAGAGTATCAGAGAATGATAGTGAGTGTCTGAGAGTGTCTGAGAGTGTCACAGTGTGTCAGAGAGTTATAGAGAGTGTCAGAGAGTGTCAGAGAGAGATAGAGAGTGTCAGAGAGTGATAGTGAGTTTCTGAGAGCGTCAGAGAGTGTCAGAGAGCGATAGAGAGTGCCAGTGAGTGATCGAGAATGTCAGCGAGTGATAGTGAGTGTCAGAGAGAGATAGAGAGTGTCAGAGAGTGTCAGAGAGTGATAATGAGTGTCAGAGAGTGTCAGAGAGTGTCAGAGAGAGATAGAGAGTGTCAGACAGAGATAGTGAGTGTCTGAGAGTGTCAGAGAGTGTCAGAGATCGATAGAGAGTGATAGAGAGAGTCAGAGAGTGTCAGAGAGAGATGGAGTGTGTCAGAGAGTGATAGAGATTGTCAGAGAGTGTCAGAGAGTGTCAGAGAGTGATAGTGAGTGTCTGAGTGTGTCTGAGAGTGTCAGAGTGTGTCAGAGAGTGATAGTGAGTGATAGAGTGTGCCAGACAGTGTCAGAGAGTGATAGAGAGTGATAGAGAGTGTCAGAGAGTGATTGTGAGTGTCTGGGAGTGTCTGAGAGTGTCTGAGATTGTCAGAGTGTGTCAGAGTGTGTCTGAGAGTGATAGAGAGTGTCAGAGAGTGATAGGGAGTGTCAGAGAGTGATAGTGAGTGTCAGAGAGTATCAGATAGCGATAGTGAGTGTCTGAGCGTGTCTGAGAGTGTCAGAGAGTGAGAGAGAATGATAGAGAGTGTCAGAGAGTGTCAGAGAGTGAGAGAGTGTGTCAGAGAGTGTTAGAGAGTGTCAGAGAGTGATAGAGAGTGTCAGAGGGTGATAGTGAGTGTCAGAGAGTATCAGAGAGTGATAGTGAGTGTCACAGAGTGTCAGAGAATTATAGAGACTGCCAGAGAGTGATAGTGTTTCTGAGAGTGTCAGAGAGTGTCAGTGAGTGTCAGAGAGAGATAGAGAGTTACAGAGAGTGATAGAGAGTGTCAGAGAGTGTCAGAGAGTGATAGTGAGTGTCAGAGAGTATCAGAGAGCGTCAGAGAGTGAAAGAGAATGTCAGAGAGTGATAGAGAGTGTCAGAGAGTGTCAGAGAGTGTCAGAGAGTGATAGTGAGTGTCAGAGAGTGTCAGAGAGCGATAGAGAGTGATAGAGAGTGTCAGAGAGTGTCAGAGAGAGATAGAGAGTGTCAGAGTGATAGAGAGTGATAGAGAGTGTCACAGAGTGTCAGAGAGAGATAGAGAGTGTCAGAGAGTGATAGAGAGTGTCAGAGAGTGTCAGAGAATGATAGTGAGTGTCTGAGAGTGTCTGAGAGTGTCACAGTGTGTCAGAGAGTTATAGAGAGTGTCAGAGAGTGTCAGAGAGAGATATAGTGTGTCAGAGAGTGATAGTGAGTGTCTGAGAGCGTCAGAGAGTGTCAGAGAGCGATCGAGAGAGATACAGAGTGTCAGAGAGAGATAGAGAGTGCCAGAGAGTGATCGAGAGTGTCAGCGAGTGATAGTGAGTGTCAGAGAGAGATAGAGAGTGTCAGAGAGTGTCAGAGAGTGATAATGAGTGTCAGAGAGTGTCAGAGAGTGTCAGAGAGAGATAGAGAGTGTCAGACAGTGATAGTGAGTCTCTGAGAGTGTCAGAGAGTGTCAGAGAGTGATGGAGAGTGTCAGACAGTGTCAGAGAGTGATAGAGACTGTCAGAGAGTGATAGTGAAGGTCTGAGAGTGTCAGAGAGTGTCAGAGAGTGAGAGAGAATGATAGAGAGTGTCAGAGAGTGATAGAGTGTGTCAGAGAGTGTTAGAGAGTGTCAGAGAGTGATAGAGAGTGTCAGAGGGTGATAGTGAGTGTCAGAGAGTATCAGAGAGTGATAGTGAGTGTCTGAGAGTGTCAGAGAGTGTCAGAGAGTGATGGAGAGTGTCAGAGAGTGATAGAGAGTGTCAGGGAGAGATAGTGAGTGTCAGAGAGTGTCAGAGAGTGATAGTGAGTGCCTGAGAGTGTCTGAGAGTGTCAGAGTGAGTCAGAGAGTGATAGTGAGTGTCAGAGAGTGATAGTGAGTGTGTGAGAGTGCCAGAGAGTGTTCCTGAGTGTCAGAGTGTCAGAGAGTGTCAGAGAGTGTCAGAGAGTGATAGAGAGTGTCAGAGGGTGACAGTGAGTGTCTGAGAGTGTCAGAGAATGTCAGAGAGTGATAGTGAGTGTCAGAGAGTGTCAGAGAGTGTTAGTGAGTATCAGAGTGTGTCAGAGTGTGATAGAGAGTGTCAGAGAGTGTCTGAGTGTGTCAAAGAGTGTCAGAAAGTGATAGAGAGTGTCAGAGTGTGATAGTGAATGTCAGAGAGTGATAGTGAGCGTCTGAGATTGTCAGAGAGTGTCAGAGAGTGTCAGAGAGTGGTAGAGAGTGTCAGAGTGTGTCTGAGTGTGTCAGAGAGTGTTAGAAAGTGATAGAGATTGTCAGAGAGTGATAGTGATTGTCAGAGAGTGATAGAGAGTTTCAGAGTGTGTCTGAGTGTGTCAGAGAGTGTCAGAAAGTGATAGAGATTGTCAGAGAGTGATAGTGAATGTCAGAGAGTGATAGTGAGCGTCTGAGAGTGTCAGAGAGTGTCCGAGAGTGTCAGAGAGTGATAGAGAGTGATAGAGAGTGTCAGAGAGTGATAGAGTGTGATAGAGAGTATCAGAGAGTGTCAGAGATTGTCAGACAGTGTCAGAGAGTGATAGTGAGTGTCAGAGAGTGTCAGAGAGTGATGGAGAGTGTCAGAGAGTGATAGACAGTGTCAGCGAGAGATAGAGAGTGATAGAGAGTGCTAGAGAGTGTCAGAGAGTGATAGTGTGTGTCAGAGAGAGTCTGAGAGTGTCAGAGAGTGATAGTGAGTGTCAGAGAGTGTCAGAGAGTGATAGTGAGTGTCAGAGAGTTTCAGAGAGTGATCGTGTGTGTCTGAGAGTGTCAGAGAGTCTCAGAGAGTGTCAGAGAGAGATACAGTGTCAGAGAGTATCAGAGAGTGATAGTGAGTGTCTGAGAGTGTCAGAGAGTGACAGAGAGTGTCAGAGAGTGTCAGAGAGTGATAGAGAGTGTCAGAGAGTGTCAGAGAGCGATAGACAGTGATAGAGAGTGTCAGAGAGTGTCAGAGAGTGATAGTGAGTGTCTGAGAGTGCCAGAAAGTGATAGAGAGTGATAGAGAGTGTCAGAGTGTGCCTGAGAGTTTCAGAGAGTGTCAGAGAGTGATAGTGAGTGTCAGAGAGTGTCAGAGAGTGATGGAGAGTGTCAGAGAGTGATAGACAGTGTCAGAGAGAGAGAGAGAGTCATAGAGAGTGTCAGAGAGTGATAGTGTGTGTCAGAGAGAGTCTGAGAGTGTCAGAGAGTTACAGTGAGTGTCAGAGAGTGTCAGAGAGTGATAGTGAGTGTCAGAGAGTTTCAGAGAGTGATAGTGAGTGTCTGAGAGTGTCAGAGAGACTCAGAGAGTGTCAGAGAGAGATAGAGTGTCAGAGAGTATCAGAGAGTGATAGTGAGTGTCAGAGAGTGTCAGAGAGTGATAGTGAGTGCCTGAGAGTGTCTGAGAGTGTCAGAGTGAGTCAGAGAGTGATAGAGAGTGTCAGAGAGTGATAGTGAGTGTCAGAGAGTGATAGTGAGTGTGTGAGAGTGTCAGAGAGTGTTTGTGAATGTCAGAGTGTCAGAGAGTGTCAGAGAGTGTCAGAGAGTGTCAGAGAGTGATAGAGAGTGTCAGAGGGTGACAGTGAGTGTCTGAGAGTGTCAGAGAATGTCAGAGAGTGATAGTGAGTGTCAGAGAGTGTCAGAGAGTGTTAGTGAGTATCAGAGTGTGTCAGAGAGTGATAGAGAGTGTCAGAGAGTGTCAGAGAGTGATAGAGAGTGTCAGAGAGTGATAGAGAGTGTCAGAGGGTGATAGAGAGTGTCAGAGTGTGTCTGAGTGTGTCAGAGAGTGTCAGAAAGTGATAGAGAGTGTCAGAGTGTGATAGTGAATGTCAGAGAGTGATAGTGAGCGTCTGAGAGTGTCAGAGAGTGTCAGAGAGTGTCAGAGAGTGATAGAGAGTGTCAGAGTGTGTCTGAGTGTGTCAGAGAGTGTCAGAAAGTGATAGAGATTGTCAGAGAGTGATAGTGAATGTCAGAGAGTGATAGTGAGCGTCTGAGAGTGTCAGAGAGTGTCCGAGAGTGTCAGAGAGTGATAGAGAGTGATAGAGAGTGTCAGAGAGTGATAGAGTGTGATAGAGAGTATCAGAGAGTGTCAGAGATTGTCAGACAGTGTCAGAGAGTGATAGTGAGTGTCAGAGAGTGTCAGAGAGTGATGGAGAGTGTTAGAGAGTGATAGACAGTGTCAGAGAGAGTTAGAGAGTGATAGAGAGTGATAGAGAGTGTCAGAGAGTGATAGTGTGTGTCAGAGAGAGTCTGAGAGTGTCAGAGAGTGACAGTGAGTGTCAGAGAGTGTCAGAGAGTGATAGTGAGTGTCAGAGAGTTTCAGAGAGTGATCGTGTGTGTCTGAGAGTGTCAGAGAGTCTCAGAGAGTGTCAGAGAGAGATAGAGTATCAGAGAGTATCAGAGAGTGATAATGAGTGTCTGAGATTGTCAGCGAGTGATAGAGAGTGCCAGAGAGTATCAGAGAGTGATAGTGAGTGTCTGAGATTGTCAGAGAATGTCAGAGAGTGATAGTGAGTGTCAGAGAGTGTCAGAGAGTGTTAGTGAGTATCAGAGTGTGTCAGAGAGTGATAGAGAGGGTCACGGAGTGTCAGAGAGTGATAGAGAGTGTCAGAGAGTGATAGTGAGTGTCTGTGAGTGTCTGAGATTGTCAGAGAGTGTCAGAGAGTGTCAGAGAGTGTCAGAGGGTGACAGTGAGTGTCTGAGAGTGTCAGAGAATGTCAGAGAGTGATAGTGAGTGTCAGAGAGTGTCAGAGAGTGTTAGTGAGTATCAGAGTGTGTCAGAGAGTGATAGAGAGTGTCAGAGAGTGTCAGAGAGTGATACAGAGTGTCAGAGAGTGATAGAGAGTGTCAGAGGGTGATAGAGAGTGTCAGAGTATGTCTGAGTGTATCAGAGAGTGTCAGAAAGTGATAGAGAGTGTCAGAGTGTGATAGTGAATGTCAGAGAGTGATAGTGAGCGTCTGAGAGTGTCAGAGAGTGTCAGAGAGTGTCAGAGAGTGATATAGAGTGTCAGAGTGTGTCTGAGTGTGTCAGAGAGTGTCAGAAAGTGATAGAGATTGTCAGAGAGTGATAGTGAATGTCAGAGAGTGTCAGAGAGTGTTAGTGAGTATCAGAGTGTGTCAGAGAGTGATAGAGAGTGTCAGAGAGTGATAGTGTGTGTCAGAGAGAGTCTGAGAGTGTCAGAGAGTGACAGTGAGTGTCAGAGAGTGTCAGAGAGTGATAGTGAGTGTCAGAGAGTTTCAGAGAGTGATCGTGTGTGTCGGAGAGTGTCAGAGAGTCTCAGAGAGTGTCAGAGAGAGATAGAGTGTCAGAGAGTATCAGAGAGTGATAGTGAGTGTCTGAGAGTGTCAGAGAGTGATAGAGAGTGTCAGAGAGTGTCAGAGAGTGATAGAGAGTGTCAGAGAGTGTCAGAGAGCGATAGAGAGTGATAGAGAGTGTCAGAGAGTGTCAGAGAGTGATAGTGAGTGTCTGAGAGTGCCAGAGAGTGATAGAGAGTGATAGAGAGTGTCAGAGTGTGTCTGAGAGTTTCAGAGACTGTCAGAGAGTGATAGTGAGTGTCAGAGATTGATAATGAGTGTCCGAGATTGTCAGCGAGTGATAGAGAGTCCCAGAGAGTATCAGAGAGTGATAGTGAGTGTCTTAGATTGTCAGAGAGTGTCAGAGAGTGTCAGAGAGTGTCAGAGAGTGTCAGAGTGTTTCTGAGAGTGTCAGAGAATGTCAGAGAGCGATAGAGAGTGATGGAGAGTGTCAGAGGGTGATAGTGAGTGTCTGAGAGTGTCAGAGATTGTTTGTGAGTGTCAGAGTGTGTCAGAGAGTGATAGAGAGTGGTAGAGAGAGTCAGAGAGTGATAGTGAGTGTCAGAGAGTGTCAGAGAGAGATCGTGAGTGTCAGAGAGTGTCAGAGAGAGATAGTGAGTGTCAGAGAGTGTCAGAGACTGATAGTGAGTGTCTGAGAGTGTCAGAGAGAGTCAGAGAGTGATAGAGACTGTCAGAGAGTGATAGTGAGGGTCTGAGAGTGTCAGAGAGTGTCAGAGAGTGAGATAGAATGATAGAGAGTGTCAGAGAGTGATAGAGTGTGATAGAGAGTATCAGAGAGTGTCAGAGATTGGCAGAGAGTGATAGTGAGCCTCTGAGAGTGTCTGAGGTTGTCAGAGAGTGTCAGAGAGTGATAGAGAGTGCCAGAGTGTGTCAGAGAGTTTCAGAAAGTGATAGAGTGTGTCAGAGTGTGATAATGACTGTCAGAGAGTGATAGTGAGTGTCTGAGAGTGTCAGAGAGTGTCAGAGAGTGATAGAGAGTGATAGAGAGTATCAGAGAGTGTCAGGGATTGTCAGACAGTGTCAGAGAGTGATAGTGAGTGTCAGAGAGTGTCAGAGAGTGTCAGAGAGTGATGGAGAGTGTCAGACAGTGTCAGAGAGTGATAGAGACTGTCAGAGAGTGATAGTGAGGGTCTGAGAGTGTCAGAGAGTGTCAGAGAGTGAGAGAGAATGGTAGAGAGTGTCAGAGAGTGTCAGAGAGTGATAGAGTGTGTCAGAGAGTGTTAGAGAGTGTCAGAGAGTGATAGTGAGTGTCACAGAGTGTCAGAGAATTATAGAGACTGCCAGAGAGTGATAGTGTTTCTGAGCGTGTCAGAGAGTGTCAGTGAGTGTCAGAGAGAGCTAGAGAGTTACAGAGAGTGATAGAGAGTGTCAGAGAGTGTCAGAGAGTGTCAGACAGTGTCTGAGAGTGATAGTGAGTGTCAGAGAGTATCAGAGAGTGATAGTGAGTGTCACATAGTGTCAGAGAATTATAGAGACTGCCAGAGAGTGATAGTGTTTCTGAGCGTGTCAGAGAGTGTCAGTGAGTGTCAGAGAGAGATAGAGAGTTACAGAGAGTCATAGAGAGTGTCAGAGAGTGTCAGAGAGTGTCAGAGATTGTCAGACAGTGTCTGAGAGTGATAGTGAGTGTCAGAGAGTGTCAGAGAGTATCAGGGAGTGATAGAGAATGTCAGAGAGTGTCAGAGCGTGTCAGAGAGTGTCAGAGAGTGATAGTGAGTGTCAGAGAGTGTCAGAGAGCGATAGAGAGTGATAGACAGTGTCAGAGAGTGTCAGAGAGAGATAGAGAGTGTCAGAGTGATAGAGAGTGATAGAGAGTGTCACAGAGTGTCAGAGAGAGATAGAGAGTGTCAGAGAGTGATAGAGAGTGTCAGAGAGTGTCAGATAATGATAGTGAGTGTCTGAGAGTGTCTGAGAGTGTCACAGTGTGTCAGAGAGTTATAGAGAGTGTCAGAGAGTGTCAGAGAGAGATAGAGAGTATCAGAGAGTGATAGTGAGTGTCTGAGAGCGTCAGAGAGTGTCAGAGAGCGATAGAGAGAGATACAGAGTGTCAGAGAGAGATAGAGAGTGCCAGAGAGTGTCAGAGAGTGATAATGAGTGTCATACAGAGTGTCAGAGAGAGATAGAGAGTGTCAGAGAGTGTCAGAGAGTGTCAGAGAGAGATAGAGAGTGTCAGACAGAGATAGTGAGTGTCTGAGAGTGTCAGAGAGTGTCAGAGATCGATAGAGAGTGATAGAGAGAGTCAGAGAGTGTCAGAGAGAGATGGAGTGTGTCAGAGAGTGATAGAGATTGTCAGAGAGTGTCAGAGAGTGATAGTGAGTGTCTGAGTGTGTCTGAGAGTGTCAGAGTGTGTCAGAGAGTGATAGTGAGTGATAGAGTGTGCCAGACAGTGTCAGAGAGTGATAGAGAGTGATAGAGAGTGTCAGAGAGTGATAGTGAGTGTCTGAGAGTGTCTGAGAGTATCTGAGATTGTCAGAGTGTTTCAGAGTGTGTCTGAGAGTGATAGAGAGTGTCAGAGAGTGATAGGGAGTGTCAGAGAGTGATAGTGAGTGTCAGCGAGTATCAGATAGCGATAGTGTGTGTCTGAGAGTGTCTGAGATTGTCAGAGAGTGTCAGAGAGTGATAGAGAGAGCCAGAGAGTGTCAGAGAGTTTCAGAAAGTGATAGAGTGTGTCAGAGTGTGATAATGACTGTCAGAGAGTGATAGTGAGTGTCTGATAGTGTCAGAGAGTGTCAGAGATTGTCAGACAGTGTCAGAGAGTGATAGTGAGTGTCAGAGAGTGTCAGAGAGTGATGGAGAGTGTTAGAGAGTGATAGACAGTGTCAGAGAGAGATAGAGAGTGATAGAGAGTGATAGAGAGTGTCAGAGAGTGATAGTGTGTGTCAGAGAGAGTCTGAGAGTGTCAGAGAGTGACAGTGAGTGTCAGAGAGTGTCAGAGAGTGATAGTGAGTGTCAGAGAGTTTCAGAGAGTGATCGTGTGTGTCTGAGAGTGTCAGAGAGTCTCAGAGAGTGTCAGAGAGAGATAGAGTATCAGAGAGTATCAGAGAGTGATAATGAGTGTCTGAGATTGTCAGCGAGTGATAGAGAGTGCCAGAGAGTATCAGAGAGTGATAGTGAGTGTCTGAGATTGTCAGAGAATGTCAGAGAGTGATAGTGAGTGTCAGAGAGTGTCAGAGAGTGTTAGTGAGTATCAGAGTGTGTCAGAGAGTGATAGAGAGGGTCACGGAGTGTCAGAGAGTGATAGAGAGTGTCAGAGAGTGATAGTGAGTGTCTGTGAGTGTCTGAGATTGTCAGAGAGTGTCAGAGAGTGTCAGAGAGTGTCAGAGGGTGACAGTGAGTGTCTGAGAGTGTCAGAGAATGTCAGAGAGTGATAGTGAGTGTCAGAGAGTGTCAGAGAGTGTTAGTGAGTATCAGAGTGTGTCAGAGAGTGATAGAGAGTGTCAGAGAGTGTCAGAGAGTGATACAGAGTGTCAGAGAGTGATAGAGAGTGTCAGAGGGTGATAGAGAGTGTCAGAGTATGTCTGAGTGTGTCAGAGAGTGTCAGAAAGTGATAGAGAGTGTCAGAGTGTGATAGTGAATGTCAGAGAGTGATAGTGAGCGTCTGAGAGTGTCAGAGAGTGTCAGAGAGGGTCAGAGAGTGATATAGAGTGTCAGAGTGTGTCTGAGTGTGTCAGAGAGTGTCAGAAAGTGATAGAGATTGTCAGAGAGTGATAGTGAATGTCAGAGAGTGTCAGAGAGTGTTAGTGAGTATCAGAGTGTGTCAGAGAGTGATAGAGAGTGTCAGAGAGTGATAGTGTGTGTCAGAGAGAGTCTGAGAGTGTCAGAGAGTGACAGTGAGTGTCAGAGAGTGTCAGAGAGTGATAGTGAGTGTCAGAGAGTTTCAGAGAGTGATCGTGTGTGTCGGAGAGTGTCAGAGAGTCTCAGAGAGTGCCAGAGAGAGATAGAGTGTCAGAGAGTATCAGAGAGTGATAGTGAGTGTCTGAGAGTGTCAGAGAGTGATAGAGAGTGTCAGAGAGTGTCAGAGAGTGATAGAGAGTGTCAGAGAGTGTCAGAGAGCGATAGAGAGTGATAGAGAGTGTCAGAGAGTGTCAGAGAGTGATAGTGAGTGTCTGAGAGTGCCAGAGAGTGATAGAGAGTGATAGAGAGTGTCAGAGTGTGTCTGAGAGTTTCAGAGACTGTCAGAGAGTGATAGTGAGTGTCAGAGATTGATAATGAGTGTCCGAGATTGTCAGCGAGTGATAGAGAGTCCCAGAGAGTATCAGAGAGTGATAGTGAGTGTCTGAGATTGTCAGAGAGTGTCAGGGAGAGTCAGAGAGTGATAGAGAGTGTCAGAGAGTGATAGTGAGTGTCTGTGAGTGTCTTAGATTGTCAGAGAGTGTCAGAGAGTGTCAGAGAGTGTCAGAGAGTGTCAGAGTGTTTCTGAGAGTGTCAGAGAATGTCAGAGAGCGATAGAGAGTGATGGAGAGTGTCAGAGGGTGATAGTGAGTGTCTGAGAGTGTCAGAGATTGTTTGTGAGTGTCAGAGTGTGTCAGAGAGTGATAGAGAGTGGTAGAGAGAGTCAGAGAGTGATAGTGAGTGTCAGAGAGTGTCAGAGAGAGATCGTGAGTGTCAGAGAGTGTCAGAGAGAGATAGTGAGTGTCAGAGAGTGTCAGAGACTGATAGTGAGTGTCTGAGAGTGTCAGAGAGAGTCAGAGAGTGATAGAGACTGTCAGAGAGTGATAGTGAGGGTCTGAGAGTGTCAGAGAGTGTCAGAGAGTGAGATAGAATGATAGAGAGTGTCAGAGAGTGATAGAGTGTGATAGAGAGTATCAGAGAGTGTCAGAGATTGGCAGAGAGTGATAGTGAGCCTCTGAGAGTGTCTGAGGTTGTCAGAGAGTGTCAGAGAGTGATAGAGAGTGCCAGAGTGTGTCAGAGAGTTTCAGAAAGTGATAGAGTGTGTCAGAGTGTGATAATGACTGTCAGAGAGTGATAGAGAGTGTCTGAGAGTGTCAGAGAGTGTCAGAGAGTGATAGAGAGTGATAGAGAGTATCAGAGAGTGTCAGGGATTGTCAGACAGTGTCAGAGAGTGATAGTGAGTGTCAGAGAGTGTCAGAGAGTGTCAGAGAGTGATGGAGAGTGTCAGACAGTGTCAGAGAGTGATAGAGACTGTCAGAGAGTGATAGTGAGGGTCTGAGAGTGTCAGAGAGTGTCAGAGAGTGAGAGAGAATGGTAGAGAGTGTCAGAGAGTGTCAGAGAGTGATAGAGTGTGTCAGAGAGTGTTAGAGAGTGTCAGAGAGTGATAGTGAGTGTCACAGAGTGTCAGAGAATTATAGAGACTGCCAGAGAGTGATAGTGTTTCTGAGCGTGTCAGAGAGTGTCAGTGAGTGTCAGAGAGAGATAGAGAGTTACAGAGAGTGATAGAGAGTGTCAGAGAGTGTCAGAGAGTGTCAGACAGTGTCTGAGAGTGATAGTGAGTGTCAGAGAGTATCAGAGAGTGATAGTGAGTGTCACATAGTGTCAGAGAATTATAGAGACTGCCAGAGAGTGATAGTGTTTCTGAGCGTGTCAGAGAGTGTCAGTGAGTGTCAGAGAGAGATAGAGAGTTACAGAGAGTCATAGAGAGTGTCAGAGAGTGTCAGAGAGTGTCAGAGATTGTCAGACAGTGTCTGAGAGTGATAGTGAGTGTCAGAGAGTGTCAGAGAGTATCAGGGAGTGATAGAGAATGTCAGAGAGTGTCAGAGAGTGTCAGAGAGTGTCAGAGAGTGATAGTGAGTGTCAGAGAGTGTCAGAGAGCGATAGAGAGTGATAGACAGTGTCAGAGAGTGTCAGAGAGAGATAGAGAGTGTCAGAGTGATAGAGAGTGATAGAGAGTGTCACAGAGTGTCAGAGAGAGATAGAGAGTGTCAGAGAGTGATAGAGAGTGTCAGAGAGTGTCAGATAATGATAGTGAGTGTCTGAGAGTGTCTGAGAGTGTCACAGTGTGTCAGAGAGTTATAGAGAGTGTCAGAGAGTGTCAGAGAGAGATAGAGAGTATCAGAGAGTGATAGTGAGTGTCTGAGAGCGTCAGAGAGTGTCAGAGAGCGATAGAGAGAGATACAGAGTGTCAGAGAGAGATAGAGAGTGCCAGAGAGTGTCAGAGAGTGATAATGAGTGTCATACAGAGTGTCAGAGAGAGATAGAGAGTGTCAGAGAGTGTCAGAGAGTGTCAGAGAGAGATAGAGAGTGTCAGACAGAGATAGTGAGTGTCTGAGAGTGTCAGAGAGTGTCAGAGATCGATAGAGAGTGATAGAGAGAGTCAGAGAGTGTCAGAGAGAGATGGAGTGTGTCAGAGAGTGATAGAGATTGTCAGAGAGTGTCAGAGAGTGATAGTGAGTGTCTGAGTGTGTCTGAGAGTGTCAGAGTGTGTCAGAGAGTGATAGTGAGTGATAGAGTGTGCCAGACAGTGTCAGAGAGTGATAGAGAGTGATAGAGAGTGTCAGAGAGTGATAGTGAGTGTCTGAGAGTGTCTGAGAGTATCTGAGATTGTCAGAGTGTTTCAGAGTGTGTCTGAGAGTGATAGAGAGTGTCAGAGAGTGATAGGGAGTGTCAGAGAGTGATAGTGAGTGTCAGCGAGTATCAGATAGCGATAGTGTGTGTCTGAGAGTGTCTGAGATTGTCAGAGAGTGTCAGAGAGTGATAGAGAGAGCCAGAGAGTGTCAGAGAGTTTCAGAAAGTGATAGAGTGTGTCAGAGTGTGATAATGACTGTCAGAGAGTGATAGTGAGTGTCTGATAGTGTCAGAGAGTGTCAGAGAGTGATAGAGAGTGATCGTGAGTGTCAGAGAGTGATAGAGTGTGATAGAGAGTATCAGAGAGTGTCAGAGATTGTCAGACAGTGTCAGAGAGTGATAGTGAGTGTCAGAGAGTGTCAGAGAGTGTCAGAGAGTGATGGAGAGTGTCAGACAGTGTCAGAGAGTGATAGAGACTGTCAGAGAGTGATAGTGAAGGTCTGAGAGTGTCAGAGAGTGTCAGAGAGTGAGAGAGAATGATAGAGAGTGTCAGAGAGTGTCAGAGAGTGATAGAGTGTGTCAGAGAGTTTTAGAGAGTGTCAGAGAGTGATAGAGAGTGTCAGAGGGTGATAGCGAGTGTCAGAGAGTATCAGAGAGTGATAGTGAGTGTCTGAGAGTGTCAGAGAGTGTCAGAGAGTGATAGAGAGTGATAGTGAGTGTCAGAGAGTGATAGAGTGTGACAGAGAGTATCAGAGAGTGTCAGAGATTGTCAGACAGTGTCAGAGAGTGATAGTGAGTGTCAGAGAGTGTCAGAGAGTGATAGAGAGTGTCAGAGAGTGATAGGGAGTGTCAGAGAGTGATAGTGAGTGTCAGAGAGTATCAGATAGCGATAGTGAGTGTCTGAGAGTGTCTGAAATTGTCGGAGAGTGTCAGAGAGTGTCAGAGAGTGTCAGAGAGTGATAGAAAGTGTCAGAGAGTGATAGACAGTGTCAGAGAGTGATAGTGAGTGTCTGAGAGTGTCAGAGAGTGATAGTGAGTGTCTGAGAGTGTCTGAGAGTGTCAGAGTGTGTCAGAGAGTGATAGAGAGTGTCAGAGGGTGATAGCGAGTGTCTGAGAGTGTCTGAGAGTGTCAGAGACTGTCAGAGAATGTCAGAGAGGGATAGAGAGTATCAGAGAGTGATAGCAATTGTCTGAGAGTGTCTGAGAGTGTCAGAGAGTGATAGAGAGTTTTAGAGAGTTTTAGAGAGTGATAGAGAGTGTCAGAGAGTGTCAGAGAGTGATAGAGGGTGTCAGAGAGTGATAGTGAGTGTCTGAGAGTGTCAGAGAGTGTCAGAGTGTGTCAGAGAGTGATAGAGAGCGATAGAGAGTGTCAGAGAGTGATAGAGTGTTTCAGAGGGTGATAGTGGGTGTTAGAGAGTGATAGTGGGTGTCGGAGAGTGTCAGAGAGTGATAGTGAGTGCCTGAGAGTGTCTGAGAGTGTCAGAGAGTGATATAGAGTGTCAGAGGGTGTCAGAGCATGTCAGAGAGTGATAGAGAGTATCAGCGAGTGATAGTGAGTGTCAGAGTGAGACAGAGAGTGCCAGAGAGTGTCAGAGAGTGTCAGAGAGTGTCAGAGAGTGATAGAGACTGTCAGAGAGTGATAGTGAAGGTCTGAGAGTATCAGAGAGTGTCAGAGAGTGGGAGAGAATGATAGAGAGTGTCAGAGAGTGTCAGAGAGTGATAGAGTGTGTCAGAGAGTGTTAGAGAGTGTCAGAGAGTGATAGAGAGTGTCAGAGGGTGATAGTGAGTGTCAGAGAGTATCAGAGAGTGATAGTGAATATCTGAGAGTGTCAGAGATTGTCAGAGAGTGATAGAGAGTGATAGTGAGAGTCAGAGAGTGATAGAGTGTGATAGAGAGTATCAGAGAGTGTCAGAGATTGTCAGACAGTGTCAGAGAGTGATAGTGAGTGTCAGAGAGTGTCAGAGAGTGTCAGAGAGTGATGGAGAGTGTCAGACAGTGTCAGAGAGTGACAGAGACTGTCAGAGAGTGATAGTGAGGGTCTGAGAGTGTCAGAGAGTGTCAGAGAGTGAGAGAGAATGATAGAGAGTGTCAGAGAGTGTCAGAGAGTGTCAGAGAGTGGCAGAGAGTGATAGTGAGTCTCTGAGAGTGTCTGAGGTTGTCAGAGAGTGTCAGAGAGTGATAGAGAGTGCCAGAGTGTATCAGAGAGGTTCAGAATGTGATAGAGTGTGTCAGAGTGTGATAATGACTGTCAGAGAGTGATAGTGAGTGTCTGAGAGTGTCAGAGAGTGATAGAGAGTGATAGTGAGTGTCAGAGAGTGATAGAGTGTGATAGAGAGTATCAGAGAGTGTCAGAGATTGTCAGACAGTGTCAGAGAGTGATAGTGAGTGTCAGAGAGTGTCAGAGTGTCAGAGAGTGATGGAGAGTGTCAGACAGTGTCAGAAAGTGACAGAGACTGTCAGAGAGTGATAGTGAGGGTCTGAGAGTGTCAGAGAGTGTCAGAGAGTGAGAGAGAATGATAGAGAGTGTCAGAGAGTGTCAGAGAGTGTCAGAGAGTGATAGAGTGTGTCAGAGAGTGTTAGAGAGTGTCAGAGAGTGATAGAGAGTGTCAGAGGGTGTCAGAGAGTGGTAGAGAGTGTCAGAGTGAGTCTGAGTGCGTCAGAGAGTGTTAGAAAGTGATAGAGATTGTCAGAGAGTGATAGTGATTGTCAGAGAGTGATAGAGAGTTTCAGAGTGTGTCTGAGTGTGTCAGAGAGTGTCAGAAAGTGATAGAGATTGTCAGAGAGTGATAGTGAATGTCAGAGAGTGATAGTGAGCGTCTGAGAGTGTCAGAGAGTGTCCGAGAGTGTCAGAGAGTGATAGAGAGTTATAGAGAGTGTCAGAGAGTGATAGAGTGTGATAGAGAGTATCAGAGAGTGTCAGAGATTGTCAGACAGTGTCAGAGAGTGATAGTGAGTGTCAGAGAGTGTCAGAGAGTGTCAGAGAGTGATGGAGAGTGTCAGACAGTGTCAGAGAGTGATAGAGACTGTCAGAGAGTGATAGTGAAGGTCTGAGAGTGTCAGAGAGTGTCAGAGAGTGAGAGAGAATGATAGAGAGTGTCAGAGAGTGTCAGAGAGTGATAGAGTGTGTCAGAGAGTTTTAGAGAGTGTCAGAGAGTGATAGAGAGTGTCAGAGGGTGATAGTGAGTGTCAGAGAGTATCAGAGAGTGATAGTGAGTGTCTGAGAGTGTCAGAGAGTGTCAGAGAGTGATAGAGAATGATAGTGAGTGTCAGAGAGTGATAGAGTGTGACAGAGAGTATCAGAGAGTGTCAGAGATTGTCAGACAGTGTCAGAGAGTGATAGTGAGTGTCAGAGAGTGTCAGAGAGTGATAGAGAGTGTCAGAGAGTGATAGGGAGTGTCAGAGAGTGATAGTGAGTGTCAGAGAGTATCAGATAGCGATAGTGAGTGTCTGAGAGTGTCTGAAATTGTCAGAGAGTGTCAGAGAGTGTCAGAGAGTGTCAGAGAGTGATAGAAAGTGTCAGAGAGTGATAGACAGTGTCAGAGAGTGATAGTGAGTGTCTGAGAGTGTCAGAGAGTGATAGTGAGTGTCTGAGAGTGTCTGAGAGTGTCAGAGTGTGTCAGAGAGTGATACAGAGTGTCAGAGGGTGATAGCGAGTGTCTGAGAGTGTCTGAGAGTGTCAGAGACTGTCAGAGAATGTCAGAGAGGGATAGAGAGTATCAGAGAGTGATAGCAATTGTCTGAGAGTGTCTGAGAGTGTCAGAGAGTGATAGAGAGTTTTAGAGAGTGATAGAGAGTGTCAGAGAGTGTCAGAGAGTGATAGAGGGTGTCAGAGAGTGATAGTGAGTGTCTGAGAGTGTCAGAGAGTGTCAGAGTGTGTCAGAGAGTGATAGAGAGCGATAGAGAGTGTCAGAGAGTGCTAGAGAGTTTCAGAGGGTGATAGTGGGTGTTAGAGAGTGATAGTGAGTGTCTGAGAGTGTCAGAGAGTGATAGTGAGTGCCTGAGAGTGTCTGAGAGTGTCAGAGAGTGATATAGAGTGTCAGAGGGTGTCAGAGCATGTCAGAGAGTGATAGAGAGTATTAGCGAGTGATAGTGAGTGTCAGAGTGAGACAGAGAGTGCCAGAGAGTGTCAGAGAGTGTCAGAGAGTGTCAGAGTGTGTCAGAGAGTGATAGAGACTGTCAGAGAGTGATAGTGAAGGTCTGAGAGTATCAGAGAGTGTCAGAGAGTGGGAGAGAATGATAGAGAGTGTCAGAGAGTGTCAGAGAGTGATAGAGTGTGTCAGAGAGTGTTAGAGAGTGTCAGAGAGTGATAGAGAGTGTCAGAGGGTGATAGTGAGTGTCAGAGAGTATCAGAGAGTGATAGTGAATGTCTGAGAGTGTCAGAGAGTGTCAGAGAGTGATAGAGAGTGATAGTGAGTGTCAGAGAGTGATAGAGTGTGATAGAGAGTATCAGAAAGTGTCAGAGATTGTCAGACAGTGTCAGAGAGTGATAGTGAGTGTCAGAGAGTGTCAGAGAGTGTCAGAGAGTGATGGAGAGTGTCAGACAGTGTCAGAGAGTGACAGAGACTGTCAGAGAGTGATAGTGAGGGTCTGAGAGTGTCAGAGAGTGTCAGAGAGTGAGAGAGAATGATAGTGAGTGTCAGAGAGTGTCAGAGAGAGTCAGAGAGTGTCAGAGAGTGGCAGAGAGTGATAGTGAGTCTCTGAGAGTGTCTGAGGTTGTCAGAGAGTTTCAGAAAGTGATAGAGTGTGTCAGAGTGTGATAATGACTGTCAGAGAGTGATAGTGAGTGTCTGAGAGTGTCAGAGAGTGATAGAGAGTGATAGTGAGTGTCAGAGAGTGATAGAGTGTGATAGAGAGTATCAGAGAGTGTCAGAGATTGTCAGACAGTGTCAGAGAGTGATAGTGAGTGTCAGAGAGTGTCAGAGAGTGTCAGAGAGTGATGGAGAGTGTCAGACAGTGTCAGAAAGTGATGGAGACTGTCAGAGAGTGATAGTGAGGGCCTGAGAGTGTCAGAGAGTGTCAGAGAGTGAGAGAGAATGATAGAGAGTGTCAGAGAGTGTCAGAGAGTGATAGAGTGTGTCAGAGAGTGTTAGAGAGTGTCAGAGAGTGATAGAGAGTGTCAGAGGGTGATAGTGAGTGTCAGAGAGTATCAGAGAGTGATAGTGAGTGTCACAGAGTGTCAGAGAATTATAGAGACTGCCAGAGAGTGATAGTGTTTCTGAGAGTGTCAGAGAGTGTCAGAGAGTGATAGAGAATGTCAGAGAGTGATAGAGAGTGTCAGA
Organism: Heterodontus francisci; assembly: GCF_036365525.1. Lineage (NCBI taxonomy): Eukaryota > Metazoa > Chordata > Chondrichthyes > Heterodontiformes > Heterodontidae > Heterodontus > Heterodontus francisci. The sequence goes on along the minus strand of NC_090394.1, from coordinate 4,590,414 downwards.
GAGTGTCAGAGAGTGTCAGAGACTGTCAGAGAGCGATAGAGAGTGATAGAGAGTGTCAGAGAGAGATAGAGAGTGTCAGAGTGATAGAGAGTGATAGAGAGTGTCACAGAGTGTCAGAGAGAGATAGAGAGTGTCAGAGAGTGATAGAGAGTGTCAGAGAGTGTCAGAGAATGATAGTGAGTGTCTGAGAGTGTCTGAGAGTGTCACAGTGTGTCAGAGAGTTATAGAGAGTGTCAGAGAGTGTCAGAGAGTGTCAGAGAGAGATAGAGAGTGTCAGAGAGTGATAGTGAGTGTCTGAGAGCGTCAGAGAGTGTCAGAGTGCGATAGAGAGAGATACGGAGTGTCAGAGAGAGATAGAGAGTGCCAGAGAGTGATCGAGAGTGTCAGCGAGTGATAGTGAGTGTCAGAGAGAGATAGAGAGTGTCAGAGAGTGTCAGAGAGTGATAATGAGTGTCAGAGAGTGTCAGAGAGTGTCAGAGAGAGATAGAGAGTGTCAGACAGTAATAGTGAGTGTCTGAGAGTGTCAGAGAGTGTCAGAGAGAGATGGAGTGTGTCAGAGAGTGATAGAGATTGTCAGAGATTGTCAGATAGTGTCAGAGAGTGATAGTGAGTGTCTGAGTGTGTCTGAGAGTGTCAGAGTGTGTCAGAGAGTGATAGTGAGTGATAGAGTGTGCCAGACAGTGTCAGAGAGTGATAGAGAGTGATAGAGAGTGTCAGAGAGTGATAGTGAGTGTCTGAGAGTGTCTGAGAGTGTCTGAGATTGTCAGAGTGTGTCAGAGTGTGTCTGAGAGTGATAGAGAGTGTCAGAGAGTGATAGGGAGTGTCAGAGAGTGATAGTGAGTGTCAGAGAGTATCAGATAGCGATAGTGAATGTCTGAGAGTGTCTTAGATTGTCAGAGAGTATCAGAGAGTGTCAGAGAGTGATAGAGAGTGTCAGAGAGTGATAGAGAGTGTCAGAGAGTGTCAGAGAGTGATATACAGTGTCAGAGAGTGATAGAGAGTTTCAGAGAGTGATAGTGAGTGTCAGGGAGTATCAGATAGTGATAGTGAGTGTCTGATAGTGTCTGAGATTGTCAGAGAGTGTCAGAGAGTGTCAGAGAGAGTCAGAGAGTGATAGACAGTGTCAGAGAGTGATAGTGAGTGTCTGAGAGTGTCAGAGAGTGATAGTGAGTGCCTGAGAGTGTCTGAGAGTGTCACAGTGTGTCAGAGAGTGATAGAGAGTGTCAGAGAGTGATAGTGAGTGTCAGAGAGTGATAGTGAGTGTCAGATAGTGATAGTGAGTGTCTGAGAGTGTCATAGAGTGTCAGAGAGTGATAGAGAGTGTCAGAGAGTGGTAGATAGTGTCAAGAGAGTGATAGAGAGTGTCAGGGAGAGATAGTGAGTGTCAGAGAGTATCAGAGAGTGATAGTGAGTGCCTGAGAGTGTCTGAGAGTGTCAGAGTGAGTCAGAGAGTGATAGAGAGTGTCAGAGAGTGATAGTGAGTGTCAGAGAGTGATAGTGAGTGTCTGAGAGTGTCAGAGAGTGTTAGTGAGTGTCAGAGTGTCAGAGAGTGTCAGAGAGTGTCAGAGAGTGATAGAGAGTGTCAGAGGTTGACAGTGAGTGTCTGAGAGTGTCAGAGAGTTTCAGAGAGTGATAGTGAGTGTCAGAGAGTGTCAGAGAGTGTTAGTGAGTATCAGAGTGTGTCAGAGAGTGTCAGAGAGTGATTAAGAGTGTCAGAGAGTGATAGAGAGTGTCAGAGGGTGATAGAGAGTGTCAGAGTGTGTCTGAGTGTGTCAGAGAGTGTCAGAAAGTGATAGAGAGTGTCAGAGTGTGATAGTGAATGTCAGAGAGTGATAGTGAGCGTCTGAGAGTGTCAGAGAGTGTCAGAGAGTGTCAGAGAGTGATAGAGAGTTTCAGAGTTTGTCTGAGTGTTTCAGAGAGTCTCAGAAAGTGATAGAGATTGTCAGAGAGTGATAGTGAATGTCAGAGAGTGATAGTGAGCGTCTGAGAGTGTCAGAGAGTGTCCGAGAGTGTCAGAGAGTGATAGAGAGTGATGGAGAGTGTCAGAGGTGATAGAGTGTGATAGAGAGTATCAGAGAGTGTCAGAGATTGTCAGACAGTGTCAGAGAGTGATAGTGAGTGTCAGAGAGTTTCAGAGAGTGATAGGGAGTGTCAGAGAGTGATAGTGAGTGTCAGAGAGTATCAGATAGTGATAGTGAGTGTCTGAGAGTGTCTGAGAGTGTCAGAGTGTGTCAGAGAGTGATAGAGAGTGTCAGAGGGCGATAGTGAGTGTCTGAGAGTGTCTGAAATTGTCAGAGAGTGTCAGAGAGTGTCAGAGAGTGATAGACAGTGTCAGAGAGTGATAGTGAGTGTCTGAGAGTGTCAGAGAGTGATAGTGAGTGTCTGAGAGTGTCTGAGAGTGTCGGAGAGTGTCAGAGAGTGATAGAGAGTGTCAGAGGGTGATAGTGAGTGTCTGAGAGTGTCTGAGAGTGTCAGAAACTGTCAGAGAATGTCAGAGAGGGATAGAGAGTATCAGAGAGTGATAGCAATTGTCTGAGAGTGTCTGAGAGTGTCAGAGAGTGTCAGAGAATGTCAGAGAGTGATGGAGAGTTTTAGAGAGTGATAGAGAGTGTCAGAGAGTGTCAGAGAGTGATAGAGGGTGTCAGAGAGTGATAGTGAGTGTCTGAGAGTGTCAGAGAGTGTCAGAGTGTGTCAGAGAGTGATAGAGAGCGATAGAGAGTGTCAGAGAGTGATAGAGAGTTTCAGAGGGTGATAGTGGGTGTTAGAGAGTGATAGTGAGTGTCTGAGAGTGTCAGAGAGTGATAGTGAGTGCCTGAGAGTGTCTGAGAGTGTCAGAGAGTGATATAGAGTGTCAGAGGGTGTCAGAGCATGTCAGAGAGTGATGGAGAGTATCAGCGAGTGATAGTGAGTGTCAGAGAGAGACAGATGTGCCAGAGAGTGTCAGAGAGTGTCAGAGAGTGTCAGAGAGAGATAGAGAGTGTCAGAGAGTGACAGTGAGTGTCTGAGAGTGTCAGAGAGTGTCAGAGAGCGATAGAGAGTGATACAGAGTGTCAGAGAGTGTCAGAGAGAGATAGAGAGTGCCAGAGAGAGATAGAGAGTGTCAGCGAGTGATAGTGAGTGTCAGAGAGAGATAGAGAGTGTCAGAGAGTGATAGTGAGTGTCTGAGTGTGTATGAGAGTGGCAGAGTGTGTCAGAGAGTGATAGTGAGTGATAGAGTGTGCCAGACAGTGTCAGAGAGTGATAGAGAGTGATAGAGAGTGTCAGAGAATGATAGTGAGTGTCTGAGAGTGTCTGAGAGTGTCTGAGATTGTCAGAGTGTGTCAGAGTGTGTCTGAGAGTGATAGAGAGTGTCAGAGAGTGATAGGGAGTGTCAGAGAGTGATAGTGAGTGTCAGAGAGTATCAGATAGCGATAGTGAGTGTCTGAGAGTGTCTGAGATTGTCAGAGAGTGTCAGAGAGTGTCAGAGAGTGATAGAGAGTGTCAGAGAGTAATAGAGAGTGTCAGAGAGTGTCAGAGAGTGATAGACAGTGTCAGAGAGTGATAGAGAGTTTCAGAGAGTGATAGTGAGTGTCAGAGAGTATCAGATAGTGATAGTGAGTTTCTGAGAGTGTCTGAGATTGTCAGAGAGTGTCAGAGAGTGTCAGAGAGTGTCAGAGAGAGTCAGAGAGTGATAGACAGTGTCAGAGAGTGATAGTGAGTGTCTGAGAGTGTCAGAGAGTGATAGTGAGTGCCTGAGAGTGTCTGAGAGTGTCAGAGTGTGTCAGAGAGTGATAGTGAGTGTCAGAGAGTGATAGTGAGTGGCAGAGAGTGATAGTGAGTGTCTGAGAGTGTCAGAGAGTGTCAGAGAGTGATAGAGAGTGTCAGAGAGTGGTAGAGAGTGTCAGAGAGTGATAGAGAGTGTCAGCGAGAGATAGTGAGTGTCAGAGAGTGTCAGAGAGTGATAGTGAGTGCCTGAGAGTGTCTGAGAGTGTCAGAGTGAGTCAGAGAGTGATAGAGAGTGTCAGAGAGTGATAGTGAGTGTCAGAGAGTGACAGTGAGTGTCTGAGAGTGTCAGAGAGTGTCAGAGAGTGATAGTGAGTGTCAGAGAGTGTCAGAGAGTGTTAGTGAGTATCAGAGTGTGTCAGAGAGTGTCAGAGAGTGATTAAGAGTGTCAGAGAGTGATAGAGAGTGTCAGAGGGTGATAGAGAGTGTCAGAATGTGTCTGAGTGTGTCAGAGAGTGTCAGAAAGTGATAGAGAGTGTCAGAGTGTGATAGTGAATGTCAGAGAGTGATATTGAGCGTCTGAGAGTGTCAAAGAGTGTCAGAGAGTGTCAGAGAGTGACAGAGAGTGTCAGAGTGTGTCTGAGTGTGTCAGAGAGTCTCAGAAAGTGATAGAGATTGTCAGAGAGTGATAGTGAATGTCAGAGAGTGATAGAGAGTGATGGAGAGTGTCAGAGAGTGTCAGAGATTGTCAGAGAGTGTCAGAGAGTGATAGTGAGTGTCAGGGAGTGTCAGAGAGTGATAGAGAGTGTCAGAGAGTGATAGGGAGTGTCAGAGAGTGATAGTGAGTGTCAGAGAGTATCAGATAGCGATAGTGAGTGTCTGAGAGTGTCAGAGAGTGTCAGAGAGTGATAGAAAGTGTAAGAGAGTGATAGACAGTGTCAGAGAGTGATAGTGAGTGTCTGAGAGTGTCAGAGAGTGATAGTGAGTGTCTGAGAGTGTCTGAGATTGTCAGAGTGTGTCAGAGAGTGATAGAGAGTGTCAGAGGGTGATAGCGAGTGTCTGAGAGTGTCTGAGAGTGTCAGAGACTGTCAGAGAATGTCAGAGAGGGATAGAGAGTGTCAGAGAGTGATAGCAATTGTCTGAGAGTGTCTGAGAGTGTCAGAGAGTGTCAGAGAATGTCAGAGAGTGATAGAGAGTTTCAGAGAGTGATAGAGAGTGTCATAGAGTGTCAGAGAGTGATAGAGGGTGTCAGAGAGTGATAGTGAGTGCCTGAGGGTGTCAGAGAGTGATAGTGATTGCCTGAGAGTGTCAGAGAGTGTCAGAGTGTGTCAGAGAGTGATAGAGAGTGATAGAGAGTTTCAGAGAGTGATAGAGAGTTTCAGAGGGTGATAGTGGGTGTTAGAGAGTGATAGTGAGTGTCTGAGAGTGTCAGAGAGTGATAGTGAGTGCCTGAGAGTGTCTGAGAGTGTCAGAGAGTGATATAGAGTGTCAGAGGGTGTCAGAGCATGTCAGAGAGTGATAGAGAGTATCAGAGAGTGATAGTGAGTGTCTGAGAGTTTCTGAGATTGTCAGAGAGTGTCAGAGAGTGATAGAGAGAGTCAGAGGGTGTCATAGATTGATACAGTGTGTCAGACAGTGTCAGAGAGCGATATAGAGTGTCAGTGAGTGATAGTGAGTCTCTGAGAGTGTCTGAGTGTCAGAGAGTATCAGAGAGTGAGAAAGATGGATCGAGAGTGTCAGAGGGTGTCAGACAGTGTCTGAAAGTGATAGAGTGTGTCAGAGAGTGATGCTGACTGTCAGAGAGTGAGAGAGAGTGAGTCTCTGAGAGTGTCTGAGAGTGTCAGAGAGTGTCAGACAGTGATAGGGAGTGTCAGAGTGTGTCAGAGTGTGTCAGAGAGTGTCAGAAAGTTATAGAGATTGTCAGAGAGTGATAGTGAATGTCAGAGAGTGATAGTGAGCGTCTGAGAGTGTCAGAGAGTGCCAGAGAGAGATAGAGAGTGTCAGAGAGAGATAGAGAGTGTCAGAGAGTGTCAGAGAGTGTCAGAGAGTGTCAGAGAGTGATAGTGAGTGTCAGAGAGTGTCAGAGAGTGTCAGAGAGTGATAGAGACTGTCAGAGAGTGATAGTGAGTGTCTGAGAGTGTCAGAGAGTGTCAGAGAGCGATAGAGAGTGTTAGAGAGTGTCAAAGAGTGTCAGAGAGAGATAGAGAGTGATAGAGAGTGATAGAGAGTGTCACAGAGTGTCAGAGAGAGATAGAGTGTGTCAGAGTGTGATAGAGAGTGTCAGAGAGTGATAGGGAGTGTCAGAGAGTGATAGTGAGTGTCAGAGAGTATCAGATAGGGACAGTGAGTGTCTGAGAGTGTCTGAAATTGTCAGAGAGTGTCAGAGAGTGTCAGAGAGTGTCAGAGAGTGATAGAAAGTGTCAGAGAGTGATAGACAGTGTCAGAGATTGATAGTGAGTGTCTGAGAGTGTCAGAGAGTGATAGTGAGTGTCTGAGAGTGTCTGAGAGTGTCAGAGTGAGTCAGAGAGTGATAGAGAGTGTCAGAGGGTGATAGCGAGTGTCTGAGAGTGTCTGAGAGTGTCAGAGAGTGTCAGAGAATGTCAGAGAGGGATATAGAGTGTCAGAGAGTGATAGCAATTGTCTGAGAGTGTCTGAGAGTGTCAGAGAGTGTCAGAGAATGTCAGAGAGTGATAGAGAGTTTCAGAGAGTGATAGAGATTGTCAGAGAGTGTCAGAGACTGATAGAGGGTGGCAGAGAGTGATAGTGAGTGTCTGAGAGTGTCAGAGAGTGATAGTGAGTGCCTGAGAGTGTCAGAGAGTGTCAGAGTGTGTCAGAGAGTGATAGAGAGCGATAGAGAGTGTCAGAAAGTGATAGAGAGTTTCAGAGGGTGATAGTGGGTGTTAGAGAGTGATAGTGAGTGTCTGAGAGTGTCAGAGAGTGATAGGGAGTGTCAGAGTGTGTCAGAGTGTGTCAGAGAGTGTCAGAAAGTGATAGAGATTGTCAGAGAGTGAGAGTGAATGTCAGAGAGTGATAGTGAGCGTCTGAGAGTGTCAGAGAGTGTCAGAGAGAGATAGAGAGTGTCAGAGAGTGATAGAGAGTGTCAGAGAGTGTCAGAGAGTGATAGTGAGTGTCAGAGAGTGTCAGAGAGTGTCAGAGAGTGATAGAGAATGTCAGAGAGTGATAGTGAGTGTCTGAGAGTGTCAGAGAGTGTCAGAGAGCGATAGAGAGTGTTAGAGAGTGTCAGAGAGTGTCAGAGAGAGATAGAGAGTGTCAGAGAGTGATAGAGAGTGATAGAGAGTGTCACAGAGTGTCAGAGAGAGATAGAGAGTGTCAGAGAGTGATAGAGAGTGATAGAGAGTGTCAGAGAGTGTCAGAGAGGGATAGTGAGTGTCTGAGGGTGTCTGAGAGTGTCAGAGTGTGTCAGAGATTGAGAGAGAGTGTCAGAGGGTGTCAGAGGCTGTCCCAGAGTGTCAGAGAGTTATAGAGAGTGTCAGAGAGTGTCAGAGAGAGATAGAGAGTGTCAGAGTGTGATAGTGAGTGTCTGAGAGCGTCAGAGAGTGTCAGAGAGGGTTAGAGAGTGATACAGAGCGTCAGAGAGTGTCAGAGAGAGATAGAGAGTGCCAGAGAGTGATAGAGAGTGTCAGAGGGTGATAGCGAGTGTCTGAGAGTGTCTGAGAGTGTCAGAGAGTGTCAGAGAATGTCAGAGAGGGATATAGAGTGTCAGAGAGTGATAGCAATTGTCTGAGAGTGTCTGAGAGTGTCAGAGAGTGTCAGAGAATGTCAGAGAGTGATAGAGAGTTTCAGAGAGTGATAGAGATTGTCAGAGAGTGTCAGAGAGTGATAGAGGGTGGCAGAGAGTGATAGTGAGTGTCTGAGAGTGTCAGAGAGTGATAGTGAGTGCCTGAGAGTGTCAGAGAGTGTCAGAGTGTGTCAGAGAGTGATAGAGAGCGATAGAGAGTGTCAGAGAGTGATAGAGAGTTTCAGAGGGTGTTAGTGGGTGTTAGAGAGTGATAGTGAGTGTCTGAGAGTGTCAGAGAGTGATAGGGAGTGTCAGAGTGTGTCAGAGTGTGTCAGAGAGTGTCAGAAAGTGATAGAGATTGTCAGAGAGTGATAGTGAATGTCAGAGAGTGATAGTGAGCGTCTGAGAGTGTCAGAGAGTGTCAGAGAGAGATAGAGAGTGTCAGAGAGTGATAGAGAGTGTCAGAGAGTGTCAGAGAGTGTCAGAGAGTGATAGTGAGTGTCAGAGAGTGTCAGAGAGTGATAGAGACTGTCAGAGAGTGATAGTGAGTGTCTGAGAGTGTCAGAGAGTGTCAGAGAGCGATCGAGAGTGTTAGAGAGTGTCAGAGAGTGTCAGAGAGAGATAGAGAGTGTCAGAGAGTGATAGAGAGTGATAGAGAGTGTCACAGAGTGTCAGAGAGAGATAGAGAGTGTCAGAGAGTGATAGAGAGTGATAGAGAGTGTCAGAGAGTATCAGAGAGGGATAGTGAGTGTCTGAGGGTGTCTGAGAGTGTCAGAGTGTGTCAGAGATTGAGAGAGAGTGTCAGAGGGTGTCAGAGGCTGTCACAGAGTGTCAGAGAGTTATAGAGAGTGTCAGAGAGTGTCAGAGAGAGATAGAGAGTGTCAGAGTGTGATAGTGAGTGTCTGAGAGCGTCAGAGAGTGTCAGAGAGCGATAGAGAGTGATACAGAGCGTCAGAGAGTGTCAGCGAGAGATAGAGAGTGCCAGAGAGTGATAGAGAGTGTCAGCGAGTGATAGTGAGTGTCAGAGAGAGACAGAGAGTGTCAGAGAGTGCCAGAGAGTGTCAGAGAGTGTCAGAGAGTGTCAGAGAGAGATAGAGAGTGTCAGAGAGTGACAGTGAGTGTCTGAGAGCGTCAGAGAGTGTCAGAGAGCGATAGAGAGTGATACAGAGTGTCAGAGAGTGTCAGAGAGAGATAGAGAGTGCCAGAGAGTGATAGAGAGTGTCAGCGAGTGATAGTGAGTGTCAGAGAGAGATAGAGAGTGTCAGAGAGTGATAGTGAGTGTCAGAGAGTGTCAGAGAGTGATAGAGAGTGTCAGAGAGTGATAGGGAGTGTCAGAGAGTGATAGTGAGTGTCAGAGAGTATCAGATAGCGATAGTGAGTGTCTGAGAGTGTCTGAAATTGTCAGAGAGTGTCAGAGATTGTCAGAGAGTGATAGAAAGTGTCAGAGAGTGATAGAGAGTGTCAGCGAGTGATAGTGAGTGTCTGAGAGTGTCAGAGAGTGATAGTGAGTGTCTGAGAGTGTCTGAGTGTGTCAGAGAGTGATAGAGAGTGTCAGAGGGTGATAGCGAGTGTCTGAGAGTGTCTGAGAGTGTCAGAGACTGTCAGAGAATGTCAGAGAGGGATAGAGAGTATCAGAGAGTGATAGCAATTGTCTGAGAGTGTCTGAGAGTGTCAGAGGGTGTCAGAGAATGTCAGAGAGTGATAGAGAGTTTTAGAGAGTGATAGAGAGTGTCAGAGAGTGTCAGAGAGTGATAGAGGGTGTCAGAGAGTGATAGTGAGTGTCTGAGAGTGTCAGAGTGTGTCAGAGTGTGTCAGAGAGTGATAGAGAGTTTCAGAGGGTGATAGTGGGTGTTAGAGAGTGATAGTGAGTGTCTGAGAGTGTCAGAGAGTGATAGTGAGTGCCTGAGAGTGTCTGAGAGTGTCAGAGAGTGATATAGAGTGTCAGAGGGTGTCAGAGCATGTCAGAGAGTGATAGAGAGTATCAGAGAGTGATAGTGAGTGTCTGAGAGTTTCTGAGATTGTCAGAGAGTGTCAGAGAGTGATAGAGAGAGTCAGAGGGTGTCATAGATTGATACAGTGTGTCAGACAGTGTCAGAGAGCGATAGAGAGTGTCAGTGAGTGATAGTGAGTCTCTGAGAGTGTCTGAGTGTCAGAGAGTGTCAGAGAGTGAGAAAGATGGATAGAGAGTGTCAGAGGGTGTCAGACAGTGTCAGAAAGCGATAGAGTGTGTCAGAGAGTGATGGTGACTGTCAGAGAGAGAGAGAGAGAGTGAGTCTCTGAGAGTGTCTGAGAGTGTCAGAGAGTGTCAGACAGTGATAGGGAGTGTCAGAGTGTGTCAGAGTGTGTCAGAGAGTGTCAGAAAGTGATAGAGATTGTCAGAGAGTGATAGTGAATGTCAGAGAGTGATAGTGAGCGTCTGAGAGTGTCAGAGAGTGCCAGAGAGAGATAGAGAGTGTCAGAGAGTGACAGAGAGTGTCAGAGAGTGTCAGAGAGTGTCAGAGAGTGTCAGAGAGTGATAGAGACTGTCAGAGAGTGATAGTGAGTGTCTGAGAGTGTCAGAGAGTGTCAGAGAGCGACTGAGAGTGTTAGAGAGTGTCAGAGAGTGTCAGAGAGAGATAGAGAGTGTCAGAGAGTGATAAAGAGTGATAGCGAGTGTCACAGAGTGTCAGAGAGAGATAGAGTGTGTCAGAGTGTGATAGAGAGTGTCAGAGAGTGATAGGGAGTGTCAGAGAGTGATAGTGAGTGTCAGAGAGTATCAGATAGGGACAGTGAGTGTCTGAGAGTGTCTGAAATTGTCAGAGAGTGTCAGAGAGTGTCAGAGAGTGTCAGAGAGTGTCAGAGAGTGATAGAAAGTGTCAGAGAGTGATAGACAGTGTCAGAGAGTGATAGTGAGTGTCTGAGAGTGTCAGAGAGTGATAGTGAGTGTCTGAGAGTGTCTGACAGTGTCAGAGTGAGTCAGAGAGTGATAGAGAGTGTCAGAGGGTGATAGCGAGTGTCTGAGAGTGTCTGAGAGTGTCAGAGAGGGTCAGAGAATGTCAGAGAGGGATAGAGAGTGTCAGAGAGTGATAGCAATTGTCTGAGAGTGTCTGAGAGTGTCAGAGCGTGTCAGAGAATGTCAGAGAGTGATAGAGAGTGTCAGAGAGTGTCAGAGAGTGATAGAGGGTGGCAGAGAGTGATAGTGAGTGTCTGAGAGTGTCAGAGAGTGATAGTGAGTGCCTGAGAGTGTCAGAGAGTGTCAGAGTGTGTCAGAGAGTGATAGAGAGCGATAGAGAGTGTCAGAGAGTGATAGAGAGTTTCAGAGGGTGATAGTGGGTGTTAGAGAGTGATAGTGAGTGTCTGAGAGTGTCAGAGAGTGATAGGGAGTGTCAGAGTGTGTCAGAGTGTGTCAGAGAGTGTCAGAAAGTGATAGAGATTGTCAGAGAGTGATAGTGAATGTCAGAGAGTGATAGTGAGCGTCTGAGAGTGTCAGAGAGTGTCAGAGAGAGATAGAGAGTGTCAGAGAGTGATAGAGAGTGTCAGAGAGTGTCAGAGAGTGTCAGAGAGTGATAGTGAGTGTCAGAGAGTGTCAGAGAGTGATAGAGACTTTCAGAGAGTGATAGTGAGTGTCTGAGAGTGTCAGAGAGTGTCAGAGAGCGATAGAGAGTGTTAGAGAGTGTCAGAGAGTGTCAGAGTGAGATAGAGAGTGTCAGAGAGTGATAGAGAGTGATAGAGAGTGTCACAGAGTGTCAGAGAGAGATAGAGAGTGTCAGAGAGTGATAGAGAGTGTCAGAGAGTGTCAGAGAGTGTCAGAGAGAGATCGAGTGTGTCAGAGTGTGATAGTGAGTGTCTGAGAGTGTCAGAGAGTGATAGTGAGTGTCAGAGAGTGTCAGAGAGTGATAGAGGGTGGCAGAGAGTGATAGTGAGTGTCTGAGAGTGTCAGAGAGTGATAGTGAGTGCCTGAGAGTGTCAGAGAGTGTCAGAGTGTGTCAGAGAGTGATAGAGAGCGATAGAGAGTGTCAGAGAGTGATAGAGAGTTTCAGAGGGTGATAGTGGGTGTTAGAGAGTGATAGTGAGTGTCTGAGAGTGTCAGAGAGTGATAGGGAGTGTCAGAGTGTGTCAGAGTGTGTCAGAGAGTGTCAGAAAGTGATAGAGATTGTCAGAGAGTGATAGTGAATGTCAGAGAGTGATAGTGAGCGTCTGAGAGTGTCAGAGAGTGTCAGAGAGAGATAGAGAGTGTCAGAGAGTGATAGAGAGTGTCAGAGAGTGTCAGAGAGTGTCAGAGAGTGATAGTGAGTGTCAGAGAGTGTCAGAGAGTGATAGAGACTTTCAGAGAGTGATAGTGAGTGTCTGAGAGTGTCAGAGAGTGTCAGAGAGCGATAGAGAGTGTTAGAGAGTGTCAGAGAGTGTCAGAGAGAGATAGAGAGTGTCAGAGAGTGATAGAGAGTGATAGAGAGTGTCACAGAGTGTCAGAAAGAGATAGAGAGTGTCAGAGAGTGATAGAGAGTGTCAGAGAGTGTCAGAGAGTGATAGTGAGTGTCTGAGGGTGTCTGAGAGTGTCAGAGTGTGTCAGAGAGTGAGAGAGAGTGTCAGAGGGTGTCAGAGGCTGTCAGAGAGTGTCAGAGAGTTATAGAGAGTGTCAGAGAGTGTCAGAGAGTGTCAGAGAGAGATCGAGTGTGTCAGAGTGTGATTGTGAGTGTCTGAGAGCGTCAGAGAGTGTCAGAGAGCGATAGAGAGTGATACAGAGTGTCAGAGAGCGTCAGAGAGAGATAGAGAGTGCCAGAGAGTGATAGAGAGTGTCAGCGAGTGATAGTGAGTGTCAGAGAGAGACAGAGAGTGTCAGAGAGTGCCAGAGAGTGTCAGAGAGTGTCAGAGAGTGTCAGAGAGTGTCAGAGAGAGATAGAGAGTGTCAGAGAGTGACAGTGAGTGTCTGAGAGCGTCAGAGAGTGTCAGAGAGCGATAGAGAGTGATACAGAGTGTCAGAGAGTGTCAGAGAGAGATAGAGAGTGCCAGAGAGTGATAGAGAGTGTCAGCGAGTGATAGTGAGCGTCAGAGAGAGATAGAGAGTGTCAGAGAGTGTCAGAGAGTGATAATGAGTGTCAGAGAGTGTCAGAGAGTGTCAGAGAGAGATAGAGAGTGTCAGAGAGTGATAGTGAGTGTCTGAGAGTGTCAGAGTGTGTCAGAGAGCGATAGAGAGTGATCGAGAGAGTCAGAGAGTGATAGAGATTGTCAGAGAGTGTCAGAGAGGGTCTGAGTGAGTCTGAGAATGTCAGAGTGTGTCACAGTGTGTCAGAGAGTGATAGATAGTGATAGAGAATGTCAGAGAGTGATAGTGAGTGTCTGAGAGTGTCTGAGATTGTCAGAGTGTGTCAGAGTGTGATAGAGAGTGTCAGAGAGTGATAGGGAGTGTCAGAGAGTGATAGTGAGTGTCAGAGAGTATCAGATAGCGATAGTGAGTGTCTGAGAGTGTCTGAAATTGTCAGAGAGTGTCAGAGAGTGTCAGAGAGTGATAGAGAGTGTCAGAGAGTGATAGAGAGTGTCAGAGAATGTCAGAGAGTGTCAGAGAGTGATAAAGAGTGTCAGAGAGTGATAGTGAGTGTCTGAGAGTGTCAGAGAGAGTCAGAGAGTCTCAGAGAGTGTCAGAGATTGACAGAGAGTGTCAGAGAGTGATAGAGATTGTCAGAGAGTGACAGTGAGTGTCTGAGAGTGTCAGAGAGTGTCCGAGAGTGTCAGAGAATGTCCGAGAGTGTCAGAGAGTGATAGAGAGTGACAGAGAGTGATAGAGATTGACAGAGAGTGTCAGAGAGTGATAGAGATTGTCAGAGAGTGAGAGTAAGTGTCTGAGAGTGTCAGAGAGTGTCCGAGAGTGTCAGAGAGTGATAGAGGGTGATAGAGGGTGATAGAGAGTGTCAGAGAGTGATAGAGAGTGACAGAGAGTGTCAGAGAGAGTTCGAGTGTGTCAGACAGTGTCAGAGAGTGATAGTGAGTGTCAGAGAGTGTCAGATAGTGATAGTGAGTGTCAGAGAGTGATAGTGAGCGTCTGAGAGTGTCAGAGAGTGCCAGAGAGAGATAGAGAGTGTCAGAGAGTGATAGAGAGTGTCAGAGAGTGTCAGAGAGTGTCAGAAAGTGATAGAGATTGTCAGAGAGTGATAGTGAATGTCAGAGAGTGATAGTGAGCGTCTGAGAGTGTCAGAGAGTGCCAGAGAGAGATAGAGAGTGTCAGAGAGTGATAGAGAGTGTCAGAGAGTGTCAGAGAGTTTCAGAGAGTGATAGTGAGTGTCAGAGAGTGTCAGAGAGTGTCAGAGAGTGATAGAGACTGTCAGAGAGTGATAGTGAGTGTCTGAGAGTGTCAGAGAGTGTCAGAGAGCGATAGAGAGTGTTAGAGAGTGTCAGAGAGTGTCAGAGAGAGATAGAGAGTGTCAGAGAGTGATAGAGAGTGATAGAGAGTGTCACAGAGTGTCAGAGAGAGATAGAGTGTGTCAGAGTGTGATAGAGAGTGTCAGAGAGTGATAGGGAGTGTCAGAGAGTGATAGTGAGTGTCAGAGAGTATCAGATAGGGACAGTGAGTGTCTGAGAGTGTCTGAAATTGTCAGAGAGTGTCAGAGAGTGTCAGAGAGTGATAGAAAGTGTCAGAGAGTGATAGTGAGTGTCTGAGAGTGTCAGAGAGTGATAGTGAGTGTCTGAGAGTGTCTGAGAGTGTCAGAGTGTGTCAGAGAGTGATAGAGAGTGTCAGAGGGTGATAGCGAGTGTCAGAGAGTGTCAGAGAGTGTCAGAGAGTGTCAGAGAGTGTCAGAGAGAGATAGAGAGTGTCAGAGAGTGACAGTGAGTGTCTGAGAGCGTCAGAGAGTGTCAGAGAGCGATAGAGAGTGATACAGAGTGTCAGAGAGTGTCAGAGAGAGATAGAGAGTGCCAGAGAGTGATAGAGAGTGTCAGCGAGTGATAGTGAGTGTCAGAGAGTGATAGAGAGTGTCAGAGAGTGTCAGAGAGTGACAATGAGTGTCAGAGAGTGACAGAGAGTGTCAGAGAGAGATAGAGAGTGTCAGAGAGTGATAGTGAGTGTCTGAGAGTGTCAGAGTGTTTCAGAGAGCGATAGAGAGTGTCAGAGAGTGATAGGGAGTGTCAGAGAGTGATAGTGAGTGTCAGAGAGTATCAGATAGCGATAGTGAGTGTCTGAGAGTGTCTGAAATTGTCAGAGAGTGTCAGAGAGTGTCAGAGAGTGATAGAGAGTGTCAGAGAGTGATAGAGAGTGTCAGAGAATGTCAGAGAGTGTCAGAGAGTGATAAAGAGTGTCAGAGAGTGATAGTGAGTGTCTGAGAGTGTCAGAGAGAGTCAGAGAGTCTCAGAGAGTGTCAGAGATTGACAGAGAGTGTCAGAGAGTGATAGAGATTGTCAGAGAGTGACAGTGAGTGTCTGAGAGTGTCAGAGAGTGTCCGAGAGTGTCAGAGAATGTCCGAGAGTGTCAGAGAGTGATAGAGAGTGACAGAGAGTGATAGAGATTGACAGAGAGTGTCAGAGAGTGATAGAGATTGTCAGAGAGTGAGAGTAAGTGTCTGAGAGTGTCAGAGAGTGTCCGAGAGTGTCAGAGAGTGATAGAGGGTGATAGAGGGTGATAGAGAGTGTCAGAGAGTGATAGAGAGTGACAGAGAGTGTCAGAGAGTGATAGAGATTGTCAGAGAGTGAGAGTAAGTGTCTGAGAGTGTCAGAGAGTGTCCGAGAGTGTCAGAGAGTGATAGAGGGTGATAGAGGGTGATAGAGAGTGTCAGAGAGTGATAGAGAGTGACAGAGAGTGTCAGAGAGAGTTCGAGTGTGTCAGACAGTGTCAGAGAGTGATAGTGAGTGTCAGAGAGTGTCAGATAGTGATAGTGAGTGTCAGAGAGTGATAGTGAGCGTCTGAGAGTGTCAGAGAGTGCCAGAGAGAGATAGAGAGTGTCAGAGAGTGATAGAGAGTGTCAGAGAGTGTCAGAGAGTGTCAGAAAGTGATAGAGATTGTCAGAGAGTGATAGTGAATGTCAGAGAGTGATAGTGAGTGTCAGAGAGTGTCAGAGAGTGTCAGAGAGTGATAGTGAGTGTCAGAGAGTGTCAGAGAGTGTCAGAGAGTGATAGAGACTGTCAGAGAGTGATAGTGAGTGTCTGAGAGTGTCAGAGAGTGTCAGAGAGCGATAGAGAGTGTTAGAGAGTGTCAGAGAGTGTCAGAGAGAGATAGAGAGTGTCAGAGAGTGATAGAGAGTGATAGAGAGTGTCACAGAGTGTCAGAGAGAGATAGAGTGTGTCAGAGTGTGATAGAGAGTGTCAGAGAGTGATAGGGAGTGTCAGAGAGTGATAGTGAGTGTCAGAGAGTATCAGATAGGGACAGTGAGTGTCTGAGAGTGTCTGAAATTGTCAGAGAGTGTCAGAGAGTGTCAGAGAGTGTCAGAGAGTGATAGAAAGTGTCAGAGAGTGATCGACAGTGTCAGAGAGTGATAGTGAGTGTCTGAGAGTGTCAACGAGTGATAGTGAGTGTCTGAGAGTGTCTGAGAGTGTCAGAGTGTGTCAGAGAGTGATAGAGAGTGTCAGAGGGTGATAGCGAGTGTCTGAGAGTGTCTGAGAGTGTCAGAGATTGTCAGAGAATGTCAGAGAGGGATAGAGAGTATCAGAGAGTGATAGCAATTGTCTGAGAGTGTCTGAGAGTGTCAGAGAGTGTCAGAGTGTGTCAGAGAGTGATAGAGAGCGATAGAGAGTGTCAGAGAGTGATAGAGAGTTTCAGAGGGTGATAGTGGGTGTTAGAGAGTGATAGTGAGTGTCTGAGAGTGTCAGAGAGTGATAGGGAGTGTCAGAGTGTGTCAGAGTGTGTCAGAGAGTGTCAGAAAGTGATAGAGATTGTCAGAGAGTGATAGTGAATGTCAGAGAGTGATAGTGAGCGTCTGAGAGTGTCAGAGAGTGTCAGAGAGAGATAGAGAGTGTCAGAGAGTGATAGAGAGTGTCAGAGAGTGTCAGAGAGTGTCAGAGAGTGGTAGTGAGTGTCAGAGAGTGTCAGAGAGTGATAGAGACTGTCAGAGAGTGTTAGTGAGTGTCTGAGAGTGTCAGAGAGTGTCAGAGAGTGTCAGAGAGTGTCAGAGAGTGATAGAAAGTGTCAGAGAGTGATAGTGAGTGTCTGAGAGTGTCAGAGAGTGATAGTGAGTGTCTGAGAGTGTCTGAGAGTGTCAGAGTGTGTCAGAGAGTGATAGAGAGTGTCAGAGGGTGATAGCGAGTGTCAGAGAGTGTCAGAGAGTGTCAGAGAGTGTCAGAGAGTGTCAGAGAGAGATAGAGAGTGTCCGAGAGTGTCAGAGAATGTCCGAGAGTGTCAGAGAGTGATAGAGAGTGACAGAGAGTGATAGAGATTGACAGAGAGTGTCAGAGAGTGATAGAGATTGTCAGAGAGTGAGAGTAAGTGTCTGAGAGTGTCAGAGAGTGTCCGAGAGTGTCAGAGAGTGATAGAGGGTGATAGAGGGTGATAGAGAGTGTCAGAGAGTGATAGAGAGTGACAGAGAGTGTCAGAGAGAGTTCGAGTGTGTCAGACAGTGTCAGAGAGTGATAGTGAGTGTCAGAGAGTGTCAGATAGTGATAGTGAGTGTCAGAGAGTGATAGTGAGCGTCTGAGAGTGTCAGAGAGTGCCAGAGAGAGATAGAGAGTGTCAGAGAGTGATAGAGAGTGTCAGAGAGTGTCAGAGAGTGTCAGAAAGTGATAGAGATTGTCAGAGAGTGATAGTGAATGTCAGAGAGTGATAGTGAGCGTCTGAGAGTGTCAGAGAGTGCCAGAGAGAGATAGAGAGTGTCAGAGAGTGATAGAGAGTGTCAGAGAGTGTCAGAGAGTTTCAGAGAGTGATAGTGAGTGTCAGAGAGTGTCAGAGAGTGTCAGAGAGTGATAGAGACTGTCAGAGAGTGATAGTGAGTGTCTGAGAGTGTCAGAGAGTGTCAGAGAGTGATAGAGAGTGTCAGAGAATGTCAGAGAGTGTCAGAGAGAGATAGAGAGTGTCAGAGAGTGATAGAGAGTGATAGAGAGTGTCACAGAGTGTCAGAGAGAGATAGAGTGTGTCAGAGTGTGATAGAGAGTGTCAGAGAGTGATAGGGAGTGTCAGAGAGTGATAGTGAGTGTCAGAGAGTATCAGATAGGGACAGTGAGTGTCTGAGAGTGTCTGAAATTGTCAGAGAGTGTCAGAGAGTGTCAGAGAGTGTCAGAGAGTGATAGAAAGTGTCAGAGAGTGATAGTGAGTGTCTGAGAGTGTCAGAGAGTGATAGTGAGTGTCTGAGAGTGTCTGAGAGTGTCAGAGTGTGTCAGAGAGTGATAGAGAGTGTCAGAGGGTGATAGCGAGTGTCAGAGAGTGTCAGAGAGTGTCAGAGAGTGTCAGAGAGAGATTGAGAGTGTCAGAGAGTGACAGTGAGTGTCTGAGAGCGTCAGAGAGTGTCAGAGAGCGATAGAGAGTGATACAGAGTGTCAGAGAGTGTCAGAGAGAGATAGAGAGTGCCAGAGAGTGATAGAGAGTGTCAGCGAGTGATAGTGAGTGTCAGAGAGTGATAGAGAGTGTCAGAGAGTGTCAGAGAGTGACAATGAGTGTCAGAGAGTGACAGAGAGTGTCAGAGAGAGATAGAGAGTGTCAGAGAGTGATAGTGAGTGTCTGAGAGTGTCAGAGTGTGTCAGAGAGCGATAGAGAGTGTCAGAGAGTGATAGGGAGTGTCAGAGAGTGATAGTGAGTGTCAGAGAGTATCAGATAGCGATAGTGAGTGTCTGAGAGTGTCTGAAATTGTCAGAGAGTGTCAGAGAGTGTCAGAGAGTGATAGAGAGTGTCAGAGAGTGATAGAGAGTGTCAGAGAATGTCAGAGAGTGTCAGAGAGTGATAAAGAGTGTCAGAGAGTGATAGTGAGTGTCTGAGAGTGTCAGAGAGAGTCAGAGAGTCTCAGAGAGTGTCAGAGATTGACAGAGAGTGTCAGAGAGTGATAGAGATTGTCAGAGAGTGACAGTGAGTGTCTGAGAGTGTCAGAGAGTGTCCGAGAGTGTCAGAGAATGTCCGAGAGTGTCAGAGAGTGATAGAGAGTGACAGAGAGTGATAGAGATTGACAGAGAGTGTCAGAGAGTGATAGAGATTGTCAGAGAGTGAGAGTAAGTGTCTGAGAGTGTCAGAGAGTGTCCGAGAGTGTCAGAGAGTGATAGAGGGTGATAGAGGGTGATAGAGAGTGTCAGAGAGTGATAGAGAGTGACAGAGAGTGTCAGAGAGTGATAGAGATTGTCAGAGAGTGAGAGTAAGTGTCTGAGAGTGTCAGAGAGTGTCCGAGAGTGTCAGAGAGTGATAGAGGGTGATAGAGGGTGATAGAGAGTGTCAGAGAGTGATAGAGAGTGACAGAGAGTGTCAGAGAGAGTTCGAGTGTGTCAGACAGTGTCAGAGAGTGATAGTGAGTGTCAGAGAGTGTCAGATAGTGATAGTGAGTGTCAGAGAGTGATAGTGAGCGTCTGAGAGTGTCAGAGAGTGCCAGAGAGAGATAGAGAGTGTCAGAGAGTGATAGAGAGTGTCAGAGAGTGTCAGAGAGTGTCAGAAAGTGATAGAGATTGTCAGAGAGTGATAGTGAATGTCAGAGAGTGATAGTGAGTGTCAGAGAGTGTCAGAGAGTGTCAGAGAGTGATAGTGAGTGTCAGAGAGTGTCAGAGAGTGTCAGAGAGTGATAGAGACTGTCAGAGAGTGATAGTGAGTGTCTGAGAGTGTCAGAGAGTGTCAGAGAGCGATAGAGAGTGTTAGAGAGTGTCAGAGAGTGTCAGAGAGAGATAGAGAGTGTCAGAGAGTGATAGAGAGTGATAGAGAGTGTCACAGAGTGTCAGAGAGAGATAGAGTGTGTCAGAGTGTGATAGAGAGTGTCAGAGAGTGATAGGGAGTGTCAGAGAGTGATAGTGAGTGTCAGAGAGTATCAGATAGGGACAGTGAGTGTCTGAGAGTGTCTGAAATTGTCAGAGAGTGTCAGAGAGTGTCAGAGAGTGTCAGAGAGTGATAGAAAGTGTCAGAGAGTGATCGACAGTGTCAGAGAGTGATAGTGAGTGTCTGAGAGTGTCAGAGAGTGATAGTGAGTGTCTGAGAGTGTCTGAGAGTGTCAGAGTGTGTCAGAGAGTGATAGAGAGTGTCAGAGGGTGATAGCGAGTGTCTGAGAGTGTCTGAGAGTGTCAGAGAGTGTCAGAGAATGTCAGAGAGGGATAGAGAGTATCAGAGAGTGATAGCAATTGTCTGAGAGTGTCTGAGAGTGTCAGAGAGTGTCAGAGTGTGTCAGAGAGTGATAGAGAGCGATAGAGAGTGTCAGAGAGTGATAGAGAGTTTCAGAGGGTGATAGTGGGTGTTAGAGAGTGATAGTGAGTGTCTGAGAGTGTCAGAGAGTGATAGGGAGTGTCAGAGTGTGTCAGAGTGTGTCAGAGAGTGTCAGAAAGTGATAGAGATTGTCAGAGAGTGATAGTGAATGTCAGAGAGTGATAGTGAGCGTCTGAGAGTGTCAGAGAGTGTCAGAGAGAGATAGAGAGTGTCAGAGAGTGATAGAGAGTGTCAGAGAGTGTCAGAGAGTGTCAGAGAGTGATAGTGAGTGTCAGAGAGTGTCAGAGAGTGATAGAGACTGTCAGAGAGTGTTAGTGAGTGTCTGAGAGTGTCAGAGAGTGTCAGAGAGCGATAGAGAGTGTTAGAGAGTGTCAGAGAGTGTCAGAGAGAGATAGAGAGTGTCAGAGAGTGATAGAGAGTGATAGAGAGTGTCACAGAGTGTCAGAGAGAGATAGAGAGTGTCAGAGAGTGATAGAGAGTGTCAGAGAGTGTCAGAGAGTGATAGTGAGTGTCTGAGGGTGTCTGAGAGTGTCAGAGTGTGTCAGAGAGTGAGAGAGAGTGTCAGAGGGTGTCAGAGGCTGTCAGAGAGTGAAGAGAGTTATAGAGAGTGTCAGAGAGTGTCAGAGAGTGTCAGAGAGAGATCGAGTGTGTCAGAGTGTGATAGTGAGTGTCTGAGAGCGTCAGAGAGTGTCAGAGAGCGATAGAGAGTGATACAGAGTGTCAGAGAGTGTCAGAGAGAGATAGAGAGTGCCAGAGAGTGATAGAGAGTGTCAGCGAGTGATAGTGAGTGTCAGAGAGAGACAGAGAGTGTCAGAGAGTGCCAGAGAGTGTCAGAGAGTGTCAGAGAGTGTCAGAGAGTGTCAGAGAGAGATAGAGAGTGTCAGAGAGTGACAGTGAGTGTCTGAGAGCGTCAGAGAGTGTCAGAGAGCGATAGAGAGTGATACAGAGTGTCAGAGAGTGTCAGAGAGAGATAGAGAGTGCCAGAGAGTGATAGAGTGTCAGCGAGTGATAGTGAGTGTCAGAGAGTGATAGAGAGTGTCAGAGAGTGTCAGAGAGTGACAATGAGTGTCAGAGAGTGTCAGAGAGTGTCAGAGAGAGATAGAGAGTGTCAGAGAGTGATAGTGAGTGTCTGAGAGTGTCAGAGTGTGTCAGAGAGCGATAGAGAGTGTCAGAGAGTGATAGGGAGTGTCAGAGAGTGATAGTGAGTGTCAGAGAGTATCAGATAGCGATAGTGAGTGTCTGAGAGTGTCTGAAATTGTCAGAGAGTGTCAGAGAGTGTCAGAGAGTGATAGAGAGTGTCAGAGAGTGATAGAGAGTGTCAGAGAATGTCAGAGAGTGTCAGAGAGTGATAAAGAGTGTCAGAGAGTGATCGTGAGTGTCTGAGAGTGTCAGAGAGAGTCAGAGAGTCTCAGAGAGTGTCAGAGATTGACAGAGAGTGTCAGAGAGTGATAGAGATTGTCAGAGAGTGACAGTGAGTATCTGAGAGTGTCAGAGAGTGTCCGAGAGTGTCAGAGAATGTCCGAGAGTGTCAGAGAGTGATAGAGAGTGACAGAGAGTGATAGAGATTGACAGAGAGTGTCAGAGAGTGATAGAGATTGTCAGAGAGTGAGAGTAAGTGTCTGAGAGTGTCAGAGAGTGTCAGAGAGCGATAGAGAGTGTTAGAGAGTGTCAGAGAGTGTCAGAGAGAGATAGAGAGTGTCAGAGAGTGATAGAGAGTGATAGAGAGTGTCACAGAGTGTCAGAGAGAGATAGAGAGTGTCAGAGAGTGATAGAGAGTGTCAGAGAGTGTCAGAGAGTGATAGTGAGTGTCTGAGGGTGTCTGAGAGTGTCAGAGTGTGTCAGAGAGTGAGAGAGAGTGTCAGAGGGTGTCAGAGGCTGTCAGAGAGTGAAGAGAGTTATAGAGAGTGTCAGAGAGTGTCAGAGAGTGTCAGAGAGAGATCGAGTGTGTCAGAGTGTGATAGTGAGTGTCTGAGAGCGTCAGAGAGTGTCAGAGAGCGATAGAGAGTGATACAGAGTGTCAGAGAGTGTCAGAGAGAGATAGAGAGTGCCAGAGAGTGATAGAGAGTGTCAGCGAGTGATAGTGAGTGTCAGAGAGAGACAGAGAGTGTCAGAGAGTGCCAGAGAGTGTCAGAGAGTGTCAGAGAGTGTCAGAGAGTGTCAGAGAGAGATAGAGAGTGTCAGAGAGTGACAGTGAGTGTCTGAGAGCGTCAGAGAGTGTCAGAGAGCGATAGAGAGTGATACAGAGTGTCAGAGAGTGTCAGAGAGAGACAGAGAGTGCCAGAGAGTGATAGAGTGTCAGCGAGTGATAGTGAGTGTCAGAGAGTGATAGAGAGTGTCAGAGAGTGTCAGAGAGTGACAATGAGTGTCAGAGAGTGTCAGAGAGTGTCAGAGAGAGATAGAGAGTGTCAGAGAGTGATAGTGAGTGTCTGAGAGTGTCAGAGTGTGTCAGAGAGCGATAGAGAGTGTCAGAGAGTGATAGGGAGTGTCAGAGAGTGATAGTGAGTGTCAGAGAGTATCAGATAGCGATAGTGAGTGTCTGAGAGTGTCTGAAATTGTCAGAGAGTGTCAGAGAGTGTCAGAGAGTGATAGAGAGTGTCAGAGAGTGATAGAGAGTGTCAGAGAATGTCAGAGAGTGTCAGAGAGTGATAAAGAGTGTCAGAGAGTGATAGTGAGTGTCTGAGAGTGTCAGAGAGAGTCAGAGAGTCTCAGAGAGTGTCAGAGATTGACAGAGAGTGTCAGAGAGTGATAGAGATTGTCAGAGAGTGACAGTGAGTATCTGAGAGTGTCAGAGAGTGTCCGAGAGTGTCAGAGAATGTCCGAGAGTGTCAGAGAGTGATAGAGAGTGACAGAGAGTGATAGAGATTGACAGAGAGTGTCAGAGAGTGATAGAGATTGTCAGAGAGTGAGAGTAAGTGTCTGAGAGTGTCAGAGAGTGTCCGAGAGTGTCAGAGAGTGATAGAGGGTGATAGAGGGTGATAGAGAGTGTCAGAGAGTGATAGAGAGTGACAGAGAGTGTCAGAGAGAGTTCGAGTGTGTCAGACAGTGTCAGAGAGTGATAGTGAGTGTCAGAGAGTGTCAGATAGTGATAGTGAGTGTCAGAGAGTGATAGTGAGCGTCTGAGAGTGTCAGAGAGTGCCAGAGAGAGATAGAGAGTGTCAGAGAGTGATAGAGAGTGTCAGAGAGTGTCAGAGAGTGTCAGAAAGTGATAGAGATTGTCAGAGAGTGATAGTGAATGTCAGAGAGTGATAGTGAGTGTCAGAGAGTGTCAGAGAGTGATAGTGAGTGTCAGAGAGTGTCAGAGAGTGTCAGAGAGTGATAGAGACTGTCAGAGAGTGATAGTGAGTGTCTGAGAGTGTCAGAGAGTGTCAGAGAGCGATAGAGAGTGTTAGAGAGTGTCAGAGAGTGTCAGAGAGAGATAGAGAGTGTCAGAGAGTGATAGAGAGTGATAGAGAGTGTCACAGAGTGTCAGAGAGAGATAGAGTGTGTCAGAGTGTGATAGAGAGTGTCAGAGAGTGATAGGGAGTGTCAGAGAGTGATAGTGAGTGTCAGAGAGTATCAGATAGGGACAGTGAGTGTCAGAGAGTGTCAGAGAGTGTCAGAGAGTGTCAGAGAGTGATAGAAAGTGTCAGAGAGTGATCGCCAGTGTCAGAGAGTGATAGTGAGTGTCTGAGAGTGTCAGAGAGTGATAGTGAGTGTCTGAGAGTATCTGAGAGTGTCAGAGTGTGTCAGAGAGTGATAGAGAGTGTCAGAGGGTGTCAGAGGCTGTCAGAGAGTGTCAGAGAGTTATAGAGAGTGTCAGAGAGTGTCAGAGAGAGATCGAGTGTGTCAGAGTGTGATAGTGAGTGTCTGAGAGCGTCAGAGAGTGTCAGAGAGCGATAGAGAGTGATACAGAGTGTCAGAGAGTGTCAGAGAGAGATAGAGAGTGCCAGAGAGTGATAGAGAGTGTCAGCGAGTGATAGTGAGTGTCAGAGAGAGACAGAGGGTGTCAGAGAGTGTCAGAGAGTGTCAGAGAGTGTCAGAGAGAGATAGAGAGTGTCAGAGAGTGACAGTGAGTGTCTGAGAGCGTCAGAGAGTGTCAGAGAGCGATAGAGAGTGATACAGAGTGTCAGAGAGTGTCAGAGAGAGATAGAGAGTGCCAGAGAGTGATAGAGAGTGTCAGCGAGTGATAGTGAGTGTCAGAGAGTGATAGAGAGTGTCAGAGAGTGTCAGAGAGTGACAATGAGTGTCAGAGAGTGTCAGAGAGTGTCAGAGAGAGATAGAGAGTGTCAGAGAGTGATAGTGAGTGTCTGAGAGTGTCAGAGAGTGTCAGAGATTGACAGAGAGTGTCAGAGAGTGATAGAGATTGTCAGAGAGTGACAGTGAGTATCTGAGAGTGTCAGAGAGTGTCCGAGAGTGTCAGAGAATGTCCGAGAGTGTCAGAGAGTGATAGAGAGTGACAGAGAGTGATAGAGATTGACAGAGAGTGTCAGAGAGTGATAGAGATTGTCAGAGAGTGAGAGTAAGTGTCTGAGAGTGTCAGAGAGTGTCAGAGAGCGATAGAGAGTGTTAGAGAGTGTCAGAGAGTGTCAGAGAGAGATAGAGAGTGTCAGAGAGTGATAGAGAGTGATAGAGAGTGTCACAGAGTGTCAGAGAGAGATAGAGAGTGTCAGAGAGTGATAGAGAGTGTCAGAGAGTGTCAGAGAGTGATAGTGAGTGTCTGAGGGTGTCTGAGAGTGTCAGAGTGTGTCAGAGAGTGAGAGAGAGTGTCAGAGGGTGTCAGAGGCTGTCAGAGAGTGAAGAGAGTTATAGAGAGTGTCAGAGAGTGTCAGAGAGTGTCAGAGAGAGATCGAGTGTGTCAGAGTGTGATAGTGAGTGTCTGAGAGCGTCAGAGAGTGTCAGAGAGCGATAGAGAGTGATACAGAGTGTCAGAGAGTGTCAGAGAGAGATAGAGAGTGCCAGAGAGTGATAGAGAGTGTCAGCGAGTGATAGTGAGTGTCAGAGAGAGACAGAGAGTGTCAGAGAGTGCCAGAGAGTGTCAGAGAGTGTCAGAGAGTGTCAGAGAGTGTCAGAGAGAGATAGAGAGTGTCAGAGAGTGACAGTGAGTGTCTGAGAGCGTCAGAGAGTGTCAGAGAGCGATAGAGAGTGATACAGAGTGTCAGAGAGTGTCAGAGAGAGACAGAGAGTGCCAGAGAGTGATAGAGTGTCAGCGAGTGATAGTGAGTGTCAGAGAGTGATAGAGAGTGTCAGAGAGTGTCAGAGAGTGACAATGAGTGTCAGAGAGTGTCAGAGAGTGTCAGAGAGAGATAGAGAGTGTCAGAGAGTGATAGTGAGTGTCTGAGAGTGTCAGAGTGTGTCAGAGAGCGATAGAGAGTGTCAGAGAGTGATAGGGAGTGTCAGAGAGTGATAGTGAGTGTCAGAGAGTATCAGATAGCGATAGTGAGTGTCTGAGAGTGTCTGAAATTGTCAGAGAGTGTCAGAGAGTGTCAGAGAGTGATAGAGAGTGTCAGAGAGTGATAGAGAGTGTCAGAGAATGTCAGAGAGTGTCAGAGAGTGATAAAGAGTGTCAGAGAGTGATAGTGAGTGTCTGAGAGTGTCAGAGAGAGTCAGAGAGTCTCAGAGAGTGTCAGAGATTGACAGAGAGTGTCAGAGAGTGATAGAGATTGTCAGAGAGTGACAGTGAGTATCTGAGAGTGTCAGAGAGTGTCCGAGAGTGTCAGAGAATGTCCGAGAGTGTCAGAGAGTGATAGAGAGTGACAGAGAGTGATAGAGATTGACAGAGAGTGTCAGAGAGTGATAGAGATTGTCAGAGAGTGAGAGTAAGTGTCTGAGAGTGTCAGAGAGTGTCCGAGAGTGTCAGAGAGTGATAGAGGGTGATAGAGGGTGATAGAGAGTGTCAGAGAGTGATAGAGAGTGACAGAGAGTGTCAGAGAGAGTTCGAGTGTGTCAGACAGTGTCAGAGAGTGATAGTGAGTGTCAGAGAGTGTCAGATAGTGATAGTGAGTGTCAGAGAGTGATAGTGAGCGTCTGAGAGTGTCAGAGAGTGCCAGAGAGAGATAGAGAGTGTCAGAGAGTGATAGAGAGTGTCAGAGAGTGTCAGAGAGTGTCAGAAAGTGATAGAGATTGTCAGAGAGTGATAGTGAATGTCAGAGAGTGATAGTGAGTGTCAGAGAGTGTCAGAGAGTGTCAGAGAGTGATAGTGAGTGTCAGAGAGTGTCAGAGAGTGTCAGAGAGTGATAGAGACTGTCAGAGAGTGATAGTGAGTGTCTGAGAGTGTCAGAGAGTGTCAGAGAGCGATAGAGAGTGTTAGAGAGTGTCAGAGAGTGTCAGAGAGAGATAGAGAGTGTCAGAGAGTGATAGAGAGTGATAGAGAGTGTCACAGAGTGTCAGAGAGAGATAGAGTGTGTCAGAGTGTGATAGAGAGTGTCAGAGAGTGATAGGGAGTGTCAGAGAGTGATAGTGAGTGTCAGAGAGTATCAGATAGGGACAGTGAGTGTCAGAGAGTGTCAGAGAGTGTCAGAGAGTGTCAGAGAGTGATAGAAAGTGTCAGAGAGTGATCGACAGTGTCAGAGAGTGATAGTGAGTGTCTGAGAGTGTCAGAGAGTGATAGTGAGTGTCTGAGAGTGTCTGAGAGTGTCAGAGTGTGTCAGAGAGTGATAGAGAGTGTCAGAGGGTGCCAGAGGCTGTCAGAGAGTGTCAGAGAGTTATAGAGAGTGTCAGAGAGTGTCAGAGAGTGTCAGAGAGAGATCGAGTGTGTCAGAGTGTGATAGTGAGTGTCTGAGAGCGTCAGAGAGTGTCAGAGAGCGATAGAGAGTGATACAGAGTGTCAGAGAGTGTCAGAGAGAGATAGAGAGTGCCAGAGAGTGATAGAGAGTGTCAGCGAGTGATAGTGAGTGTCAGAGAGAGACAGAGATTGTCAGAGAGTGTCAGAGATTGTCAGAGAGTGTCAGAGAGTGTCAGAGAGTGTCAGAGAGAGATAGAGAGTGTCAGAGAGTGACAGTGAGTGTCTGAGAGCGTCAGAGAGTGTCAGAGAGCGATAGAGAGTGATACAGAGTGTCAGAGAGTGTCAGAGAGAGATAGAGAGTGCCAGAGAGTGATAGAGAGTGTCAGCGAGTGATAGTGAGTGTCAGAGAGTGATAGAGAGTGTCAGAGAGTGTCAGAGAGTGACAATGAGTGTCAGAGAGTGTCAGAGAGTGTCAGTGAGAGATAGAGAGTGTCAGAGAGTGATAGTGAGTGTCTGAGAGTGTCAGAGTGTGTCAGAGAGCGATAGAGAGTGTCAGAGAGTGATAGGGAGTGTCAGAGAGTGATAGTGAGTGTCAGAGAGTATCAGATAGCGATAGTGAGTGTCTGAGAGTGTCTGAAATTGTCAGAGAGTGTCAGAGAGTGTCAGAGAGTGATAGAGAGTGTCAGAGAGTGATAGAGAGTGTCAGAGAATGTCAGAGAGTGTCAGAGAGTGATAAAGAGTGTCAGAGAGTGATAGTGAGTGTCTGAGAGTGTCAGAGAGAGTCAGAGAGTCTCAGAGAGTGTCAGAGATTGACAGAGAGTGTCAGAGAGTGATAGAGATTGTCAGAGAGTGACAGTGAATGTCTGAGAGTGTCAGAGAGTGTCCGAGAGTGTCAGAGAATGTCCGAGAGTGTCAGAGAGTGATAGAGAGTGACAGAGAGTGATAGAGATTGACAGAGAGTGTCAGAGAGTGATAGAGATTGTCAGAGAGTGAGAGTAAGCGTCTGAGAGTGTCAGAGAGTGTCCGAGAGTGTCAGAGAGTGATAGAGGGTGATAGAGGGTGATAGAGAGTGTCAGAGAGTGATAGAGAGTGACAGAGAGTGTCAGAGAGAGTTCGAGTGTGTCAGACAGTGTCAGAGAGTGATAGTGAGTGTCAGAGAGTGATAGTGAGCGTCTGAGAGTGTCAGAGAGTGCCAGAGAGAGATAGAGAGTGTCAGAGAGTGATAGAGAGTGTCAGAGAGTGTCAGAGAGTGTCAGAAAGTGATAGAGATTGTCAGAGAGTGATAGTGAATGTCAGAGAGTGATAGTGAGTGTCAGAGAGTGTCAGAGAGTGTCAGAGAGTGATAGTGAGTGTCAGAGAGTGTCAGAGAGTGATAGAGACTGTCAAAGAGTGATAGTGAGTGTCTGAGAGTGTCAGAGAGTGTCAGAGAGCGATAGAGAGTGTTAGAGAGTGTCAGAGAGTGTCAGAGAGAGATAGAGAGTGTCAGAGAGTGATAGAGAGTGATAGAGAGTGTCACAGAGTGTCAGAGAGAGATAGAGTGTGTCAGAGTGTGATAGAGAGTGTCAGAGAGTGATAGGGAGTGTCAGAGAGTGATAGTGAGTGTCAGAGAGTATCAGATAGGGACAGTGAGTGTCTGAGAGTGTCTGAAATTGTCAGAGAGTGTCAGAGAGTGTCAGAGAGTGATAGAAAGTGTCAGAGAGTGATCGACAGTGTCAGAGAGTGATAGTGAGTGTCTGAGAGTGTCAGAGAGTGATAGTGAGTGTCTGAGAGTGTCTGAGAGTGTCAGAGTGTGTCAGAGAGTGATAGAGAGTGTCAGAGGGTGATAGCGAGTGTCTGAGAGTGTCTGAGAGTGTCAGAGAGTGTCAGAGAATGTCAGAGAGGGATAGAGAGTATCAGAGAGTGATAGCAATTGTCTGAGAGTGTCTGAGAGTGTCAGAGAGTGTCAGAGAATGTCAGAGAGTGATAGAGAGTGTCAGAGAGAGATAGAGAGTGTCAGAGAGTGTCAGATAGGGACAGTGAGTGTCTGAGAGAGTCTGAAATTGTCAGAGAGTGTCAGAGAGTGTCAGAGAGTGTCAGAGAGTGATAGAAAGTGTCAGAGAGTGATCGACAGTGTCAGAGAGTGATAGTGAGTGTCTGAGAGTGTCAGAGAGTGATAGTGAGTGTCTGAGAGTGTCTGAGAGTGTCAGAGTGTGTCAGAGAGTGATAGAGAGTGTCAGAGGGTGTCAGAGGCTGTCAGAGAGTGTCAGAGAGTTATAGTGAGTGTCAGAGAGTGTCAGAGAGTGTCAGAGAGAGATCGAGTGTGTCAGAGTGTGATAGTGAGTGTCTGAGAGCGTCAGAGAGTGTCAGAGAGCGATAGAGAGTGATACAGAGTGTCAGAGAGTGTCAGAGAGAGATAGAGAGTGCCAGAGAGTGATAGAGAGTGTCAGCGAGTGATAGTGAGTGTCAGAGAGAGACAGAGAGTGTCAGAGAGTGCCAGAGAGTGTCAGAGAGTGTCAGAGAGTGTCAGAGAGTGTCAGAGAGTGTCAGAGAGAGATAGAGAGTGTCATAGAGTGACAGTGAGTGTCTGAGAGCGTCAGAGAGTGTCAGAGAGCGATAGAGAGTGATACAGAGTGTCAGAGAGTGTCAGAGAGAGATAGAGAGTGCCAGAGAGTGATAGAGAGTGTCAGCGAGTGATAGTGAGTGTCAGAGAGTGAAAGAGAGTGTCAGAGAGTGTCAGAGAGTGACAATGAGTGTCAGAGAGTGTCAGAGAGTGTCAGAAAGAGATAGAGAGTGTCAGAGAGTGATAGTGAGTGTCTGAGAGTGTCAGAGTGTGTCAGAGAGCGATAGAGAGTGTCAGAGAGTGATAGGGAGTGTCAGAGAGTGATAGTGAGTGTCAGAGAGTATCAGATAGCGATAGTGAGTGTCTGAGAGTGTCTGAAATTGTCAGAGAGTGTCAGAGAGTGTCAGAGAGTGATAGAGAGTGTCAGAGAGTGATAGAGAGTGTCAGAGAATGTCAGAGAGTGTCAGAGAGTGATAAAGAGTGTCAGAGAGTGATAGTGAGTGTCTGAGAGTGTCAGAGAGAGTCAGAGAGTCTCAGAGAGTGTCAGAGATTGACAGAGAGTGTCAGAGAGTGATAGAGATTGTCAGAGAGTGACAGTGAGTGTCTGAGAGTGTCAGAGAGTGTCCGAGAGTGTCAGAGAATGTCCGAGAGTGTCAGAGAGTGATAGAGAGTGACAGAGAGTGATAGAGATTGACAGAGAGTGTCAGAGAGTGATAGAGATTGTCAGAGAGTGAGAGTAAGTGTCTGAGAGTGTCAGAGAGTGTCAGAGAGCGATAGAGAGTGTTAGAGAGTGTCAGAGAGTGTCAGAGAGAGATAGAGAGTGTCAGAGAGTGATAGAGAGTGATAGAGAGTGTCACAGAGTGTCAGAGAGAGATAGAGAGTGTCAGAGAGTGATAGAGAGTGTCAGAGAGTGTCAGAGAGTGATAGTGAGTGTCTGAGGGTGTCTGAGAGTGTCAGAGTGTGTCAGAGAGTGAGAGAGAGTGTCAGAGGGTGTCAGAGGCTGTCAGAGAGTGAAGAGAGTTATAGAGAGTGTCAGAGAGTGTCAGAGAGTGTCAGAGAGAGATCGAGTGTGTCAGAGTGTGATAGTGAGTGTCTGAGAGCGTCAGAGAGTGTCAGAGAGCGATAGAGAGTGATACAGAGTGTCAGAGAGTGTCAGAGAGAGATAGAGAGTGCCAGAGAGTGATAGAGAGTGTCAGCGAGTGATAGTGAGTGTCAGAGAGAGACAGAGAGTGTCAGAGAGTGCCAGAGAGTGTCAGAGAGTGTCAGAGAGTGTCAGAGAGTGTCAGAGAGAGATAGAGAGTGTCAGAGAGTGACAGTGAGTGTCTGAGAGCGTCAGAGAGTGTCAGAGAGCGATAGAGAGTGATACAGAGTGTCAGAGAGTGTCAGAGAGAGACAGAGAGTGCCAGAGAGTGATAGAGTGTCAGCGAGTGATAGTGAGTGTCAGAGAGTGATAGAGAGTGTCAGAGAGTGTCAGAGAGTGACAATGAGTGTCAGAGAGTGTCAGAGAGTGTCAGAGAGAGATAGAGAGTGTCAGAGAGTGATAGTGAGTGTCTGAGAGTGTCAGAGTGTGTCAGAGAGCGATAGAGAGTGTCAGAGAGTGATAGGGAGTGTCAGAGAGTGATAGTGAGTGTCAGAGAGTATCAGATAGCGATAGTGAGTGTCTGAGAGTGTCTGAAATTGTCAGAGAGTGTCAGAGAGTGTCAGAGAGTGATAGAGAGTGTCAGAGAGTGATAGAGAGTGTCAGAGAATGTCAGAGAGTGTCAGAGAGTGATAAAGAGTGTCAGAGAGTGATAGTGAGCGTCTGAGAGTGTCAGAGAGAGTCAGAGAGTCTCAGAGAGTGTCAGAGATTGACAGAGAGTGTCAGAGAGTGATAGAGATTGTCAGAGAGTGACAGTGAGTATCTGAGAGTGTCAGAGAGTGTCCGAGAGTGTCAGAGAATGTCCGAGAGTGTCAGAGAGTGATAGAGAGTGACAGAGAGTGATAGAGATTGACAGAGAGTGTCAGAGAGTGATAGAGATTGTCAGAGAGTGAGAGTAAGTGTCTGAGAGTGTCAGAGAGTGTCCGAGAGTGTCAGAGAGTGATAGAGGGTGATAGAGGGTGATAGAGAGTGTCAGAGAGTGATAGAGAGTGACAGAGAGTGTCAGAGAGAGTTCGAGTGTGTCAGACAGTGTCAGAGAGTGATAGTGAGTGTCAGAGAGTGTCAGATAGTGATAGTGAGTGTCAGAGAGTGATAGTGAGCGTCTGAGAGTGTCAGAGAGTGCCAGAGAGAGATAGAGAGTGTCAGAGAGTGATAGAGAGTGTCAGAGAGTGTCAGAGAGTGTCAGAAAGTGATAGAGATTGTCAGAGAGTGATAGTGAATGTCAGAGAGTGATAGTGAGTGTCAGAGAGTGTCAGAGAGTGTCAGAGAGTGATAGTGAGTGTCAGAGAGTGTCAGAGAGTGTCAGAGAGTGATAGAGACTGTCAGAGAGTGATAGTGAGTGTCTGAGAGTGTCAGAGAGTGTCAGAGAGCGATAGAGAGTGTTAGAGAGTGTCAGAGAGTGTCAGAGAGAGATAGAGAGTGTCAGAGAGTGATAGAGAGTGATAGAGAGTGTCACAGAGTGTCAGAGAGAGATAGAGTGTGTCAGAGTGTGATAGAGAGTGTCAGAGAGTGATAGGGAGTGTCAGAGAGTGATAGTGAGTGTCAGAGAGTATCAGATAGGGACAGTGAGTGTCAGAGAGTGTCAGAGAGTGTCAGAGAGTGTCAGAGAGTGATAGAAAGTGTCAGAGAGTGATCGACAGTGTCAGAGAGTGATAGTGAGTGTCTGAGAGTGTCAGAGAGTGATAGTGAGTGTCTGAGAGTGTCTGAGAGTGTCAGAGTGTGTCAGAGAGTGATAGAGAGTGTCAGAGGGTGCCAGAGGCTGTCAGAGAGTGTCAGAGAGTTATAGAGAGTGTCAGAGAGTGTCAGAGAGTGTCAGAGAGAGATCGAGTGTGTCAGAGTGTGATAGTGAGTGTCTGAGAGCGTCAGAGAGTGTCAGAGAGCGATAGAGAGTGATACAGAGTGTCAGAGAGTGTCAGAGAGAGATAGAGAGTGCCAGAGAGTGATAGAGAGTGTCAGCGAGTGATAGTGAGTGTCAGAGAGAGACAGAGATTGTCAGAGAGTGTCAGAGATTGTCAGAGAGTGTCAGAGAGTGTCAGAGAGAGATAGAGAGTGTCAGAGAGTGACAGTGAGTGTCTGAGAGCGTCAGAGAGTGTCAGAGAGCGATAGAGAGTGATACAGAGTGTCAGAGAGTGTCAGAGAGAGATAGAGAGTGCCAGAGAGTGATAGAGAGTGTCAGCGAGTGATAGTGAGTGTCAGAGAGTGATAGAGAGTGTCAGAGAGTGTCAGAGAGTGACAATGAGTGTCAGAGAGTGTCAGAGAGTGTCAGTGAGAGATAGAGAGTGTCAGAGAGTGATAGTGAGTGTCTGAGAGTGTCAGAGTGTGTCAGAGAGCGATAGAGAGTGTCAGAGAGTGATAGGGAGTGTCAGAGAGTGATAGTGAGTGTCAGAGAGTATCAGATAGCGATAGTGAGTGTCTGAGAGTGTCTGAAATTGTCAGAGAGTGTCAGAGAGTGTCAGAGAGTGATAGAGAGTGTCAGAGAGTGATAGAGAGTGTCAGAGAATGTCAGAGAGTGTCAGAGAGTGATAAAGAGTGTCAGAGAGTGATAGTGAGTGTCTGAGAGTGTCAGAGAGAGTCAGAGAGTCTCAGAGAGTGTCAGAGATTGACAGAGAGTGTCAGAGAGTGATAGAGATTGTCAGAGAGTGACAGTGAATGTCTGAGAGTGTCAGAGAGTGTCCGAGAGTGTCAGAGAATGTCCGAGAGTGTCAGAGAGTGATAGAGAGTGACAGAGAGTGATAGAGATTGACAGAGAGTGTCAGAGAGTGATAGAGATTGTCAGAGAGTGAGAGTAAGCGTCTGAGAGTGTCAGAGAGTGTCCGAGAGTGTCAGAGAGTGATAGAGGGTGATAGAGGGTGATAGAGAGTGTCAGAGAGTGATAGAGAGTGACAGAGAGTGTCAGAGAGAGTTCGAGTGTGTCAGACAGTGTCAGAGAGTGATAGTGAGTGTCAGAGAGTGATAGTGAGCGTCTGAGAGTGTCAGAGAGTGCCAGAGAGAGATAGAGAGTGTCAGAGAGTGATAGAGAGTGTCAGAGAGTGTCAGAGAGTGTCAGAAAGTGATAGAGATTGTCAGAGAGTGATAGTGAATGTCAGAGAGTGATAGTGAGTGTCAGAGAGTGTCAGAGAGTGTCAGAGAGTGATAGTGAGTGTCAGAGAGTGTCAGAGAGTGATAGAGACTGTCAAAGAGTGATAGTGAGTGTCTGAGAGTGTCAGAGAGTGTCAGAGAGCGATAGAGAGTGTTAGAGAGTGTCAGAGAGTGTCAGAGAGAGATAGAGAGTGTCAGAGAGTGATAGAGAGTGATAGAGAGTGTCACAGAGTGTCAGAGAGAGATAGAGTGTGTCAGAGTGTGATAGAGAGTGTCAGAGAGTGATAGGGAGTGTCAGAGAGTGATAGTGAGTGTCAGAGAGTATCAGATAGGGACAGTGAGTGTCTGAGAGTGTCTGAAATTGTCAGAGAGTGTCAGAGAGTGTCAGAGAGTGATAGAAAGTGTCAGAGAGTGATCGACAGTGTCAGAGAGTGATAGTGAGTGTCTGAGAGTGTCAGAGAGTGATAGTGAGTGTCTGAGAGTGTCTGAGAGTGTCAGAGTGTGTCAGAGAGTGATAGAGAGTGTCAGAGGGTGATAGCGAGTGTCTGAGAGTGTCTGAGAGTGTCAGAGAGTGTCAGAGAATGTCAGAGAGGGATAGAGAGTATCAGAGAGTGATAGCAATTGTCTGAGAGTGTCTGAGAGTGTCAGAGAGTGTCAGAGAATGTCAGAGAGTGATAGAGAGTGTCAGAGAGAGATAGAGAGTGTCAGAGAGTGTCAGATAGGGACAGTGAGTGTCTGAGAGAGTCTGAAATTGTCAGAGAGTGTCAGAGAGTGTCAGAGAGTGTCAGAGAGTGATAGAAAGTGTCAGAGAGTGATCGACAGTGTCAGAGAGTGATAGTGAGTGTCTGAGAGTGTCAGAGAGTGATAGTGAGTGTCTGAGAGTGTCTGAGAGTGTCAGAGTGTGTCAGAGAGTGATAGAGAGTGTCAGAGGGTGTCAGAGGCTGTCAGAGAGTGTCAGAGAGTTATAGTGAGTGTCAGAGAGTGTCAGAGAGTGTCAGAGAGAGATCGAGTGTGTCAGAGTGTGATAGTGAGTGTCTGAGAGCGTCAGAGAGTGTCAGAGAGCGATAGAGAGTGATACAGAGTGTCAGAGAGTGTCAGAGAGAGATAGAGAGTGCCAGAGAGTGATAGAGAGTGTCAGCGAGTGATAGTGAGTGTCAGAGAGAGACAGAGAGTGTCAGAGAGTGCCAGAGAGTGTCAGAGAGTGTCAGAGAGTGTCAGAGAGTGTCAGAGAGTGTCAGAGAGAGATAGAGAGTGTCATAGAGTGACAGTGAGTGTCTGAGAGCGTCAGAGAGTGTCAGAGAGCGATAGAGAGTGATACAGAGTGTCAGAGAGTGTCAGAGAGAGATAGAGAGTGCCAGAGAGTGATAGAGAGTGTCAGCGAGTGATAGTGAGTGTCAGAGAGTGAAAGAGAGTGTCAGAGAGTGTCAGAGAGTGACAATGAGTGTCAGAGAGTGTCAGAGAGTGTCAGAAAGAGATAGAGAGTGTCAGAGAGTGATAGTGAGTGTCTGAGAGTGTCAGAGTGTGTCAGAGAGCGATAGAGAGTGTCAGAGAGTGATAGGGAGTGTCAGAGAGTGATAGTGAGTGTCAGAGAGTATCAGATAGCGATAGTGAGTGTCTGAGAGTGTCTGAAATTGTCAGAGAGTGTCAGAGAGTGTCAGAGAGTGATAGAGAGTGTCAGAGAGTGATAGAGAGTGTCAGAGAATGTCAGAGAGTGTCAGAGAGTGATAAAGAGTGTCAGAGAGTGATAGTGAGTGTCTGAGAGTGTCAGAGAGAGTCAGAGAGTCTCAGAGAGTGTCAGAGATTGACAGAGAGTGTCAGAGAGTGATAGAGATTGTCAGAGAGTGACAGTGAGTGTCTGAGAGTGTCAGAGAGTGTCCGAGAGTGTCAGAGAATGTCCGAGAGTGTCAGAGAGTGATAGAGAGTGACAGAGAGTGATAGAGATTGACAGAGAGTCTCAGAGAGTGATAGAGATTGTCAGAGAGTGAGAGTAAGTGTCTGAGAGTGTCAGAGAGTGTCAGAGAGTGTCAGAGATTGATAGAGGGTGATAGAGGGTGATAGAGAGTGTCAGAGAGTGATAGAGAGTGACAGAGAGTGTCAGAGAGAGTTCGAGTGTGTCAGACAGTGTCAGAGAGTGATAGTGAGTGTCAGAGAGTGTCAGATAGTGATAGTGCGTGTCAGAGAGTGATAGTGAGCGTCTGAGAGTGTCAGAGAGTGCCAGAGAGAGATAGAGAGTGTCAGAGAGTGATAGAGAGTGTCAGAGAGTGTCAGAGAGTGTCAGAAAGTGATAGAGATTGTCAGAGAGTGATAGTGAATGTCAGAGAGTGATAGTGATTGTCAGAGAGTGTCAGAGAGTGTCAGAGAGTGATAGTGAGTGTCAGAGAGTGTCAGAGAGTGTCAGAGAGTGTTAGAGACTGTCAGAGAGTGATAGTGAGTGTCTGAGAGTGTCAGAGAGTGTCAGAGAGCGATAGAGAGTGTTAGAGAGTGTCAGAGAGTGTCAGAGAGAGATAGAGAGTGTCAGAGAGTGATAGAGAGTGATAGAGAGTGTCACAAAGTGTCAGAGAGAGATAGAGTGTGTCAGAGTGTGATAGAGAGTGTCAGAGAGTGATAGGGAGTGTCACAGAGTGATAGTGAGTGTCAGAGAGTATCAGATAGGGACAGTGAGTGTCTGAGAGTGTCTGAAATTGTCAGAGAGTGTCAGAGAGTGTCAGAGAGTGTCAGAGAGTGATAGAAAGTGTCAGAGAGTGATCGACAGTGTCAGAGAGTGATAGTGAGTGTCTGAGAGTGTCAGAGAGTGATAGTGAGTGTCTGAGAGTGTCTGAGAGTGTCAGAGTGTGTCAGAGAGTGATAGAGAGTGTCAGAGGGTGATAGCGAGTGTCTGAGAGTGTCTGCGAGTGTCAGAGAGTGTCAGAGAGTGTCAGAGAATGTCAGAGAGGGATAGAGAGTATCAGAGAGTGATAGCAATTGTCTGAGAGTGTCTGAGAGTGTCAGAGAGTGTCAGAGAATGTCAGAGAGTGATAGAGAGTTTCAGAGAGTGATAGAGAGTGTCAGAGAGTGTCAGAGAGTGATAGAGGGTGGCAGAGAGTGATAGTGAGTGTCTGAGAGTGTCAGAGAGTGATAGTGAGTGCCTGAGAGTGTCAGAGAGTGTCAGAGTGTGTCAGAGAGTGATAGAGAGCGATAGAGAGTGTCAGAGAGTGATAGAGAGTTTCAGAGGGTGATAGTGGGTGATAGAGAGTGATAGTGAGTGTCTGAGAGTGTCAGAGAGTGATAGGGAGTGTCAGAGTGTGTCAGAGAGTGTCAGAAAGTGATAGAGATTGTCAGAGAGTGATAGTGAATGTCAGAGAGTGATAGTGAGCGTCTGAGAGTGTCAGAGAGTGTCAGAGAGAGATAGAGAGTGTCAGAGAGTGATAGAGAGTGTCAGAGAATGTCAGAGAGTGTCAGAGAGTGATAGTGAGTGTCAGAGAGTGTCAGAGAGTGATAGAGACTGTCAGAGAGTGTCTGAGAGTGTCAGAGAGTGTCAGAGAGCGATAGAGAGTGTTAGAGAGTGTCAGAGAGTGTCAGAGAGAGATAGAGAGTGTCAGAGAGTGATAGAGAGTGATAGAGAGTGTCACAGAGTGTCAGAGAGAGATAGAGAGTGTCAGAGAGTGATAGAGAGTGTCAGAGAGTGTCAGAGAGTGATAGTGAGTGTCTGAGGGTGTCTGAGAGTGTCAGAGTGTGTCAGAGAGTGAGAGAGAGTGTCAGAGGGTGTCAGAGGCTGTCAGAGAGTGTCAGAGAGTTATAGAGAGTGTCAGAGAGTGTCAGAGAGTGTCAGAGAGAGATCGAGTGTGTCAGAGTGTGATAGTGAGTGTCTGAGAGCGTCAGAGAGTGTCAGAGAGCGATAGAGAGTGATACAGAGTGTCAGAGAGTGTCAGAGAGAGATAGAGAGTGCCAGAGAGTGATAGAGAGTGTCAGCGAGTGATAGTGAGTGTCAGAGAGAGACAGAGAGTGTCAGAGAGTGCCAGAGAGTGTCAGAGAGTGTCAGAGAGTGTCAGAGAGTGTCAGAGAGTGTCAGAGAGAGATAGAGAGTGTCAGAGAGTGACAGTGAGTGTCTGAGAGCGTCAGAGAGTGTCAGAGAGCGATAGAGAGTGATACAGAGTGTCAGAGAGTGTCAGAGAGAGATAGAGAGTGCCAGAGAGTGATAGAGAGTGTCAGCGAGTGATAGTGAGTGTCAGAGAGTGATAGAGAGTGTCAGAGAGTGTCAGAGAGTGACAATGAGTGTCAGAGAGTGTCAGAGAGTGTCAGAGAGAGATGGAGAGTGTCAGAGAGTGATAGTGAGTGTCTGAGAGTGTCAGAGTGTGTCAGAGAGCGATAGAGAGTGATCGAGAGAGTCAGAGAGTGTCAGAGAGAGATGGAGAGTGTCAGAGAGTGATAGAGATTGTCAGAGAGTGTCTGAGAGTGTCTGAGATTGTCAGAGTGTGTCAGAGTGTGATAGAGAGTGTCAGAGAGTGATAGGGAGTGTCAGAGAGTGATAGTGAGTGTCAGAGAGTATCAGATAGCGATAGTGAGTGTCTGAGGGTGTCTGAAATTGTCAGAGAGTTTCAGAGAGTGATAGAGAGTGTCAGAGAATGTCAGAGAGTGTCAGAGAGTGATAAAGAGTGTCAGAGAGTGATAGTGAGTGTCTGAGAGTGTCAGAGAGAGTCAGAGAGTCTCAGAGAGTGTCAGAGATTGACAGAGAGTGTCAGAGAGTGATAGAGATTGTCAGAGAGTGACAGTGAGTGTCTGAGAGTGTCAGAGAGTGTCCGAGAGTGTCAGAGAATGTCCGAGAGTGTCAGAGAGTGATAGAGGGTGATTGAGGGTGATAGAGAGTGACAGAGAGTGATAGAGATTGACAGAGAGTGTCAGAGAGTGATAGAGATTGTCAGAGAGTGAGAGTAAGTGTCTGAGAGTGTCAGAGAGTGTCCGAGAGTGTCAGAGAGTGATAGAGGGTGATAGAGGGTGATAGAGAGTGTCAGAGAGTGATAGAGAGTGACAGAGAGTGTCAGAGAGAGTTCGAGTGTGTCAGACAGTGTCAGAGAGTGATAGTGAGTGTCAGAGAGTGTCAGATAGTGATAGTGAGTGTCAAAGAGTGTCAGAGAGTGATAGAGAGTGTCAGAGAGTGTAGTGAGACTCTGAGAGTGTCTGAGAGTGTCAGAGAGTGTCAGAGAGTGACAGAGAGTAATAGAAAGTGTCAGAAAGTGTCAGAGAGTGATCGAGAGTGATAGAGAGTGATAGAGAATGATAGAGTGTCTGAGAGTGTCTGAAATTGTCAGAGAGTGTCAGAGAGTGTCAGAGAGTGATAGAGAGTGTCAGAGAGTGATAGAGAGTGTCAGGGCGTGTCAGAGAGTGATAGACAGTGTCAGAGAGTGATAGAGAGTTTCAGAGAGTGATAGTGAGTGTCTGAGATTGTCAGAGAGTGTCAGAGAGTGTCAGAGAGAGTCAGAGAGAGTCAGAGAGAGTCAGAGAGAGTCAGAGAGTGTCAGAGAGTGTCAGAGAGTGATAGAGAGTGTCAAAGAGTGGTCGAGAGTGTCAGAGAGTGATAGAGAGTCTCAGGGAGAGATAGTGTGTGTCTGAGAGTGTCAGAGAGTGATAGTGAGTGCCTGAGAGTGTCTGAGAGTGTCAGAGTGTGTCAGAGAGTGATAGTGAGTGTCAGAGAGTGATAGTGAGTGTCAGAGAGTGATAGTGAGTGTCTAGAGTGTCAGACAGTGTCAGTGAGTGTC
The DNA here is from genome assembly GCF_036365525.1 of Heterodontus francisci. NCBI lineage: Eukaryota > Metazoa > Chordata > Chondrichthyes > Heterodontiformes > Heterodontidae > Heterodontus > Heterodontus francisci. The sequence goes on along the minus strand of NC_090394.1, from coordinate 4,551,512 downwards.
AGAGAGAGTGTCAGAGAGGGTCAGAGAGTGATAGAGAGTGTCAGAGGGTGACAGTGAGTGTCTGAGAGTGTCAGAGAGTGTCAGAAAGTGATAGTGAGTGTCAGAGAGTGTCAGAGAGTGTTAGTGAGTATCAGAGTGTGTCAGAGAGTGTCAGAGAGTGTCAGAGAGTGTCAGAGAGTGTCAGAGAGTGATAGAGAGTGTTAGAGAAAGTGAGAGAGTGTCAGAGATTGTCAGAGAGTGTCAGAGAGTGTCAGAGAGTGTCAGAGAGTGTCGGAGAGTGATAAAGAGTGTCAAAGGGTGACAGTGAGTGTCTGAGTGTGTCAGAGAGTGATAGTGAGTGTCTGAGAGTGTCAGAGAGAGTCAGAGAGTCTCAGAGAGTGTCAGAGATTGACAGAGAGTGATAGAGAGTGATAGAGAGTGTCAGAGCGTGTCAGAGAGTGTCAGAGAGTGATAGAGATTGTCAGAGAGTGAGAGTGAGTGTCTGAGATTGTCCGAGAGTGTCCGAGGGTGTCAGAGAATGTCCGAGAGTGTCAGAGAGTGATAGAGGGTGATTGAGGGTGATAGAGAGTGACAGAGAGTGATAGAGATTGACAGAGAGTGTCAGAGAGTGATAGAGATTGTCAGAGAGTGAGAGTAAGTGTCTGAGAGTGTCAGAGAGTGTCCGAGAGTGTCAGAGAGTGATAGAGGGTGATAGAGGGTGATAGAGAGTGTCAGAGAGTGATAGAGAGTGACAGAGAGTGTCAGAGAGAGTTCGAGTGTGTCAGACAGTGTCAGAGAGTGATAGTGAGTGTCAGAGAGTGTCAGATAGTGATAGTGAGTGTCAAAGAGTGTCAGAGAGTGATAGAGAGTGTAGTGAGACTCTGAGAATGTCTGAGAGTATCAGAGAGTGTCAGAGAGTGACAGAGAGTAATAGAAAGTGTCAGAAAGTGTCAGAGAGTGATCGAGAGTGATAGAGAGTGATAGAGAATGATAGAGTGTCTGAGAGTGTCTGAAATTGTCAGAGAGTGTCAGAGAGTGTCAGAGAGAGTCAGAGAGAGTCAGAGAGAGTCAGAGAGAGTCAGAGAGTGTCAGAGAGTGATAGAGAGTGTCAAAGAGTGGTCGAGAGTGTCAGAGAGTGATAGAGAGTCTCAGGGAGAGATAGTGTGTGTCTGAGAGTGTCAGAGAGTGATAGTGAGTGCCTGAGAGTGTCTGAGAGTGTCAGAGTGTGTCAGAGAGTGATAGTGAGTGTCAGAGAGTGATAGTGAGTGTCAGAGAGTGATAGTGAGTGTCTAGAGTGTCAGAGAGTGTCAGTGAGTGTCAGAGAGAGTGTCAGAGAGGGTCAGAGAATGATAGAGAGTGTCAGAGGGTGACAGTGAGTGTCTGAGAGTGTCAGAGAGAGTCAGAGAGTCTCAGAGAGTGTCAGAGATTGACAGAGAGTGATAGAGAGTGATAGAGAGTGTCAGAGCGTGTCAGAGATTGTCAGAGAGTGATAGAGATTGTCAGAGAGTGAGAGTGAGTGTCTGAGATTGTCCGAGAGTGTCAGAGAGTGATAGAGGGTGACAGAGAGTGTCAGACAGTGTCAGAGAGTGATAGTGAGTGTCGGAGAGTGTCAGATAGTGATAGTGAGTGTCTGAGATTGTCAGAGAGTGATAGAGAGTGTCAGAGAGTGTAGTGAGACTCTGAGAGTGTCTGAGAGTGTCAGAGAGTGTCAGAGAGTGACAGAGAGTAATAGAAAGTGTCAGAAAGCGTCAGAGAGTGATCGAGAGTGATAGAGATTGATCGAGAATGATAGAGAGTGTCAGAGATTGTTAGAGTGTGATAGAGAGTATCAGAGAGTGTCAGAGAGTGTCAGAGAGTGATAGTGAGTGTCAGAGAGTGTCAGAGAGTGTCAGAGAGTGATAGAGACTGTCAGAGAGTGATAGTGAGTGTCTGAGAGTGTCAGAGAGTGTCAGAGAGTGAGAAAGATGGATAGAGAGTGTCAGAGGGTGTCAGACAGTGTCAGAAAGTGATAGAGTGTGTCAGAGAGTGATGGTGACTGTCAGGGAGAGAGAGAGAGTGAGTCTCTGAGAGTGTCTGAGAGTGTCAGAGAGTGTCAGACAGTGATAGGGAGTGTCAGAGTGTGTCAGAGTGTGTCCGAGTGTGTCAGAGAGTGTCAGAAAGTGATAGAGATTGTCAGAGAGTGATAGTGAATGTCAGAGAGTGATAGTGAGCGTCTGAGAGTGTCAGAGAGTGTCAGAGAGTGATAGAGACTGTCAGAGAGTGATAGTGAGTGTCTGAGAGTGTCAGAGAGTGTCAGAGAGTGATAGAGACTGTCAGAGAGTGATAGAGACTGTCAGAGAGTGATAGTGAGTGTCTGAGAGTGTCAGAGAGTGTCAGAGAGCGATAGAGAGTGTTAGAGAGTGTCAGAGAGAGATAGAGAGTGTCAGAGAGTGATAGAGAGTGTCACAGAGTGTCAGAGAGAGATAGAGTGTGTCAGAGTGTGATAGAGAGTGTCAGAGAGTGATAGGGAGTGTCAGAGAGTGATAGTGAGTGTCAGAGAGTATCAGATAGGGACAGTGAGTGTCTGAGAGTGTCTGAAATTGTCAGAGAGTGTCAGAGAGTGTCAGAGAGTGTCAGAGAGTGATAGAAAGTGTCAGAGAGTGATAGACAGTGTCAGAGAGTGATAGTGAGTGTCTGAGAGTGTCAGAGAGTGATAGTGAGTGTCTGAGAGTGTCAGAGTGAGTCAGAGATTGATAGAGAGTGTCAGAGGGTGATAGCGAGTGTCTGAGAGTGTCTGAGAGTGTCAGAGAGTGTCAGAGAATGTCAGAGAGGGATAGAGAGTATCAGAGAGTGATAGCAATTGTCTGAGAGTGTCTGAGAGTGTCAGAGAGTGTCAGAGAATGTCAGAGAGTGATAGAGAGTTTCAGAGAGTGATAGAGACTGTCAGAGAGTGTCAGAGAGTGATAGTGAGTGTCTGAGAGTGTCAGAGAGTGATAGTGAGTGCCTGAGAGTGTCAGAGAGTGTCAGAGTGTGTCAGAGAGTGATAGAGAGCGATAGAGAGTGTCAGAGAGTGATAGAGACTTTCAGAGGGTGATAGTGGGTGTTAGAGAGTGATAGTGAGTGTCTGAGAGTGTCAGAGAGTGATAGTGAGTGCCTGAGAGTGTCTGAGAGTGTCAGAGAGTGTCAGAGAGTGATCGAGAGCGATAGAGAGTGTCAGAGAGTGATATAGAGTGTCAGAGGGTGTCAGAGCATGTCAGAGAGTGATAGAGAGTATCAGAGAGTGATAGTGAGTGTCTGAGAGTTTCTGAGATTGTCAGAGAGTGTCAGAGAGTGATAGAGTGAGTCAGAGGGTTTCAGAGAGTGATACAGTGTGTCAGACAGTGTCAGAGAGCGATAGAGAGTGTCAGTGAGTGATAGTGAGTCTCTGAGAGTGTCTGAGTGTCAGGGAGTGTCAGAGAGTGAGAAAGAGTGATAGAGAGTGTCAGAGGGTGTCAGACAGTGTCAGAAAGTGATAGAGTGTGTCAGAGAGTGAAGGTGACTGTCAGAGAGAGAGAGAGAGTGAGTCTCTGAGAGTGTCTGAGAGTGTCAGAGAGTGTCAGACAGTGATAGGGAGTGTCAGAGTGTGTCAGAGTGTGTCAGAGTGTGTCAGAGAGTGTCGGAAAGTGATAGAGATTGTCAGAGAGTGACAGTGAATGTCAGAGAGTGATAGTGAGCGTCTGAGAGTGTCAGAGAGTGTCAGAGAGAGATAGAGAGTGTCAGAGAGTGATAGAGAGTGTCAGAGAGTGTCAGAGAGTGTCAGAGAGTGATAGTGAGTGTCAGAGAGAGTCAGAGAGTGTCAGAGAGTGATAGAGACTGTCAGAGAGTGATAGTGAGTGTCTGAGAGTGTCAGAGAGTGTCAGAGAGCGATAGAGAGTGTTAGAGAGTGTCAGAGAGTGTCAGAGAGAGATAGAGAGTGTCAGAGAGTGATAGAGAGTGATAGAGAGTGTCACAGAGTGTCAGAGAGAGATAGAGAGTGTCAGAGAGTGATAGAGAGTGTCAGAGAGTGTCAGAGAGTGATAGTGAGTGTCTGAGGGTGTCTGAGAGTGTCAGAGTGTGTCAGAGAGTGAGAGAGAGTGTCAGAGGGTGTCAGAGGCTGTCAGAGAGTGTCAGAGAGTTATAGAGAGTGTCAGAGTGTGATAGTGAGTGTCTGAGAGCGTCAGAGAGTGTCAGAGAGCGATAGAGAGTGATACAGAGTGTCAGAGAGTGTCAGAGAGAGATAGAGAGTGCCAGAGAGTGATAGAGAGTGTCAGCGAGTGATAGTGAAAGTCAGAGAGAGACAGAGAGTGTCAGAGAGTGTCAGAGAGTGTCAGAGAGTGACAGTGAGTGTCTGAGAGCGTCAGAGAGTGTCAGAGAGCGATAGAGAGTGATACAGAGTGTCAGAGAGTGTCAGAGAGAGATAGAGAGTGCCAGAGAGTGAGAGAGAGTGTCAGCGAGTGATAGTGAGTGTCAGAGAGAGATAGAGAGTGTCAGAGAGTGTCAGAGAGTGATAATGAGTGTCAGAGAGTGTCAGAGAGAGATAGAGAGTGTCAGAGAGTGATAGTGAGTGTCTGAGAGTGTCAGAGTGTGTCAGAGAGCGATAGAGAGTGATCGAGAGAGTCAGAGAGTGTCAGAGAGAGATGGAGAGTGTCAGAGAGTGATAGAGATTGTCAGAGAGTGTCAGAGAGGGTCTGAGTGTGTCTGAGAGTGTCAGAGTGTGTCAGAGTGTGTCAGAGAATGATAGTGTGTGATAGAGAATGATAGAGAGTGTCAGAGAGTTATAGAGAGTGTCAGAGAGTGCCAGAGAGTGTCAGAGAGTGATAGAGAGTGATAGAGAATGTCAGAGAGTGATAGTGAGTGTCTGAGAGTGTCTGAGATTGTCAGAGTGTGTCAGAGTGTGATAGAGAGTGTCAGAGAGTGATAGGGAGTGTCAGAGAGTGATAGTGAGTGTCAGAGAGTATCAGATAGCGATAGTGAGTGTCTGAGAGTGTCTGAAATTGTCAGAGAGTGTCAGAGAGTGTCAGAGAGTGATAGAGAGTGTCAGAGAGTGATAGAGAGTGTCAGAGAATGTCAGAGAGTGATAGAGATTGTCAGAGAGTGAGAGTAAGTGTCTGAGAGTGTCAGAGAGTGTCCGAGAGTGTCAGAGAGTGATAGAGGTTGATAGAGGGTGATAGAGAGTGTCAGAGAGTGATAGAGAGTGACAGAGAGTGTCAGAGAGAGTTCGAGTGTGTCAGACAGTGTCAGAGAGTGATAGTGAGTGTCAGAGAGTGTCAGATAGTGATAGTGAGTGTCAAAGAGTGTCAGAGAGCGATAGAGAGTGTCAGAGAGTGCAGTGAGACTCTGAGAGTGTCTGAGAGTGTCAGAGAGTGTCAGAGAATGACAGAGAGGTATAGAAAGTGTCAGAAAGTGTCAGAGAGTGATCGAGAGTGATAGAGAGTGATCGAGAATGATAGAGTGTCTGAGAGTGTCTGAAATTGTCAGAGAGTGTCAGAGAGTGTCAGAGAGTGATAGAGAGTGTCAGAGAGTGATAGACAGTGTCAGAGAGAGATAGAGAGTTTCAGAGAGTGATAGTGAGTGTCCGAGATTGTCAGAGAGTGTCAGAGAGTGTCAGAGAGTGTCAGAGAGAGTCAGAGAGAGTTAGTGAGTGTCAGAGAGTGATAGTGAATGTCAGAGAGTGATAGTGAATGTCTGAAAGTGTCAGAGAGTGATAGAGAGTGTCAGAGAGTGATAGAGAGTGATAGTGAGTGATAATGAGTGTCAGAGAGTGATAGTGAGTGTCTGAGAGTGTCAGAGAGTGTCAGAGAGTGATGGAGAGTGATAGAGAGTGTCAGAGAGTGTCAGAGAGTGATAGTGAGTGTCAGAGAGTGCCAGAGAGTATCAGAGAGTATCAGAGTGTGATAGTGAGTGTCTGAGAGTGTCAAAGAGTTTCAGAGAGTGATAGAGAGTGTCAGAGAGTTTCAGAGAGTTATAGAGAGTGTCAGAGAGTGATAGAGTGTCAGAGATAGATGGAGAGTGATAGTGAGTGATAGTGAGTGTCAGAGAGTGATAGAGAGTGTCAGATAGTTTCAGAGAGTGTCAGAGAGTGATAGAGAGCGATAGAGAGTGTCAGAGAGTGTCAGAGAATGTCAGAGAGTGTTGGAGAGTGTCAGAGAATGTCAGAGAGTGTCAGAGAGTGTCAGAGAGTGTCAGAGAGTGTCAGAGAATGTCGGAGAGTGTCGGAGAGTGATGGAGAGTGATGGAGAGTGTCACAGAGTGATAGTGAGTGTCAGAGAGCGTCACAGAGTGATAGAGAGTGTCAGAGAGTGATAGAGAGTGTCAGAGAGAGATAGAGAGAGATAGAGAGTGATAGAGAGTGATAGTGTCAGAGAGTGACAGAGAGTGACAGAGAGTGATAGAGAGTGTCAGAGAGTGTCAGACAGTGTCAGAGAGTGATAGTGAGTGTCTGAGAGAGTCAGAGAGAGTCAGAGAGTGTCAGAGAGTGTCAGAGAGTGTCAAAGAGTGTAAGAGAGTCATAGAGAGTTTCACAGAGTGTTAGTGAGTGTCTGAGAGTGTCAGAGAGTGTCAGAGAGTGAAAGAGAGTGATGGAGAGTGATAGAGAGTGTCGGACAGTGATAGAGAGTGTCAGAGAGTGATAGTGAGTGTCAGAGAGTGATAGTGAGTGTCTGAGAGTGTCTGAGAGTGTCTGTGAGTGTCTGAGGTTGTCAGAGAGTGTCAGAGAGTGTCAGAGAGTGTCAGAGAGTGTCAGCGAGTGATAGAGAGTGTCAGAGAGTGTCAGAGAGTGATAGAGAGTGATAGAGAGTGATAGAGAGTTTCAGAGAGTGTCAGAGAGTGTCAGAGAGAGATAGAGAGTCAGAGAGTGATAGTGAGTCTCTGAGAGTGTGTGAGATTGTCAGAGAGTGTCAGAGAGTGAAAGTGAATGTCTGAGAGTGTCTGAGATTGTCAGAGAGTGATAGAGAGTGTCAGAGAGTGGCAGAGAGTGCTAGAGAGTGTCAGAGAGTGATAGTGAGTGTCGGAGAGTGGCAGAGAGTGATAGAGAGAGTCAGAGAGTGATAGAGAGAGTCTGAGATTGTCAGAGAGTGTCAGAGAATGATAGAGACTGTTAGAGAGTGATAGAGAGTTTCAGAGAGTGCTGGTGAGTGTCTGAGAGTGTCAGAGAGTGTCAGAGAGTGATAGAGAGTGTCAGAGAGTGATAGAGAGTGTCAGAGAGTGAATGAGAGTGAAAGAGAGTGATAGAGAGTTTCAGAGAGTGATAGTTAGTGTCTGAGAGTTTCAGAGAGTGGTAGTGAGTGTCTGAGAGTGTCAGAGAGTGTCAGAGAGTGTCAGAGAGTGATAGAGAGTGATAGAGAGTGTCAGAGAGTGATAGAGAGTGTCAGAGAGTGAATGAGAGTGAAAGAGAGTGATAGAGAGTTTCAGAGAGTGATAGTGAGTGTTTGAGAGTGTCAGAGAGTGATAGAGAGTGTCAGAGAGTGATAGAGAGTAATAGAGAGTAATAGAGAGTGTCTGAGAGTGATTGTGAGTGTCAGAGAGTGTCAGAGATTGATAGTGAGTGTCTGAGACTGTCCGAGAGTGTCAGAGAGTGGTAGTGAGTGTCAGAGAGTGTCAGAGAGTGATAGTGAGTGTCTGAGAGTGTCTGAGAGTGTCTGAGAGTGTCTGAGAGTTTCTGAGATTGTCAGAGAGTGTCAGAGAGTGTCAGAGAATGTCAGAGTGTCAGAGAGTGTCAGAGAGTGAATGTGAGTGTCTGAGAGTGCCTGAGAGTGGCTGAGAGTGGCTGAGATTGTCAGAGAGTGTCAGCGAGTGACACAGAGTGCCAGAGAGTGTCAGAGAGTGATAGTGAGTGTCAGAGAGTGATAGTGTCAGAGAGTGATAGAGAGTGATAGTGAGCGTCTGAGAGTGATGGAGAGTGATAGAGAGTGTCAGAGAGTGTCAGAGAGTGATAGTGAATGTCAGAGAGTGTCAGAGAGTGATAGTGAGTGTCTGAGAGTGTCAGAGAGTTTCAGAGAGTGATAGAGAGTGTCAGAGAGTATCAGAGAGTGATAGTGAGTGTCTGAGAGTGATAGAGAGTGAAAGAGAGTGTCAGAGAGGGTCAGAGAATGTCAGAGAGTGTTGGAGAGTGTCTGAGAATGTCAGAGAGTGATAGTGAGTGTCAGAGAGTGATAGTGAGTGTCTGAGAGTGTCTGAGAGTGTAAGAGAGTGATAGTGATTGTAAGAGAGTGATAGTGAGTGTCAGAGAGTGATAGTGAGTGTCAGAGAGTGTCAGAGAGTGTAAGAGAGTGATAGTGAGTGTGAGAGAGTGATAGTGAGTATCAGAGAGTGTCAGAGAGTGTCAGAGAGTGTCGGAGAGTGTCGGAGAGTGATGGAGAGTGATGGAGAGTGATGGAGAGTGATAGAGAGTGATAGAGAGTGATAGAGAGTGTCAGTGAGTGACAGTGAGTTTCAGAGAGTGTCACAGAGTGATAGTGAGTGTCTGAGAGTGATAGAGAGTGTCAGAGAGTGATAGAGAGTGTCAGAGAGTGAGAGAGTGTCAGTGAGTGATAGTGAGTGTCAGAGAGTGTCACAGAGTGATAGTGAGTGTCTGAGAGTGATAGTGAGTGTCTGAGAGTGATAGAGAGTGTCTGAGAGCGATAGAGAGTGTCAGAGAGTGATAGAGAGTGTCAGAGAGTGATAGAGAGTGTCAGAGAGAGATAGAGAGAGATAGAGAGAGATAGAGAGAGATAGAGAGTGATAGAGAGTGATAGAGAGTGTCAGAGAGTGACAGAGAGTGACAGAGAGTGATAGAGAGTGATAGAGAGTGTCAGAGAGAGAGATAAAGAGAGATAGAGAGTGATAGAGAGTGTCAGAGAGTGACAGAGAGTGTCAGAGAGTGTCAGAGCGTGATAGTGAGTGTCAGAGAGTGTCAGAGAGTGATAGTGAGAGTCTGAGAGTGATAGAGAGTGTCAGAGAGTGATAGAGAGTCTCAGAGAGAGATAGAGAGAGATAGAGAGTGATAGAGAGTGTCACAGAGTGTCAGAGAGTGATAGAGAGTGATAGAGAGTGATAGAGAGTGTCAGCGTGTGTCAGACAGTGTCAGAGAGTGATAGTGAGTTTCCGAGAGTGTCAGAGAGTGTCTGAGAGTTTCAGAGAGTGAAAGAGAGTGTCAGAGAGTGATCGAGAGTGTCAGAGAGTGTCAGAGAGTGAAAGAGAGTGAAAGAGAGTGAAAGAGAGTGACAGAGAGTGATAGAGAGTTTCACAGAGTGATAGTGAGTGTATGAGAGTGTCAGAGAGTGATAGAGAGAGATAGAGAGTTTCAGAGAGTGATTGTGAGTGTCTGAGAATGTCAGAGAGTGATAGTGAGTGTCTGAGACAGTCTGAGAGTGTCAGAGAGTGATAGTGTGTGTCAGAGAGTGTCAGAGAGTGTCAGAGAGTATCAGAGGGTGATAGTCAGTGTCTGAGAGTGTCTGAGAATGTCAGAGAGTGTCAGATTGTGTCAGATTGTGTCAGAGAGTGACAGAGAGTGACAGAGAGTGACAGAGAGTGACAGAGAGTGTCAGAGAGTTAATGTGAGTATCTGAGAGTGTCTGAGTGTGTCTGAGTGTGTCAGAGAGTGTCAGAGAGTGTCAGAGAGTGTCAGCGAGTGATAGAGAGTGGCAGAGAATGGCAGAGAGTGACAGAGAGAGTCAGAGAGGAATAGTGAATGTCTGAGAGTGTCTGAGAGTGTCAGAGAATGATAGAGAGTGTCAGAGAGTGATAGAGAGTTTCAGAGAGTGGTGGTGAGTGTCTGAGAGTGTCAGAGAGTGATAGAGAGTGTCAGAGAGTGAATGAGAGTGAAAGAGAGTGATAGAGAGTTTCAGAGAGTGATAGTTAGTGTCTGAGAGTTTCAGAGAGTGGTAGTGAGTGTCAGATAATGTCAGGGAGTGTCAGAGAGTGATAGAGAGTGTCAGAGAGTGATAGTGAGTGTCAGAGAATGTCAGAGAGTGATAGTGAGTGTCTGAGACAGTCTGAGAGTGTCAGAGAGTGATAGTGTGTGTCAGAGAGTGTCAGAGAGTGATAGAGAGTGTCAGAGAGTGTCAAAGAGTATCAGAGAGTGATAGTCAGTGTCTGAGAGTGTCTGAGAATGTCAGAGAGTGTCAGATTGTGTCAGATTGTGTCAGAGAGTGACAGAGAGTGACAGAGAGTAACAGAGAGTGTCAGAGAGTTAATGTGAGTGTCTGAGAGTGTCTGAGTGTGTCTGAGAGTGTCTGAGAGTGTCTGAGAGTGTCTGAGTGTGTCTGAGTGTGTCAGAGAGTGGCAGAGAGTGGCAGAGTGGAATAGTGAATGTCTGAGAGTGTCTGAGAGTGTCAGAGAGTGTCACATAGTGATTGAGAGTGATTGAGAGTGTCAGAGAGAGATAGAGAATGTCAGAGAGTGATAGTGAGTGTCAGAGAGTGATAGAGAGTGTCTGAGAATGATAGTGAGTGTCTGAGAGTGTCAGAGAGTGATGGAGAGTGATAGAGAGTGTCTGAGAGTGTTAAAATGTGTCTGCGAGTGATAAAATGTGTCTGAGAGTGATAGAGAGTGTCAGAGAGGGTCAGAGAGTGTCAGAGAGTGATAGTGAGTGTCTGAGAGAGTCAGAGAGTGATAGTGAGTGTCAGAGAGTGATAGTGAGTGTCTGAGAGTGTCAGAGAGTGATAGAGAGGGTCAGAGAGTGATAGAGAGTGAAAGTGAGTGTCTGAGAGTGTCAGAGAGTTAATGTGAGAATCTGAGAGTGTCTGAGTGTGTCTGAGTGTGTCTGAGTGTGTCTGAGTGTGTCAGAGAGTGTCAGAGAGTGACAGAGAGTGTCAGAGAGTTAATGTGAGTATCTGAGAGTATCTGAGAGTGTCTGAGAGTGTCTGAGTGTGTCTGAGTGTGTCTGAGTGTGTCAGAGAGTGTCAGAGAGTGTCAGAGAGTGTCAGCGAGTGATAGAGAGTGGCAGAGAGTGGCAGAGAGTGACAGAGAGAGTCAGAGAGGAATAGTGAATGTCTGAGAGTGTCTGAGAGTGTCAGAGAATGATAGAGAGTGTCAGACAGTGAGAGAGAGTTTCAGAGAGTGGTGGTGAGTGTCTGAGAGTGTCAGAGAGTGTCAGAGAGTGATAGAGAGTGTCAGAGAGTGAATGAGAGTGAAAAAGAGTGTCAGAGAGCGATAGAGAGTGATAGAGAGTAATAGAGAGTGTCTGAGAGTGTCAGAGAGTGATAGTGAGTGTCAGAGAGTGTCAGAGATTGATAGTGAGTGTCTGAGACTGTCAGAGAGTGGTAGTGAGTGTCAGAGAGTGTCAGAGAGTGATAGTGAGTGTCTGAGAGTGTCAGAGAGTGTCAGAGAGTGTCAGAGAGTGACAGAGAGTGACAGAGAGTGACAGAGAGTGACAGAGAGTGTCAGAGAGTGAAAGACAGTGAAAGAGAGTGTCAGAGAGTGTAAGAGAGTGATAGTGAGTGTCAGAGAGTGTCAGAGAGTGATAGAGAGTCTCAGATAGAGATACAGAGAGATAGAGAGTGATAGAGAGTGTCAGAGAGTGATAGAGAGTGATAGAGAGTGTCAGCGTGTGTCAGACAGTGTCAGAGAGCGATAGTGAGTTTCCGAGAGTGTCAGAGAGTGATAGTGAGTGGCTGAGAGAGTCAGAGAGTGTCAGAGAGTTTCAGAGAGTGAAAGAGAGTGTCAGAGAGTGATAGAGAGTGTCAGAGAGTGAAAGAGAGTGAAAGAGAGTGATAGAGAGTTTCACAGAGTGATAGTGAGTGTCTGAGAGTGTCAGAGAGTGTCAGAGAGTGATAGAGATTGTCAGAGAGTGATAGAGAGTGTCAGAGAGTGAAAGAGAGTGATAGAGATTGTCAGAGAGTGATAGAGAGTGTCAGAGAGTGAAAGAGATTGATAGAGAGTTTCAGAGAGTGATTGTGAGTGTCTGAGAGTGTCAGAGCGTGTCAGAGAGTGATAGAGAGTGTCTGAGAGTGTCAGAGAGTGATAGTGAGTGTCAGAGAGTGATAGTGAGTGTCAGAGAATGTCAGAGAGTGATAGTGAGTGTCTGAGACAGTCTGAGAGTGTCAGAGAGTGATAGTGTGTGTCAGAGAGTGATAGTGAGTGTCTGAGATTGTCTGAAATTGTCAGAGAGTGTCAGAGAGTGTCAGAGAGTGATAGAGAGTGTCAGAGTGAATCAGAGAGTGATAGTCAGTGTCTGAGAGTGTCTGAGAATGTCAGAGAGTGTCAGATTGTGTCAGAGAGTGACAGAGAGTGACAGAGAGTGACCGAGAGTGACAGAGAGTAACAGAGAGTGTCAGAGAGTTAATGTGAGTATCTGAGAGTGTCTGAGAGTGTCTGAGAGTGTCTGAGAGTTTCTGAGTGTGTCTGAGTGTGTCAGAGAGTGTCAGAGAGTGTCAGAGAGTGTCAGCGAGTGATAGAGGGTGGCAGAGAGTGGCAGAGAGTGGCAGAGAGGAATAGTGAATGTCTGAGCGTGTCTGAGAGTGTCAGAGAGTGATTGAGAGTGATTGAGAGTGTCAGAGAGAGATAGAGAATGTCAGAGAGTGATAGTGTGTGTCAGAGAGTGATAGAGAGTGTCAGAGAGTGATAGAGAGTGTCAGAGTGTATCAGAGAGTGATAGTGAGTGTCTGAGAGTGATAGTGAGTGTCTGAGAGTGTCAGAGAGTGTCAGAGAGTGATAGTGAGTGTCTGAGAGAGTCAGAGAGTGATAGTGAGTGTCAGAGAGTGCTAGTGAGTGTCTGAGAGAGTCAGAGAGTGATAGTGAGTGTCAGAGAGTGATAGTGAGTGTCTGAGAGAGTCAGAGAGTGATAGTGAGTGTCAGAGAGCGATAGAGAGTGTCAGAGAGTGATAAAATGTGTCTGCGAGTGATAAAATGTGTCTGAGAGTGATAGAGAGTGTCAGAGAGTGTCAGAGAGTGTCAGAGAGTGATAGTGAGTGTCTGAGAGAGTCAGAGAGTGATAGTGAGTGTCAGAGAGTGATAGTGAGTGTCTGAGAGTGTCAGAGAGGGTCAGAGAGTGATAGAGAGTGATAGTGAGTGTCTGAGAGTGTCAGAGAGTGATAGTGTGTGTCTGTGAGTGTCAGAGAGTGATAGAGAGGGTCAGAGAGTGATAGAGAGTGATAGTGAGTGTCTGAGAGTGTCAGATAGTGATAGTGAGTGTCTGTGAGTGTCAGAGAGTGTCAGAGAGTGTCAAAGAGTGTCAGAGAGTGACAGTGAGTGTCAGAGAGTGATAGTGAGTATCTGTGAGTGTCAGAGAGTGATAGTGAGTGTCTGTGAGTGTCAGAGAGTGTCAGAGAGTGATAGTGAGTGTCAGAGAGTGTCAGAGAGTCATATTGGGTGTCTGAGAGTGTCAGAGAGTTTCAGAGAGTGATAGAGATTGTCAGAGAGTATCAGAGAGTGATTGTGAGTTTCTGAGATTGTCAGAGAGTGTCCGAGAATGATAGAGAGTGTCAGAGAGTTATAGAGAGTGTCAGAGAGTGATACAGAGTGTCAGAGATAGATGGAGAGTGATAGAGAGTTTCAGAGAGTGATAGAGATTGTCAGAGAGTATCAGAGAGTGATTGTGAGTTTCTGAGATTGTCAGAGAGTGTCCGAGAATGATAGAGAGTGTCAGAGAGTTATAGAGAGGGTCAGAGAGTGTCAGAGAATGTCAGAGAGTGTAGGAGAGTGTCAGAGAATGTCAGAGAATGTCAGAGAGTGACAGTGAGTGTCAGAGAGTGACAGTGAGTGTCAGAGAGTGACAGTGAGTGTCAGAGAGTGATAGTGAGTGTCAGAGAGTGTCAGAGAGTGATGGAGAGTATGGAGAGTGATGGAGAGTGATGGAGAGTGATGGAGAGTGTCACAGAGTGATAGTGAGTGTCAGAGAGTGTCACAGAGTGATCGAGAGTGTCAGAGAGTGATAGAGAGAGATAGAGAGAGATAGAGAGTGATAGAGAGTGATAGAGAGTGATAGAGAGTGATAGAGAGTGTCAGAGTGTGACAGAGAGTTACAGAGAGTGACAGAGAGTGTCAGAGAGTGATAGTGAGTGTCAGAGAGTGTCAGAGAGTGATACTGAGAGTCTGAGAGAGTCAGAGAGTGTCAGAGAGTGTCAGAGAGTGTCAGAGAGTGAAAGAGAGTGAAAGAGAGGGATAGAGAGAGTCAGAGAGTGTCAGAGAGTGAAAGAGAGTGTCAGAGAGTGTCAGAGAGTGTCAGAGAGTGAAAGAGAGTGATAGTGAGTGAAAGAGAGTGTCAGAGAGTGATAGTGAGTGTCAGAGAGTGTCAGAGAGTGATAGTGAGTGTCAGAGAGTGACAGAGAGTGATAGAGAGTGACAGAGAGTGACAGAGAGTGTCAGAGAGTTAATGTGAGTATCTGAGAGTATCTGAGAGTGTCTGAGTGTGTCTGAGTGTGTCTGAGAGTGTCTGAGTGTGTCAGAGAGTGTCAGAGAGTGTCAGCGAGTGATAGAGAGTGGCAGAGAGTGGCAGAGAGTGACAGAGAGAGTCAGAGAGGAATAGTGAATGTCTGAGAGTGTCTGAGAGTGTCAGAGAATGATAGAGAGAGTCAGAGAGTGAGAGAGAGTTTCAGAGAGTGGTGGTGAGTGTCTGAGAGTGTCAGAGAGTGTCAGAGAGTGATAGAGAATGTCAGAGAGTGAATGAGATTGAAAGAGAGTTATAGAGAGTTTCAGAGAGTGATAGTTAGTGTCTGAGAGTTTCAGAGAGTGGTAGTGAGTGTCAGAGAGTGATAGAGAGTGAATGAGAGTGAAAGAGAGTGATAGAGAGTTTCAGAGGGTGATAGTGAGTGTCTGAGAGTGTCAGAGAGTGATAGAGAGTGTCAGAGAGTGTCAGAGAATGTCAGAGAGTGATAGAGAATAATAGAGAGTGTCTGAGACTGTCAGAGAGTGGTAGTGAGTGTCAGAGAGTGTCAGAGAGTGTCAGAGAGTGTCAGAGAGTGATAGTGAGTGTCTGAGAGTGTCTGAGAGTGTCAGAGAGTGTCAGAGAGTGACAGAAAGTGACAGAGAGTGACAGAGAGGGACAGAGAGTGAAAGAGAGTGTCAGAGAGTGTCAGAGAGTGATAGTGAGTGTCAGAGAGTGTCAGAGAGTGATAGAGAGTCTCAGAGAGAGATACAGAGAGATAGAGAGTGATAGATAGTGTCAGAGAGTGATAGAGAGTGATAGAGAGTGTCAGCGTG
The DNA here is from genome assembly GCF_036365525.1 of Heterodontus francisci. Taxonomy (NCBI): domain Eukaryota; kingdom Metazoa; phylum Chordata; class Chondrichthyes; order Heterodontiformes; family Heterodontidae; genus Heterodontus; species Heterodontus francisci. The sequence goes on along the minus strand of NC_090394.1, from coordinate 4,536,419 downwards.
TGTCAGACAGTGTCTGAGAGATTCAGAGAGTGAAAGAGAGTGTCAGTGAGTGATAGAGAGTGTCAGAGAGTGAAAGAGAGTGAAAGAGAGTGATAGAGAGTGTCAGAGAGTGACAGAGATTGTCAGAGAGTGAAAGAGAGTGAAAGAGAGTGTCAGAGAGTGTCAGAGAGTGATAGTGATTGTCAGAGAGTGTCAGAGAGTGATAGAGAGTCTCAGAGAGAGATACAGAGAGATAGAGAGTGATAGAGAGTGTCAGAGAGTGATAGAGAGTGATAGAGAGTGTCAGCGTGTGTCAGACAGTGTCAGAGAGATTCAGAGAGTGAAAGAGAGTGTCAGAGAGTGATAGAGAGTGTCAGAGAGTGAAAGAGAGTGAAAGAGAGTGAAAGAGAGTGTCAGAGAGTGATAGAGAGTGTCAGAGAGTGAAAGAGAGTGAAAGAGAGTGATAGAGAGTTTCACAGAGTGATAGTGAGTGTCTGAGAGTGTCAGAGAGTGTCAGAGAGTTTCAGAGAGTGAAAGAGAGTGTCAGAGAGTGATAGAGAGTGTCAGAGAGTGGAAGAGATTGAAAGAGAGTGATAGAGAGTTTCACAGAGTGATAGTGAGTGTCTGAGAGTGTCAGAGAGTGTCAGAGAGTGATAGTGAGTGTCAGAGAGTGTCAGAGAGTGATAGAGAGTCTCAGAGAGAGATACAGAGAGATAGAGAGTGATAGAGAGTGTCAGAGAGTGATAGAGAGTGATAGAGAGTGTCAGCGTGTGTCAGACAGTGTCTGAGAGATTCAGAGAGTGAAAGAGAGTGTCAGTGAGTGATAGAGAGTGTCAGAGAGTGAAAGAGAGTGAAAGAGAGTGATAGAGAGTGTCAGAGAGTGACAGAGATTGTCAGAGAGTGAAAGAGAGTGAAAGAGAGTGTCAGAGAGTGTCAGAGAGTGATAGTGATTGTCAGAGAGTGTCAGAGAGTGATAGAGAGTCTCAGAGAGAGATACAGAGAGATAGAGAGTGATAGAGAGTGTCAGAGAGTGATAGAGAGTGATAGAGAGTGTCAGCGTGTGTCAGACAGTGTCAGAGAGATTCAGAGAGTGAAAGAGAGTGTCAGAGAGTGATAGAGAGTGTCAGAGAGTGAAAGAGAGTGAAAGAGAGTGAAAGAGAGTGTCAGAGAGTGATAGAGAGTGTCAGAGAGTGAAAGAGAGTGAAAGAGAGTGATAGAGAGTTTCACAGAGTGATAGTGAGTGTCTGAGAGTGTCAGAGAGTGTCAGAGAGTTTCAGAGAGTGAAAGAGAGTGTCAGAGAGTGATAGAGAGTGTCAGAGAGTGGAAGAGATTGAAAGAGAGTGATAGAGAGTTTCACAGAGTGATAGTGAGTGTCTGAGAGTGTCAGAGAGTGTCAGAGAGTGATAGAGATTGTCAGAGAGTGATAGAGAGTGTCAGAGAGTGAAAGAGAGTGATAGAGATTGTCAGAGAGTGATAGAGAGTGTCAGAGAGTGAAAGAGAGTGATAGAGAGTTTCAGAGAGTGATTGTGAGTGTCTGAGAGTGTCAGAGCGTGTCAGAGAGTGATAGAGAGTGTCTGAGAGTCTCAGAGAGTGATAGTGAGTGTCAGAGAGTGATAGTGAGTGTCAGAGAATGTCAGAGAGTGATAGTGTGTGTCTGAGACAGTCTGAGAGTGATAGTGTGTGTCAGAGAGTGATAGTGAGTGTCTGAGATTGTCTGAAATTGTCAGAGAGTGTCAGAGAGTGATAGAGAGTGTCAGAGAGTATCAGAGAGTGATAGTCAGTGTCTGAGAGTGTCTGAGAATGTCAGAGAGTGTCAGATTGTGTCAGATTGTGTCAGAGAGTGACAGAGAGTGACAGAGAGTAACAGAGAGTGTCAGAGAGTTAATGTGAGTATCTGAGAGTGTCTGAGAGTTTCTGAGAGTGTCTGAGAGTGTCTGAGTGTGTCTGAGTGTGTCAGAGAGTGTCAGAGAGTGACAGAGAGTGTCAGCGAGTGATAGAGAGTGGCAGAGAGTGGCAGAGAGTGGCAGAGTGGAATAGTGAATGTCTGAGAGTGTCTGAGAGTGTCAGAGAGTGTCACAGAGTGATTGAGAGTGATTGAGAGTGTCAGAGAGAGATAGAGAATGTCAGAGAGTGATAGTGAGTGTCAGAGAGTGATAGAGAGTGTCAGAGAGTGATAGAGAGTGTCAGAGTGTATCAGAGAGTGATAGTGAGTGTCTGAGAGTGATAGTGAGTGTCCGAGAGTGTCAGAGAGTGATGGAGAGTGATAGAGAGTGTCTGAGAGTGATAAAATGTGTCTGCGAGTGATAAAATGTGTCTGAGAGTGATAGAGAGTGTCAGAGAGTGTCAGAGAGTGTCAGAGAGTGTCAGAGAGTGATAGTGAGTGTCTGAGAGAGTCAGAGACTGATAGTGAGTGTCAGAGAGTGATAGTGATTGTCTGAGAGTGTCAGAGAGTGATAGAGAGGGTCAGAGAGTGATAGAGAGTGATAGTGAGTGTCTGAGAGTGTCAGAGAGATAATGTGAGAATCTGAGAGTGTCTGAGTGTGTCTGAGTGTGTCTGAGTGTGTCTGAGTGTGTCTGAGTGTGTCAGAGAGTGTCAGAGAGTGTCAGAGAGTTAATGTGAGTATCTGAGAGTATCAGAGAGTGTCTGAGAGTGTCTGAGTGTGTCTGAGTGTGTCTGAGTGTGTCTGAGTGTGTCAGAGAGTGTCAGAGAGTGTCAGAGACTGTCAGCGAGTGATAGAGAGTGGCAGAGAGTGGCAGAGAGTGACAGAGAGAGTCAGAGAGGAATAGTGAATGTCTGAGAGTGTCTGAGAGTGTCAGAGAATGATAGAGAGTGTCAGACAGTGAGAGAGAGTTTCAGAGAGTGGTGGTGAGTGCCTGAGAGTGTCAGAGAGTGTCAGAGAGTGATAGAGAGTTTCAGAGAGTGAATGAGAGTGAAAAAGAGTGATAGAGAGTTTCAGAGAGTGATAGTTAGTGTCTGAGAGTTTCAGAGAGTGGTAGTGAGTGTCAGAGAGTGTCAGGGAGTGTCAGAGAGTGAATGAGAGTGAAAGAGAGTGATAGAGAGTTTCAGAGAGTGATAGTGAGTGTCTGAGAGTGTCAGAGAGTGATAGAGAGTGTCAGAGAGTGTCAGAGAGTGATAGAGAGTGTCAGAGAGTGTCAGAGAGTGATAGAGAGTGATAGTGAGTGTCTGAGAGTGTCAGAGAGTGATAGTGTGTGTCTGTGAGTGTCAGAGAGTGATAGAGAGGGTCAGAGAGTGATAGAGAGTGATAGTGAGTGTCTGAGAGTGTCAGATAGTGATAGTGAGTGTCTGTGAGTGTCAGAGAGTGTCAGAGAGTGTCAGAGAGTGTCAGAGAGTGATAGTGAGTGTCAGAGAGTGATAGTGAGTGTCTCTGAGTGTCAGAGAGTGATAGTGAGTGTATGTGAGTGTCAGAGAGTGTCAGAGAGTGATAGTGAGTGTCAGAGAGTTTCAGAGAGTCATAGTGGGTGTCTGAGAGTGTCAGAGAGTTTCAGAGAGTGATAGAGAGTGTCAGAGAGTATCAGAGAGTGATTGTGAGTTTCTGAGATTGTCAGAGAGTGTCCGAGAATGATAGAGAGTGTCAGAGAGTTATAGAGTGTGTCAGAGAGTGATAGAGAGTGTCAGAGATAGATGGAGAGTGATAGAGAGTGTCAGATAGTGTCAGAGAGTGTCAGAGAGTGATAGAGAGCGATAGAGAGTGTCAGAGAGGGTCAGAGAGGGTCAGAGAGTGTCAGAGAATGTCAGAGAATGTCAGAGAATGTCAGAGAGTGACAGTGAGTGTCAGAGAGTGACAGTGAGTGTCAGAGAGTGATAGTGAGTGTCAGAGAGTGTCAGAGAGTGATGGAGAGTATGGAGAGTGATGGAGAGTGATGGAGAGTGATGGAGAGTGTCACAGAGTGATAGTGAGTGTCAGAGAGTGTCACAGAGTGATCGAGAGTGTCAGAGAGTGATAGAGAGAGATAGAGAGTGATAGAGAGTGATAGAGAGTGATAGAGAGTGTCAGAGTGTGACAGAGAGTGACAGAGAGTGTCAGAGAGTGATAGTGAGTGTCAGAGAGTGTCAGAGAGTGATACTGAGAGTCTGAGAGAGTCAGAGAGTGTCAGAGAGTGTCAGAGAGTGTCAGAGAGTGAAAGCGAGTGAAAGAGAGTGATAGAGAGAGTCAGAGAGTGTCAGAGAGTGAAAGAGAGTGTCAGAGAGTGTCAGAGAGTGTCAGAGAGTGTCAGAGAGTGAAAGAGAGTGATAGTGTGTGAAAGAGAGTGTCAGAGAGTGATAGTGAGTGTCAGAGAGTGTCAGAGAGTGATAGTGAGTGTCAGAGAGTGACAGAGAGTGATAGAGAGTGACAGAGAGTGACAGAGAGTGTCAGAGAGTTAATGTGAGTATCTGAGAGTATCTGAGAGTGACTGAGTGTGTCTGAGTGTGTCTGAGTGTGTCTGAGTGTGTCTGAGTGTGTCAGAGAGTGTCAGAGAGTGTCAGCGAGTGATAGAGAGTGGCAGAGTGTGGCAGAGAGTGACAGAGAGAGTCAGAGAGGAATAGTGAATGTCTGAGAGTGTCTGAGAGTGTCAGAGAATGATAGAGAGTGTCAGAGAGTGAGAGAGAGTTTCAGAGAGTGGTGGTGAGTGTCTGAGAGTGTCAGAGAGTGTCAGAGAGTGATAGAGAGTGTCAGAGAGTGAATGAGAGTGAAAGAGAGTGATAGAGAGTTTCAGAGAGTGATAGTTCGTGTCTGAGAGTTTCAGAGAGTGGTAGTGAGTGTCAGAGAGTGATAGAGAGTGTCAGAGAGTGAATGAGAGTGAAAGAGAGTGATAGAGAGTTTCAGAGGGTGATAGTGAGTGTCTGAGAGTGTCAGAGAGTGATAGAGAGTGTCAGAGAGTGTCAGAGAATGTCAGAGAGTGATAGAGAGTAATAGAGAGTGTCTGAGACTGTCAGAGAGTGGTAGTGAGTGTCAGAGAGTGTCAGAGAGTGTCAGAGAGTGTCAGAGAGTGATAGTGAGTGTCTGAGAGTGTCTGAGATTGTCAGAGAGTGTCAGAGAGTGTCAGCGAGTGATAGAGAGTGGCAGAGTGTGGCAGAGAGTGACAGAGAGAGTCAGAGAGGAATAGTGAATGTCTGAGAGTGTCTGAGAGTGTCAGAGAATGATAGAGAGTGTCAGAGAGTGAGAGAGAGTTTCAGAGAGTGGTGGTGAGTGTCTGAGAGTGTCAGAGAGTGTCAGAGAGTGATAGAGAGTGTCAGAGAGTGAATGAGAGTGAAAGAGAGTGATAGAGAGTTTCAGAGAGTGATAGTTCGTGTCTGAGAGTTTCAGAGAGTGGTAGTGAGTGTCAGAGAGTGATAGAGAGTGTCAGAGAGTGAATGAGAGTGAAAGAGAGTGATAGAGAGTTTCAGAGGGTGATAGTGAGTGTCTGAGAGTGTCAGAGAGTGATAGAGAGTGTCAGAGAGTGTCAGAGAATGTCAGAGAGTGATAGAGAGTAATAGAGAGTGTCTGAGACTGTCAGAGAGTGGTAGTGAGTGTCAGAGAGTGTCAGAGAGTGTCAGAGAGTGTCAGAGAGTGATAGTGAGTGTCTGAGAGTGTCTGAGATTGTCAGAGAGTGTCAGAGAGTGTCAGAGAGTGACAGAAAGTGACAGAGAGTGACAGAGAGGGACAGAGAGTGAAAGAGAGTGTCAGAGAGTGTCAGAGAGTGATAGTGAGTGTCAGAGAGTGTCAGAGAGTGATAGAGAGTCTCAGAGAGAGATACAGAGAGATAGAGAGTGATAGAGAGTGTCAGAGAGTGATAGAGAGTGATAGAGAGTGTCAGCGTGTGTCAGACAGTGTCTGAGAGATTCAGAGAGTGAAATAGAGTGTCAGTGAGTGATAGAGAGTGTCAGAGAGTGAAAGAGAGTGAAAGAGAGTGATAGAGAGTGTCAGAGAGTGACAGAGATTGTCAGAGAGTGAAAGAGAGTGAAAGAGAGTGTCAGAGAGTGTCAGAGAGTGATAGTGAGTGTCAGAGAGTTTCAGAGAGTGATAGAGAGTCTCAGAGAGAGAGATACAGAGATATAGAGAGTGATAGAGAGTGTCAGAGAGTGATAGAGAGTGATAGAGAGTGTCAGCGTGTGTCAGACAGTGTCAGAGAGATTCAGAGTGTGAAAGAGAGTGTCAGAGAGTGATAGAGAGTGTCAGAGAATGAAAGAGAGTGAAAGAGAGTGAAAGAGAGTGTCAGAGAGTGATAGAGAGTGTCAGAGAGTGAAAGAGAGTGAAAGAGAGTGATAGAGAGTTTCACAGAGTGATAGTGAGTGTCTGAGAGTGTCAGAGAGTGTCAGAGAGTGATAGAGATTGTCAGAGAGTGATAGAGAGTGTCAGAGAGTGAAAGAGAGTGATAGAGATTGTCAGAGAGTGATAGAGAGTGTCAGAGAGTGAAAGAGAGTGATAGAGAGTTTCAGAGAGTGATTGTGAGTGTCTGAGAGTGTCAGAGCGTGCCAGAGAGTGATAGAGAGTGTCTGAGAGTGTCAGAGAGTGATAGTGAGTGTCAGAGAGTGATAGTGAGTGTCAGAGAATGTCAGAGAGTGATAGTGAGTGTCTGAGACAGTCTGGGAGTGTCAGAGAGTGATGGTGTGTGTCAGAGAGTGATAGTGAGTGTCTGAGATTGTCTGAAATTGTCAGAGAGTGTCAGAGAGTGTCAGAGAGCGATATAGAGTGTCAGAGAGTGACAGAGAGTGACAGAGAGTAACAGAGAGTGTCAGAGAGTGACAGAGAGTAACAGAGAGTGTCAGAGAGTGACAGAGAGTAACAGAGAGTGTCAGAGAGTTAATGTGAGTATCTGAGAGTGTCTGAGAGTGTCTGAGAGTGTCTGAGAGTGTCTGAGTGTGTCTGAGTGAGTCAGAGAGTGTCAGAGAGTGTCAGAGAGTGTCAGCGAGTGATAGAGAGTGGCAGAGAGTGGCAGAGAGTGGCAGAGAGGAATAGTGAATGTCTGAGAGTGTCTGAGAGTGTCAGAGAGTGTCAGAGAGTGATTGAGAGTGACAGAGAGTGACAGAGAGTGGCAGAGAGTGGCAGAGAGTGGCAGAGAGTGGCAGAGAGTGATAGTGAGTGTCAGAGAGTCAGAGAGAGTCAGAGAGTGTCAGAGAGTGTCAGAGAGTGAAAGAGAGTGATAGAGAGTGGCAGAGAGTGATAGTGAGTGTCTGAGAGAGTCAGAGAGAGTCAGAGAGTGTCAGAGAGTGTCAGAGAGTGAAAGAGAGTGATAGAGAGTTGCACAGAGTGATAGTGAGTGTCTGAGAGTGTCAGAGAGTGTCAGAGAGTGATAGAGAGTGTCAGAGAGTGAAAGAGAGTGATAGAGAGTGTCAGCGAGTGATAGTGAGTGTCAGAGAGTGTCAGAGAGTGATAGTGAGTGTCTGAGAGTGATAGAGAGTGTCAGAGAGTGTCAGAGAGTGATAGAGAGTGATAGAGGGTGTCAGCGTGTGTCAGACAGTGTCAGAGAGTGATAGTGAGTTTCTGAGAGTGTCAGAGAGTGTCAGAGAGTGAAAGAGAGTGATAGAGAGTGTCAGAGAGTGTCAGCGAGTGTCAGAGAGTGTCAGAGAGTGATGGAGAGTGTCAGAGAGTGATGGAGAGTGTCAGAGAGTGATGGAGAGTGATGGAGAGTGATGGAGAGTGTCTGAGAGTGATAGAGATTGTCTGAGAGTGATAGAGAGTGTCAGAGAGTGATAGAGAGTGTCAGAGAGTGATAGAGAGTGTCAGAGTGTATCAGAGAGTGATAGTGAGTGTCTGAGAGTGATAGTGAGTGTCTGAGAGTGTCAGAGAGTGATGGAGAGTGATAGAGAGTGTCAGAGAGTGTCAGAGAGTGTCAGAGAGTGATAGTGAGAGTCTGAGAGAGTCAGAGAGTGATAGTGAGTGTCAGAGAGTGATAGTGAGTGTCTGAGAGTGTCAGAGAGTGATAGTGAGTGTCTGTGAGTGTCAGAGAGTGATAGAGAGGGTCAGAGAGTGATAGTGAGTGTCTGAGAGTGTCAGATAGTGATAGTGAGTGTCTGTGAGTGTCAGAGAGTGTCAGAGAGTGTCAGAGAGTGATAGTGAGTGTCTGTGAGTGTCAGAGAGTGATAGTGAGTGTCTGTGAGTGTCAGAGAGTGTCAGAGAGTGATAGTGAGTGTCAGAGAGTGTCAGAGAGTGTCAGAGAGTCATAGTGGGTGTCTGAGAGTGTCAGAGAGTTTCAGAGAGTGATAGAGAGTGTCAGAGAGTATCAGAGAGTGATAGTGAGTTTCTGAGATTGTCAGAGAGTGTCTGAGAATGATAGAGAGTGTCAGAGAGTTGCAGAGAGTGTCAGAGAGTCATAGAGAGTGCCAGAGATAGATGGAGAGTGATAGAGAGTGTCAGATAGTGTCAGAGAGTGTCAGAGAGTGATAGAGAGCGATAGAGAGTGTCAGAGAGGGTCAGAGAGTGTCAGAGAGTGTCAGAGAATGTCAGAGAGTGTAGGAGAGTGTCAGAGAATGTCAGAGAATGTCAGAGAATGTCAGAGAGTGACAGTGAGTGTCAGAGAGTGACAGTGAGTGTCAGAGAGTGACAGTGAGTGTCAGAGAGTGATAGTGAGTGTCAGAGAGTGTCAGAGAGTGTCAGAGAGTGATGGAGAGTATGGAGAGTGATGGAGAGTGATGGAGAGTGATGGAGAGTGTCACAGAGTGATAGTGAGTGTCAGAGAGTGTCACAGAGTGATCGAGAGTGTCAGAGAGTGATAGAGAGAGATAGAGAGTGATAGAGAGTGATAGAGAGTGATAGAGAGTGATAGAGAGTGTCAGAGAGTGACAGAGAGTGATAGAGAGTGTCAGAGAGTGTCAGAGAGTGATAGTGAGTGTCAGAGCGTGTCAGAGAGTGTCAGAGAGTGAAAGAGAGTGAAAGAGAGTGATAGAGAGAGTCAGAGAGTGTCAGAGAGTGAAAGAGAGTGTCAGAGAGTGTCAGAGAGTGAAAGAGAGTGATAGTGAGTGAAAGAGAGTGTCAGAGAGTGATAGTGAGTGTCAGAGAGTGATAGTGAGTGTCAGAGAGTGATAGAGAGTGTCAGAGAGTGATGGAGAGTGTCAGAGAGAGTTCGAGAGAGATAGAGAGTGATAGAGGGTGTCAGCGTGTGTCAGACAGTGTCAGAGAGTGATAGTGAGTTTCTAAGAGTGTCAGAGAGTGATAGAGAGTGTCTGAGAGTGATAGAGAGTGTCTGAGAGTGTTAGAGAGTGATAGTGAGTGCCAGAGAGTGATAGTGAGTGTCAGAGAATGTCAGAGACTGATAGTGAGTGTCTGAGATTGTCTGAAATTGTCAGAGAGTGTCAGAGAGTGATAGAGAGTGATAGAGAGTGTCAGAGAGTATCAGAGAATGATAGTCAGTGTCTGAGAGTGTCTGAGAATGTCACAGAGTGTCAGAGTGTGTCAGAGAGTGATAGAGAGTGTCAGAGAGTTAATGTGAGTATCTGAGAGTGTTTGAGAGTGTCTGAGAGTGTCTGAGAGTGTCAGAGAGTGTCAGCGAGTGGCAGATAGTGGCAGAGAGTGGCAGAGAGTCGCAGAGAGTGCTGGAGAGTGATAGAGAGAGGCAGACAGTAATAGTGAATGTCTGAGAGTGTCTGAGAGTGTCAGAGAGAGATAGAGAATGTCAGAGAGTGATAGTGAGTGTCTGAGAGTGTCTGAGATAGTCAGAGAGTGATAGAGAGTGTCGGAGTGTATCAGAGAGTGATAGTGAGTGTCACAGAGTGATAGAGAGTGTCAGAGAGAGATAGAGAGTGATAGAGAGTGATAGAGAGTGATAGAGAGTGTCAAAGAGTGACAGAGAGTGACAGAGAGTGACAGAGAGTGGCAGAGAGTGGCAGAGAGTGATAGTGAGTGTCTGAGAGAGTCAGAGAGTGTCAGAGAGTGAAAGAGAGTGAAAGAGAGTGAAAGAGAGTGAAAGAGAATGATAGAGAGTTTCACAGAGTGATAGTGAGTGTCTGAGAGTGTCAGAGAGTGTCAGAGAGTGATAGAGAGTGTCAGAGAGTGAAAGAGAGTGATAGAGAGTGTCAGAGAGTGATAGTGAGTGTCAGAGAGTGTCAGAGAGTGATAGTGAGTGTCTGAGAGTGATAGAGAGTGTCAGAGAGTGATAGAGAGTGACAGAGAGTGACAGAGAGTGTCAGAGAGTGTCAGAGAGTGATAGAGAGTGATAGAGGCTGTCAGCGTGTGTCAGACAGTGTCAGAGAGTGATAGTGAGTTTCTGAGAGTGACAGAGAGTGTCAGAGAGTGAAAGAGAGTGAAAGAGCGTGATAGAGAGTGACAGAGAGTGTCAGAGAGTGAAAGAGAGTGAAAGAGAGTGATAGAGAGTTTCAGAGAGTGATTGTGAGTGTCTGAGAGTGTCAGAGCGTGTCAGAGAGTGATAGAGAGTGTCTGAGAGTGTCAGAGAGTGTTAGTGAGTGTCAGAGAGTGATAGTGAGTGTCAGAGAAAGTCAGAGAATGATAGTGAGAGTCAGAGAGTGATAGTGAGTGTCAGAGAAAGTCAGAGAGTGATAGTGAGTGTCTGAGTGTGTCAGAGAGTGTCAGAGAGTGTCAGAGAGTGATAGAGGGTGTCAGCGTGTGTCAGACAGTGTCAGAGAGTGATAGTGAGTTTCTGAGAGTGTCAGAGAGTGAAAGAGAGTGATAGAGAGTGTCAGAGAGTGAAAGAGAGTGAAAGAGAGTGATAGAGAGTGATAGAGAGTGTCTGAGATTGTCTGAAATTGTCAGAGTGTGTCAGAGAGTGTCAGAGAGTGTCAGAGAGTGACAGAGAGTGACTGAGAGTGATAGAGAGTGATAGAGAGTGATAGAGAGTGTCAGAGAGTACCAGAGAATGATAGTCAGTGTCTGAGAATGTCTGAGAATGTCAGAGTGTCAGAGTGTGTCAGAGATTGTCAGAGAGTGTCAGAGAGTGTCAGCGAGTGTCAGCGAGTGTCAGAGAGTGTCAGAGAGTGATGGAGAGTGATAGAGAGTGTCAGAGAGTGATAGAGAGTGTCAGAGAGAAATAGAGTGATAGAGAGTGTCAGAGAGTGTCAGAGAGTGTCTGAGAGTTTCAGAGAGTGTCAGAGAGTGTCAGACAGTGTCAGAGAGTGTCAGAGAGTGATAGTGAGTGTCTGAGAGAGTCAGTGAGTGTCAGAGACTGTCAGACAGTGTCAGAGAGTGTCAGAGAGTGATAGTGAGTGTCTGAGAGAGTCAGAGCGTGTCAGAGAATGTCAGAGAGTGTCAGAGAGTGATAGAGAGTGTCAAGAGTGATAGAGAGTGTCAGAGAGTGAAAGAGAGTGATAGAGAGTGTCAGAGAAAGATAGAGAGTGTCAGAGAGTGATAGTGAGTTTCAGAGAGTGAAAGTGAATGTCTGAGAGTGTCTGAGAGTGTCTCAGATTGTCAGAGAGTGTCAGAGAGTGTCAGAGAGTGTCAGAGAGTGGCAGAGAGTGATAGAGAGTGTCAGAGAGTGATAGTGTGTGTCAGAGAGTGTCAGAGAGTGATAGTGAGTGTCTGAGAGAGTCAGAGAGTGTCAGAGAGAGAAAGAGAGTGTCAGAGAGTGTCAGAGAGTGTCAGAGAGTGAAAGAGAGTGAAAGAGAGTGATAGAGAGTGATTGTGAGTGTCAGAGAGAGATGGAGAGTGTCAGAGAGAGTTCGAGAGAGATAGAGAGTGATAGAGGGTGTCAGCGTGTGTCAAACAGTGTCAGAGAGTGATAGTGAGTGTCACAGAGTGATAGAGAGTGTCAGAGAGAGATAGAGAGAGATAGAGAGTGCTGGAGAGTGATAGAGAGTGATAGAGAGTGTCAGAGAGTGTCAGAGAGTGACAGAGAGTGACAGAGAGTGGCAGAGAGTGGCAGAGAGTGGCAGAGAGTGGCAGAGAGTGGCAGAGAGTGATAGTGAGTGTCTGAGAGAGTCAGAGAGAGTCAGAGAGTGTCAGAGAGTGTCAGAGAGTGAAAGAGAGTGATAGAGAGTGGCAGAGAGTGATAGTGAGTGTCTGAGAGAGTCAGAGAGAGTCAGAGAGTGTCAGAGAGTGTCAGAGAGTGAAAGAGAGTGATAGAGAGTTGCACAGAGTGATAGTGAGTGTCTGAGAGTGTCAGAGAGTGTCAGAGAGTGATAGAGAGTGTCAGAGAGTGAAAGAGAGTGATAGAGAGTGTCAGCGAGTGATAGTGAGTGTCAGAGAGTGTCAGAGAGTGATAGTGAGTGTCTGAGAGTGATAGAGAGTGTCAGAGAGTGTCAGAGAGTGATAGAGAGTGATAGAGGGTGTCAGCGTGTGTCAGACAGTGTCAGAGAGTGATAGTGAGTTTCTGAGAGTGTCAGAGAGTGTCAGAGAGTGAAAGAGAGTGATAGAGAGTGTCAGAGAGTGTCAGCGAGTGTCAGAGAGTGTCAGAGAGTGATGGAGAGTGTCAGAGAGTGATGGAGAGTGTCAGAGAGTGATGGAGAGTGATGGAGAGTGATGGAGAGTGTCTGAGAGTGATAGAGATTGTCTGAGAGTGATAGAGAGTGTCAGAGAGTGATAGAGAGTGTCAGAGAGTGATAGAGTGATAGAAAGTGATAGAGAGTGATAGAGAGTGTCAGAGAGTGTCAGAGAGTGTCAGAGAGTGTCAGACAGTGTCAGAGAGTGATAGTGAGTGTCTGAGAGAGTCAGAGAGTGTCAGAGAGTGATAGAGAGTGATAGAGAGTGTCAGAGAGTGATAGAGAGTGTCAGAGAGTGAAAGAGAGTGATAGAGAGTGTCAGAGAGTGTCAGAGAGTGTCTGAGTGTGTCAGAGAGTGAAAGAGAGTGAAAGAGAGTGAAAGAGAGTGAGAGAGATTTTCAGAGAGTGATAGTGATTGTCTGAGAATGTCAGAGAGTGGCAGAGAGTGATAGAGAGTGTCAGAGAGTGATAGTGAGTGTCAGAGAGTGTCAGAGAGTGATAGTGAGTGTCTGAGAGAGTCAGAGAGTGTCAGAGAGTGATAGTGAGTGTCTGAGAGAGTCTGAGAGAGTCTGAGAGAGTCAGAGATTGTCAGAGAGTGTCAGAGAGTGAAAGAGAGTGAAAGAGAGTGAAATAGAGTGATAGAGAGTGACAGAGAGTGTAAGAGAGTGATAGTAAGTGTCAGAGAGTGTCAGAGAGTGATAGTGAGTGTCTGAGAGTGATAGAGAGTGTCAGAGAGTGATGGAGAGTGTCAGAGAGAGTTCGAGAGAGATAGAGAGTGATAGAGGGTGTCAGCGTGTGTCAGACAGTGTCAGAGAGTGATAGTGAGTTTCTGAGAGTGTCAGAGAGTGTCAGAGAGTGTCAGAGAGTGTCAGAGAGTGAAAGAGACTGATAGAGTGTTTCAGAGAGTGATTGTGAGTGTCTGAGAGTGTCAGAGCGTGTCAGAGAGTGATAGAGAGTGTCTGAGAGTGTTAGAGAGTGATAGTGAGTGTCAGAGAGTGATAGTGAGTGTCAGAGAATGTCAGAGAGTGATAGTGAGTGTCTGAGATTGTCTGAAATTGTCAGAGAGTGTCAGAGAGTGTCAGAGAGTGATAGAGAGTGATAGAGAGTGATAGAGAGTGATAGAGAGTGATGGAGAGTGTCAGAGAGTGATAGAGAGTGATAGAGAGTGTCAGCGAGTGATAGTGAGTGTCAGAGAGTGTCAGAGAGTGATAGTGAGTGTCTGAGAGTGATAGAGAGTGTCAGAGAGTGTCAGAGAGTGATAGAGAGTGATAGAGGGTGTCAGCGTGTGTCAGACAGTGTCAGAGAGTGATAGTGAGTTTCTGAGAGTGTCAGAGAGTGTCAGAGAGTGAAAGAGAGTGATAGAGAGTGTCAGAGAGTGTCAGCGAGTGTCAGAGAGTGTCAGAGAGTGATGGAGAGTGTCAGAGAGTGATGGAGAGTGTCAGAGAGTGATGGAGAGTGATGGAGAGTGATGGAGAGTGTCTGAGAGTGATAGAGAGTGTCTGAGAGTGATAGAGAGTGTCAGAGAGTGATAGAGAGTGTCAGAGAGTGATAGAGTGATAGAAAGTGATAGAGAGTGATAGAGAGTGTCAGAGAGTGTCAGAGAGTGTCAGAGAGTGTCAGAGAGTGTCAGAGAGTGTCAGACAGTGTCAGAGAGTGATAGTGAGTGTCTGAGAGAGTCAGAGAGTGTCAGAGAGTGTCAGAGAGTGATAGAGAGTGATAGAGAGTGTCAGAGAGTGATAGAGAGTGTCAGAGAGTGAAAGAGAGTGATAGAGAGTGTCAGAGAGTGTCAGAGAGTGTCAGAGTGTGTCAGAGAGTGAAAGAGAGTGAAAGAGAGTGAAAGAGAGTGAGAGAGATTTTCAGAGAGTGATAGTGATTGTCTGAGAATGTCAGAGAGTGGCAGAGAGTGATAGAGAGTGTCAGAGAGTGATAGTGAGTGTCAGAGAGTGTCAGAGAGTGATAGTGAGTGTCTGAGAGAGTCAGAGAGTGTCAGAGAGTGATAGTGAGTGTCTGAGAGAGTCTGAGAGAGTCTGAGAGAGTCAGAGATTGTCAGAGAGTGTCAGAGAGTGAAAGAGAGTGAAAGAGAGTGAAATAGAGTGATAGAGAGTGATAGAGAGTGTCAGAGAGTGATAGTGAGTGTCAGAGAGTGTCAGAGAGTGATAGTGAGTGTCTGAGAGTGATAGAGAGTGTCAGAGAGTGATGGAGAGTGTCAGAGAGAGTTCGAGAGAGATAGAGAGTGATAGAGGGTGTCAGCGTGTGTCAGACAGTGTCAGAGAGTGATAGTGAGTTTCTGAGAGTGTCAGAGAGTGTCAGAGAGTGTCAGAGAGTGTCAGAGAGTGAAAGAGACTGATAGAGTGTTTCAGAGAGTGATTGTGAGTGTCTGAGAGTGTCAGAGCGTGTCAGAGAGTGATAGAGAGTGTCTGAGAGTGTTAGAGAGTGATAGTGAGTGTCAGAGAGTGATAGTAAGTGTCAGAGAATGTCAGAGAGTGATAGTGAGTGTCTGAGATTGTCTGAAATTGTCAGAGAGTGTCAGAGAGTGTCAGAGAGTGATAGAGAGTGATCGAGAGTGATAGAGAGTGTCAGAGAGTATCAGAGAATGATAGTCAGTGTCTGAGAATGTCTGAGAATGTCAGAGTGTCAGAGTGTGTCAGAGAGTGATAGAGAGCGTCAAAGAGTTAATGTGAGTATCTGAGAGTGTGAGAGTGTCTGAGAGTGTCTGAGAGTGTCAGAGAGTGTCAGAGTGTGTCAGAGAGTGTCAGAGAGTGTCTGCGAGTGTCAGAGAGTGTCAGAGAGTGATGGAGAGTGTCAGAGAGTGATGGAGAGTGTCAGAGAGTGATGGAGAGTGATAGAGAGTGTCTGAGAGTGATAGAGAGTGTCTGAGAGTGATAGAGAGTGTCAGAGAGTGATAGAGAGTGTCAGAGAGTGATAGAGAGTGATAGAGAGTGATAGAGAGTGTCAGAGAGTGTCAGAGAGTGTCAGACAGTGTCAGACAGTGTCAGACAGTGTCAGAGAGTGATAGTGAGTGTCTGAGAGAGTCAGAGAGAGTCAGAGAGTATCAGAGAGTGTCAGAGAGTGATAGAGAGTGATAGAGAGTGTCAGAGAGTGATAGAGAGTGTCAGAGAGTGAAAGAGAATGATAGAGAGTGTCAGAGAGTGTCAGAGAAAGATAGAGAGTGTCAGAGAGTGATAGTGAGTTTCAGCGAGTGAAAGTGAATGTCTGAGAGTGTCTGAGAGTGTCTCAGATTGTCAGAGAGTGTCAGAGAGTGTCAGAGAGTGTCAGAGAGTGATAGAGAGTGTCAGAGAGTGATAGAGAGTGTCAGAGAGTGATAGTGAGTGTCAGAGAGTGATAGTGAGTGTCTGAGAGAGTCAGAGAGTGTCAGAGAGAGAAAGAGAGTGTCAGAGAGTGTCAGAGAGTGTCAGAGAGTGAAAGAGAGTGAAAGAGAGTGATAGAGAGTGATAGAGAGTTTCAGAGAGTGATATTGAGTGTCAGAGAGTGTCAGAGAGTGATAGTGAGTGTCTGAGAGTGATAGAGAGTGTCAGAGAGTGATGGAGAGTGTCAGAGAGAGTTCGAGAGAGATAGAGAGTGATAGAGGGTGTCAGCGTGTGTCAAACAGTGTCAGAGAGTGATAGTGAGTTTCCGAGAGTGTCAGAGAGTGTCAGAGAGTGTCAGAGAGTGTCAGAGAGTGAAAGAGAGTGAAAGAGACTGATAGAGTGTTTCAGAGAGTGATTGTGAGTGTCTGAGAGTGTCAGAGCGTGTCAGAGAGTGATAGAGAGTCTCCGAGAGTGTTAGAGAGTGATAGTGAGTGTCAGAGAGTGATAGTGAGTGTCAGAGAATGTCAGAGAGTGATAGTGAGTGTCTGAGATTGTCTGAAATTGTCAGAGAGTGTCAGAGAGTGATAGAGAGTGATAGAGAGTGTCAGAGAGTATCAGAGAATGATAGTCAGTGTCTGAGAGTGTCTGAGAATGTCAGAGAGTGTCAGAGTGTGTCAGCGAGTGGCAGAGAGTGGCAGAGAGTGGCAGAGAGTGATAGAGAGAGGCAGAGATTAATAGTGAATGTCTGAGAGTGTCTGAGAGTGTCAGAGAGTGTCAGAGAGAGATAGAGAATGTCAGAGAGTGATAGTGAGTGTCAGAGAGTGATAGAGAGTGTCAGAGAGAGATAGAGAGAGATAGAGAGTGATAGAGAGTGATAGAGATTGGTAGAGAGTGTCAGAGAGTGACAGAGAGTGACAGAGAGTGACAGAGAGTGACAGAGAGTGTCTGAGAGTGTCAGAGAGTGATAGAGAGTGTCAGAGAGTGATAGAGAATGTCAGAGAGTGATAGTGAGTGTCAGAGTGTATCAGAGAGTGATAGTGAGTGTCAGAGAGTGATAGAGAGTGTCAGAGAGAGATAGAGAGAGATAGAGAGTGATAGAGAGTGATAGAGATTGATAGAGAGTGTCAGAGAGTGAAAGAGAGTGAAAGAGAGTGATAGAGAGTGATAGAGAGTGATAGAGAGTGTCTGAGATTGTCTGAAATTGTCAGAGAGTGTCAGAGAGTGATAGTGAGTTTCTGAGAGTGATAGAGAGTGTCAGAGAGTGAAAGAGAGTGAAAGAGAGTGATACAGAGTTTCAGAGAGTGATAGAGAGTGTCAGAGAGTGTCAGAGAGTGTCAGAGAGTGTCAGACAGTGTCAGACAGTGTCAGACAGTGTCAGAGAGTGATAGTGAGTGTCTGAGAGAGTCAGAGAGAGTCAGAGAGTATCAGA
Source organism: Heterodontus francisci (assembly GCF_036365525.1). Taxonomy (NCBI): domain Eukaryota; kingdom Metazoa; phylum Chordata; class Chondrichthyes; order Heterodontiformes; family Heterodontidae; genus Heterodontus; species Heterodontus francisci. The sequence goes on along the minus strand of NC_090394.1, from coordinate 4,519,357 downwards.
GAGTGTCAGAGAGTGATAGAGAGTGATAGAGAGTGTCAGAGAGTGATAGAGAGTGTCAGAGAGTGAAAGAGAGTGATAGAGAGTGTCAGAGAGTGTCAGAGAAAGATAGAGAGTGTCAGAGAGTGATAGTGAGTTTCAGCGAGTGAAAGTGAATGTCTGAGAGTGTCTGAGAGTGTCTCAGATTGTCAGAGAGTGTCAGAGAGTGTCAGAGAGTGTCAGAGAGTGATAGAGAGTGTCAGAGAGTGATAGTGAGTGTCAGAGAGTGATAGTGAGTGTCTGAGAGAGTCAGAGAGTGTCAGAGAGAGAAAGAGAGTGTCAGAGAGTGTCAGAGAGTGTCAGAGAGTGAAAGAGAGTGATAGAGAGTGATAGAGAGTGATAGAGAGTTTCAGAGAGTGATATTGAGTGTCAGAGAGTGTCAGAGAGTGATAGTGAGTGTCTGAGAGTGATAGAGAGTGTCAGAGAGTGATGGAGAGTGTCAGAGAGAGTTCGAGAGAGATAGAGAGTGATAGAGGGTGTCAGCGTGTGTCAAACAGTGTCAGAGAGTGATAGTGAGTTTCCGAGAGTGTCAGAGAGTGTCAGAGAGTGTCAGAGAGTGTCAGAGAGTGAAAGAGAGTGAAAGAGACTGATAGAGTGTTTCAGAGAGTGATTGTGAGTGTCTGAGAGTGTCAGAGCGTGTCAGAGAGTGATAGAGAGTGTCCGAGAGTGTTAGAGAGTGATAGTGAGTGTCAGAGAGTGATAGTGAGTGTCAGAGAATGTCAGAGAGTGATAGTGAGTGTCTGAGATTGTCTGAAACTGTCAGAGAGTGTCAGAGAGTGATAGAGAGTGATAGAGAGTGTCAGAGAGTATCAGAGAATGATAGTCAGTGTCTGAGAGTGTCTGAGAATGTCAGAGAGTGTCAGAGTGTGTCAGCGAGTGGCAGAGAGTGGCAGAGAGTGGCAGAGAGTGGCAGAGAGTGATAGAGAGAGGCAGAGATTAATAGTGAATGTCTGAGAGTGTCTGAGAGTGTCAGAGAGTGTCAGAGAGAGATAGAGAATGTCAGAGAGTGATAGTGAGTGTCAGAGAGTGTCAGAGAGTGTCAGACAGTGTCAGACAGTGTCAGACAGTGTCAGAGAGTGATAGTGAGTGTCTGAGAGAGTCAGAGAGAGTCAGAGAGTATCAGAGAGTGTCAGAGAGTGATAGAGAGTGATAGAGAGTGTCAGAGAGTGATAGAGAGTGTCAGAGAGTGAAAGAGAGTGATAGAGAGTGTCAGAGAGTGTCAGAGAAAGATAGAGAGTGTCAGAGAGTGATAGTGAGTTTCAGCGAGTGAAAGTGAATGTCTGAGAGTGTCTGAGAGTGTCTCAGATTGTCAGAGAGTGTCAGAGAGTGTCAGAGAGTGTCAGAGAGTGATAGAGAGTGTCAGAGAGTGATAGTGAGTGTCAGAGAGTGATAGTGAGTGTCTGAGAGAGTCAGAGAGTGTCAGAGAGAGAAAGAGAGTGTCAGAGAGTGTCAGAGAGTGTCAGAGAGTGAAAGAGAGTGATAGAGAGTGATAGAGAGTGATAGAGAGTTTCAGAGAGTGATATTGAGTGTCAGAGAGTGTCAGAGAGTGATAGTGAGTGTCTGAGAGTGATAGAGAGTGTCAGAGAGTGATGGAGAGTGTCAGAGAGAGTTCGAGAGAGATAGAGAGTGATAGAGGGTGTCAGCGTGTGTCAAACAGTGTCAGAGAGTGATAGTGAGTTTCCGAGAGTGTCAGAGAGTGTCAGAGAGTGTCAGAGAGTGTCAGAGAGTGAAAGAGAGTGAAAGAGACTGATAGAGTGTTTCAGAGAGTGATTGTGAGTGTCTGAGAGTGTCAGAGCGTGTCAGAGAGTGATAGAGAGTGTCCGAGAGTGTTAGAGAGTGATAGTGAGTGTCAGAGAGTGATAGTGAGTGTCAGAGAATGTCAGAGAGTGATAGTGAGTGTCTGAGATTGTCTGAAACTGTCAGAGAGTGTCAGAGAGTGATAGAGAGTGATAGAGAGTGTCAGAGAGTATCAGAGAATGATAGTCAGTGTCTGAGAGTGTCTGAGAATGTCAGAGAGTGTCAGAGTGTGTCAGCGAGTGGCAGAGAGTGGCAGAGAGTGGCAGAGAGTGGCAGAGAGTGATAGAGAGAGGCAGAGATTAATAGTGAATGTCTGAGAGTGTCTGAGAGTGTCAGAGAGTGTCAGAGAGAGATAGAGTATGTCAGAGAGTGATAGTGAGTGTCAGAGAGTGATGGAGAGAGTCAGAGAGAGATAGAGAGTGATAGAGAGTGATAGAGATTGATAGAGAGTGTCAGAGAGTGACAGAGAGTGACAGAGAGTGACAGAGAGTGACAGAGAGTGTCTGAGAGTGTCAGAGAGTGTCAGAGAGTGATAGAGAGTGTCAGAGAGTGATAGAGAATGTCAGAGAGTGATAGTGAGTGTCAGAGTGTATCAGAGAGTGATAGTGAGTGTCAGAGAGTGATAGAGAGTGTCAGAGAGAGATAGAGAGAGAATAGAGAGTGATAGAGAGTGATAGAGATTGATAGAGAGTGTCAGAGAGTGAAAGAGAGTGAAAGAGAGTGATAGAGAGTGATAGAGAGTGTCTGAGATTGTCTGAAATTGTCAGAGAGTGTCAGAGAGTGATAGTGAGTTTCTGAGAGTGATAGAGAGTGTCAGAGAGTGAAAGAGAGTGAAAGAGAGTGATAGAGAGTTTCAGAGAGTGATTGTGAGTGTCTGAGAGTGTCAGAGCGTGTCAGAGAGTGATAAGAGTGTCTGAGAGTGTCAGAGAGTGATAGTGAGTGTCAGAGAGTGATAGTGAGTGCCAGAGAAAGTCAGAGAATGATAGTGAGTGTCAGAGAGTGATAGTGAGTGTCAGAGAAAGTCAGAGAGTGTCAGAGAGTGTCAGAGAGTGATAGAGGGTGTCAGCGTGTGTCAGACAGTGTCAGAGAGTGATAGTGAGTTTCTGAGAGTGTCAGAGAGTGAAAGAGAGTGAAAGAGAGTGATAGAGAGTGTCAGAGAGTGAAAGAGAGTGACAGAGAGTGATAGAGAGTGATAGAGAGTGTCTGAGATTGTCTGAAATTGTCAGAGAGTGTCAGAGAGTGTCAGAGAGTGACAGAGAGTGACAGAGAGTGATAGAGAGTGATAGAGAGTGATAGAGAGTGTCAGAGAGTATCAGAGAATGATAGTCAGTGTCTGAGAATGTCTGAGAATGTCAGAGAGTCAGAGTGTGTCAGAGAGTGATAGAGAGCGTCAAAGAGTTAATGTGAGTATCTGAGAGTGTGAGAGTGTCTGAGAGTGTCTGAGATTGTCAGAGAGTGTCAGCGAGTGTCAGCGAGTGTCATCGAGTGTCAGAGAGTGTCAGAGAGTGATGGAGAGTGATGGAGAGTGTCAGAGAGTGATGGAGAGTGATAGAGAGTGTCAGAGAGTGATAGAGAGTGTCAGAGAGAAATAGAGTGATAGAGAGTGTCAGAGAGTGTCAGAGAGTGTCTGAGAGTTTCAGAGAGTGTCAGAGAGTGTCAGACAGTGTCAGAGAGTGTCAGAGAGTGATAGTGAGTGTCTGAGAGAGTCAGAGAGTGTCAGACAGTGTCAGACAGTGTCAGAGAGTGTCAGAGAGTGATAGTGAGTGTCTGAGAGAGTCAGAGAGTGTCAGAGAATGTCAGAGAGTGTCAGAGAGTGATAGAGAGTGTCAAGAGTGATAGAGAGTGTCAGAGAGTGAAAGAGAGTGATAGAGAGTGTCAGAGAAAGATAGAGAGTATCAGAGAGTGATAGTGAGTTTCAGAGAGTGAAAGTGAATGTCTGAGAGTGTCTGAGAGTGTCTCAGATTGTCAGAGAGTGTCAGAGAGTGTCAGAGAGTGTCAGAGAGTGGCAGAGAGTGATAGAGAGTGTCAGAGAGTGATAGTGAGTGTCAGAGAGTGTCAGAGAGTGATAGTGAGTGTCTGAGAGAGTCAGAGAGTGTCAGAGAGAGAAAGAGAGTGTCAGAGAGTGTCAGAGAGTGTCAGAGAGTGAAAGAGAGTGAAAGAGAGTGATAGAGAGTGATTGTGAGTGTCAGAGAGAGATGGAGAGTGTCAGAGAGAGTTCGAGAGAGATAGAGAGTGATAGAGGGTGTCAGCGTGTGTCAAACAGTGTCAGAGAGTGATAGTGAGTGTCACAGAGTGATAGAGAGTGTCAGAGAGAGATAGAGAGAGATAGAGAGTGCTGGAGAGTGATAGAGAGTGTCAGAGAGTGTCAGAGAGTGACAGAGAGTGACAGAGAGTGGCAGAGAGGGATAGAGAGAGTCAGAGAGTGTCAGAGAGTGTCAGAGAGTGTCAGAGAGTGGCAGAGAGTGGCAGAGAGTGATAGAGAGAGTCAGAGAGTGATAGTGAGTGTCTGAGAGTGTCTGAGAGTGTCAGAGAGTGTCAGAGAGTGATAGAGAGTGTCAGAGAGTGGCAGAGAGTGGCAGAGAGAGTGGTAGAGAGAGTCAGAGAGTGATAGTGAGTGTCTGAGAGTGTCTGAGAGTGGCAGTGAGTGTCAGAGAGTGTCAGAGAGTGATAGAGAGTGTCAGAGAGTGTCAGAGAGTGTCACAGAGTGTCAGAGAGTGGCAGAGAGTGATAGAGAGAGTCAGAGAGTGTCAGAGAGTGATAGTGAGTGTCTGAGAGTGATAGTGAGTGGCAGACAGTGTCAGAGAGTGTCAGAGAGTGGCAGAGAGTGGCAGAGAGAGATAGTGAGAGTCAGAGAGTGATAGTGAGTGATAGTGAGTGTCAGAGAGGGTCAGAGAGTGATAGAGAGTGTCAGAGAGTGTCAGAGAGTGTCAGAGAGTGTCAGAGAGTGGCAGAGAGTGGCAGAGAGAGTGGTAGAGAGAGTCAGAGAGTGATAGTGAGTGTCTGAGAGTGTCTGAGAGTGTCAGAGGGTGTCAGAGAGTGATAGAGAGTGTCAGAGAGTGTCAGAGTGTGTCACAGAGTGTCAGAGAGTGGCAGAGAGTGATAGAGAGAGTCAGAGAGTGTCAGAGAGTGATAGTGAGTGTCTGAGAGTGATAGTGAGTGGCAGAGAGTGTCAGAGAGTGTCAGAGAGTGGCAGAGAGTGGCAGAGAGAGATAGTGAGAGTCAGAGAGTGATAGTGAGTGATAGTGAGTGTCTGAGAGTGTCAGAGGGTGTCAGAGAGTGGCAGAGAGAGTGGTAGAGAGAGTCAGAGAGTGATAGTGAGTGTCTGAGAGTGTCTGAGAGTGTCAGAGAGTGGCAGAGAGTGGTAGAGAGAGTCAGAGAGTGATAGTGAGTGTCTGAGAGTGTCTGAGAGTGTCAGAGAGTGTCAGAGAGTGATAGAGAGTGTCAGAGAGTGTCTGAGAGTGTCAGAGAGTGTCAGAGAGTGTCAGAGAGTGATAGAGAGTGTCAGAGAGTGTCAGAGAGTGTCAGAGAGTGTCACAGAGTGGCAGAGAGTGATAGAGAGAGTCAGAGAGTGTCAGAGAATGTCAGAGAGTGCCAGAGAGTGTCAGAGAGTGGCAGAGAGTGATAGAGAGAGTCAGAGAGTGATAGTGAGTGTCAGAGAGTGATAGTGAGTGTCAGAGAGTGTCAGAGAGTGGCAGAGAGTGGCAGAGAGTGGCAGAGAGTGGCTGAGAGTGATAGTGAGAGTCAGAGAGTGATAGTGAGTGATAGTGAGTGGCTGAGAGTGATAGTGAGAGTCAGAGAGTGATAGTGAGTGATAGTGAGTGTCTGAGAGTGTCAGAGAGTGTCAGAGAGTGTCAGAGAGTGCCAGAGAGTGGCAGAGAGTGGCAGAGAGTGGCAGAGAGTGATAGAGAGTGGCAGAGAGTGGCAGAGAGTGATAGAGAGAGTCAGGGAGTGTCAGAGAGTGTCAGAGAGTGTCAGAGAGTGTCAGAGAGTGGCTGAGAGTGATAGTGAGAGTCAGAGAGTGATAGTGAGTGATAGTGAGTGGCTGAGAGTGATAGTGAGAGTCAGAGAGTGATAGTGAGTGATAGTGAGTGTCTGAGAGTGTCAGAGAGTGTCAGAGAGTGTCAGAGAGTGCCAGAGAGTGGCAGAGAGTGGCAGAGAGTGATAGAGAGTGGCAGAGAGTGGCAGAGAGTGATAGTGAGTGTCTGAGAGTGTCAGAGAGTGTCAGAGAGTGTCAGAGAGTGTCAGAGAGTGATAGAGAGTGATAGAGAGTGGCAGAGAGTGGCAGAGAGTGGCAGAGAGTGGCAGAGAGTGATAGAGAGAGTCAGAGAGTGATACTGAGTGTCTGAGAGTGTCAGAGAGTGTCAGAGAGTGATAGAGAGTGTCAGAGAGTGTCAGAGAGTGGCAGAGAGTGGCAGAGAGTGATAGAGAGAGTCAGAGAGTGTCAGAGAGTGTCAGAGAGTGTCAGAGAATGGCAGAGAGTGGCAGAGAGTGATAGAGAGAGTCAGGGAGTGTCAGAGAGTGTCAGAGAGTGTCAGAGAGTGTCAGAGAGTGGCAGAGAGTGATAGAGAGAGTCAGAGAGTGATAGTGAGTATCTGAGAGTGTCTGAGAGTGTCAGAGAGTGATAGAGAGTGATAGAGAGTGTCAGAGAGTGTCAGAGAGTGGCAGAGAGTGGCAGAGAGTGGCAGAGAGAGTGGTAGAGAGAGTCTGAGAGTGATAGTGAGTGTCTGAGACTGTCAGAGAGTGTCAGAGAGTGATAGAGAGTGTCAGAGAGTGGCAGAGAGTGGCAGAGAGTGTCAGAGAGTGATAGAGAGTGATAGAGAGTGGCAGAGAGTGGCAGAGAGTGGCAGAGAGTGTCAGAGAGTGATAGAGAGTGATAGAGAGTGTCAGAGAGTGGCAGAGAGTGGCAGAGAGTGATAGAGAGAGTCAGAGAGTGATGCTGAGTGTCTGAGAGTGTCTGAGAGTGTCAGAGAGTGATAGAGAGTGTCAGAGAGTGGCAGAGAGTGGCAGAGAGTGGCAGAGAGTGGCAGAGAGTGATCGAGAGAGTCAGAGAGTGTCAGAGAGTGTCAGAGAGTGTCAGAGAGTGATAGAGAGTGTCAGAGCGTGATAGAGAGTGTCAGAGAGTGGCAGAGAGTGGCAGAGAGTGGCAGAGAGTGGCAGAGAGTGATAGAGAGAGTCAGAGAGTGTCAGAGAGTGTCAGAGAGTGGCAGAGAGTGGCAGAGAGTGATAGAGAGAGTCAGGGAGTGTCAGAGAGTGTCAGAGAGTGTCAGAGAGTGGCAGAGAGTTGCAGAGAGTGATAGAGAGAGTCAGAGAGTGATACTGAGTGTCTGAGAGTGTCTGAGAGTGTCAGAGAGTGATAGAGAGTGTCAGAGAGTGGCAGAGAGTGGCAGAGAGTGGCAGAGAGTGGCAGAGAGTGATCGAGAGAGTCAGAGAGTGTCAGAGAGTGTCAGAGAGTGGCAGAGAGTGATAGAGAGTGTCAGAGAGTGATAGAGAGTGTCAGAGAGTGGCAGAGAGTGGCAGAGAGTGGCAGAGAGTGGCAGAGAGTGATAGAGAGAGTCAGAGAGTGTCAGAGAGTGTCAGAGAGTGGCAGAGAGTGGCAGAGAGTGATAGAGAGAGTCAGGGAGTGTCAGAGAGTGTCAGAGTGTGTCAGAGAGTGGCAGAGAGTGGCAGAGAGTGATAGAGAGAGTCAGAGAGTGATAGTGAGTGTCTGGAGTGTCAGAGAGTGTCAGAGAGTGTCAGAGAGTGTCAGAGAGTGATAGTGAGTGTCTGAGAGTGTCAGAGAGTGTCAGAGAGTGATAGAGAGTGTCAGAGAGTGGCAGAGAGTGGCAGAGAGTGATAGAGAGAGTCAGAGAGTGTCAGAGAGTGTCAGAGAGTGTCAGAGAGTGATAGAGAGTGATAGAGAGTGATAGAGAGTGTCAGAGAGTGTCAGAGAGTGGCAGAGAGTGGCAGAGAGTGGCAGAGAGAGTCAGAGAGTGATAGTGAGTGTCTGAGAGTGTCTGAGAGTGTCAGAGAGTGTCAGAGAGTGTCAGAGAGTGGCAGAGAGTGTCAGAGAGTGACAGAGAGAGTCAGAGAGTGATAGTGAGTGTCTGAGAGTGTCTGAGAGTGTCAGAGAGTGTCATAGAGTGTCAGAGAGTGTCAGAGAGTGTCAGTGAGTGATAGAGAGTGTCAGAGAGAGAGTCAGAGAGTGATAGTGAGTGTCTGAGAGTGTCTGAGAGTGTCAGAGAGTGTCTGAGAGTGTCAGAGAGTGTCAGAGAGTGTCAGAGAGTGTCAGAGAGTGATAGAGAGTGTCAGAGAGTGGCAGAGAGTGATCGAGAGAGTCAGAGAGTGTCAGAGAGTGTCAGAGAGTGGCAGAGAGTGATAGAGAGTGTCAGAGAGTGATAGAGAGTGTCAGAGAGTGGCAGAGAGTGGCAGAGAGTGGCAGAGAGTGGCAGAGAGTGATAGAGAGAGTCAGAGAGTGTCAGAGAGTGTCAGAGAGTGGCAGAGAGTGGCAGAGAGTGATAGAGAGAGTCAGGGAGTGTCAGAGAGTGTCAGAGAGTGTCAGAGAGTGGCAGAGAGTGGCAGAGAGTGATAGAGAGAGTCAGAGAGTGATAGTGAGTGTCTGAGAGTGTCAGAGAGTGATAGTGAGTGTCTGAGAGTGTCAGAGAGTGTCAGAGAGTGATAGAGAGTGTCAGAGAGTGGCAGAGAGTGGCAGAGAGTGACAGAGAGAGTCAGAGAGTGTCAGAGAGTGTCAGAGAGTGTCAGAGAGTGATAGAGAGTGATAGAGAGTGATAGAGAGTGTCAGAGAGTGTCAGAGAGTGGCAGAGAGTGGCAGAGAGAGTCAGAGAGTGATAGTGAGTGTCTGAGAGTGTCTGAGAGTGTCAGAGAGTGTCAGAGAGTGTCAGAGAGTGGCAGAGAGTGTCAGAGAGTGACAGAGAGAGTCAGAGAGTGATAGTGAGTGTCTGAGAGTGTCTGAGAGTGTCAGAGAGTGTCTGAGAGTGTCAGAGAGTGTCATAGAGTGTCAGAGAGTGTCAGTGAGTGATAGAGAGTGTCAGAGAGAGTCAGAGAGTGATAGTGAGTGTCTGAGAGTGTCTGAGAGTGTCAGAGAGTGTCTGAGAGTGTCAGAGAGTGTCAGAGAGTGTCAGAGAGTGATAGAGAGTGTCAGAGAGTGTCAGAGAGTGATAGTGAGTGTCTGAGAGTGTCAGAGAGTGTCAGAGAGTGTCAGAGAGTGTCAGAGAGTGATAGAGAGTGATAGAGAGTGATAGAGAGTGTCAGAGAGTGTCAGAGAGTGGCAGAGAGTGGCAGAGAGTGGCAGAGAGAGTCAGAGAGTGATAGTGAGTGTCTGAGAGTGTCTGAGAGTGTCAGAGAGTGTCAGAGAGTGTCAGAGAGTGGCAGAGAGTGTCAGAGAGTGACAGAGAGAGTCAGAGAGTGATAGTGAGTGTCTGAGAGTGTCTGAGAGTGTCAGAGAGTGTCTGAGAGTGTCAGAGAGTGTCATAGAGTGTCAGAGAGTGTCAGTGAGTGATAGAGAGTGTCAGAGAGAGTCAGAGAGTGATAGTGAGTGTCTGAGAGTGTCTGAGAGTGTCAGAGAGTGTCTGAGAGTGTCAGAGAGTGTCAGAGAGTGTCAGAGAGTGATAGAGAGTGTCAGAGAGTGGCAGAGAGTGATAGTGAGTGTCTGAGAGTGTCAGAGAGTGTCAGAGAGTGTCAGAGAGTGGCAGAGAGTGTCAGAGAGTGACAGAGAGAGTCAGAGAGTGATAGTGAGTGTCTGAGAGTGTCTGAGAGTGTCAGAGAGTGATAGAGAGTGTCAGAGAGTGGCAGAGAGTGGCAGAGAGTTACAGAGAGTGGCAGAGAGTGATCGAGAGAGTCAGAGAGTGTCAGAGAGTGTCAGAGAGTGTCAGAGAGTGATAGAGAGTGTCAGAGAGTGATAGAGAGTGTCAGAGAGTGGCAGAGAGTGGCAGAGAGTGGCAGAGAGTGGCAGAGAGTGATAGAGAGAGTCAGAGAGTGTCAGAGAGTGTCAGAGAGTGGCAGAGAGTGGCAGAGAGTGATAGAGAGAGTCAGGGAGAGTCAGAGAGTGTCAGAGAGTGTCAGAGAGTGGCAGAGAGTGGCAGAGAGTGATAGAGAGAGTCAGAGAGTGATACTGAGTGTCTGAGAGTGTCTGAGAGTGTCAGAGATTGATAGAGAGTGTCAGAGAGTGGCAGAGAGTGGCAGAGAGTGGCAGAGAGTGGCAGAGAGTGATCGAGAGAGTCAGAGAGTGTCAGAGAGTGTCAGAGAGTGGCAGAGAGTGATAGAGAGTGTCAGAGAGTGATAGAGAGTGTCAGAGAGTGGCAGAGAGTGGCAGAGAGTGGCAGAGAGTGGCAGAGAGTGGCAGAGAGTGATAGAGAGAGTCAGAGAGTGTCAGAGAGTGTCAGAGAGTGGCAGAGAGTGGCAGAGAGTGATAGAGAGAGTCAGGGAGTGTCAGAGAGTGTCAGAGAGTGGCAGAGAGTGGCAGAGAGTGGCAGAGAGTGATAGAGAGAGTCAGAGAGTGATAGTGAGTGTCTGAGAGTGTCAGAGAGTGTCAGAGAGTGTCAGAGAGTGTCAGAGAGTGATAGTGAGTGTCTGAGAGTGTCAGAGAGTGTCAGAGAGTGATAGAGAGTGTCAGAGAGTGGCAGAGAGTGGCAGAGAGTGATAGAGAGAGTCAGAGAGTGTCAGAGAGTGTCAGAGAGTGTCAGAGAGTGCTAGAGAGTGATAGAGAGTGATAGAGAGTGTCAGAGAGTGTCAGAGAGTGGCAGAGAGTGGCAGAGAGTGGCAGAGAGAGTCAGAGAGTGATAGTGAGTGTCTGAGAGTGTCTGAGAGTGTCAGAGAGTGTCAGAGAGTGTCAGAGAGTGGCAGAGAGTGTCAGAGAGTGACAGAGAGAGTCAGAGAGTGATAGTGAGTGTCTGAGAGTGTCTGAGAGTGTCAGAGAGTGTCATAGAGTGTCAGAGAGTGTCAGAGAGTGTCAGTGAGTGATAGAGAGTGTCAGAGAGAGTCAGAGAGTGATAGTGAGTGTCTGAGAGTGTCTGAGAGTGTCAGAGAGTGTCTGAGAGTGTCAGAGAGTGTCAGAGAGTGTCAGAGAGTGTCAGAGAGTGATAGAGAGTGTCAGAGAGTGGCAGAGAGTGATCGAGAGAGTCTGAGAGTGTCAGAGAGTGTCAGAGAGTGGCAGAGAGTGATAGAGAGTGTCAGAGAGTGATAGAGAGTGTCAGAGAGTGGCAGAGAGTGGCAGAGAGTGGCAGAGAGTGGCAGAGAGTGGCAGAGAGTGATAGAGAGAGTCAGAGAGTGTCAGAGAGTGTCAGAGAGTGGCAGAGAGTGGCAGAGAGTGATAGAGAGAGTCAGGGAGTGTCAGAGAGTGTCAGAGAGTGTCAGAGAGTGGCAGAGAGTGGCAGAGAGTGATAGAGAGAGTCAGGGAGTGTCAGAGAGTGTCAGAGAGTGTCAGAGAGTGGCAGAGAGTGGCAGAGAGTGTTAGAGAGAGTCAGAGAGTGATAGTGAGTGTCTGAGAGTGTCAGAGAGTGATAGTGAGTGTCTGAGAGTGTCAGAGAGTGTCAGAGAGTGATAGAGAGTGTCAGAGAGTGGCAGAGAGTGGCAGAGAGTGACAGAGAGAGTCAGAGAGTGTCAGAGAGTGTCAGAGAGTGTCAGAGAGTGATAGAGAGTGATAGAGAGTGATAGAGAGTGTCAGAGAGTGTCAGAGAGTGGCAGAGAGTGGCAGAGAGTGGCAGAGAGAGTCAGAGAGTGATAGTGAGTGTCTGAGAGTGTCTGAGAGTGTCAGAGAGTGTCAGAGAGTGTCAGAGAGTGGCAGAGAGTGGCAGAGAGTGTTAGAGAGAGTCAGAGAGTGATAGTGAGTGTCTGAGAGTGTCAGAGAGTGATAGTGAGTGTCTGAGAGTGTCAGAGAGTGATAGAGAGTGTCAGAGAGTGGCAGAGAGTGGCAGAGAGTGACAGAGAGAGTCAGAGAGAGTCAGAGAGTGTCAGAGAGTGTCAGAGAGTGTCAGAGAGTGATAGAGAGTGATAGAGAGTGATAGAGAGTGTCAGAGAGTGTCAGAGAGTGGCAGAGAGTGGCAGAGAGTGGCAGAGAGAGTCAGAGAGTGATAGTGAGTGTCTGAGAGTGTCTGAGAGTGTCAGAGAGTGTCAGAGAGTGTCAGAGAGTGGCAGAGAGTGTCAGAGAGTGACAGAGAGAGTCAGAGAGTGATAGTGAGTGTCTGAGAGTGTCTGAGAGTGTCAGAGAGTGTCTGAGAGTGTCAGAGAGTGTCATAGAGTGTCAGAGAGTGTCAGTGAGTGATAGAGAGTGTCAGAGAGAGTCAGAGAGTGATAGTGAGTGTCTGAGAGTGTCTGAGAGTGTCAGAGAGTGTCTGAGAGTGTCAGAGAGTGTCAGAGAGTGTCAGAGAGTGATAGAGAGTGTCAGAGAGTGGCAGAGAGTGATAGTGAGTGTCTGAGAGTGTCAGAGAGTGTCAGAGAGTGTCAGAAAGTGGCAGAGAGTGTCAGAGAGTGACAGAGAGAGTCAGAGAGTGATAGTGAGTGTCTGAGAGTGTCTGAGAGTGTCAGAGAGTGTCTGAGAGGGTCAGAGAGTTTCATAGAGTGTCAGAGAGTGTCAGTGAGTGATAGAGAGTGTCAGAGAGAGTCAGAGAGTGATAGTGAGTGTCTGAGAGTGTCTGAGAGTGTCAGAGAGTGTCTGAGAGTGTCAGAGAGTGTCAGAGAGTGTCAGAGAGTGATAGAGAGTGTCAGAGAGTGGCAGAGAGTGATAGTGAGTGTCTGAGAGTGTCAGAGAGTGTCAGAGAGTGTCAGAGAGTGATAGAGAGTGATCGAGAGTGTCAAAGAGTGGCAGAGAGTGGCAGAGAGTGGCAGAGAGTGGCAGAGAGAGTCAGGGAGTGTCAGAGAGTGTCAGAGAGTGTCAGAGAGTGGCAGAGAGTGGCAGAGAATGATAGAGAGAGTCAGAGAGTGATACTGAGTGTCTGAGAGTGTCTGAGAGTGTCAGAGAGTGATAGAGAGTGTCAGAGAGTGGCAGAGAGTGGCAGAGAGTGGCAGAGAGTGGCAGAGAGTGATCGAGAGAGTCAGAGAGTGTCAGAGAGTGTCAGAGAGTGGCAGAGAGTGATAGAGAGTGTCAGAGAGTGATAGAGAGTGTCAGAGAGTGGCAGAGAGTGGCAGAGAGTGGCAGAGAGTGGCAGAGAGTGGCAGAGAGTGATAGAGAGAGTCAGAGAGTGTCAGAGAGTGTCAGAGAGTGGCAGAGAGTGGCAGAGAGTGATAGAGAGAGTCAGGGAGTGTCAGAGAGTGTCAGAGAGTGGCAGAGAGTGGCAGAGAGTGATAGAGAGAGTCAGAGAGTGATAGAGAGTGATAGAGAGTGATAGAGAGTGTCAGAGAGTGGCAGAGAGTGGCAGAGAGAGGCAGAGAGAGTCAGAGAGTGATAGTGAGTGTCTGAGAGTGTCTGAGAGTGTCAGAGAGTGTCAGAGAGTGATAGAGAGTGATCGAGAGTGTCAAAGAGTGGCAGAGAGTGGCAGAGAGTGGCAGAGAGTGGCAGAGAGAGTCAGGGAGTGTCAGAGAGTGTCAGAGAGTGGCAGAGAGTGGCAGAGAGTGGCAGAGAATGATAGAGAGAGTCAGAGAGTGATACTGAGTGTCTGAGAGTGTCTGAGAGTGTCAGAGAGTGATAGAGAGTGTCAGAGAGTGGCAGAGAGTGGCAGAGAGTGGCAGAGAGTGGCAGAGAGTGGCAGAGAGTGATCGAGAGAGTCAGAGAGTGTCAGAGAGTGTCAGAGAGTGGCAGAGAGTGATAGAGAGTGTCAGAGAGTGATAGAGAGTGTCAGAGAGTGGCAGAGAGTGGCAGAGAGTGGCAGAGAGTGATAGAGAGTGTCAGAGAGTGATAGAGAGTGTCAGAGAGTGGCAGAGAGTGGCAGAGAGTGGCAGAGAGTGGCAGAGAGTGGCAGAGTGTGATAGAGAGAGTCAGAGAGTGTCAGAGAGTGTCAGAGAGTGGCAGAGAGTGGCAGAGAGTGATAGAGAGAGTCAGGGAGTGTCAGAGAGTGTCAGAGAGTGGCAGAGAGTGGCAGAGAGTGATAGAGAAAGTCAGAGAGTGATAGAGAGTGATAGAGAGTGTCAGAGAGTGTCAGAGAGTGGCAGAGAGTGGCAGAGAGTGGCAGAGAGAGTCAGAGAGTGATAGTGAGTGTCTGAGAGTGTCTGAGAGTGTCAGAGAGTGTCAGAGAGTGTCAGAGAGTGTCAGAGAGTGGCAGAGAGTGATAGAGAGTGTCAGAGAGTGATAGAGAGTGTCAGAGAGTGGCAGAGAGTGGCAGAGAGTGGCAGAGAGTGATAGAGAGTGTCAGAGAGTGATAGAGAGTGTCAGAGAGTGGCAGAGAGTGGCAGAGAGTGGCAGAGAGTGGCAGAGAGTGGCAGAGTGTGATAGAGAGAGTCAGAGAGTGTCAGAGAGTGTCAGAGAGTGGCAGAGAGTGGCAGAGAGTGATAGAGAGAGTCAGGGAGTGTCAGAGAGTGTCAGAGAGTGGCAGAGAGTGGCAGAGAGTGATAGAGAGAGTCAGAGAGTGATAGAGAGTGATAGAGAGTGTCAGAGAGTGTCAGAGAGTGGCAGAGAGTGGCAGAGAGTGGCAGAGAGAGTCAGAGAGTGATAGTGAGTGTCTGAGAGTGTCTGAGAGTGTCAGAGAGTGTCAGAGAGTGTCAGAGAGTGGCAGAGAGTGTCAGAGAGTGACAGAGAGAGTCAGAGAGTGATAGTGAGTGTCTGAGAGTGTCTGAGAGTGTCAGAGAGTGTCTGAGAGTGTCAGTGAGTGTCATAGAGTTTCAGAGAGTGTCAGAGAGTGTCAGTGAGTGATAGAGAGTGTCAGAGAGAGTCAGAGAGTGATAGTGAGTGTCTGAGAGTGTCTGAGAGTGTCAGAGAGTGTCTGAGAGTGTCAGAGAGTGTCAGAGCGTGTCAGAGAGTGTCAGAGAGTGATAGAGAGTGTCAGAGAGTGGCAGAGAGTGATCGAGAGAGTCAGAGAGTGTCAGAGAGTGTCAGAGAGTGGCAGAGAGTGATAGAGAGTGTCAGAGAGTGATAGAGAGTGTCAGAGAGTGGCAGAGAGTGGCAGAGAGTGGCAGAGAGTGGCAGAGAGTGGCAGAGAGTGATAGAGAGAGTCAGAGAGTGTCAGAGAGTGTCAGAGAGTGGCAGAGAGTGGCAGAGAGTGATAGAGAGAGTCAGGGAGTGTCAGAGAGTGTCAGAGAGTGTCAGAGAGTGGCAGAGAGTGGCAGAGAGTGATAGAGAGAGTCAGAGAGTGATAGTGAGTGTCTGAGAGTGTCAGAGAGTGTCAGAGAGTGTCAGAGAGTGTCAGAGAGTGATAGAGAATGTCAGAGAGTGATAGAGAGTGTCAGAGAGTGGCAGAGAGTGGCAGAGAGTGGCAGAGAGTGGCAGAGAGTGGCAGAGAGTGATAGAGAGAGTCAGAGAGTGTCAGAGAGTGTCAGAGAGTGGCAGAGAGTGGCAGAGAGTGATAGAGAGAGTCAGGGAGTGTCAGAGAGTGTCAGAGAGTGTCAGAGAGTGGCAGAGAGTGGCAGAGAGTGATAGAGAGAGTCAGAGAGTGATAGTGAGTGTCTGAGAGTGTCAGAGAGTGTCAGAGAGTGTCAGAGAGAGTCAGAGAGTGATAGTGAGTGTCTGAGAGTGTCAGAGAGTGTCAGAGAGTGTCAGAGAGTGTCAGAGAGTGATAGTGAGTGTCTGAGAGTGTCAGAGAGTGTCAGAGAGTGTCAGAGAGTGATAGTGAGTGTCTGAGAGTGTCAGAGAGTGTCAGAGAGTGATAGAGAGTGTCAGAGAGTGGCAGAGAGTGGCAGAGAGTGATAGAGAGAGTCAGAGAGTGTCAGAGAGTGTCAGAGAGTGTCAGAGAGTGATAGAGAGTGATAGAGAGTGATAGAGAGTGTCAGAGAGTGTCAGAGAGTGGCAGAGAGTGGCAGAGAGTGGCAGAGAGAGTCAGAGAGTGATAGTGAGTGTCTGAGAGTGTCTGAGAGTGTCAGAGAGTGTCAGAGAGTGTCAGAGAGTGGCAGAGAGTGTCAGAGAGTGACAGAGAGTGTCAGAGAGTGTCAGAGAGTGATAGAGAGTGTCAGAGTGTGTCAGAGAGTGGCAGAGAGTGATAGTGAGTGTCTGAGAGTGTCAGAGAGTGTCAGAGAGTGTCAGAGAGTGATAGAGAGTGATCGAGAGTATCAAAGAGTGGCAGAGAGTGGCAGAGAGTGGCAGAGGGAGTCAGAGAGTGATACTGAGTGTCCGAGAGTGTCTGAGTGTGTCTGAGACTGTCAGAGAGTGTCAGAGAGTGTCAGAGAGTGTCAGAGAGTGATAGAGAGTGCCAGAGTGTGTCAGAGAGTGGCAGAGAGTGATAGAGAGAGTCAGAGAGTGTCAGAGAGTGTCAGAGAGTGTCAGAGAGTGGCAGAGAGTGGCAGAGAGTGGCAGAGAGTGATAGAGAGTGTCAGAGAGTGTCAGAGAGTGGCAGAGAGTGGCAGAGAGTGGCAGAGAGTGATAGAGAGAGTCAGAGAGTGATAGTGAGTGTCTGAGAGTGTCTGAGAGTGTCTGAGAGTGTCAGAGAGTGTCAGAGAGTGATAGAGAGTGTCAGAGAGTGTCAGAGAGTGTCAGAGAGTGGCAGAGAGTGGCAGAGAGAGTGGTAGAGAGAGTCAGAGAGTGATAGTGAGTGTCTGAGAGTGTCTGAGAGTGGCAGTGAGTGTCAGAGTGTGTCAGAGAGTGATAGAGAGTGTCAGAGAGTGTCAGAGAGTGTCACAGAGTGTCAGAGAGTGGCAGAGAGTGATAGAGAGAGTCAGAGAGTGTCAGAGAGTGATAGTGAGTGTCTGAGAGTGATAGTGAGTGGCAGACAGTGTCAGAGAGTGTCAGAGAGTGGCAGAGAGTGGCAGAGAGAGATAGTGAGAGTCAGAGAGTGATAGTGAGTCATAGTGAGTGTCAGAGAGTGTCAGAGAGTGATAGAGAGTGCCAGAGAGTGTCAGAGAGTGTCAGAGAGTGTCTGAGAGTGGCAGAGAGTGGCAGAGAGATTGGTAGAGAGAGTCAGAGAGTGATAGTGAGTGTCTGAGAGTGTCAGAGGGTGTCAGAGAGTGATAGAGAGTGTCAGAGAGTGTCAGAGAGTGTCACAGAGTGTCAGAGAGTGGCAGAGAGTGATAGAGAGAGTCAGAGAGTGTCAGAGAGTGATAGTGAGTGTCTGAGAGTGATAGTGAGTGGCAGAGAGTGTCAGAGAGTGTCAGAGAGTGGCAGAGAGTGGCAGAGAGAGTCAGAGAGTGTCAGAGAGTGATAGTGAGTGTCTGAGAGTGATAGTGAGTGGCAGAGAGTGTCAGAGAGTGTCAGAGGGTGTCAGAGAGTGGCAGAGAGAGTGGTAGAGAGAGTCAGAGAGTGATAGTGAGTGTCTGAGAGTGTTTGAGAGTGTCAGAGAGTGGCAGAGACTGGTAGAGAGAGTCAGAGAGTTTTAGTGAGTGTCTGAGAGTGTCTGAGAGTGTCAGAGAGTGTCAGAGAGTGATAGAGAGTGTCAGAGAGTGTCTGAGAGTGTCAGAGAGTGTCAGAGAGTGTCAGAGAGTGATAGAGAGTGTCAGAGAGTGTCAGAGAGTGTCAGAGAGTGTCACAGAGTGTCAGAGAGTGGCAGAGAGTGATAGAGAGAGTCAGAGAGTGTCAGAGAATGTCAGAGAGTGCCAGAGAGTGTCAGAGAGTGGCAGAGAGTGACAGAGAGAGTCAGAGAGTGATAGTGAGTGTCTGAGAGTGATAGTGAGTGTCAGAGAGTGTCAGAGAGTGGCAGAGAGTGGCAGAGAGTGGCAGAGAGTGTCTGAGAGTGATAGTGAGAGTCTGAGAGTGATAGTGAGTGATAGTGAGTGTCTGAGAGTGTCAGAGAGTGTCAGAGAGTGTCAGATGTGGCAGAGAGTGGCAGAGAGTGATAGAGACAGTCAGAGAGTGATAGTGAGTGTCTGAGAGTGTCTGAGAGTGTCAGAGAGTGTCAGAGAGTGTCAGAGAGTGATAGAGAGTGTCAGAGAGTGGCAGAGAGTGATAGAGACTGTCAGAGAGTGTCAGAGAGTGATACAGAGTGTCAGAGAGTGGCAGTGAGTGATAGTGAGTGTCTGAGAGTGTCAGAGAGTGTCAGAGAGTGATAGAGAGTGATAGAGAGAGTCAGAGAGTGGCAGAGAGTGGCAGAGAGTGATAGAGAGAGTCAGAGAGTGATACTGAGTGTCTGAGAGTGTCTGAGAGTGTCAGAGAGTGATAGAGAGTGTCAGAGAGTGTCAGAGAGTGTCACAGAGTGTCAGAGAGTGGCAGAGAGTGATAGAGAGAGTCAGAGAGTGTCAGAGATTGTCAGAGAGTGCCAGAGAGTGTCAGAGAGTGGCAGAGAGTGGCAGAGAGTGATAGAGAGAGTCAGAGAGTGATAGTGAGTGTCTAAGAGTGATAGTGAGTGTCAGAGAGTGTCAGAGAGTGGCAGAGAGTGGCAGAGAGTGGCAGAGAGTGATAGAGAGTGGCAGAGAGTGGCAGAGAGTTTTAGTGAGTGTCTGAGAGTGTCAGAGAGTGTCAGAGAGTGTCAGAGAGTGATAGAGAGTGATAGAGAGTGTCAGAGAGTGGCAGAGAGTGGCAGAGAGTGGCAGAGAGTGATAGAGAGAGTCAGAGAGTGATACTGAGTGTCTGAGAGTGTCTGAGAGTGTCAGAGAGTGATAGAGAGTGGCAGAGAGTGGCAGAGAGTGGCAGAGAGTTGCAGAGAGTGAGAGAGAGAGTCAGAGAGTGTCAGAGAGTGTCAGAGAGTGTCAGAGAGTGGCAGAGAGTGGCAGAGAGTGATAGAGAGAGTCAGGGAGTGTCAGAGAGTGATAGTGAGTGTCTGAGAGTGTCAGAGAGTGTCAGAGAGTGTCAGAGAGTGGCAGAGAGTGGCAGAGAGTGGCAGAGAGAGTGGTAGAGAGAGTCTGAGAGTGATAGTGAGTGTCTGAGAGTGTCTGAGAGTGTCAGAGAGTGTCAGAGAGTGTCAGAGAGTGATAGAGAGTGTCAGAGAGTGTCAGAGAGTGTCACAGAGTGTCACAGAGTGTCAGAGAGTGGCAGAGAGTGATAGAGAGAGTCAGAGAGTGTCAGAGAGTGTCAGGGAGTGTCAGAGAGTGGCAGAGAGTGATAGAGAGAGTCAGAGAGTGATAGTGAGTGTCTGAGAGTGATAGTGAGTGTCAGAGAGTGTCAGAGAGTGTCAGAGAGTGGCAGAGAGTAGCTGAGAGTGATAGTGAGAGTCAGAGAGTGATAGTGAGTGTCTGAGAGTGTCTGAGAGTGTCTGAGAGTGTCAGAGAGTGATAGTGAGTGTCAGAGAGTGTCAGAGAGTGTCAGAGAGTGGCAGAGAGTGGCTGAGAGTGATAGTGAGAGTCAGAGAGTGATAGTGAGTGTCTGAGAGTGTCTGAGAGTGTCAGAGAGTGTCAGAGAGTGTCAGAGAGTGTCAGAGAGTGGCAGAGAGTGATAGAGAGAGTCAGAGAGTGATAGTGAGTGTCTGAGAGTGTCTGAGAGTGTCAGAGAGTGTCAGAGAGTGGCAGAGAGTGGCAGAGAGTGGCAGAGAGAGTGGTAGAGAGAGTCTGAGAGTGATAGTGAGTGTCTGAGAGTGTCAGAGAGTGATAGTGAGTGTCAGAGAGTGTCAGAGAGTGTCAGAGAGTGGCAGAGAGTGGCTGAGAGTGATAGTGAGAGTCAGAGAGTGATAGTGAGTGTCTGAGAGTGTCTGAGAGTGTCAGAGAGTGTCAGAGAGTGTCAGAGAGTGGCAGAGAGTGATAGAGAGAGTCAGAGAGTGATAGTGAGTGTCTGAGAGTGTCTGAGAGTGTCAGAGAGTGTCAGAGAGTGGCAGAGAGTGGCAGAGAGTGGCAGAGAGAGTGGTAGAGAGAGTCTGAGAGTGATAGTGAGTGTCTGAGAGTGTCAGAGAGTGTCAGAGAGTGTCAGAGAGTGATAGAGAGTGTCAGAGAGTGGCAGAGAGTGGCAGAGAGTGATAGAGAGAGTCAGAGAGTGATACTGAGTGTCTGAGAGTGTCAGAGAGTGTCAGAGAGTGTCAGAGAGTGGCAGAGAGAGTGATAGAGAGAGTCAGAGAGTGATACTGAGTGTCTGAGAGTGTCAGAGAGTGTCAGAGAGTGGCAGAGAGTGGCAGAGAGTGGCAGAGAGAGTGGTAGAGAGAGTCTGAGTGTGATAGTGAGTGTCTGAGAGTGTCTGAGAGTGTCAGAGAGTGTCAGAGAGTGTCAGAGAGTGATAGAGAGTGTCAGAGAGTGGCAGAGAGTGGCAGAGAGTGATAGAGAGAGTCAGAGAGTGATACTGAGTGTCTGAGAGTGTCAGAGAGTGTCAGAGAGTGGCAGAGAGTGGCAGAGAGTGGCAGAGAGAGTGGTAGAGAGAGTCTGAGAGTGATAGTGAGTGTCTGAGAGTGTCAGAGAGTGTCAGAGAGTGTCACAGAGTGTCAGAGAGTGGCAGAGAGTGATAGAGAGAGTCAGAGAGTGTCAGAGAGTGTCAGAGAGTGTCAGAGAGTGTCAGAGAGTGATAGAGAGTGATAGAGAGAGTCAGAGAGTGATAGAGAGAGTCAGAGAGTGATAGTGAGTGTCTGAGAGTGTCTGAGAGTGTCAGAGAGTGTCAGAGAGTGTCAGAGAGTGATAGAGAGTGTCAGAGAGTGGCAGAGAGTGATAGTGAGTGTCAGAGAGTGTCAGAGAGTGCCAGAGAGTGGCAGAGAGTGATAGTGAGTGTCTGAGAGTGATAGTGAGTGTCAGAGAGTGTCAGAGAGTGTCAGAGAGTGTCAGAGAGTGGCTGAGAGTGATAGTGAGAGTCAGAGAGTGATAGTGAGTGTCTGAGAGTGTCTGAGAGTGTCTGAGAGTGTCAGAGAGTGCCAGAGAGTGTCAGAGAGTGATAGAGAGTATCAGAGAGTGGCAGAGAGTGTCAGAGAGTGTCAGAGAGTGTCAGAGAGTGGCAGAGAGTGGCAGAGAGTGGCTGAGAGTGATAGTGAGAGTCAGAGAGTGATAGTGAGTGTCTGAGAGTGTCTGAGAGTGTCTGAGAGTGTCAGAGAGTGTCAGAGAGTGTCAGAGAGTGATAGAGAGTGGCAGAGAGTGGCTGAGAGTGATAGTGAGAGTCAGAGAGTGATAGTGAGTGTCTGAGAGTGTCTGAGAGTGTCAGAGAGTGCCAGAGAGTGTCAGAGAGTGATAGAGAGTGTCAGAGAGTGGCAGAGAGTGTCAGAGAGTGTCAGATAGTGTCAGAGAGTGTCAGAGAGTGGCAGAGAGTGGCAGAGAGTGATAGAGAGAGTCAGAGAGTGATAGTGAGCGTCTGAGAGTGTCTGAGAGTGTCTGAGAGTGTCAGAGAGTGTCAGAGAGTGTCAGAGAGTGATAGAGAGTGTCAGAGAGTGTCAGAGAATGTCAGAGAGTGTCAGAGAGTGATAGAGAGTGTCAGAGAGTGGCAGAGAGTGATAGTGAGTGTCTGAGAGTGTCAGAGAGTGTCAGAGAGTGATAGAGAGTGTCAGAGAGTGGCAGAGAGTGGCAGAGAGTGATAGAGAGAGTCAGAGAGTGATACTGAGTGTCTGAGAGTGTCAGAGAGTGTCAGAGAGTGTCAGAGAGTGATAGAGAGTGTCAGAGAGTGATAGTGAGTGTCTGAGATTGTCTGAGAGTGTCTGAGAGTGTCAGAGAGTGGCAGAGAGTGGCAGAGAGTGACAGAGAGTGGCAGAGAGTGATAGAGAGTGTCAGAGAGTGGCAGAGAGTGTCAGAGAGTGTCAGAGAGTGGCAGAGAGTGGCAGAGAGTGATAGAGAGAGTCAGAGAGTGATAGTGAGTGTCTGAGAGAGTCTGAGAGTGTCTGAGAGTGTCAGAGAGTGTCAGAGAGTGTCAGAGAGTGTCAGAGAGTGGCAGAGAGTGGTAGAGAGTGTCAGAGAGTGGCAGAGAGTGATAGTGAGTGTCAGAGAGTGGCAGAGAGTGATAGTGAGTGTCTGAGAGTGTCTGAGAGTGTCTGAGAGTGTCAGAGAGTGTCAGAGAGTGGCAGAGAGTGGCAGAGAGTGTCAGAGAGTGGCAGAGAGTGATAGAGAGTGTCAGAGAGTGGCAGAGAGTGTCAGAGAGTGTCAGAGAGTGGCAGAGAGTGGCAGAGAGTGATAGAGAGAGTCAGAGAGTGATAGTGAGTGTCTGAGAGAGTCTGAGAGTGTCTGAGAGTGTCAGAGAGTGTCAGAGAGTGTCAGAGAGTGTCAGAGAGTGGCAGAGAGTGATAGAGAGTGTCAGAGAGTGGCAGAGAGTGATAGTGAGTGTCAGAGAGTGGCAGAGAGTGATAGTGAGTGTCTGAGAGTGTCAGAGAGTGTCAGAGAGTGATAGAGAGTGTCAGAGAGTGGCAGAGAGTGGCAGAGAGTGATAGAGAGAGTCAGAGAGTGATACTGAGTGTCTGAGAGTGTCTGAGAGTGTCAGAGAGTGTCAGAGAGTGTCAGAGAGTGATAGAGAGCGTCTGAGAGTGTCAGAGAGTGTCAGAGAGTGTCAGAGAGTGTCAGAGAGTGATAGAGAGTGTCAGAGAGTGGCAGAGAGTGATAGTGAGTGTCTGAGAGTGTCAGAGAGTGTCAGAGAGTGATAGAGAGTGTCAGAGAGTGGCAGAGAGTGGCAGAGAGTGATAGAGAGTGTCAGAGAGTGATAGTGAGTGTCTGAGAGTGTCTGAGAGTGTCTGAGAGTGTCTGAGAGTGTCAGAGAGTGTCAGAGAGTGTCAGAGAGTGATAGAGAGTGGCAGAGAGTGGCTGAGAGTGATAGTGAGAGTCAGAGAGTGATAGTGAGTGTCTGAGAGTGTCTGAGAGTGTCAGAGAGTGCCAGAGAGTGTCAGAGAGTGATAGAGAGTGTCAGAGAGTGGCAGAGAGTGTCAGAGAGTGTCAGATAGTGTCAGAGAGTGTCAGAGAGTGGCAGAGAGTGGCAGAGAGTGATAGAGAGAGTCAGAGAGTGATAGTGAGCGTCTGAGAGTGTCTGAGAGTGTCTGAGAGTGTCAGAGAGTGTCAGAGAGTGTCAGAGAGTGATAGAGAGTGTCAGAGAGTGTCAGAGAGTGTCAGAGAGTGTCAGAGAGTGATAGAGAGTGTCAGAGAGTGGCAGAGAGTGATAGTGAGTGTCTGAGAGTGTCAGAGAGTGTCAGAGAGTGATAGAGAGTGTCAGAGAGTGGCAGAGAGTGGCAGAGAGTGATAGAGAGAGTCAGAGAGTGATACTGAGTGTCTGAGAGTGTCAGAGAGTGTCAGAGAGTGTCAGAGAGTGATAGAGAGTGTCAGAGAGTGATAGTGAGTGTCTGAGATTGTCTGAGAGTGTCTGAGAGTGTCAGAGAGTGGCAGAGAGTGGCAGAGAGTGACAGAGAGTGGCAGAGAGTGATAGAGAGTGTCAGAGAGTGGCAGAGAGTGTCAGAGAGTGTCAGAGAGTGGCAGAGAGTGGCAGAGAGTGATAGAGAGAGTCAGAGAGTGATAGTGAGTGTCTGAGAGAGTCTGAGAGTGTCTGAGAGTGTCAGAGAGTGTCAGAGAGTGTCAGAGAGTGTCAGAGAGTGGCAGAGAGTGGTAGAGAGTGTCAGAGAGTGGCAGAGAGTGATAGTGAGTGTCAGAGAGTGGCAGAGAGTGATAGTGAGTGTCTGAGAGTGTCTGAGAGTGTCTGAGAGTGTCAGAGAGTGTCAGAGAGTGGCAGAGAGTGGCAGAGAGTGTCAGAGAGTGGCAGAGAGTGATAGAGAGTGTCAGAGAGTGGCAGAGAGTGTCAGAGAGTGTCAGAGAGTGGCAGAGAGTGGCAGAGAGTGATAGAGAGAGTCAGAGAGTGATAGTGAGTGTCTGAGAGAGTCTGAGAGTGTCTGAGAGTGTCAGAGAGTGTCAGAGAGTGTCAGAGAGTGTCAGAGAGTGGCAGAGAGTGATAGAGAGTGTCAGAGAGTGGCAGAGAGTGATAGTGAGTGTCAGAGAGTGGCAGAGAGTGATAGTGAGTGTCTGAGAGTGTCAGAGAGTGTCAGAGAGTGATAGAGAGTGTCAGAGAGTGGCAGAGAGTGGCAGAGAGTGATAGAGAGAGTCAGAGAGTGATACTGAGTGTCTGAGAGTGTCTGAGAGTGTCAGAGAGTGTCAGAGAGTGTCAGAGAGTGATAGAGAGCGTCTGAGAGTGTCAGAGAGTGTCAGAGAGTGTCAGAGAGTGTCAGAGAGTGATAGAGAGTGGCAGAGAGTGGCAGAGAGTGATAGTGAGTGTCTGAGAGTGTCAGAGAGTGTCAGAGAGTGATAGAGAGTGTCAGAGAGTGTCAGAGAGTGGCAGAGAGTGGCAGAGAGTGATAGAGAGAGTCAGAGAGTGATAGTGAGTGTCTGAGAGAGTCTGAGAGTGTCTGAGAGTGTCAGAGAGTGTCAGAGAGTGTCAGAGAGTGTCAGAGAGTGGCAGAGAGTGATAGAGAGTGTCAGAGAGTGGCAGAGAGTGATAGTGAGTGTCAGAGAGTGGCAGAGAGTGATAGTGAGTGTCTGAGAGTGTCAGAGAGTGTCAGAGAGTGATAGAGAGTGTCAGAGAGTGGCAGAGAGTGGCAGAGAGTGATAGAGAGAGTCAGAGAGTGATACTGAGTGTCTGAGAGTGTCTGAGAGTGTCAGAGAGTGTCAGAGAGTGTCAGAGAGTGATAGAGAGCGTCTGAGAGTGTCAGAGAGTGTCAGAGAGTGTCAGAGAGTGTCAGAGAGTGATAGAGAGTGGCAGAGAGTGGCAGAGAGTGATAGTGAGTGTCTGAGAGTGTCAGAGAGTGTCAGAGAGTGATAGAGAGTGTCAGAGAGTGGCAGAGAGTGGCAGAGAGTGATAGAGAGTGTCAGAGAGTGATAGTGAGTGTCTGAGAGTGTCTGAGAGTGTCTGAGAGTGTCAGAGAGTGTCAGAGAGTGGCAGAGAGTGGCAGAGAGTGTCAGAGAGTGGCAGAGAGTGATAGAGAGTGTCAGAGAGTGTCAGAGAGTGTCAGAGAGTGGCAGAGAGTGGCAGAGAGTGATAGAGAGAGTCAGAGAGTGATAGTGAGTGTCTGAGAGAGTCTGAGAGTGTCTGAGAGTGTCAGAGAGTGTCAGAGAGTGTCAGAGAGTGTCAGAGAGTGGCAGAGAGTGATAGAGAGTGTCAGAGAGTGGCAGAGAGTGATAGTGAGTGTCAGAGAGTGGCAGAGAGTGATAGTGAGTGTCTGAGAGTGTCAGAGAGTGTCAGAGAGTGATAGAGAGTGTCAGAGAGTGGCAGAGAGTGGCAGAGAGTGATAGAGAGAGTCAGAGAGTGATACTGAGTGTCTGAGAGTGTCAGAGAGTGTCAGAGAGTGGCAGAGAGTAGTAGAGAGAGTCAGAGAGTGATAGTGAGTGTCTGAGAGTGTCTGAGAGTGTCTGAGAGAGTCTGAGAGTGTCAGAGAGTGTCAGAGAGTGATAGAGAGTGTCAGAGAGTGTCTGAGAGAGTCTGAGAGTGTCAGAGAGTGTCAGAGAGTGATAGAGAGTGTCAGAGAGTGTCAGAGAGTGTCACAGAGTGTCAGAGAGTGTCAGAGAGTGGCAGAGAGTGATAGAGAGAGTCAGAGAGTGTCAGAGAGTGGCAGAGAGTGTCAGAGAGTGGCAGAGAGTGATAGTGATTGTCTGAGAGTGATAGTGAGTGTCAGAGAGTGTCAGAGAGTGGCAGAGAGTGGCAGAGACTGGCAGAGAGTGGCTGAGAGTGATAGTGAGAGTCAGAGAGTGATAGTGAGTGATAGTGAGTGGCAGAGAGTGGCAGAGAGTGGCTGAGAGTGATAGTGAGAGTCAGAGAGTGATAGTGATTGTCTGAGAGTGTCAGAGAGTGGCAGAGAGTGGCAGAGAGTGATAGAGAGAGTCAGAGAGTGATAGTGAGTGTCTGAGAGTGTCTGAGAGTGTCAGAGAGTGTCAGAGAGTGGCAGAGAGTGATAGAGAGAGTCAGAGAGTGTCAGAGAGTGTCAGAGAGTGGAAGAGAGTGATAGAGAGAGTCAGAGAGTGATAGTGAGTGTCTGAGAGTGATAGTGAGTGTCAGAGAGTGTCAGAGAGTGTCAGAGAGTGGCAGAGAGTGGCTGAGAGAGATAGTGAGAGTCAGAGAGTGATAGTGAGTGATAGTGAGTGTCTGAGAGTGTCAGAGAGTGGCAGAGAGTGGCAGAGAGTGGCAGAGAGTGATAGAGAGAGTCAGAGAGTGATAGTGAGTGTCTGAGAGTGTCAGAGAGTGTCAGAGAGTGTCAGAGAGTGTCAGAGAGTGGCTGAGAGTGATAGTGAGAGTCAGAGAGTGATAGTGAGTGATAGTGAGTGTCTGAGAGTGTCAGAGAGTGTCAGAGAGTGTCAGAGAGTGGCAGAGAGTGGCTGAGAGAGATAGTGAGAGTCAGAGAGTGATAGTGAGTGATAGTGAGTGTCTGAGAGTGTCAGAGAGTGGCAGAGAGTGGCAGAGAGTGGCAGAGAGTGATAGAGAGAGTCAGAGAGTGATAGTGAGTGTCTGAGAGTGTCTGAGAGTGTCAGAGAGTGTCAGAGAGTGTCAGAGAGTGTCAGAGAGTGGCTGAGAGTGATAGTGAGAGTCAGAGAGTGATAGTGAGTGATAGTGAGTGTCTGAGAGTGTCAGAGAGTGTCAGAGAGTGGCAGAGAGTGGCAGAGAGTGGCAGAGAGTGATAGAGAGAGTCAGAGAGTGATAGTGAGTGTCTGAGAGTGTCTGAGAGTGTCAGAGAGTGTCAGAGATTGATAGAGAGTATCAGAGAGTGGCTGACAGAGATAGTGAGAGTCAGAGAGTGATAGTGAGTGATAGTGAGTGTCTGAGAGTGTCAGAGAGTGGCAGAGAGTGGCAGAGAGTGGCAGAGAGTGATAGAGAGAGTCAGAGAGTGATAGTGAGTGTCTGAGAGTGTCTGAGAGTGTCAGAGAGTGTCAGAGAGTGTCAGAGAGTGTCAGAGAGTGGCTGAGAGTGATAGTGAGAGTCAGAGAGTGATAGTGAGTGATAGTGAGTGTCTGAGAGTGTCAGAGAGTGTCAGAGAGTGGCAGAGAGTGGCAGAGAGTGGCAGAGAGTGATAGAGAGAGTCAGAGAGTGATAGTGAGTGTCTGAGAGTGTCTGAGAGTGTCAGAGAGTGTCAGAGAGTGATAGAGAGTATCAGAGAGTGGCAGAGAGTGATAGTGAGTGTCTGAGAGTGTCAGAGAGTGTCAGAGAGTGTCAGAGAGTGTCAGAGAGTGGCAGAGAGTGGCAGAGAGTGGCAGAGAGTGATAGAGAGAGTCAGAGAGTGATAGTGAGTGTCTGAGAGTGTCAGAGAGTGTCAGAGAGTGTCAGAGAGTGTCAGAGAGTGGCAGAGAGTGGCAGAGAGTGATAGAGAGAGTCAGAGAGTGATAGTGAGTGTCTGAGAGTGTCAGAGAGTGTCAGAGAGAGTCAGAGAGTGTCAGAGAGTGATAGAGAGTGTCAGAGAGTGGCAGAGAGTGATAGTGAGTTTCTGAGAGTGTCAGAGAGTGTCAGAGAGTGATAGAGAGTGGCAGAGAGTGGCAGAGAGTGGCAGAGAGTTGCAGAGAGTGATAGAGAGAGTCAGAGAGTGATAGTGAGTGTCTGAGAGTGTCAGAGAGTGTCAGAGAGTGTCAGAGAGTGTCAGAGAGTGGCAGAGAGTGGCAGAGAGTGATAGAGAGAGTCAGAGAGTGATAGTGAGTGTCTGAGAGTGTCAGAGAGTGTCAGAGAGAGTCAGAGAGTGTCAGAGAGTGATAGAGAGTGTCAGAGAGTGGCAGAGAGTGATAGTGAGTTTCTGAGAGTGTCAGAGAGTGTCAGAGAGTGATAGAGAGTGGCAGAGAGTGGCAGAGAGTGGCAGAGAGTGGCAGAGAGTGATAGAGAGAGTCAGAGAGTGATAGTGAGTGTCTGAGAGTGTCAGAGAGTGTCAGAGAGTGTCAGAGAGTGTCAGAGAGTGGCAGAGAGTGGCAGAGAGTGATAGAGAGAGTCAGAGAGTGATAGTGAGTGTCTGAGAGTGTCAGAGAGTGTCAGAGAGAGTCAGAGAGTGTCAGAGAGTGATAGAGAGTGTCAGAGAGTGGCAGAGAGTGATAGTGAGTTTCTGAGAGTGTCAGAGAGTGTCAGAGAGTGATAGAGAGTGGCAGAGAGTGGCAGAGAGTGGCAGAGAGTGGCAGAGAGTGATAGAGAGAGTCAGAGAGTGATACTGAGTGTCTGAGAGTGTCAGAGAGTGTCAGAGAGTGTCAGAGAGTGATAGAGAGTGTCAGAGAGTGATAGTGAGTGTCAGAGAGTGTCAGAGAGTGATAGTGAGTGTCAGAGAGTGGCAGAGAGTGGCAGAGAGTGTCAGAGAGTGGCAGAGAGTGATAGAGAGTGTCAGAGAGTGGCAGAGAGTGTCAGAGAGTGTCAGAGAGTGGCAGAGAGTGGCAGAGAGTGATAGAGAGAGTCAGAGAGTGATAGTGAGTGTCTGAGAGTGTCTGAGAGTGTCTGAGAGTGTCAGAGAGTGTCAGAGAGTGTCAGAGAGTGTCAGAGAGTGGCAGAGAGTGTCAGAGAGTGTCAGAGAGTGGCAGAGAGTGATAGAGAGTGTCAGAGAGTGGCAGAGAGTGATAGTGAGTGTCAGAGAGTGGCAGAGAGTGATAGTGAGTGTCTGAGAGTGTCAGAGAGTGTCAGAGAGTGATAGAGAGTGTCAGAGAGTGTCAGAGAGTGGCAGAGAGTAGTAGAGAGAGTCAGAGAGTGATACTGAGTGTCTGAGAGTGTCTGAGAGTGTCTGAGAGTGTCAGAGAGGGTCAGAGAGTGATAGAGAGTGTCAGAGAGTGTCTGAGAGTGTCTGAGAGTGTCAGAGAGTGTCAGAGAGTGATAGAGAGTGTCAGAGAGTGTCAGAGAGTGTCACAGAGTGTCAGAGAGTGTCAGAGAGTGGCAGAGAGTGATAGAGAGAGTCAGAGAGTGTCAGAGAGTGGCAGAGAGTGTCAGAGAGTGGCAGAGAGTGATAGTGATTGTCTGAGAGTGATAGTGAGTGTCAGAGAGTGGCAGAGAGTGGCAGAGACTGGCAGAGAGTGGCTGAGAGTGATAGTGAGAGTCAGAGAGTGATAGTGAGTGATAGTGAGTGGCAGAGAGTGGCAGAGAGTGGCTGAGAGTGATAGTGAGAGTCAGAGAGTGATAGTGAGTGATAGTGAGTGTCTGAGAGTGCCAGAGAGTGTCAGAGAGTGGCAGAGAGTGATAGAGAGAGTCAGAGAGTGATAGTGAGTGTCAGAGAGTGTCAGAGAGTGATAGAGAGTGTCAGAGAGTGGCAGAGAGTGATAGTGAGTGTCTGAGAGTGTCAGAGAGTGTCAGAGAGTGTCAGAGAGTGGCAGAGAGTGGCAGAGAGTGGCAGAGAGTGATAGAGAGAGTCAGAGAGTGATAGTGAGTGTCTGAGAGTGTCAGAGAGTGTCAGAGAGAGTCAGAGAGTGTCAGAGAGTGATAGAGAGTGTCAGAGAGTGGCAGAGAGTGATAGTGAGTTTCTGAGAGTGTCAGAGAGTGTCAGAGAGTGATAGAGAGTGGCAGAGAGTGGCAGAGAGTGGCAGAGTGTGGCAGAGAGTGGCAGAGAGTGATAGAGAGAGTCAGAGAGTGATACTGAGTGTCTGAGAGTGTCTGAGAGTGTCAGAGAGTGTCAGAGAGTGTCAGAGAGTGATAGAGAGTTTCAGAGAGTGAAAGTGAATGTCTGAGAGTGTCAGAGTGTGTCAGAGAGTGATAGAGAGTGTCAGAGAGTGTCAGAGAGTGTCAGAGAGTGGCAGAGAGTTGCAGAGATTGTCAGAGATTGTCAGAGAGTGTCAGAAAGTGTCAGAGAGTGTCAGAGAGTGATAGAGAGTTTCAGAGAGTGAAAGTGAATGTCTGAGAGTGTCTGAGATTGTCAGAGAGTGATAGTGAGTGGCAGAGAGTGGCAGAGAGTGCTAGAGAGTGTCAGAGAGTGATAGTGAGTGTCTGAGAGTGTCAGAGAGTGATATAGAGTGTCAGAGAGTGTCAGAGAGTGTCAGAGAGTGGCTGAGAGTGCTAGAGAGTGTCAGAGAGTGATAGTGAGTGTCTGAGAGTGTCAGAGAGTATCAGAGAGTGATAGAGAGTGTCAGAGAGTGTCAGACAGTGGCAGAGATTGTCAAAGAGTGTCAGAGAGTGTCAGAGAGTGATAGAGTGTCAGAGCGTGATAGAGAGTTTCAGAGAGTGAAGGTGAATGTCTGAGAGTGTCTGAGAGTGTCAGAGAGTGTCAGAGAGTGTCAGAGAGTGGCAGAGATTGTCAAAGAGTGGCAGAGAGTGGCAGAGAGTGATAGAGAGTGTCAGAGAGTGTCAGAGAGTGTCAGAGGGTGTCAGAGGGTGTCAGAGGGTGTCAGAGGGTGTCAGAGAGTGATAGAGAGTGTCAGAGAGTGATAGAGAGTGTCAGACAGAAATAGAGAGAGATAGAGAGTCACAGAGAGTGATAGAGAGTGATAGAGAGTGTCATAGAGTGATAGAGAGTGATAGTGAGTGATAGAGAGTGATAGAGAGTGTCAGAGAGTGATAGAGAGTGATAGAGAGTGATAGAGAGTGATAGTGAGTGTCTGAGAGTGTCAGAGAGTGAGAGAGAGTGTCAGAGAGTGAGAGAGAGTGTCAGAGAGTGAAAGCGAGTGAAAGCGAGTGATAGAGAGTTTCAGAGAGTGATAGTGAGTGATAGTGAGTGTCTGAGAGTGTCAGAGAGTGTCAGAGAGTGGCAGAGAGTGGCAGAGAGTGGCAGAGAATGGCAGAGAGTGATAGAGAGAGTCAGAGAGTGATAGTGAGTGTCTGAGAGTGTCTGAGAGTGTCAGAGAGTGTCAGAGAGTGTCAGAGAGTGTCAGAGAGTGGCTGAGAGTGATAGTGAGAGTCAGAGAGTGATAGTGAGTGATAGTGAGTGTCTGAGAGTGTCAGAGAGTGTCAGAGAGTGTCAGTGAGTGTCTGAGAGTGTCTGAGAGTGTCAGAGAGTGGCAGAGAGTGATAGTGAGTGTCTGAGAGTGTCTGAGAGTGTCAGAGAGTGTCAGTGAGTGTCTGAGAGTGTCTGAGAGTGTCAGAGAGTGGCAGAGAGTGATAGTGAGTGTCTGAGAGTGTCTGAGAGTGTCAGAGAGTGTCAGAGAGTGATAGAGAGTGTCAGAGAGTGGCAGAGAGTGATAGTGAGTGTCTGAGAGTGTCAGAGAGTGTCAGAGAGTGTCAGAGAGTGGCAGAGAGTGGCAGAGAGTGATAGAGAGAGTCAGAGAGTGATAGTGAGTGTCTGAGAGTGTCAGAGAGTGTCAGAGAGAGTCAGAGAGTGTCAGAGATTGATAGAGAGTGTCAGAGAGTGGCAGAGAGTGATAGTGAGTTTCTGAGAGTGTCAGAGAGTGTCAGAGAGTGATAGAGAGTGGCAGAGAGTGGCAGAGAGTGGCAGAGAGTGGCAGAGAGTGATAGAGAGTTTCAGAGAGTGAAAGTGAATGTCTGAGAGTGTCAGAGTGTGTCAGAGAGTGATAGAGAGTGTCAGAGAGTGTCAGAGAGTGGCAGAGAGTGGCAGAGATTGTCAGAGATTGTCAGAGAGTGTCAGAAAGTGTCAGAGAGTGTCAGAGAGTGATAGAGAGTTTCAGAGAGTGAAAGTGAATGTCTGAGAGTGTCTGAGATTGTCAGAGAGTGATAGTGAGTGGCAGAGAGTGGCAGAGAGTGCTAGAGAGTGTCAGAGAGTGATAGTGAGTGTCTGAGAGTGTCAGAGAGTGATATAGAGTGTCAGAGAGTGTCAGAGAGTGTCAGAGAGTGGCTGAGAGTGCTAGAGAGTGTCAGAGAGTGATAGTGAGTGTCTGAGAGTGTCAGAGAGTATCAGAGAGTGATAGAGAGTGTCAGAGAGTGTCAGAGAGTGGCAGAGATTGTCAAAGAGTGTCAGAGAGTGTCAGAGAGTGATAGAGTGTCAGAGCGTGATAGAGAGTTTCAGAGAGTGAAGGTGAATGTCTGAGAGTGTCTGAGAGTGTCAGAGAGTGTCAGAGAGTGTCAGAGAGTGTCAGAGAGTGGCAGAGATTGTCAAAGAGTGGCAGAGAGTGGCAGAGAGTGATAGAGAGTGTCAGAGAGTGTCAGAGAGTGTCAGAGGGTGTCAGAGGGTGTCATAGGGTGTCAGAGGGTGTCAGAGAGTGATAGAGAGTGTCAGAGAGTGATAGAGAGTGTCAGACAGAAATAGAGAGAGATAGAGAGTCACAGAGAGTGATAGAGAGTGATAGAGAGTGTCATAGAGTGATAGAGAGTGATAGTGAGTGATAGAGAGTGATAGAGAGTGTCAGAGAGTGATAGAGAGTGATAGAGAGTGATAGTGAGTGTCTGAGAGTGTCAGAGAGTGAGAGAGAGTGTCAGAGAGTGAGAGAGAGTGTCAGAGAGTGAAAGCGAGTGAAAGCGGGTGATAGAGAGTTTCAGAGAGTGATAGTGAGTGTCTGAAAGTGTCAGAGAGTGATAGAGAGGGTCAGAGAGTGATAGAGAGTGTCAGAGAGTGATAGAGAGTGATGGAGAGTGATGGAGAGTGATAGAGAGTGTCTGAGAGTGTCTGAGAGTGTCAGAGAGTGATAGTGAGTGTCAGAGAGAATCAGAGAATGATAGTGAGTGTCTGAGACTGTCCGATAGTGTCAGAGAGTGATAGTGAGTGTCAGAGAGTGTCAGAGAGTGATAGTGAGTGTCTGAGAGTGTCTGAGAGTGTCTGATTTGGTCAGAGAGTGTCAGAGAGTGTCAGAGAGTATCAGAGAGTGATAGTCAGTGTCTGAGAGTGTCTGATATTGTCATTGAGTGTCAGAGAGAGTCAGAGTGTGTCAGAGAGTGATAGAGAGTGTCAGAGATTGAATGTGAGTGTCTGAGAGTGCCAGAGAGTGTCTGAGATTGTCAGAGAGTGTCAGAGAGTGTCAGCGAGTGATGGAGAGAGTCAGAGAGTGATAGTGAATGTCAGAGAGTGTCAGAGAGTGTCAGAGAGAGACAGAGAGTGTCAGAGAGTGATAGTGAGTGTCTGAGAGTGTCTGAGATTGTCAGAGAGTGTCAGAGAGTGTCAGAGGGCGTCAGAGAGTGTCAGAAAGTGTCAGAAAGTGTCAGAGAGTATCAGATAGTGAAAGTGAGTGTCTGAGAGAGTCAGAGCGTGTCAGAGAGTGTCAGAGAGTGTCAGAGAGTGTCAGAGAGTGTCAGAGAGTGATAGAGAGTGTCAGAGAGTGTCAGAGAGTATCAGAGAGTGATAGAGAGTGTCAGAGAGTGTCAGAGAGTGGCAGAGATTGTCAAAGAGTGTCAGAGAGTGTCAGAGAGTGATAGAGTGTCAGAGCGTGATAGAGAGTTTCAGAGAGTGAAGGTGAATGTCTGAGAGTGTCTGAGAGTGTCAGAGAGTGTCAGAGAGTGTCAGAGAGTGGCAGAGAGTGGCAGAGAGTGGCAGAGATTGTCAAAGAGTGGCAGAGAGTGGCAGAGAGTGATAGAGAGTGTCAGAGAGTGTCAGAGAGTGTCAGAGGGTGTCAGAGGGTGTCATAGGGTGTCAGAGGGTGTCAGAGAGTGATAGAGAGTGTCAGAGAGTGATAGAGAGTGTCAGACAGAAATAGAGAGAGATAGAGAGTCACAGAGAGTGATAGAGAGTGATAGAGAGTGTCATAGAGTGATAGAGAGTGATAGTGAGTGATAGAGAGTGATAGAGAGTGTCAGAGAGTGATAGAGAGTGATAGAGAGTGATAGTGAGTGTCTGAGAGTGTCAGAGAGTGAGAGAGAGTGTCAGAGAGTGAGAGAGAGTGTCAGAGAGTGAAAGCGAGTGAAAGCGAGTGATAGAGAGTTTCAGAGAGTGATAGTGAGTGTCTGAAAGTGTCAGAGAGTGATAGAGAGGGTCAGAGAGTGATAGAGAGTGTCAGAGAGTGATAGAGAGTGATGGAGAGTGATGGAGAGTGATAGAGAGTGTCTGAGAGTGTCTGAGAGTGTCAGAGAGTGATAGTGAGTGTCAGAGAGAATCAGAGAATGATAGTGAGTGTCTGAGACTGTCCGATAGTGTCAGAGAGTGATAGTGAGTGTCAGAGAGTGTCAGAGAGTGATAGTGAGTGTCTGAGAGTGTCTGAGAGTGTCTGATTTGGTCAGAGAGTGTCAGAGAGTGTCAGAGAGTGTCAGAGAGTATCAGAGAGTGATAGTCAGTGTCTGAGAGTGTCTGATATTGTCATTGAGTGTCAGAGAGTGTCAGAGAGAGTCAGAGTGTGTCAGAGAGTGATAGAGAGTGTCAGAGATTGAATGTGAGTGTCTGAGAGTGCCAGAGAGTGTCTGAGATTGTCAGAGAGTGTCAGAGAGTGTCAGCGAGTGATGGAGAGAGTCAGAGAGTGATAGTGAATGTCAGAGAGTGTCAGAGAGTGTCAGAGAGAGACAGAGAGTGTCAGAGAGTGATAGTGAGTGTCTGAGAGTGTCTGAGATTGTCAGAGAGTGTCAGAGAGTATCAGATAGTGAAAGTGAGTGTCTGAGAGAGTCAGAGCGTGTCAGAGAGTGTCAGAGAGTGTCAGAGAGTGTCAGAGAGTGTCAGAGAGTGATAGAGAGTGTCAGAGAGTGTCAGAGAGTGTCAGAGAGTGGCAGAGAGTGGCAGAGAGAGTGGTAGAGAGAGTCAGAGAGTGATAGTGAGTGTCTGAGAGTGTCTGAGAGTGTCAGAGAGTGTCAGAGAGTGTCAGAGAGTGATAGAGAGTGTCAGAGTGTGTCAGAGAGTGTCAGAGAGTGTCAGAGAGTGATAGAGAGAGTCAGAGAGTGATAGTGAGTGTCTGAGAGTGATAGTGAGAGTCAGAGAGTGTCAGAGAGTGTCAGAGAGTGGCAGAGAGTGGCAGAGAGTGATAGTGAGAGTCAGAGAGTGATAGTGAGTGATAGTGAGTGTCTGAGATTGTCAGAGAGTGTCAGAGAGTGGCAGAGAGTGATAGAGAGAGTCAGAGAGTGATAGTGAGTGTCTGAGAGTGTCTGAGAGTGTCTGAGAGTGTCTGAGAGTGTCAGAGAGTGTCAGAGAGTGTCAGAGAGTGATAGAGAGTGTCAGAGAGTGGCAGAGAGTGGCAGAGAGTGGCAGAGAGTGGCAGAGAGAGTCAGAGAGTGATACTGAGTGTCTGAGAGTGTCTGAGAGTGTCTGAGAGTGGCAGAGAGTGGCAGAGAGTGGCAGAGAGAGTCAGAGAGTGAGACTGAGTGTCTGAGAGTGTCTGAGAGTGTCAGAGAGTGTCAGAGAGTGTCAGAGAGTGATAGAGAGTGTCAGAGAGTGGCAGAGAGTGATAGTGAGTGTCTGAGAGTGTCAGAGAGTGGCAGAGAGTGATAGAGAGTGGCAGAGAGTGATAGTGAGTGTCTGAGAGTGTCTGAGAGTGTCTGATTTGGTCAGAGAGTGTCAGAGAGTGTCAGAGAGTGTCAGAGAGTATCAGAGAGTGATAGTCAGTGTCTGAGAGTGTCTGATATTGTCATTGAGTGTCAGAGAGTGTCAGAGAGAGTCAGAGTGTGTCAGAGAGTGATAGAGAGTGTCAGAGATTGAATGTGAGTGTCTGAGAGTGCCAGAGAGTGTCTGAGATTGTCAGAGAGTGTCAGAGAGTGTCAGCGAGTGATGGAGAGAGTCAGAGAGTGATAGTGAATGTCAGAGAGTGTCAGAGAGTGTCAGAGAGAGACAGAGAGTGTCAGAGAGTGATAGTGAGTGTCTGAGAGTGTCTGAGATTGTCAGAGAGTGTCAGAGAGTATCAGATAGTGAAAGTGAGTGTCTGAGAGAGTCAGAGCGTGTCAGAGAGTGTCAGAGAGTGTCAGAGAGTGTCAGAGAGTGTCAGAGAGTGATAGAGAGTGTCAGAGAGTGTCAGAGAGTGTCAGAGAGTGGCAGAGAGTGGCAGAGAGAGTGGTAGAGAGTGTCAGAGAGTGTCAGAGAGTGATAGAGAGTGTCAGAGAGTGTCTGAGAGTGTCTGAGAGTGTCAGAGAGTGTCAGAGAGTGTCAGAGAGTGATAGAGAGTGTCAGAGTGTGTCAGAGAGTGTCAGAGAGTGTCAGAGAGTGATAGAGAGAGTCAGAGAGTGATAGTGAGTGTCTGAGAGTGATAGTGAGTGTCAGAGAGTGTCAGAGAGTGGCAGAGAGTGGCAGAGAGTGGCAGAGAGTGATAGTGAGAGTCAGAGAGTGATAGTGAGTGATAGTGAGTGTCTGAGATTGTCAGAGAGTGTCAGAGAGTGGCAGAGAGTGATAGAGAGAGTCAGAGAGTGATAGTGAGTGTCTGAGAGTGTCTGAGAGTGTCTGAGAGTGTCTGAGAGTGTCAGAGAGTGTCAGAGAGTGTCAGAGAGTGATAGAGAGTGTCAGAGAGTGGCAGAGAGTGATAGTGAGTGTCTGAGAGTGTCAGAGAGTGTCAGAGAGTGTCAGAGAGTGATAGAGAGTGGCAGAGAGTGGCAGAGAGTGGCAGAGAGTGGCAGAGAGTGTCAGAGAGAGTCAGAGAGTGATACTGAGTGTCTGAGAGTGTCTGAGAGTGTCTGAGAGTGGCAGAGAGTGGCAGAGAGTGGCAGAGAGAGTCAGAGAGTGAGACTGAGTGTCTGAGAGTGTCTGAGAGTGTCAGAGAGTGTCAGAGAGTGTCAGAGAGTGATAGAGAGTGTCAGAGAGTGGCAGAGAGTGATAGTGAGTGTCTGAGAGTGTCAGAGAGTGGCAGAGAGTGATAGAGAGTGGCAGAGAGTGGTAGAGAGTGGCAGAGAGTGGCAGAGAGTGGCAGAGAGAGTCAGAGAGTGATACTGAGTGTCTGAGAGTGTCTGAGAGTGTCTGAGAGTGTCTGAGAGTGTCTGAGAGTGTCTGAGAGTGTCAGAGAGTGTCAGAGAGTGATAGAGAGTGTCAGAGAGTGGCAGAGAGTGATAGTGAGTGTCTGAGAGTGTCAGAGAGTGTCAGAGAGTGATAGAGAGTGGCAGAGAGTGTCAGAGAGTGATAGAGAGTGTCAGAGAGTGGCAGAGAGTGATAGTGAGTGTCAGAGAGTGTCAGAGAGTGATAGAGAGTGGCAGAGAGTGGCAGAGAGTGGCAGAGAGTGATAGAGAGAGTCAGAGAGTGATACTGAGTGTCTGAGAGTGTCAGAGAGTGATAGAGAGTGTCAGAGAGTGGCAGAGAGTGATAGTGAGTGTCTGAGAGTGTCAGAGAGTGTCAGAGAGTGATAGAGAGTGGCAGAGAGTGGCAGAGAGTGGCAGAGAGTGATAGAGAGAGTCAGAGAGTGATACTGAGTGTCTGAGAGTGTCTGAGAGTGTCAGAGAGTGTCAGAGAGTGTCAGAGAGTGATAGAGAGTGTCAGAGAGTGAAAGTGAATGTCTGAGAGTGTCAGAGTGTGTCAGAGAGTTTCAGAGAGTGTCAGAGAGTGTCAGAGAGTGTCAGAGAGTGGCAGAGAGTGGCAGAGATTGTTAGAGATTGTCAGAGAGTGTCAGAGAGTGTCAGAGAGTGTCAGAGAGTGATAGAGAGTTTCAGAGAGTGAAAGTGAATGTCTGAGAGTGTCTGAGATTGTCAGAGAGTGATAGAGAGTGGCAGAGAGTGGCAGAGAGTGCTAGAGAGTGTCAGAGAGTGATAGAGAGTGTCAGAGAGTGGCTGAGAGTGCTAGAGAGTGTCAGAGAGTGATAGTGAGTGTCTGAGAGTGTCAGAGAGTATCAGAGAGTGATAGAGAGTGTCAGAGAGTGTCAGAGAGTGGCAGAGATTGTCAAAGAGTGTCAGAGAGTGCCAGAGAGTGATAGAGTGTCAGAGAGTGATAGAGAGTTTCAGAGAGTGAAGGTGAATGTCTGAGAGTGTCTGAGAGTGTCAGAGAGTGCCAGAGAGTGTCAGAGAGTGTCAGAGAGTGGCAGAGAGTGGCAGAGATTGTCAAAGAGTGGCAGAGAGTGGCAGAGAGTGATAAAGAGTGTCAGAGAGTGTCAGAGGGTGTCAGAGGGTGTCAGAGGGTGTCAGAGGGTGTCAGAGAGTGATAGAGAGTGTCAGAGAGTGATAGAGAGTGTCAGACAGAAATAGAGAGAGATAGAGAGTGACAGAGAGTGATAGAGAGTGATAGAGAGTGTCATAGAGTGATAGAGAGTGATAGTGAGTAATAGATAGTGATAGAGACTGTCAGAGAGTGATAGAGAGTGATAGAGAGTGATAGCGAGTGATAGTGAGTGTCTGAGTGTGTCAGAGAGTGAGAGAGCGTGTCAGAGAGTGAGAGAGAGTGTCAGAGAGTGAAAGCGAGTGATAGAGAGTTTCAGAGAGTGATAGTGAGTGTCTGAAAGTGTCAGAGAGTGATAGAGAGTGTCAGAGAGTGATAGAGAGTGTCAGAGAGTGATAGAGAGTGATGGAGAGTGATGGAGAGTGATGGCGAGTGATAGAGAGTGTCTGAGAGTGATAGTGAGTGTCAGAAAGAATCAGAGAATGATAGTGAGTGTCAGAGACTGTCCGATAGTGTCAGAGAGTGATAGTGAGTGTCAGAGAGTGTCAGAGAGTGATAGTGAGTGTCTGAGAGTGTCTGAGAGTGTCTGAGTTTGTCAGAGAGTGTCAGAGAGTGTCAGAGAGTGTCAGAGAGTGTCAGAGAGTATCAGAGAGTGATAGTCAGTGTCTGAGAGTGTCTGAGATTGTCATTGAGTGTCAGAGAGTGTCAGAGAGAGTCAGAGTGTGTCAGAGAGTGATAGAGAGTGTCAGAGATTGAATGTGAGTGTCTGAGAGTGCCAGAGAGTGTCTGAGATTGTCAGAGAGTGTCAGAGAGTGTCAGCGAGTGATGGAGAGTGTCAGAGAGTGTCAGAGAGAGACAGAGAGTGTCAGAGAGTGATAGTGAGTGTCTGAGAGTGTCAGAGATTGTCAGAGAGTGTCAGAGAGTGTCAGAGGGCGTCAGAGAGTGTCAGAAAGTGTCAGAAAGTGTCAGAGAGTATCAGATAGTGAAAGTGAGTGTCTGAGAGTGTCTGAGAGTGTCAGAGACTGATAGAGAGTGGCAGAGAGTGGCAGAGAGTGGCAGAGAGTGGCAGAGAGTGATAGAGAGAGTCAGAGAGTGATACTGAGTGGCAGAGAGTGGCAGAGAGAGTCAGAGAGTGAGACTGAGTGTCTGAGAGTGTCTGAGAGTGTCAGAGAGTGTCAGAGAGTGTCAGAGAGTGATAGAGAGTGTCAGAGAGTGGCAGAGAGTGATAGTGAGTGTCTGAGAGTGTCAGAGAGTGGCAGAGAGTGATAGAGAGTGGCAGAGAGTGGTAGAGAGTGGCAGAGAGTGGCAGAGAGTGGCAGAGAGAGTCAGAGAGTGATACTGAGTGTCTGAGAGTGTCTGAGAGTGTCTGAGAGTGTCTGAGAGTGTCTGAGAGTGTCTGAGAGTGTCAGAGAGTGTCAGAGAGTGATAGAGAGTGTCAGAGAGTGGCAGAGAGTGATAGTGAGTGTCTGAGAGTGTCAGAGAGTGTCAGAGAGTGATAGAGAGTGGCAGAGAGTGTCAGAGAGTGATAGAGAGTGTCAGAGAGTGGCAGAGAGTGATAGTGAGTGTCAGAGAGTGTCAGAGAGTGATAGAGAGTGGCAGAGAGTGGCAGAGAGTGGCAGAGAGTGATAGAGAGAGTCAGAGAGTGATACTGAGTGTCTGAGAGTGTCAGAGAGTGATAGAGAGTGTCAGAGAGTGGCAGAGAGTGATAGTGAGTGTCTGAGAGTGTCAGAGAGTGTCAGAGAGTGATAGAGAGTGGCAGAGAGTGGCAGAGAGTGGCAGAGAGTGATAGAGAGAGTCAGAGAGTGATACTGAGTGTCTGAGAGTGTCTGAGAGTGTCAGAGAGTGTCAGAGAGTGTCAGAGAGTGATAGAGAGTGTCAGAGAGTGAAAGTGAATGTCTGAGAGTGTCAGAGTGTGTCAGAGAGTTTCAGAGAGTGTCAGAGAGTGTCAGAGAGTGTCAGAGAGTGGCAGAGAGTGGCAGAGATTGTTAGAGATTGTCAGAGAGTGTCAGAGAGTGTCAGAGAGTGTCAGAGAGTGATAGAGAGTTTCAGAGAGTGAAAGTGAATGTCTGAGAGTGTCTGAGATTGTCAGAGAGTGATAGAGAGTGGCAGAGAGTGGCAGAGAGTGCTAGAGAGTGTCAGAGAGTGATAGAGAGTGTCAGAGAGTGGCTGAGAGTGCTAGAGAGTGTCAGAGAGTGATAGTGAGTGTCTGAGAGTGTCAGAGAGTATCAGAGAGTGATAGAGAGTGTCAGAGAGTGTCAGAGAGTGGCAGAGATTGTCAAAGAGTGTCAGAGAGTGCCAGAGAGTGATAGAGTGTCAGAGAGTGATAGAGAGTTTCAGAGAGTGAAGGTGAATGTCTGAGAGTGTCTGAGAGTGTCAGAGAGTGCCAGAGAGTGTCAGAGAGTGTCAGAGAGTGGCAGAGAGTGGCAGAGATTGTCAAAGAGTGGCAGAGAGTGGCAGAGAGTGATAAAGAGTGTCAGAGAGTGTCAGAGGGTGTCAGAGGGTGTCAGAGGGTGTCAGAGGGTGTCAGAGAGTGATAGAGAGTGTCAGAGAGTGATAGAGAGTGTCAGACAGAAATAGAGAGAGATAGAGAGTGACAGAGAGTGATAGAGAGTGATAGAGAGTGTCATAGAGTGATAGAGAGTGATAGTGAGTAATAGATAGTGATAGAGACTGTCAGAGAGTGATAGAGAGTGATAGAGAGTGATAGCGAGTGATAGTGAGTGTCTGAGTGTGTCAGAGAGTGAGAGAGCGTGTCAGAGAGTGAGAGAGAGTGTCAGAGAGTGAAAGCGAGTGATAGAGAGTTTCAGAGAGTGATAGTGAGTGTCTGAAAGTGTCAGAGAGTGATAGAGAGTGTCAGAGAGTGATAGAGAGTGTCAGAGAGTGATAGAGAGTGATGGAGAGTGATGGAGAGTGATGGCGAGTGATAGAGAGTGTCTGAGAGTGATAGTGAGTGTCAGAAAGAATCAGAGAATGATAGTGAGTGTCAGAGACTGTCCGATAGTGTCAGAGAGTGATAGTGAGTGTCAGAGAGTGTCAGAGAGTGATAGTGAGTGTCTGAGAGTGTCTGAGAGTGTCTGAGTTTGTCAGAGAGTGTCAGAGAGTGTCAGAGAGTGTCAGAGAGTGTCAGAGAGTATCAGAGAGTGATAGTCAGTGTCTGAGAGTGTCTGAGATTGTCATTGAGTGTCAGAGAGTGTCAGAGAGAGTCAGAGTGTGTCAGAGAGTGATAGAGAGTGTCAGAGATTGAATGTGAGTGTCTGAGAGTGCCAGA
Source organism: Heterodontus francisci (assembly GCF_036365525.1). Classification (NCBI taxonomy): domain Eukaryota; kingdom Metazoa; phylum Chordata; class Chondrichthyes; order Heterodontiformes; family Heterodontidae; genus Heterodontus; species Heterodontus francisci. The sequence goes on along the minus strand of NC_090394.1, from coordinate 4,478,674 downwards.
GAGTGTCTGAGATTGTCAGAGAGTGTCAGAGAGTGTCAGCGAGTGATGGAGAGTGTCAGAGAGTGTCAGAGAGAGACAGAGAGTGTCAGAGAGTGATAGTGAGTGTCTGAGAGTGTCAGAGATTGTCAGAGAGTGTCAGAGAGTGTCAGAGGGCGTCAGAGAGTGTCAGAAAGTGTCAGAAAGTGTCAGAGAGTATCAGATAGTGAAAGTGAGTGTCTGAGAGTGTCTGAGAGTGTCAGAGACTGATAGAGAGTGGCAGAGAGTGGCAGAGAGTGGCAGAGAGTGGCAGAGAGTGATAGAGAGAGTCAGAGAGTGATACTGAGTGTCTGAGAGTGTCTGAGAGTGTCAGAGAGTGATACTGAGTGTCTGAGAGTGTCAGAGAGTGTCAGGGAGTGTCAGAGAGTGATAGAGAGTGTCAGAGAGTGGCAGAGAGTGGCAGAGAGTGATAGAGAGAGTCAGAGAGTGATACTGAGTGTCAGAGAGTGTCAGAGAGTGTCAGAGAGTGGCAGAGAGTGGCAGAGAGTGGCAGAGAGAGTGGTAGAGAGTGTCAGAGAGTGATACTGAGTGTCAGAGAGTGTCAGAGAGTGTCAGAGAGTGGCAGAGAGTGGCAGAGAGAGTGGTAGAGAGTGTCAGAGAGTGATACTGAGTGTCTGAGAGTGTCAGAGAGTGTCAGGGAGTGTCAGAGAGTGATAGAGAGTGTCAGAGAGTGGCAGAGAGTGGCAGAGAGTGATAGAGAGAGTCAGAGAGTGATACTGAGTGTCAGAGAGTGTCAGAGAGTGGCAGAGAGTGGCAGAGAGTGGCAGAGAGAGTGGTAGAGAGTGTCAGAGAGTGATACTGAGTGTCTGAGAGTGTCAGAGAGTGTCAGGGAGTGTCAGAGAGTGATAGAGAGTGTCAGAGAGTGGCAGAGAGTGGCAGAGAGTGATAGAGAGAGTCAGAGAGTGATACTGAGTGTCAGAGAGTGTCAGAGAGTGGCAGAGAGTGGCAGAGAGTGGCAGAGAGTGGCAGAGAGAGTGGTAGAGAGTGTCAGAGAGTGATACTGAGTGTCTGAGAGTGTCAGAGAGTGTCAGGGAGTGTCAGAGAGTGATAGAGAGTGTCAGAGAGTGGCAGAGAGTGGCAGAGAGTGATAGAGAGAGTCAGAGAGTGATACTGAGTGTCAGAGAGTGTCAGAGAGTGTCAGAGAGTGGCAGAGAGTGGCAGAGAGTGGCAGAGAGAGTGGTAGAGAGTGTCAGAGAGTGATACTGAGTGTCAGAGAGTGATACTGAGTGTCTGAGAGTGTCAGAGAGTGTCAGGGAGTGTCAGAGAGTGATAGAGAGTGTCAGAGAGTGGCAGAGAGTGGCAGAGAGTGATAGAGAGAGTCAGAGAGTGATACTGAGTGTCAGAGAGTGTCAGAGAGTGTCAGAGAGTGGCAGAGAGTGGCAGAGAGTGGCAGAGAGAGTGGTAGAGAGTGTCAGAGAGTGATACTGAGTGTCAGAGAGTGTCAGAGAGTGGCAGAGAGTGGCAGAGAGTGGCAGAGAGTGGCAGAGAGAGTGGTAGAGAGTGTCAGAGAGTGATACTGAGTGTCTGAGAGTGTCAGAGAGTGTCAGGGAGTGTCAGAGAGTGATAGAGAGTGTCAGAGAGTGGCAGAGAGTGGCAGAGAGTGATAGAGAGAGTCAGAGAGTGATACTGAGTGTCAGAGAGTGTCAGAGAGTGTCAGAGAGTGGCAGAGAGTGGCAGAGAGTGGCAGAGAGAGTGGTAGAGAGTGTCAGAGAGTGATACTGAGTGTCAGAGAGTGATACTGAGTGTCTGAGAGTGTCAGAGAGTGTCAGGGAGTGTCAGAGAGTGATAGAGAGTGTCAGAGAGTGGCAGAGAGTGGCAGAGAGTGATAGAGAGAGTCAGAGAGTGATACTGAGTGTCAGAGAGTGTCAGAGAGTGTCAGAGAGTGGCAGAGAGTGGCAGAGAGAGTGGTAGAGAGTGTCAGAGAGTGATACTGAGTGTCTGAGAGTGTCAGAGAGTGTCAGGGAGTGTCAGAGAGTGATAGAGAGTGTCAGAGAGTGGCAGAGAGTGGCAGAGAGTGATAGAGAGAGTCAGAGAGTGATACTGAGTGTCAGAGAGTGTCAGAGAGTGTCAGAGAGTGGCAGAGAGTGGCAGAGAGTGGCAGAGAGAGTGGCAGAGAGTGGCAGAGAGTGGCAGAGAGAGTGGTAGAGAGTGTCAGAGAGTGATACTGAGTGTCAGAGAGTGATACTGAGTGTCAGAGAGTGATACTGAGTGTCTGAGAGTGTCAGAGAGTGTCAGGGAGTGTCAGAGAGTGATAGAGAGTGTCAGAGAGTGGCAGAGAGTGGCAGAGAGTGATAGAGAGAGTCAGAGAGTGATACTGAGTGTCAGAGAGTGTCAGAGAGTGTCAGAGAGTGGCAGAGAGTGGCAGAGAGTGGCAGAGAGAGTGGTAGAGAGTGTCAGAGAGTGATACTGAGTGTCTGAGAGTGTCAGAGAGTGTCAGGGAGTGTCAGAGAGTGATAGAGAGTGTCAGAGAGTGGCAGAGAGTGGCAGAGAGTGATAGAGAGAGTCAGAGAGTGATACTGAGTGTCAGAGAGTGTCAGAGAGTGGCAGAGAGTGGCAGAGAGTGGCAGAGAGAGTGGTAGAGAGTGTCAGAGAGTGATACTGAGTGTCTGAGAGTGTCAGAGAGTGTCAGGGAGTGTCAGAGAGTGATAGAGAGTGTCAGAGAGTGGCAGAGAGTGGCAGAGAGTGATAGAGAGAGTCAGAGAGTGATACTGAGTGTCAGAGAGTGTCAGAGAGTGGCAGAGAGTGGCAGAGAGTGGCAGAGAGTGGCAGAGAGCGTGGTAGAGAGTGTCAGAGAGTGATACTGAGTGTCTGAGAGTGTCAGAGAGTGTCAGGGAGTGTCAGAGAGTGATAGAGAGTGTCAGAGAGTGGCAGAGAGTGGCAGAGAGTGATAGAGAGAGTCAGAGAGTGATACTGAGTGTCAGAGAGTGTCAGAGAGTGTCAGAGAGTGGCAGAGAGTGGCAGAGAGTGGCAGAGAGAGTGGTAGAGAGTGTCAGAGAGTGATACTGAGTGTCAGAGAGTGATACTGAGTGTCTGAGAGTGTCAGAGAGTGTCAGGGAGTGTCAGAGAGTGATAGAGAGTGTCAGAGAGTGGCAGAGAGTGGCAGAGAGTGATAGAGAGAGTCAGAGAGTGATACTGAGTGTCAGAGAGTGTCAGAGAGTGTCAGAGAGTGGCAGAGAGTGGCAGAGAGTGGCAGAGAGAGTGGTAGAGAGTGTCAGAGAGTGATACTGAGTGTCTGAGAGTGTCAGAGAGTGTCAGGGAGTGTCAGAGAGTGATAGAGAGTGTCAGAGAGTGGCAGAGAGTGGCAGAGAGTGATAGAGAGAGTCAGAGAGTGATACTGAGTGTCAGAGAGTGTCAGAGAGTGTCAGAGAGTGGCAGAGAGTGGCAGAGAGTGGCAGAGAGAGTGGTAGAGAGTGTCAGAGAGTGATACTGAGTGTCTGAGAGTGTCAGAGAGTGTCAGGGAGTGTCAGAGAGTGATAGAGAGTGTCAGAGAGTGGCAGAGAGTGGCAGAGAGTGATAGAGAGAGTCAGAGAGTGATACTGAGTGTCAGAGAGTGTCAGAGAGTGTCAGAGAGTGGCAGAGAGTGGCAGAGAGAGTGGTAGAGAGAGTCTGAGAGTGATAGTGAGTGTCTGAGAGTGTCTGAGAGTGTCAGAGAGTGATAGAGAGTGTCAGAGAGTGGCAGAGAGTGATAGTGAGTGTCTGAGAGTGTCAGAGAGTGTCAGAGAGTGATAGAGAGTGGCAGAGAGTGGCAGAGAGTGGCAGAGAGTGGCAGAGAGTGATAGAGAGAGTCAGAGAGTGATACTGAGTGTCTGAGAGTGTCTGAGAGTGTCAGAGAGTGTCAGAGAGTGATAGAGAGTTTCAGAGAGTGAAAGTGAATGTCTGAGAGTGTCAGAGTGTGTCAGAGAGTGATAGAGAGTGTCAGAGAGTGTCAGAGAGTGTCAGAGAGTGGCAGAGAGTGGCAGAGATTGTCAGAGATTGTCAGAGAGTGTCAGAGAGTGTCAGAGAGTGTCAGAGAGTGATAGAGAGTTTCAGAGAGTGAAAGTGAATGTCTGAGAGTGTCTGAGATTGTCAGAGAGTGATAGAGAGTGGCAGAGAGTGGCAGAGAGTGCTAGAGAGTGTCAGAGAGTGATAGTGAGTGTCTGAGAGTGTCAGAGAGTGATAGAGAGTGTCAGAGAGTGTCAGAGAGTGGCTGAGAGTGCTAGAGAGTGTCAGAGAGTGATAGTGAGTGTCAGAGAGTGATAGTGAGTGTCTGAGAGTGTCAGAGAGTGTCAGAGAGTGGCTGAGAGTGCTAGAGAGTGTCAGAGAGTGATAGTGAGTGTCTGAGAGTGTCAGAGAGTGTCAGGGAGTGTCAGAGAGTGATAGAGAGTGTCAGAGAGTGGCAGAGAGTGGCAGAGAGTGTCAGAGAGTGGCAGAGAGTGGCAGAGAGTGATAGAGAGAGTCAGAGAGTGATAGTGAGTGTCTGAGAGAGTCTGAGAGTGTCTGAGAGTGTCAGAGAGTGTCAGAGAGTGTCAGAGAGTGGCAGAGAGTGATAGAGAGTGTCAGAGAGTGGCAGAGAGTGATAGTGAGTGTCAGAGAGTGGCAGAGAGTGATAGTGAGTGTCTGAGAGTGTCAGAGAGTGTCAGAGAGTGATAGAGAGTGTCAGAGAGTGGCAGAGAGTGGCAGAGAGTGATAGAGAGAGTCAGAGAGTGATACTGAGTGTCTGAGAGTGTCAGAGAGTGGCAGAGAGTAGTAGAGAGAGTCAGAGAGTGATAGTGAGTGTCTGAGAGTGTCTGAGAGTGTCTGAGAGTGTCTGAGAGTGTCAGAGAGTGTCAGAGAGTGATAGAGAGTGTCAGAGAGTGTCTGAGAGAGTCTGAGAGTGTCAGAGAGTGTCAGAGAGTGATAGAGAGTGTCAGAGAGTGTCAGAGAGTGTCACAGAGTGTCAGAGAGTGTCAGAGAGTGGCAGAGAGTGATAGAGAGAGTCAGAGAGTGTCAGAGAGTGATAGAGAGTGTCAGAGAGTGTCTGAGAGAGTCTGAGAGTGTCAGAGAGTGTCAGAGAGTGATAGAGAGTGTCAGAGAGTGTCAGAGAGTGTCACAGAGTGTCAGAGAGTGTCAGAGAGTGGCAGAGAGTGATAGAGAGAGTCAGAGAGTGTCAGAGAGTGGCAGAGAGTGTCAGAGAGTGGCAGAGAGTGATAGTGATTGTCTGAGAGTGATAGTGAGTGTCAGAGAGTGTCAGAGAGTGGCAGAGAGTGGCAGAGACTGGCAGAGAGTGGCTGAGAGTGATAGTGAGAGTCAGAGAGTGATAGTGAGTGATAGTGAGTGGCAGAGAGTGGCAGAGAGTGGCTGAGAGTGATAGTGAGAGTCAGAGAGTGATAGTGAGTGATAGTGAGTGTCTGAGAGTGTCAGAGAGTGTCAGAGAGTGGCAGAGAGTGATAGAGAGAGTCAGAGAGTGATAGTGAGTGTCTGAGAGTGTCTGAGAGTGTCAGAGAGTGTCAGAGAGTGGCAGAGAGTGATAGAGAGAGTCAGAGAGTGTCAGAGAGTGTCAGAGAGTGTCAGAGAGTGGAAGAGAGTGATAGAGAGAGTCAGAGAGTGATAGTGAGTGTCTGAGAGTGATAGTGAGTGTCAGAGAGTGTCAGAGAGTGTCAGAGAGTGGCAGAGAGTGGCTGAGAGAGATAGTGAGAGTCAGAGAGTGATAGTGAGTGATAGTGAGTGTCTGAGAGTGTCAGAGAGTGGCAGAGAGTGGCAGAGAGTGGCAGAGAGTGATAGAGAGAGTCAGAGAGTGATAGTGAGTGTCTGAGAGTGTCAGAGAGTGTCAGAGAGTGTCAGAGAGTGGCAGAGAGTGGCTGAGAGAGATAGTGAGAGTCAGAGAGTGATAGTGAGTGATAGTGAGTGTCTGAGAGTGTCAGAGAGTGGCAGAGAGTGGCAGAGAGTGGCAGAGAGTGATAGAGAGAGTCAGAGAGTGATAGTGAGTGTCTGAGAGTGTCTGAGAGTGTCAGAGAGTGTCAGAGAGTGTCAGAGAGTGTCAGAGAGTGGCTGAGAGTGATAGTGAGAGTCAGAGAGTGATAGTGAGTGATAGTGAGTGTCTGAGAGTGTCAGAGAGTGTCAGAGAGTGGCAGAGAGTGGCAGAGAGTGGCAGAGAGTGATAGAGAGAGTCAGAGAGTGATAGTGAGTGTCTGAGAGTGTCTGAGAGTGTCAGAGAGTGTCAGAGAGTGATAGAGAGTGTCAGAGAGTGGCAGAGAGTGATAGTGAGTGTCTGAGAGTGTCAGAGAGTGTCTGAGAGTGTCAGAGAGTGTCAGAGAGTGTCAGAGAGTGGCAGAGAGTGGCAGAGAGTGGCAGAGAGTGATAGAGAGAGTCAGAGAGTGATAGTGAGTGTCTGAGAGTGTCAGAGAGTGTCAGAGAGTGTCAGAGAGTGTCAGAGAGTGGCAGAGAGTGGCAGAGAGTGATAGAGAGAGTCAGAGAGTGATAGTGAGTGTCTGAGAGTGTCAGAGAGTGTCAGAGAGAGTCAGAGAGTGTCAGAGAGTGATAGAGAGTGTCAGAGAGTGGCAGAGAGTGATAGTGAGTTTCTGAGAGTGTCAGAGAGTGTCAGAGAGTGATAGAGAGTGGCAGAGAGTGGCAGAGAGTGGCAGAGAGTGGCAGAGAGTGATAGAGAGAGTCAGAGAGTGATACTGAGTGTCTGAGAGTGTCAGAGAGTGTCAGAGAGTGTCAGAGAGTGATAGAGAGTGTCAGAGAGTGATAGTGAGTGTCAGAGAGTGTCAGAGAGTGATAGTGAGTGTCTGAGAGTGTCTGAGAGTGTCTGAGAGTGTCAGAGAGTGTCAGAGAGTGGCAGAGAGTGGCAGAGAGTGTCAGAGAGTGGCAGAGAGTGATAGAGAGTGTCAGAGAGTGGCAGAGAGTGTCAGAGAGTGTCAGAGAGTGGCAGAGAGTGGCAGAGAGTGATAGAGAGAGTCAGAGAGTGATAGTGAGTGTCTGAGAGTGTCTGAGAGTGTCAGAGAGTGTCAGAGAGTGTCAGAGAGTGTCAGAGAGTGGCAGAGAGTGTCAGAGAGTGTCAGAGAGTGGCAGAGAGTGATAGAGAGTGTCAGAGAGTGGCAGAGAGTGATAGTGAGTGTCAGAGAGTGGCAGAGAGTGATAGTGAGTGTCTGAGAGTGTCAGAGAGTGTCAGAGAGTGATAGAGAGTGTCAGAGAGTGTCAGAGAGTGGCAGAGAGTAGTAGAGAGAGTCAGAGAGTGATACTGAGTGTCTGAGAGTGTCTGAGAGTGTCTGAGAGTGTCAGAGAGTGTCAGAGAGTGATAGAGAGTGTCAGAGAGTGTCTGAGAGTGTCTGAGAGTGTCAGAGAGTGTCAGAGAGTGATAGAGAGTGTCAGAGAGTGTCAGAGAGTGTCACAGAGTGTCAGAGAGTGTCAGAGAGTGGCAGAGAGTGATAGAGAGAGTCAGAGAGTGTCAGAGAGTGGCAGAGAGTGTCAGAGAGTGGCAGAGAGTGATAGTGATTGTCTGAGAGTGATAGTGAGTGTCAGAGAGTGTCAGAGAGTGGCAGAGAGTGGCAGAGACTGGCAGAGAGTGGCTGAGAGTGATAGTGAGAGTCAGAGAGTGATAGTGAGTGATAGTGAGTGGCAGAGAGTGGCAGAGAGTGGCTGAGAGTGATAGTGAGAGTCAGAGAGTGATAGTGAGTGATAGTGAGTGTCTGAGAGTGTCAGAGAGTGTCAGAGAGTGGCAGAGAGTGATAGAGAGAGTCAGAGAGTGATAGTGAGTGTCTGAGAGTGTCTGAGAGTGTCAGAGAGTGTCAGAGAGTGGCAGAGAGTGATAGAGAGAGTCAGAGAGTGTCAGAGAGTGTCAGAGAGTGTCAGAGAGTGGAAGAGAGTGATAGAGAGAGTCAGAGAGTGATAGTGAGTGTCTGAGAGTGATAGTGAGTGTCAGAGAGTGTCAGAGAGTGTCAGAGAGTGGCAGAGAGTGGCTGAGAGAGATAGTGAGATTCAGAGAGTGATAGTGAGTGATAGTGAGTGTCTGAGAGTGTCAGAGAGTGGCAGAGAGTGGCAGAGAGTGGCAGAGAGTGATAGAGAGAGTCAGAGAGTGATAGTGAGTGTCTGAGAGTGTCTGAGAGTGTCAGAGAGTGTCAGAGAGTGTCAGAGAGTGTCAGAGAGTGGCTGAGAGTGATAGTGAGAGTCAGAGAGTGATAGTGAGTGATAGTGAGTGTCTGAGAGTGTCAGAGAGTGTCAGAGAGTGGCAGAGAGTGGCAGAGAGTGGCAGAGAGTGATAGAGAGAGTCAGAGAGTGATAGTGAGTGTCTGAGAGTGTCTGAGAGTGTCAGAGAGTGTCAGAGAGTGTCAGAGAGTGATAGAGAGTGTCAGAGAGTGGCAGAGAGTGATAGTGAGTGTCTGAGAGTGTCAGAGAGTGTCAGAGAGTGTCAGAGAGTGTCAGAGAGTGGCAGAGAGTGGCAGAGAGTGGCAGAGAGTGATAGAGAGAGTCAGAGAGTGATAGTGAGTGTCTGAGAGTGTCAGAGAGTGTCAGAGAGAGTCAGAGAGTGTCAGAGAGTGATAGAGAGTGTCAGAGAGTGGCAGAGAGTGATAGTGAGTTTCTGAGAGTGTCAGAGAGTGTCAGAGAGTGATAGAGAGTGTCAGAGAGTGGCAGAGAGTGATAGTGAGTGTCTGAGAGTGTCAGAGAGTGTCAGAGAGTGTCAGAGAGTGTCAGAGAGTGGCAGAGAGTGGCAGAGAGTGGCAGAGAGTGATAGAGAGAGTCAGAGAGTGATAGTGAGTGTCTGAGAGTGTCAGAGAGTGTCAGAGAGAGTCAGAGAGTGTCAGAGAGTGATAGAGAGTGGCAGAGAGTGGCAGAGAGTGGCAGAGTGTGGCAGAGAGTGGCAGAGAGTGATAGAGAGAGTCAGAGAGTGATACTGAGTGTCTGAGAGTGTCTGAGAGTGTCAGAGAGTGTCAGAGAGTGTCAGAGAGTGATAGAGAGTTTCAGAGAGTGAAAGTGAATGTCTGAGAGTGTCAGAGTGTGTCAGAGAGTGATAGAGAGTGTCAGAGAGTGTCAGAGAGTGTCAGAGAGTGGCAGAGAGTTGCAGAGATTGTCAGAGATTGTCAGAGAGTGTCAGAAAGTGTCAGAGAGTGTCAGAGAGTGATAGAGAGTTTCAGAGAGTGAAAGTGAATGTCTGAGAGTGTCTGAGATTGTCAGAGAGTGATAGTGAGTGGCAGAGAGTGGCAGAGAGTGCTAGAGAGTGTCAGAGAGTGATAGTGAGTGTCTGAGAGTGTCAGAGAGTGATATAGAGTGTCAGAGAGTGTCAGAGAGTGTCAGAGAGTGGCTGAGAGTGCTAGAGAGTGTCAGAGAGTGATAGTGAGTGTCTGAGAGTGTCAGAGAGTATCAGAGAGTGATAGAGAGTGTCAGAGAGTGTCAGACAGTGGCAGAGATTGTCAAAGAGTGTCAGAGAGTGTCAGAGAGTGATAGAGTGTCAGAGCGTGATAGAGAGTTTCAGAGAGTGAAGGTGAATGTCTGAGAGTGTCTGAGAGTGTCAGAGAGTGTCAGAGAGTGTCAGAGAGTGTCAGAGAGTGGCAGAGATTGTCAAAGAGTGGCAGAGAGTGGCAGAGAGTGATAGAGAGTGTCAGAGAGTGTCAGAGAGTGTCAGAGGGTGTCAGAGGGTGTCAGAGGGTGTCAGAGGGTGTCAGAGAGTGATAGAGAGTGTCAGAGAGTGATAGAGAGTGTCAGACAGAAATAGAGAGAGATAGAGAGTCACAGAGAGTGATAGAGAGTGATAGAGAGTGTCATAGAGTGATAGAGAGTGATAGTGAGTGATAGAGAGTGATAGAGAGTGTCAGAGAGTGATAGAGAGTGATAGAGAGTGATAGAGAGTGATAGTGAGTGTCTGAGAGTGTCAGAGAGTGAGAGAGAGTGTCAGAGAGTGAGAGAGAGTGTCAGAGAGTGAAAGCGAGTGAAAGCGAGTGATAGAGAGTTTCAGAGAGTGATAGTGAGTGATAGTGAGTGTCTGAGAGTGTCAGAGAGTGTCAGAGAGTGGCAGAGAGTGGCAGAGAGTGGCAGAGAATGGCAGAGAGTGATAGAGAGAGTCAGATAGTGATAGTGAGTGTCTGAGAGTGTCTGAGAGTGTCAGAGAGTGTCAGAGAGTGAGAGAGAGTGTCAGAGAGTGAGAGAGAGTGTCAGAGAGTGAAAGCGAGTGAAAGCGAGTGATAGAGAGTTTCAGAGAGTGATAGTGAGTGATAGTGAGTGTCAGAGAGTGTCAGAGAGTGTCAGAGAGTGGCAGAGAGTGGCAGAGAGTGGCAGAGAATGGCAGAGAGTGATAGAGAGAGTCAGAGAGTGATAGTGAGTGTCTGAGAGTGTCTGAGAGTGTCAGAGAGTGTCAGAGAGTGTCAGAGAGTGTCAGAGAGTGGCTGAGAGTGATAGTGAGAGTCAGAGAGTGATAGTGAGTGATAGTGAGTGTCTGAGAGTGTCAGAGAGTGTCAGAGAGTGTCAGTGAGTGTCTGAGAGTGTCTGAGAGTGTCAGAGAGTGGCAGAGAGTGATAGTGAGTGTCTGAGAGTGCCTGAGAGTGTCAGAGAGTGTCAGTGAGTGTCTGAGAGTGTCTGAGAGTGTCAGAGAGTGGCAGAGAGTGATAGTGAGTGTCTGAGAGTGTCAGAGAGTGTCAGAGAGTGATAGAGAGTGTCAGAGAGTGGCAGAGAGTGATAGTGAGTGTCTGAGAGTGTCAGAGAGTGTCAGAGAGTGTCAGAGAGTGGCAGAGAGTGGCAGAGAGTGGCAGAGAGTGATAGAGAGAGTCAGAGAGTGATAGTGAGTGTCTGAGAGTGTCAGAGAGTGTCAGAGAGTGATAGAGAGTGTCAGAGAGTGGCAGAGAGTGATAGTGAGTGTCTGAGAGTGTCAGAGAGTGTCAGAGAGTGTCAGAGAGTGGCAGAGAGTGGCAGAGAGTGGCAGAGAGTGATAGAGAGAGTCAGAGAGTGATAGTGAGTGTCTGAGAGTGTCAGAGAGTGTCAGAGAGAGTCAGAGAGTGTCAGAGAGTGATAGAGAGTGTCAGAGAGTGGGAGAGAGTGATAGTGAGTTTCTGAGAGTGTCAGAGAGTGTCAGAGAGTGATAGAGAGTGGCAGAGAGTGGCAGAGAGTGGCAGAGAGTGGCAGAGAGTGATAGAGAGTTTCAGAGAGTGAAAGTGAATGTCTGAGAGTGTCAGAGTGTGTCAGAGAGTGATAGAGAGTGTCAGAGAGTGTCAGAGAGTGGCAGAGAGTGGCAGAGATTGTCAGAGATTGTCAGAGAGTGTCAGAAAGTGTCAGAGAGTGTCAGAGAGTGATAGAGAGTTTCAGAGAGTGAAAGTGAATGTCTGAGAGTGTCTGAGATTGTCAGAGAGTGATAGTGAGTGGCAGAGAGTGGCAGAGAGTGCTAGAGAGTGTCAGAGAGTGATAGTGAGTGTCTGAGAGTGTCAGAGAGTGATATAGAGTGTCAGAGAGTGTCAGAGAGTGTCAGAGAGTGGCTGAGAGTGCTAGAGAGTGTCAGAGAGTGATAGTGAGTGTCTGAGAGTGTCAGAGAGTATCAGAGAGTGATAGAGAGTGTCAGAGAGTGTCAGAGAGTGGCAGAGATTGTCAAAGAGTGTCAGAGAGTGTCAGAGAGTGATAGAGTGTCAGAGCGTGATAGAGAGTTTCAGAGAGTGAAGGTGAATGTCTGAGAGTGTCTGAGAGTGTCAGAGAGTGTCAGAGAGTGTCAGAGAGTGTCAGAGAGTGGCAGAGATTGTCAAAGAGTGGCAGAGAGTGGCAGAGAGTGATAGAGAGTGTCAGAGAGTGTCAGAGAGTGTCAGAGGGTGTCAGAGGGTGTCATAGGGTGTCAGAGGGTGTCAGAGAGTGATAGAGAGTGTCAGAGAGTGATAGAGAGTGTCAGACAGAAATAGAGAGAGATAGAGAGTCACAGAGAGTGATAGAGAGTGATAGAGAGTGTCATAGAGTGATAGAGAGTGATAGTGAGTGATAGAGAGTGATAGAGAGTGTCAGAGAGTGATAGAGAGTGATAGAGAGTGATAGTGAGTGTCTGAGAGTGTCAGAGAGTGAGAGAGAGTGTCAGAGAGTGAGAGAGAGTGTCAGAGAGTGAAAGCGAGTGAAAGCGAGTGATAGAGAGTTTCAGAGAGTGATAGTGAGTGTCTGAAAGTGTCAGAGAGTGATAGAGAGGGTCAGAGAGTGATAGAGAGTGTCAGAGAGTGATAGAGAGTGATGGAGAGTGATGGAGAGTGATAGAGAGTGTCTGAGAGTGTCTGAGAGTGTCAGAGAGTGATAGTGAGTGTCAGAGAGAATCAGAGAATGATAGTGAGTGTCTGAGACTGTCCGATAGTGTCAGAGAGTGATAGTGAGTGTCAGAGAGTGTCAGAGAGTGATAGTGAGTGTCTGAGAGTGTCTGAGAGTGTCTGATTTGGTCAGAGAGTGTCAGAGAGTGTCAGAGAGTATCAGAGAGTGATAGTCAGTGTCTGAGAGTGTCTGATATTGTCATTGAGTGTCAGAGAGAGTCAGAGTGTGTCAGAGAGTGATAGAGAGTGTCAGAGATTGAATGTGAGTGTCTGAGAGTGCCAGAGAGTGTCTGAGATTGTCAGAGAGTGTCAGAGAGTGTCAGCGAGTGATGGAGAGAGTCAGAGAGTGATAGTGAATGTCAGAGAGTGTCAGAGAGTGTCAGAGAGAGACAGAGAGTGTCAGAGAGTGATAGTGAGTGTCTGAGAGTGTCTGAGATTGTCAGAGAGTGTCAGAGAGTGTCAGAGGGCGTCAGAGAGTGTCAGAAAGTGTCAGAAAGTGTCAGAGAGTATCAGATAGTGAAAGTGAGTGTCTGAGAGAGTCAGAGCGTGTCAGAGAGTGTCAGAGAGTGTCAGAGAGTGTCAGAGAGTGTCAGAGAGTGATAGAGAGTGTCAGAGAGTGTCAGAGAGTATCAGAGAGTGATAGAGAGTGTCAGAGAGTGTCAGAGAGTGGCAGAGATTGTCAAAGAGTGTCAGAGAGTGTCAGAGAGTGATAGAGTGTCAGAGCGTGATAGAGAGTTTCAGAGAGTGAAGGTGAATGTCTGAGAGTGTCTGAGAGTGTCAGAGAGTGTCAGAGAGTGTCAGAGAGTGGCAGAGAGTGGCAGAGATTGTCAAAGAGTGGCAGAGAGTGGCAGAGAGTGATAGAGAGTGTCAGAGAGTGTCAGAGAGTGTCAGAGGGTGTCAGAGGGTGTCATAGGGTGTCAGAGGGTGTCAGAGAGTGATAGAGAGTGTCAGAGAGTGATAGAGAGTGTCAGACAGAAATAGAGAGAGATAGAGAGTCACAGAGAGTGATAGAGAGTGATAGAGAGTGTCATAGAGTGATAGAGAGTGATAGTGAGTGATAGAGAGTGATAGAGAGTGTCAGAGAGTGATAGAGAGTGATAGAGAGTGATAGTGAGTGTCTGAGAGTGTCAGAGAGTGAGAGAGAGTGTCAGAGAGTGAGAGAGAGTGTCAGAGAGTGAAAGCGAGTGAAAGCGAGTGATAGAGAGTTTCAGAGAGTGATAGTGAGTGTCTGAAAGTGTCAGAGAGTGATAGAGAGGGTCAGAGAGTGATAGAGAGTGTCAGAGAGTGATAGAGAGTGATGGAGAGTGATGGAGAGTGATAGAGAGTGTCTGAGAGTGTCTGAGAGTGTCAGAGAGTGATAGTGAGTGTCAGAGAGAATCAGAGAATGATAGTGAGTGTCTGAGACTGTCCGATAGTGTCAGAGAGTGATAGTGAGTGTCAGAGAGTGTCAGAGAGTGATAGTGAGTGTCTGAGAGTGTCTGAGAGTGTCTGATTTGGTCAGAGAGTGTCAGAGAGTGTCAGAGAGTGTCAGAGAGTATCAGAGAGTGATAGTCAGTGTCTGAGAGTGTCTGATATTGTCATTGAGTGTCAGAGAGTGTCAGAGAGAGTCAGAGTGTGTCAGAGAGTGATAGAGAGTGTCAGAGATTGAATGTGAGTGTCTGAGAGTGCCAGAGAGTGTCTGAGATTGTCAGAGAGTGTCAGAGAGTGTCAGCGAGTGATGGAGAGAGTCAGAGAGTGATAGTGAATGTCAGAGAGTGTCAGAGAGTGTCAGAGAGAGACAGAGAGTGTCAGAGAGTGATAGTGAGTGTCTGAGAGTGTCTGAGATTGTCAGAGAGTGTCAGAGAGTATCAGATAGTGAAAGTGAGTGTCTGAGAGAGTCAGAGCGTGTCAGAGAGTGTCAGAGAGTGTCAGAGAGTGTCAGAGAGTGATAGAGAGTGTCAGAGAGTGTCAGAGAGTGTCAGAGAGTGGCAGAGAGTGGCAGAGAGAGTGGTAGAGAGAGTCAGAGAGTGATAGTGAGTGTCTGAGAGTGTCTGAGAGTGTCAGAGAGTGTCAGAGAGTGTCAGAGAGTGATAGAGAGAGTCAGAGTGTGTCAGAGAGTGTCAGAGAGTGTCAGAGAGTGATAGAGAGAGTCAGAGAGTGATAGTGAGTGTCTGAGAGTGATAGTGAGTGTCAGAGAGTGTCAGAGAGTGGCAGAGAGTGGCAGAGAGTGGCAGAGAGTGATAGTGAGAGTCAGAGAGTGATAGTGAGTGATAGTGAGTGTCTGAGATTGTCAGAGAGTGTCAGAGAGTGGCAGAGAGTGATAGAGAGAGTCAGAGAGTGATAGTGAGTGTCTGAGAGTGTCTGAGAGTGTCTGAGAGTGTCTGAGAGTGTCAGAGAGTGATAGAGAGTGGCAGAGAGTGGCAGAGAGTGGCAGAGAGTGGCAGAGAGTGGCAGAGAGAGTCAGAGAGTGATACTGAGTGTCTGAGAGTGTCTGAGAGTGTCTGAGAGTGGCAGAGAGTGGCAGAGAGTGTCAGAGAGTGATAGAGAGTGGCAGAGAGTGGCAGAGAGTGGCAGAGAGTGGCAGCGAGTGGCAGAGAGAGTCAGAGAGTGATACTGAGTGTCTGAGAGTGTCTGAGAGTGTCTGAGAGTGGCAGAGAGTGGCAGAGATTGGCAGAGAGAGTCAGAGAGTGAGACTGAGTGTCTGAGAGTGTCTGAGAGTGTCAGAGAGTGTCAGAGAGTGTCAGAGAGTGATAGAGAGTGTCAGAGAGTGTCAGAGAGTGATAGAGAGTGGCAGAGAGTGGCAGAGAGTGGCAGAGAGTGGCAGAGAGAGTCAGAGAGTGATACTGAGTGTCTGAGAGTGTCTGAGAGTGTCTGAGAGTGGCAGAGAGTGGCAGAGAGTGTCAGAGAGTGATAGAGAGTGGCAGAGAGTGGCAGAGAGTGGCAGAGAGTGGCAGCGAGTGGCAGAGAGAGTCAGAGAGTGATACTGAGTGTCTGAGAGTGTCTGAGAGTGTCTGAGAGTGGCAGAGAGTGGCAGAGAGTGGCAGAGAGAGTCAGAGAGTGAGACTGAGTGTCTGAGAGTGTCTGAGAGTGTCAGAGAGTGTCAGAGAGTGTCAGAGAGTGATAGAGAGTGTCAGAGAGTGGCAGAGAGTGATAGTGAGTGTCTGAGAGTGTCAGAGAGTGGCAGAGAGTGATAGAGAGTGGCAGAGAGTGGTAGAGAGTGGCAGAGAGTGGCAGAGAGTGGCAGAGAGAGTCAGAGAGTGATACTGAGTGTCTGAGAGTGTCTGAGAGTGTCTGAGAGTGTCTGAGAGTGTCAGAGAGTGTCAGAGAGTGATAGAGAGTGTCAGAGAGTGGCAGAGAGTGATAGTGAGTGTCTGAGAGTGTCAGAGAGTGTCAGAGAGTGATAGAGAGTGGCAGAGAGTGTCAGAGAGTGATAGAGAGTGTCAGAGAGTGGCAGAGAGTGATAGTGAGTGTCTGAGAGTGTCAGAGAGTGTCAGAGAGTGATAGAGAGTGGCAGAGAGTGGCAGAGAGTGGCAGAGAGTGATAGAGAGAGTCAGAGAGTGATACTGAGTGTCTGAGAGTGTCAGAGAGTGATAGAGAGTGTCAGAGAGTGGCAGAGAGTGATAGTGAGTGTCTGAGAGTGTCAGAGAGTGTCAGAGAGTGATAGAGAGTGGCAGAGAGTGGCAGAGAGTGGCAGAGAGTGATAGAGAGAGTCAGAGAGTGATACTGAGTGTCTGAGAGTGTCTGAGAGTGTCAGAGAGTGTCAGAGAGTGTCAGAGAGTGATAGAGAGTTTCAGAGAGTGAAAGTGAATGTCTGAGAGTGTCAGAGTGTGTCAGAGAGTTTCAGAGAGTGTCAGAGAGTGTCAGAGAGTGTCAGAGAGTGGCAGAGAGTGGCAGAGATTGTTAGAGATTGTCAGAGAGTGTCAGAGAGTGTCAGAGAGTGTCAGAGAGTGATAGAGAGTTTCAGAGAGTGAAAGTGAATGTCTGAGAGTGTCTGAGATTGTCAGAGAGTGATAGAGAGTGGCAGAGAGTGGCAGAGAGTGCTAGAGAGTGTCAGAGAGTGATAGAAAGTGTCAGAGAGTGGCTGAGAGTGCTAGAGAGTGTCAGAGAGTGATAGTGAGTGTCTGAGAGTGTCAGAGAGTATCAGAGAGTGATAGAGAGTGTCAGAGAGTGTCAGAGAGTGGCAGAGATTGTCAAAGAGTGTCAGAGAGTGTCAGAGAGTGATAGAGTGTCAGAGAGTGATAGAGAGTTTCAGAGAGTGAAGGTGAATGTCTGAGAGTGTCTGAGAGTGTCAGAGAGTGCCAGAGAGTGTCAGAGAGTGTCAGAGAGTGGCAGAGAGTGGCAGAGATTGTCAAAGAGTGGCAGAGAGTGGCAGAGAGTGATAAAGAGTGTCAGAGAGTGTCAGAGGGTGTCAGAGGGTGTCAGAGGGTGTCAGAGGGTGTCAGAGGGTGTCAGAGAGTGATAGAGAGTGTCAGAGAGTGATAGAGAGTGTCAGACAGAAATAGAGAGAGATAGAGAGTGACAGAGAGTGATAGAGAGTGATAGAGAGTGTCATAGAGTGATAGAGAGTGATAGTGAGTAATAGATAGTGATAGAGACTGTCAGAGAGTGATAGAGAGTGATAGAGAGTGATAGCGAGTGATAGTGAGTGTCTGAGTGTGTCAGAGAGTGAGAGAGAGTGTCAGAGAGTGAGAGAGAGTGTCAGAGAGTGAAAGCGAGTGATAGAGAGTTTCAGAGAGTGATAGTGAGTGTCTGAAAGTGTCAGAGAGTGATAGAGAGTGTCAGAGAGTGATAGAGAGTGTCAGAGAGTGATAGAGAGTGATGGAGAGTGATGGAGAGTGATGGCGAGTGATAGAGAGTGTCTGAGAGTGATAGTGAGTGTCAGAAAGAATCAGAGAATGATAGTGAGTGTCAGAGACTGTCCGATAGTGTCAGAGAGTGATAGTGAGTGTCAGAGAGTGTCAGAGAGTGATAGTGAGTGTCTGAGAGTGTCTGAGAGTGTCTGAGTTTGTCAGAGAGTGTCAGAGAGTGTCAGAGAGTGTCAGAGAGTGTCAGAGAGTATCAGAGAGTGATAGTCAGTGTCTGAGAGTGTCTGAGATTGTCATTGAGTGTCAGAGAGTGTCAGAGAGAGTCAGAGTGTGTCAGAGAGTGATAGAGAGTGTCAGAGATTGAATGTGAGTGTCTGAGAGTGCCAGAGAGTGTCTGAGATTGTCAGAGAGTGTCAGAGAGTGTCAGCGAGTGATGGAGAGTGTCAGAGAGTGTCAGAGAGAGACAGAGAGTGTCAGAGAGTGATAGTGAGTGTCTGAGAGTGTCAGAGATTGTCAGAGAGTGTCAGAGAGTGTCAGAGGGCGTCAGAGAGTGTCAGAAAGTGTCAGAAAGTGTCAGAGAGTATCAGATAGTGAAAGTGAGTGTCTGAGAGTGTCTGAGAGTGTCAGAGACTGATAGAGAGTGGCAGAGAGTGGCAGAGAGTGGCAGAGAGTGATAGAGAGAGTCAGAGAGTGATACTGAGTGTCTGAGAGTGTCTGAGAGTGTCAGAGAGTGATACTGAGTGTCTGAGAGTGTCAGAGAGTGTCAGGGAGTGTCAGAGAGTGATAGAGAGTGTCAGAGAGTGGCAGAGAGTGGCAGAGAGTGATAGAGAGAGTCAGAGAGTGATACTGAGTGTCTGAGAGTGTCAGAGAGTGTCAGGGAGTGTCAGAGAGTGATAGAGAGTGTCAGAGAGTGGCAGAGAGTGGCAGAGAGTGATAGAGAGAGTCAGAGAGTGATACTGAGTGTCAGAGAGTGTCAGAGAGTGTCAGAGAGTGGCAGAGAGTGGCAGAGAGTGGCAGAGAGAGTGGTAGAGAGTGTCAGAGAGTGATACTGAGTGTCAGAGAGTGATACTGAGTGTCTGAGAGTGTCAGAGAGTGTCAGGGAGTGTCAGAGAGTGATAGAGAGTGTCAGAGAGTGGCAGAGAGTGGCAGAGAGTGATAGAGAGAGTCAGAGAGTGATACTGAGTGTCAGAGAGTGTCAGAGAGTGTCAGAGAGTGGCAGAGAGTGGCAGAGAGTGGCAGAGAGAGTGGTAGAGAGTGTCAGAGAGTGATACTGAGTGTCTGAGAGTGTCAGAGAGTGTCAGGGAGTGTCAGAGAGTGATAGAGAGTGTCAGAGAGTGGCAGAGAGTGGCAGAGAGTGATAGAGAGAGTCAGAGAGTGATACTGAGTGTCAGAGAGTGTCAGAGAGTGTCAGAGAGTGGCAGAGAGTGGCAGAGAGTGGCAGAGAGAGTGGTAGAGAGTGTCAGAGAGTGATACTGAGTGTCTGAGAGTGTCAGAGAGTGTCAGGGAGTGTCAGAGAGTGATAGAGAGTGTCAGAGAGTGGCAGAGAGTGGCAGAGAGTGATAGAGAGAGTCAGAGAGTGATACTGAGTGTCAGAGAGTGTCAGAGAGTGGCAGAGAGTGGCAGAGAGTGGCAGAGAGTGGCAGAGAGAGTGGTAGAGAGTGTCAGAGAGTGATACTGAGTGTCTGAGAGTGTCAGAGAGTGTCAGGGAGTGTCAGAGAGTGATAGAGAGTGTCAGAGAGTGGCAGAGAGTGGCAGAGAGTGATAGAGAGAGTCAGAGAGTGATACTGAGTGTCAGAGAGTGTCAGAGAGTGTCAGAGAGTGGCAGAGAGTGGCAGAGAGTGGCTGAGAGTGCTAGAGAGTGTCAGAGAGTGATAGTGAGTGTCAGAGAGTGATAGTGAGTGTCTGAGAGTGTCAGAGAGTGTCAGAGAGTGGCTGAGAGTGCTAGAGAGTGTCAGAGAGTGATAGTGAGTGTCTGAGAGTGTCAGAGAGTGTCAGGGAGTGTCAGAGAGTGATAGAGAGTGTCAGAGAGTGGCAGAGAGTGGCAGAGAGTGATAGAGAGAGTCAGAGAGTGATACTGAGTGTCAGAGAGTGTCAGAGAGTGTCAGAGAGTGTCAGAGAGTGGCAGAGAGTGGCAGAGAGAGTGGTAGAGAGTGTCAGAGAGTGATACTGAGTGTCAGAGAGTGATACTGAGTGTCTGAGAGTGTCAGAGAGTGTCAGAGAGTGTCAGAGAGTGTCAGAGAGTGGCAGAGAGTGGCAGAGATTGTCAGAGATTGTCAGAGAGTGTCAGAGAGTGTCAGAGAGTGTCAGAGAGTGATAGAGAGTTTCAGAGAGTGAAAGTGAATGTCTGAGAGTGTCTGAGATTGTCAGAGAGTGATAGAGAGTGGCAGAGAGTGGCAGAGAGTGCTAGAGAGTGTCAGAGAGTGATAGTGAGTGTCTGAGAGTGTCAGAGAGTGATAGAGAGTGTCAGAGAGTGTCAGAGAGTGGCTGAGAGTGCTAGAGAGTGTCAGAGAGTGATAGTGAGTGTCAGAGAGTGATAGTGAGTGTCTGAGAGTGTCAGAGAGTGTCAGAGAGTGGCTGAGAGTGCTAGAGAGTGTCAGAGAGTGATAGTGAGTGTCTGAGAGTGTCAGAGAGTATCAGAGAGTGATAGAGAGTGTCAGAGAGTGTCAGAGAGTGGCAGAGATTGTCAAAGAGTGTCAGAGAGTGTCAGAGAGTGATAGAGTGTCAGAGAGTGATAGAGAGTTTCAGAGAGTGAAGGTGAATGTCTGAGAGTGTCTGAGAGTGTCAGAGAGTGCCAGAGAGTGTCAGAGAGTGTCAGAGAGTGTCAGAGAGTGTCAGAGAGTGGCAGAGAGTGGCAGAGAGTGGCAGAGAGAGTGGTAGAGAGTGTCAGAGAGTGATACTGAGTGTCTGAGAGTGTCAGAGAGTGTCAGGGAGTGTCAGAGAGTGATAGAGAGTGTCAGAGAGTGGCAGAGAGTGGCAGAGAGTGATAGAGAGAGTCAGAGAGTGATACTGAGTGTCAGAGAGTGTCAGAGAGTGGCAGAGAGTGGCAGAGAGTGGCAGAGAGTGGCAGAGAGAGTGGTAGAGAGTGTCAGAGAGTGATACTGAGTGTCTGAGAGTGTCAGAGAGTGTCAGGGAGTGTCAGAGAGTGATAGAGAGTGTCAGAGAGTGGCAGAGAGTGGCAGAGAGTGATAGAGAGAGTCAGAGAGTGATACTGAGTGTCAGAGAGTGTCAGAGAGTGTCAGAGAGTGGCAGAGAGTGGCAGAGAGAGTGGTAGAGAGTGTCAGAGAGTGATACTGAGTGTCAGAGAGTGATACTGAGTGTCTGAGAGTGTCAGAGAGTGTCAGGGAGTGTCAGAGAGTGATAGAGAGTGTCAGAGAGTGGCAGAGAGTGGCAGAGAGTGATAGAGAGAGTCAGAGAGTGATACTGAGTGTCAGAGAGTGTCAGAGAGTGTCAGAGAGTGGCAGAGAGTGGCAGAGAGTGGCAGAGAGAGTGGTAGAGAGTGTCAGAGAGTGATACTGAGTGTCTGAGAGTGTCAGAGAGTGTCAGGGAGTGTCAGAGAGTGATAGAGAGTGTCAGAGAGTGGCAGAGAGTGGCAGAGAGTGATAGAGAGAGTCAGAGAGTGATACTGAGTGTCAGAGAGTGTCAGAGAGTGTCAGAGAGTGGCAGAGAGTGGCAGAGAGTGGCAGAGAGAGTGGTAGAGAGTGTCAGAGAGTGATACTGAGTGTCTGAGAGTGTCAGAGAGTGTCAGGGAGTGTCAGAGAGTGATAGAGAGTGTCAGAGAGTGGCAGAGAGTGGCAGAGAGTGATAGAGAGAGTCAGAGAGTGATACTGAGTGTCAGAGAGTGTCAGAGAGTGTCAGAGAGTGGCAGAGAGTGGCAGAGAGAGTGGTAGAGAGAGTCTGAGAGTGATAGTGAGTGTCTGAGAGTGTCTGAGAGTGTCAGAGAGTGATAGAGAGTGTCAGAGAGTGGCAGAGAGTGATAGTGAGTGTCTGAGAGTGTCAGAGAGTGTCAGAGAGTGATAGAGAGTGGCAGAGAGTGGCAGAGAGTGGCAGAGAGTGGCAGAGAGTGATAGAGAGAGTCAGAGAGTGATACTGAGTGTCTGAGAGTGTCTGAGAGTGTCAGAGAGTGTCAGAGAGTGATAGAGAGTTTCAGAGAGTGAAAGTGAATGTCTGAGAGTGTCAGAGTGTGTCAGAGAGTGATAGAGAGTGTCAGAGAGTGTCAGAGAGTGTCAGAGAGTGGCAGAGAGTGGCAGAGATTGTCAGAGATTGTCAGAGAGTGTCAGAGAGTGTCAGAGAGTGTCAGAGAGTGATAGAGAGTTTCAGAGAGTGAAAGTGAATGTCTGAGAGTGTCTGAGATTGTCAGAGAGTGATAGAGAGTGGCAGAGAGTGGCAGAGAGTGCTAGAGAGTGTCAGAGAGTGATAGTGAGTGTCTGAGAGTGTCAGAGAGTGATAGAGAGTGTCAGAGAGTGTCAGAGAGTGGCTGAGAGTGCTAGAGAGTGTCAGAGAGTGATAGTGAGTGTCAGAGAGTGATAGTGAGTGTCTGAGAGTGTCAGAGAGTGTCAGAGAGTGGCTGAGAGTGCTAGAGAGTGTCAGAGAGTGATAGTGAGTGTCTGAGAGTGTCAGAGAGTGTCAGGGAGTGTCAGAGAGTGATAGAGAGTGTCAGAGAGTGGCAGAGAGTGGCAGAGAGTGATAGAGAGAGTCAGAGAGTGATACTGAGTGTCAGAGAGTGTCAGAGAGTGTCAGAGAGTGGCAGAGAGTGGCAGAGAGTGGCAGAGAGAGTGGTAGAGAGTGTCAGAGAGTGATACTGAGTGTCAGAGAGTGATACTGAGTGTCTGAGAGTGTCAGAGAGTGTCAGGGAGTGTCAGAGAGTGATAGAGTGTGTCAGAGAGTGGCAGAGAGTGGCAGAGAGTGATAGAGAGAGTCAGAGAGTGATACTGAGTGTCAGAGAGTGTCAGAGAGTGGCAGAGAGTGGCAGAGAGTGGCAGAGAGTGGCAGAGAGAGTGGTAGAGAGTGTCAGAGAGTGATACTGAGTGTCTGAGAGTGTCAGAGAGTGTCAGGGAGTGTCAGAGAGTGATAGAGAGTGTCAGAGAGTGGCAGAGAGTGATAGAGAGAGTCAGAGAGTGATACTGAGTGTCAGAGAGTGTCAGAGAGTGTCAGAGAGTGGCAGAGAGTGGCAGAGAGTGGCAGAGAGAGTGGTAGAGAGTGTCAGAGAGTGATACTGAGTGTCAGAGAGTGATACTGAGTGTCTGAGAGTGTCAGAGAGTGTCAGGGAGTGTCAGAGAGTGATAGAGTGTGTCAGAGAGTGGCAGAGAGTGGCAGAGAGTGATAGAGAGAGTCAGAGAGTGATACTGAGTGTCAGAGAGTGTCAGAGAGTGGCAGAGAGTGGCAGAGAGTGGCAGAGAGTGGCAGAGAGAGTGGTAGAGAGTGTCAGAGAGTGATACTGAGTGTCTGAGAGTGTCAGAGAGTGTCAGGGAGTGTCAGAGAGTGATAGAGAGTGTCAGAGAGTGGCAGAGAGTGGCAGAGAGTGATAGAGAGAGTCAGAGAGTGATACTGAGTGTCAGAGAGTGTCAGAGAGTGTCAGAGAGTGGCAGAGAGTGGCAGAGAGTGGCAGAGAGAGTGGTAGAGAGTGTCAGAGAGTGATACTGAGTGTCTGAGAGTGTCAGAGAGTGTCAGGGAGTGTCAGAGAGTGATAGAGAGTGTCAGAGAGTGGCAGAGAGTGGCAGAGAGTGATAGAGAGAGTCAGAGAGTGATACTGAGTGTCAGAGAGTGTCAGAGAGTGTCAGAGAGTGGCAGAGAGTGGCAGAGAGTGGCAGAGAGAGTGGTAGAGAGAGTCTGAGAGTGATAGTGAGTGTCTGAGAGTGTCTGAGAGTGTCAGAGAGTGATAGAGAGTGTCAGAGAGTGGCAGAGAGTGATAGTGAGTGTCTGAGAGTGTCAGAGAGTGTCAGAGAGTGATAGAGAGTGGCAGAGAGTGGCAGAGAGTGGCAGAGAGTGGCAGAGAGTGATAGAGAGAGTCAGAGAGTGATACTGAGTGTCTGAGAGTGTCTGAGAGTGTCAGAGAGTGTCAGAGAGTGATAGAGAGTTTCAGAGAGTGAAAGTGAATGTCTGAGAGTGTCAGAGTGTGTCAGAGAGTGATAGAGAGTGTCAGAGAGTGTCAGAGAGTGTCAGAGAGTGGCAGAGAGTGGCAGAGATTGTCAGAGATTGTCAGAGAGTGTCAGAGAGTGTCAGAGAGTGTCAGAGAGTGATAGAGAGTTTCAGAGAGTGAAAGTGAATGTCTGAGAGTGTCTGAGATTGTCAGAGAGTGATAGAGAGTGGCAGAGAGTGGCAGAGAGTGCTAGAGAGTGTCAGAGAGTGATAGTGAGTGTCTGAGAGTGTTAGAGAGTGATAGAGAGTGTCAGAGAGTGTCAGAGAGTGGCTGAGAGTGCTAGAGAGTGTCAGAGAGTGATAGTGAGTGTCAGAGAGTGATAGTGAGTGTCTGAGAGTGTCAGAGAGTGTCAGAGAGTGGCTGAGAGTGCTAGAGAGTGTCAGAGAGTGATAGTGAGTGTCTGAGAGTGTCAGAGAGTATCAGAGAGTGATAGAGAGTGTCAGAGAGTGTCAGAGAGTGGCAGAGATTGTCAAAGAGTGTCAGAGAGTGTCAGAGAGTGATAGAGTGTCAGAGAGTGATAGAGAGTTTCAGAGAGTGAAGGTGAATGTCTGAGAGTGTCTGAGAGTGTCAGAGAGTGCCAGAGAGTGTCAGAGAGTGTCAGAGAGTGGCAGAGAGTGGCAGAGATTGTCAAAGAGTGGCAGAGAGTGGCAGAGAGTGATAGAGAGTGTCAGAGAGTGTCAGAGAGTGTCAGAGGGTGTCAGAGGGTGTCAGAGGGTGTCAGAGGGTGTCAGAGAGTGATAGAGAGTGTCAGAGAGTGATAGAGAGTGTCAGACAGAAATAGAGAGAGATAGAGAGTGACAGAGAGTGATAGAGAGTGATAGAGAGTGTCATAGAGTGATAGAGAGTGATAGTGAGTGATAGATAGTGATAGAGAGTGTCAGAGAGTGATAGAGAGTGATAGAGAGTGATAGCGAGTGATAGTGAGTGTCTGAGAGTGTCAGAGAGTGAGAGAGAGTGTCAGAGAGTGAGAGAGAGTGTCAGAGAGTGAAAGCGAGTGATAGAGAGTTTCAGAGAGTGATAGTGAGTGTCTGAAAGTGTCAGAGAGTGATAGAGAGTGTCAGAGAGTGATAGAGAGTGTCAGAGAGTGTCAGAGAGTGATAGAGAGAGATGGAGAGTGATGGAGAGTGATGGAGAGTGATAGAGAGAGTCTGAGAGTGATAGTGAGTGTCATAGAGAATCAGAGAATGATAGTGAGTGTCTGAGACTGTCCGATAGTGTCAGAGAGTGATAGTGAGTGTCAGAGAGTGTCAGAGAGTGATAGTGAGTGTCTGAGAGTGTCTGAGAGTGTCTGAGTTTGTCAGAGAGTGTCAGAGAGTGTCAGAGAGTGTCAGAGAGTATCAGAGAGTGATAGTCAGTGTCTGAGAGTGTCTGAGATTGTCATTGAGTGTCAGAGAGTGTCAGAGAGAGTCAGAGTGTGTCAGAGAGTGATAGAGATTGTCAGAGATTGAATGTGAGTGTCTGAGAGTGCCAGAGAGTGTCTGAGATTGTCAGAGAGTGTCAGAGAGTGTCAGCGAGTGATGGAGAGTGTCAGAGAGTGGCAGAGATTGATAGAGAGAGTCAGAGAGTGATAGTGAATGTCAGAGAGTGTCAGAGAGTGTCAGAGAGAGACAGAGAATGTCAGAGAGTGATAGTGAGTGTCTGAGAGTGTCTGAGATTGTCAGAGAGTGTCAGAGAGTGTCAGAGGGCGTCAGAGAGTGTCAGAAAGTGTCAGAAAGTGTCAGAGAGTATCAGATAGTGAAAGTGAGTGTCTGAGAGTGTCTGAGATTGTCAGAGATTGTCAGAGTGTGATAGAGAGTGTCAGAGAGTGTCAGAGAGTGTCAGAGAGTGATATAGAGTGTCAGAGAGTGTCAGAGAGTGTCAGAGAGTGTCAGAGAGTGATAGAGAGTGTCAGAGAGTGTCACATAGTGATATAGAGTGTCAGAGAGTGGCAGAGAGTGCTAGAGAGATTCAGAGAGTGATAATGAGTGTCAGAGAGTGACAGTGAGTGTCTGAGAGTGTCAGAGAGTGTCAGAGAGTGATAGAGAGAGTCAGAGAGTGATAGTGAATGTCTGACAGTGTCAGAGAGTGTCTGAGAGTGTCAGAGACTGTCAGAGAGTGTCAGAGAGTGTTAGACAGTGTCAGACAGTGTCAGACAGTGTCAGAGAGTGTCAGAGAGTGCTAGAGAGTGTCAGAGAGTGACAGTGAGTGTCAGAGAGTGATAGAGAGTGTCAGAGAGTGGCAGAGAGTGCTAGAGAGTGTCAGAGAGTGATAGTGAGTGTCTGAGAGTGTCTGAGAGTGTCAGAGAGTGAAAGCGAGTGCTAGAGAGTGTCAGAGAGTGATAGAGAGTGTCAGAGAGTGTCAGTGAGTGTCAGAGAGTGATAGAGAGTGTCAGAGAGTGGCAGAGAGTGCTAGAGAGTGTCAGAGAGTGATAGTGAGTGTCTGAGAGTGTCTGAGAGTGTCAGAGAGTGAAAGCGAGTGATAGAGAGTTTCAGAGAGTGATAGTGAGTGTCTGAGAGTGTCAGAGAGTGATAGAGAGTGTCAGAGAGTGATAGAGAGTGTCGGAGAGTGTCAGAGAGTGATAGAGAGTGTCAGAGAGTGATAGAGAGTGATGGAGAGTGATAGAGAGTGTCTGAGAGTGTCTGAGAGTGTCAGAGAGTGATAGTGAGTGTCAGAGAGAGTCAGAGAGTGATAGTGAGTGTCTGAGACTGTCCGAGAGTGTCTGAGTTTGTCAGAGAGTGTCAGAGAGTGTCAGAGAGTATCACAGAGTATCAGAGAGTGATAGTCAGTGTCTGAGAGTGTCTGAGATTGTCATTGAGTGTCAGAGAGTGTCAGAGAGAGTCAGAGTGTGTCAGAGAGTGATAGAGAGTGTCAGAGATTGAATGTGAGTGTCTGAGAGTGCCTGAGAGTGTCTGAGATTGTCAGAGAGTGTCAGAGAGTGTCAGAGAGTGTCAGAGGGTGTCAGCGAGTGATGGAGAGTGTCAGCGAGTGATGGAGAGTGTCAGAGAGTGTCAGAGAGTGATAGAGAGTGTCAGAGAGTGATAGTGAATGTCAGAGAGTGTCAGAGAGTGTCAGAGAGAGATCGAGAGTGTCACAGAGTGATAGTGAGTGTCTGAGAGTGTCTGAGAGTGTCAGAGTGTGTCAGAGAGTGATAGAGAGTGTCAGAGAGTGTCAGAGAGTGGCAGAGATTGTCAGAGATTGTCAGAGAGTGTCAGAGAGTGTCAGAGAGTGTCAGAGAGTGTCTGAGAGTGATAGAGAGCTTCAGAGAGTGAAGGTGAATGTCTGAGAGTGTCTGAGAGTGTCAGAGAGTGTCAGAGAGTGTCAGAGAGTGGCAGAGAGTGGCAGAGATTGTCAAAGAGTGGCAGAGATGGCAGAGAGTGCTAGAGAGTGTCAGAGAGTGGCAGAGAGTGATAGAGAGTGATAGAGAGTGTCAGAGAGTGTCAGAGGGTGTCAGAGAGTGATAGAGAGTGTCAGAGAGTGATAGAGAGTGTCAGACAAAAATAGAGATAGAGAGTGACAGAGAGTGAGAGAGAGTGATAGAGAGTGTCATAGAGTGATAGAGAGTGATAGAGAGTGATAGAGAGTGATAGAGAGTGTCAGAGAGTGATAGAGAGTGATAGAGAGTGTCAGAGAGTGTCAGAGAGTGATAGAGAGTGATAGTGAGTGTCTGAGAGTGTCAGAGAGTGAGAGAGAGTGTCAGAGAGTGAGAGAGAGTGTCAGAGAGTGAAAGCGAGTGATAGAGAGTTTCAGAGAATGATAGTGAGTGTCTGAAAGTGTCAGAGAGTGATAGAGAGTGTCAGAGAGTGATAGAGAGAGTCAGAGAGTGATAGAGAGTGATAGAGAGTGATGGAGAGTGATGGAGAGTGATAGAGAGTGTATGAGAGTGTCAGAGAGTGATAGTGAGTGTCAGAGAGAGTCAGAGAATGATAGTGAGTGTCTGAGACTGTCCGATAGTGTCAGAGAGTGATAGTGAGTGTCAGAGAGTGTCAGAGAGTGATAGTGAGTGTCTGAGAGTGTCTGAGAGTGTCTGAGAGTGTCTGAGTTTGTCAGAGAGTGTCAGAGAGTGTCAGAGAGTATCAGAGAGTGATAGTCAGTGTCTGAGAGTGTCTGAGATTGTCATTGAGTGTCAGAGAGTGTCAGAGAGAGTCAGAGTGTGTCAGAGAGTGATAGAGAGTGTCAGAGATTGAATGTTAGTGTCTGAGAGTTCCTGAGAGTGTCTGAGATTGTCAGAGAGTGTCAGAGAGTGTCAGAGAGTGTCAGCGAGTGATGGAGAGTGATGGAGAGTGATGGAGAGTGTCAGAGAGTGGCAGAGAGTGATAGAGAGAGTCAGAGAGTGATAGTGAATGTCAGAGAGTGTCAGAGAGTGTCAGAGAGAGACAGAGAGTGTCAGAGAGTGATAGTGAGTTTCTGAGAGTGTCTGAGATTGTCAGAGAGTGTCAGAGAGTGTCAGAGGGCGTCAGAGAGTGTCAGAAAGTGTCAGAAAGTGTCAGAGAGTATCAGATAGTGAAAGTGAGTGTCAGAGAGTGTCAGAGAGTGTCAGAGAGTGTCAGAGCGAGTGGTAGAGAGAGTCAGAGAGTGATAGTGAGTGTCTGAGAGTGTCTGAGAGTGTCAGAGAGTGTCAGAGAGTGTCAGAGAGTGATAGAGAGTGTCAGAGAGTGTCAGAGAGTGTCAGAGAGTGTCAGAGAGTGATAGAGATAGTCAGAGAGTGATAGTGAGTGTCTGAGAGTGTCAGAGTGTCTGAGAGTGTCAGAGAGTGTCAGAGAGTGGCAGAGAGTGGCTGAGAGTGATAGTGAGAGTCAGAGAGTGATAGTGAGTGATAGTGAGTGTCTGAGATTGTCAGAGAGTGTCAGAGAGTGGCAGAGAGTGATAGAGAGAGTCAGAGAGTGATAGTGAGTGTCTGAGAGTGTCTGAGAGTGTCTGAGAGTGTCAGAGAGTGTCAGAGAGTGATAGAGAGTGTCAGAGAGTGGCAGAGAGTGATAGTGAGTGTCTGAGAGTGTCAGAGAGTGTCAGAGAGTGTTAGAGAGTGGCAGAGAGTGGCAGAGAGTGGCAGAGAGTGGCAGAGAGTGATAGAGAGAGTCAGAGAGTGATACTGAGTGTCTGAGAGTGTCTGAGAGTGTCTGAGAGTGTCAGAGAGTGTCAGAGAGTGATAGAGAGTGTCAGAGAGTGGCAGAGAGTGAAAGTGAGTGTCTGAGAGTGTCAGAGAGTGATAGAGAGTGGCAGAGAGTGGCAGAGAGTGGCAGAGAGTGGCAGAGAGTGATAGAGAGAGTCAGAGAGTGATACTGAGTGTCTGAGAGTGTCTGAGAGTGTCTGAGAGTGTCAGAGAGTGGCAGAGAGTGATAGTGAGTGTCTGAGAGTGTCAGAGAGTGTCAGAGAGTGATAGAGAGTGGCAGAGTGTGGCAGAGAGTGGCAGAGAGTGGCAGAGAGTGATAGAGAGAGTCAGAGAGTGATACTGAGTGTCTGAGAGTGTCTGAGAGTGTCAGAGAGTGTCAGAGAGTGTCAGAGAGTGATAGAGAGTTTCAGAGAGTGAAAGTGAATGTCTGAGAGTGTCAGAGAGTGATAGAGAGTGTCAGAGAGTGTCAGAGAGTGTCAGAGAGTGGCAGAGAGTGGCAGAGATTGTCAGAGATTGTCAGAGAGTGTCAGAGAGTGTCAGAGAGTGTCAGAGAGTGATAGAGAGTGGCAGAGAGTGGCTGAGAGTGCTAGAGAGTGTCAGAGAGTGATAGTGAGTGTCTGAGAGTGTCAGAGAGTGATAGAGAGTGTCAGAGAGTGTCAGAGAGTGGCTGAGAGTGCTAGAGAGTGTCAGAGAGTGATAGTGAGTGTCTGAGAGTGTCAGAGAGTATCAGAGAGTGATAGAGAGTGTCAGAGAGTGTCAGAGAGTGGCAGAGATTGTCAGAGAGTGATAGAGTGTCAGAGAGTGATAGAGAGTTTCAGAGAGTGAAGGTGAATGTCTGAGAGTGTCTGAGAGTGTCAGAGAGTGCCAGAGAGTGTCAGAGAGTGTCAGAGAGTGGCAGAGAGTGGCAGAGATTGTCAAAGAGTGGCAGAGAGTGGCAGAGAGTGATAGAGAGTGTCAGAGAGTGTCAGAGAGTGTCAGAGGGTGTCAGAGGGTGTCAGAGGGTGTCAGAGGGTGTCAGAGGGTGTCAGAGAGTGATAGAGAGTGATAGAGAGTGTCAGACAGAAATAGAGAGAGATAGAGAGTGACAGAGAGTGATAGAGAGTGATAGAGAGTGTCATAGAGTGATAGAGAGTGATAGTGAGTGATAGATAGTGATAGAGAGTGTCAGAGAGTGATAGAGAGTGATAGAGAGTGATAGAGAGTGATAGAGAGTGATAGTGAGTGTCTGAGAGTGTCAGAGAGTGAGAGAGAGTGTCAGAGAGTGAGAGAGAGTGTCAGAGAGTGAAAGCGAGTGATAGAGAGTTTCAGAGAGTGATAATGAGTGTCTGAAAGTGTCAGAGAGTGATAGAGAGTGTCAGAGAGTGATAGAGAGTGTCAGAGAGTGATTGAGAATGATGGAGAGTGATGGAGAGTGATGGAGAGTGATAGAAAGTGTCTGAGAGTGATAGTGAGTGTCAGAGAGAATCAGAGAATGATACTGAGTGTCTGAGACTGTCCGATAGTGTCAGAGAGTGATAGTGAGTGTCAGAGAGTGTCAGAGAGTGATAGTGAGTGTCTGAGAGTGTCTGAGAGTGTCTGAGTTTGTCAGAGAGTGTCAGAGAGTGTCTGAGTTTGTCAGAGAGTGTCAGAGAGTGTCAGAGAGTGTCAGAGAGTATCAGAGAGTGATAGTCAGTGTCTGAGAGTGTCTGAGATTGTCATTGAGTGTCAGAGAGTGTCAGAGAGAGTCAGAGTGTGTCAGAGAGTGATAGAGAGTGTCAGAGATTGAATGTGAGTGTCTGAGAGTGCCAGAGAGTGTCTGAGATTGTCAGAGAGTGTCAGAGAGTGTCAGCGAGTGATGGAGAGTGTCAGAGAGTGGCAGAGAGTGATAGAGAGAGTCAGAGAGTGATAGTGACTGTCTGAGAGTGATAGTGAGTGTCAGAGAGTGTCAGAGAGTGTCAGAGAGTGTCAGAGAGTGGCAGAGAGTGGCTGAGAGTGATAGTGAGAGTCAGAGAGTGATAGTGAGTGATAGTGAGTGGCAGAGAGTGGCAGAGAGTGTCAGAGAGTGTCAGAGAGTGGCAGAGAGTGGCAGAGAGTGATAGAGAGAGTCAGAGAGTGATAGTGAGTGTCTGAGAGTGTCTGAGAGTGTCAGAGAGGGTCCGAGAGTGCCAGAGAGTGATAGAGAGAGTCAGAGAGTGTCAGAGAGTGTCAGAGAGTGTCAGAGAGTGTCAGAGGGCGTCAGAGAGTGTCAGAAAGTGTCAGAAAGTGTCAGAGAGTATCAGATAGTGAAAGTGAGTGTCTGAGAGAGTCAGAGCGTGTCAGAGAGTGTCAGAGAGTGTCAGAGAGTGTCAGAGAGTGTCAGAGAGTGATAGAGAGTGTCAGAGAGTGTCAGAGAGTGTCAGAGAGTGGCAGAGAGTGGCAGAGAGAGCGGTAGAGAGAGTCAGAGAGTGATAGTGAGTGTCTGAGAGTGTCTGAGAGTGTCAGAGAGTGTCAGAGAGTGATAGAGAGTGTCAGAGAGTGTCAGAGAGTGTCAGAGAGTGTCAGAGAGTGATAGAGAGAGTCAGAGAGTGATAGTGAGTGTCTGAGAGTGATAGTGAGTGTCAGAGAGTGTCAGAGAGTGGCAGAGAGTGGCAGGGAGTGGCTGAGAGTGATAGTGAGAGTCAGAGAGTGATAGTGAGTAATAGTGAGTGTCTGAGAGTGTCTGAGAGTGTCAGAGAGTGTCAGAGAGTGATAGAGAGTGTCAGAGAGTGGCAGAGAGTGATAGTGAGTGTCTGAGAGTGTCTGAGAGTGTCTGAGAGTGTCAGAGAGTGTCAGAGAGTGATAGAGAGTGTCAGAGAGTGGCAGAGAGTGATAGTGAGTGTCTGAGAGTGTCAGAGAGTGTCAGAGAGTGATAGAGAGTGGCAGAGAGTGGCAGAGAGTGGCAGAGAGTGATAGAGAGAGTCAGAGAGTGATACTGAGTGTCTGAGAGTGTCTGAGAGTGTCTGAGAGTGTCAGAGAGTGATAGAGAGTGTCAGAGAGTGGCAGAGAGTGATAGTGAGTGTCTGAGAGTGTCAGAGAGTGTCAGAGAGTGATAGAGAGTGGCAGAGTGTGGCAGAGAGTGGCAGAGAGTGGCAGAGAGTGATAGAGAGAGTCAGAGAGTGATACTGAGTGTCTGAGAGTGTCTGAGAGTGTCAGAGAGTGTCAGAGAGTGTCAGAGAGTGATAGAGAGTTTCAGAGAGTGAAAGTGAATGTCTGAGAGTGTCAGAGTGTGTCAGAGAGTGATAGAGAGTGGCAGAGAGTGTCAGAGAGTGGCAGAGAGTGGCAGAGAGTGGCAGAGATTGTCAGAGATGGTCAGAGAGTGTCAGAGAGGGTCAGAGAGTGATAGAGAGTTTCAGAGAGTGAAAGTGAATGTCTGAGAGTGTCTGAGATTGTCAGAGAGTGATAGAGAGTGGCAGAGAGTGGCAGAGAGTGCTAGAGAGTGTCAGAGAGTGATAGTGAGTGTCTGAGATTGTCAGAGAGTGATAGAGAGTGTCAGAGAGTGTCAGAGAGTGGCTGAGAGTGCCAGAGAGTGTCAGAGAGTGATAGTGAGTGTCTGAGAGTGTCAGAGAGTATCAGAGAGTGATAGAGAGTGTCAGAGAGTGTCAGAGAGTGGCAGAGATTGTCAAAGAGTGTCAGAGAGTGTCAGAGAGTGATAGAGTGTCAGAGAGTGATAGAGAGTTTCAGAGAGTGAAGGTGAATGTCTGAGAGTGTCTGAGAGTGTCAGAGAGTGCCAGAGAGTGTCAGAGAGTGTCAGTGAGTGGCAGAGAGTGGCAGAGATTGTCAAAGAGTGGCAGAGAGTGGCAGAGAGTGATAGAGAGTGTCAGAGAGTGTCAGAGAGTGTCAGAGGGTGTCAGAGGGTGTCAGAGGGTGTCAGAGGGTGTCAGAGAGTGATAGAGAGTGTCAGAGAGTGATAGAGAGTGTCAGACAGAAATAGAGAGAGATAGAGAGTGACAGAGAGTGATAGAGAGTGATAGAGAGTGTCATAGAGTGATAGAGAGTGATAGTGAGTGATAGATAGTGATAGAGAGTGTCAGAGAGTGATAGAGAGTGATAGAGAGTGATAGAGAGTGATAGTGAGTGTCTGAGAGAGTCAGAGAGTGAGAGAGAGTGTCAGAGAGTGAGAGAGAGTGTCAGAGAGTGAAAGCGAGTGATAGAGAGTTTCAGAGAGTGATAGTGAGTGTCTGAAAGTGTCAGAGAGTGATAGAGAGTGTCAGAGAGTGATATAGAGTGTCAGAGAGTGATAGAGAGTGATGGAGAGTGATGGAGAGTGGTGGAGAGTGATAGAGAGTGTCTGAGAGTGATAGTGAGTGTCAGAGAGAATCAGAGAATGATAGTGAGTGTCTGAGACTGTCCGATAGTGTCAGAGAGTGATAGTGAGTGTCAGAGAGTGTCAGAGAGTGATGGTGAGTGTCTGAGAGTGTCTGAGAGTGTCTGAGTTTGTCACAGAGTGTCAGAGAGTGTCAGAGAGTGTCAGAGAGTGTCAGAGAGTATCAGAGAGTGATAGTCAGTGTCTGAGAGTGTCTGAGATTGTCATTGAGTGTCAGAGAGTGTCAGAGAGAGTCAGAGTGTGTCAGAGAGTGATCGAGAGTGTCAGAGATTGAATGTGAGTGTCTGAGAGTGCCAGAGAGTGTCAGAGAGTGTCAGAGAGTGTCAGCGAGTGATGGAGAGTGTCAGAGAGTGGCAGAGAGTGATAGAGAGAGTCAGAGAGTGATAGTGAATGTCAGAGAGTGTCAGAGAGTGTCAGAGAGAGACAGAGAGTGTCAGAGAGTGATAGTGAGTGTCTGAGAGTGTCTGAGATTGTCAGAGAGTGTCAGAGAGTGTCAGAGGGCGTCAGAGAGTGTCAGAAAGTGTCAGAGAGTATCAGATAGTGAAAGTGAGTGTCTGAGAGTGTCTGAGATTGTCAGAGATTGTCAGAGTGATAGAGAGTGTCAGAGAGTGTCAGAGAGTGTCAGAGAGTGATATAGAGTGTCAGAGAGTGTCACATAGTGATATAGAGGTTCAGAGACTGGCAGAGAGTGCTAGAGAGTTTCAGAGAGTGATAATGAGTGTCAGAGAGTGACAGTGAGTGTCTGAGAGTGTCAGAGAGTGTCAGAGAGTGATAGAGAGAGTCAGAGAGTGATAGTGAATGTCTGACAGTGTCAGAGAGTGTCTGAGAGTGTCAGAGACTGTCAGAGAGTGTCAGAGAGTGTTAGACAGTGTCAGACAGTGTCAGAGAGTGTCAGAGAGTGCTAGAGAGTGTCAGAGAGTGACAGTGAGTGTCAGAGAGTGATAGAGAGTGTCAGAGAGTGGCAGAGAGTGCTAGAGAGTGTCAGAGAGTGTCAGAGAGTGATAGTGAGTGTCTGAGAGTATCTGAGAGTGTCAGAGAGTGAAGGCGAGTGATAGAGAGTTTCAGAGAGTGATAGAGAGTGTCAGAGAGTGGCAGAGAGTGCTAGAGAGTGTCAGAGAGTGATAGTGAGTGTCTGAGAGTGTCTGAGAGTGTCAGAGAGTGAAGGCGAGTGATAGAGAGTTTCAGAGAGTGATAGTGAGTGTCTGAGAGTGTCAGAGAGTGATAGAGAGTGTCAGAGAGTGATAGAGAGTGTCGGAGAGTGTCAGAGAGTGATAGAGAGTGTCAGAGAGTGATAGAGAGTGTCTGAGAGTGATGGAGAGTGATAGAGAGTGTCTGAGAGTGATAGAGAGTGTCTGAGAGTGTCTGAGAGTGTCAGAGAGTGATAGTGAGTGTCAGAGAGAGTCAGAGAGTGATAGTGAGTGTCTGAGACTGTCCGAGAGTGTCTGAGTTTGTCAGAGAGTGTCAGAGAGTGTCAGAGAGTATCACAGAGTATCAGAGAGTGCGAGAGAGTGTCAGAGAGCGT